>NC_141903.1:79049928-79674928 GCF_057802395.1 Ceratotherium simum simum | reverse complement strand
GGAAGGGGTCAGGATCATTTTCTTCCATGTAGATATCCGGTTGCTCCCGCACCATTTATTCAAAAGATCATCCTTTCCTCCACTGACTTGCACCTTTGTCATAAATCACATAATTGTATATGTATGATGACTTCCCCCAAATTTTCTGTTAAACGTATTAATTATTTGAGTGAACAATACAACTGATATTGTACATTTACTTATTGAACAATTTTTCAATTGGTAAAAACATCAAAAACAAAGAAATGAAGAAACTAATTCAAAAGGGCACATAATGCCCATGAAGAAGAATAGAAGTAAATGTACCTTCTACCCTGTTCCTCAGTGCTCCATTTCTTTCCCCAGAAGCAGTCACAAATGTCAATGCCCAGATATGCCAAACATCTCTGCTGAACTGTTTAGGGTCCTGAAAAAAGAAAGCTCCTTATCCCAAAGTCTACTCCCTGATTCTAATGTAGCGACTTCTCAAGGTGATTCTGATATTAAGTTTCTAGGTAATTCTGATACTGAGTGTGTTCCAACATAATTTAAAAGTCCATTTTCCTTCACTCTTTTGAAAAGCATACAGCTGGACTTTTTTTTTTTTGGTGAGGAAGATTGGCCCTGAGCTAACATCTGTTGCCAGTTTTCCTCTTTTTGCTTGAGGGAGATAGTCCCTGAGCTAACATCTGTGCCAGTCTTCCCCTACTTTGTATATGGGATGGTGCCACAACATGGCTTGATGAGTGGTGTTTAGGTCTGCGCCTGGGATCCGAACCCGCAAACCCCCAGCCATCGAAGCGGAGTGCGCGAACTTAACTGCTAGGCTACCGGGCCAGCCCACAGCTGGATTTTTTAAAAGCTCAATTAGACAAGGGCTTTATTTTATTATGGGGATTTAACTTATATATTTATTGTGATTAAATTTATTCCGGCCATTTTATTTTACATTATTTACTACGTTTTTTTTTCCTTTCTTGCCTTTTGTGGAATTAATAAGCTTGCTTTCTTTCTCGTTTTAGTAGTTTAGAAATTATACATCTTATTTTATTCTGCTTCTAGATATTTAAATTTTAACTCTCATTTTATATGTATCTTCTCTTAAAGTCTAGAATTAAGCAGCATCTATGTCCTGCCCTTGATCAATTCACTCCTATAAAAGACCCTACAGAGATGCTTTGCCCCTTCCACCATGTGAGGGCACAGCCAAAAGGCGCTGGCTATGAGCCAGGAAGAGGGCCTTCACTGGAAATCACCCATCCTAGTGCCTTGATCTTCCACTTCCCAGCCCCCAGAATTGTGAGAAATTTCTGTTGTTTATAAGCTACTTAGTCTGTAGTATTTTATTACAGCAGCCCCGATGGACTAAGATAGATACTTTCTTGCTTTGTTATAGGCTCAAATATTTATGTTCTCTTACCACAGGTTCCTCAGTTTAAAATTATGGTGCCCTGCTTTTAAAATAGTGAACATTTATTTTATTTATTTGGGAAGCGCTCCTTCTTGCTACCTTTCCTTAAAACGTTTGTATATGACAAGCGTTATTTCTTTTTTAAATGTTTGATAGGATTCACCAGCGAAAGTATCTGGGCCTGGAGCTTTCTTTGTGGAAAGGTTTTTCATAAAAAATTCAATTTCTTCAATTAAAGGGCTATTCAGATTTTCTGTTTCATTTTTTGTCAGTAGAGTAAGTTATATTTTTCAAAGAATTTGCCTATGTCATCCAAGTTGTTGGATTTATTGGCATAAAGACATTCGAACATTCCTTTTTTATCCATTTAATGCCTTTGAGATCTGTACTGATATACCTTTTATTCTTGGCACTAATAACTTGTTTTGTCTGTATTATTTTCTCTTGATCAGTTTAGTGAGGAGTTTATCACTTTTGTTATTCCTTTCAAAGAGCTGCTGCTGTTTGTTTTTTTCTTTTGCTTTGTTAATTTTATTTTCCATTTCATTGCTTTCTGCTCTTATTTTTATTATTCCCCTTTTCCACTTATTTTAAGTTGACTTTGCTTTTCTTTGTCTAGTTTCCTAACTTGGATTCCTAAGTTACTATTTTTATAACTTCTTTTCTACATGTACATTTGGAACTATAATTTTTCCTCCAAGCACTGTTTTAACTGCATCCCATAAATTTTGATAGGTTGTATTTTCATTATTATTCAGCTTGAAATATTTTATAATTTCCATTACGATTTCTTTTTTGATGCACTTTTAATTAAACAGGTAATGTTAATTTCAAATATTGGAGTTTTTGGAAAAATATCTTTTTGTTATTGATTTTTTTTTTTTTTTAAAGATTTTATTTATTTATTTTTCCCCCAAAGCCCCAGTACATAGTTGTCTGTCATAGCTGCACATCCTTCTAGTTGCTGTATGTGGGACGCGGCCTCAGCATGGCTGGAGGAGCGGTGCCTCGGTGCGCACCCGGGATCCGAACCCGGGCCGCCGGCAGCGGAGCGCACACACTTAACCGCTAAGCCACGGGGCCGGCCCTGTTATTGATTTTTAATTTAATTTCATTGTGATAAGAGAACATACTTTGCAAGATTCAGTCTTTTAAAATTTTTTAAGACGTTTTATGGCTCAGCTTATGATCTGTTTTGGTGAGCATACCATGTGTACATGAAAAGAATGGATATTCCTGCAGTTGTCATGTACAGTGTTCTGTAAATGTCAACTAGGTCATGGCAACTGGTAGTGTTCAGATCTACGTCTTTACCCATTTTTTTCTAGGTGCTCCATCAATTGCTGGGAGAGGGGTGTTAAATCTTCTACTATGATTGTGGATTTGTCAGTTTCTTCATTTAATTGTCAATTTTTACTTCATGTGTGTTGAAAGCCTTTTATTGTTATGTCTTCTTAATTAATTGATTCTCTTATGATTATGAATTATCTCTCTCTATCTTTGTTAATTTCCTTTGTCTTGAGGTCTATTTCATCTGATATTAATATAGCCACTTCAGCCTTCTTTGACTATTGTCTGTATAGTTTATACAGTGTTCTATCTTTTTACTCTCACCCTATCTATGTCTTTAATTTAAAGTAAATCTCTTTTAGATGGCATATAGTTGGGTCTTGCTTTTTTATCCATTCTGAAAATTTCTGCCTTTTACTGGAGTTTTTAACCAATTTATATTTAATGTAACTATTATTTTGGTTCTATTTAATTTTACCACTTTACTGTTTGTTTTCTGTTTGTCCCATCAGCTTTTGTTCCTCTACTTGTCCATAATTTTTAGGCTAACCGAATACTAGTTCTTTAAGCCAGTAAGACTGCAGATTTCCACGCAGTTTTTAATCACGCAGCAAGGCATTAAAAACCCGCAAAATCAGGAAACTCAGTATCATTAACTTTATCAAGTTTTCCAGTGTTCTCTAGTTTTTGATTGCTTTTGGTCATATTCTCATGCCTTCAGATACAGGCATACCTCGGAGATATTGCGGGTTTGGTTCCAGACCACTGCAATACAGCAAATATCATAATGAAGCAAGTCACGTGAATTTTTTGGTTTCCCAATGCATATAAAAGTTATGTTTACACTATACTGTAGTCTATTAAGTGTGCAATAACATATTTAGAAACAATGTACATACCTTAATTAAAAAATACTTTATTGCTAAAAAATGCTAACTATTATCTGAGCCTTTAGGGAGTCCTAATCTTTTTTGCTGGTGGAGGGTACAAAGCACAGTATGTGTGAAGCGCAATAAAGCAAAGCACAATGAAATCAGGTATGCCTGTAGTTCTTTTTGATATGTTGTCTGTATTTTATCATTGTTATCTGTGGAACAGCTTGCTTTATAGGAGCAACTCTTCCTTTGCCAGAGGTGGAACCTAATTTTAAAGCTCATAACCACTCTGTTACAATGCTCCTCACTTATACATCATCTGATAAATCTAGTGTTTAAGTGACATACACCAGTTTGCAGCTATGGCTTTCTGAAATAATTCACTAGTAGATCTGTATTTCTTTGATGGATCATTGCTATCTCTGAAATCTACTATTAGTGGAATCGAAGAGAACTTTGCTACATGGTTTTTTTGTGTGAAGTATTTAGAATGTTGGTAAGAAAATGAATAAGCAATATCTTAAGTGTTTGCCTTTGGGTAGTGGAATTATAAGGTGATTTGTTTTCTCCTTCATGCTTTTTAGAACTTTCCAAATTTCTATAATTGACATGCTTTATAATTGGAATGAAGGATACTAATTCTTTTTGAATAAAAGGAATGAAAAACACTAACACCTGCTGAACACCTGTCATGAGCCGGGTACTGAACTTGGCACAGTCTCTTTTTAAACTTTTATGTTTTGTTTCGTTTTCTTTTCAAACCAGAAGAAAATATCTTTTAAAATTAGCTGTTATGGTACAGTTTAAAAGAATATTTATCTCCTATTCTAATATGTCCCTTGGTGTTTTTTTCAATAGGAGTCTTTCTGTGTCCTCCTCAGGTTAACATTAGTAGGTGAGTTCTAGACACACATCAATATCTGGGATGCAGCAATAGTTGAGAAAAACCAATGCTCCTTCTATATACCCAGGCATTAAATTTGACCTCTGGCACTCTTGGAAAGGGACAATTTCCCAGGCCGGCCCCGTGGCTTAGCGGTTAAGGGCGCACGCTCAGCTGCTGGCGGCCGGGGTTCGATCCTCGGCGCGCACCGACGCACCACTTCTCTGGCCATGCTGAGGCCGCGTCCCACATACAACAACTAGAAGGATGTGCAGCTATGACCTACAACTATCTGCTGGGGCTTTGGGGGGAAAAATAAATAAATAAAATTAAAAAAAAAAAAAAAGGAACAATTACCCTATTGTCTTCCTGACATTCTTGAAGAACCTAAACTGCGTAGGATCTTGTCCTTTCTTCTAAGGAGCAATAAACGGTTTGTTTAATTCAGGAGCAATAACACCTTTCATTCAGTCTCATTCAATTTACTGGTTTAATTTTTTTCTTGTCACTCTTTCAGAATGCTTAGGTAAGAAGAATACATTTGATAGTAGAGGAAGGCTGAGCCAAGTAGAGTCTACTACACTCATGGAATCCGAGGCCAAGCAAACTCTTCAGCCCTCATTTCCTGAGGACCAAAAGCAGCTTCTGTGTTCTTGCTGGAGGGCTCGCCCTCAGTGCTTTCTAGGTAAAACTGCCTTGGCTTCCCTCTTCTAATCAGGGAAAAGGTGATTGGATTGAGTCGTGTTTCACCTGAAGTATTTTGGCCCCTCATCAGAACCAGTCATTACATCTTGAGGCACTTGTAACTAGGACTGCTGTAATGATCTGACAAAAGAGCTTTTCCTTCAACATTACCAGTCATTAACTCTCCACGACCAGATGTGACATGCCACAGCCCTCAGACAGTTCATCCAGTAGGAGTCTCTTCTTGACAAATATAATCTCTTTTCACTTTTGTTCATGACAATTTTATTTCTTTCACAGTGTCAAACTACCAGTTTTTCCAAGTCAGCACTCCCTAGTTGGACCAAGGGACTTTTGTTTTACTTCAAAGGGGGGTGCTACTGTCTTTTCACTTTTGATTATTTCTTATTCTAATTGGTCTTTCTTAGAATAGTAATTTTAAGTAGATATATATATTTAAAAGAGCAAAGCTTGATACTAATGCCTTTAAATGTTTTCTTCCCCATTATTTTTGTTGCAAATTTTACAGTGTGAGGTATAAAAGCTAGTTTTAATAATATGCACTACTTCATGTTCAGTGTGCACAATACTTATTCTACAGATGTGATGTCAGAATAAATCCAGCAGTTGGGATATTTGCCTGAAAGTAAAAGAGAAGCAGGATACCTGGTGTCTATTCTTAACTTTATTTAACTTTGCCTACCCAGGAAATTATAAAATGAATTCTCTTGTAAAAATGGGATCATTGGTTCAAAATATCTCTATCCTTTTCCCTCCAGTGGTTAAACCTGTATAAAACTATAAAATTGATACCAAAATTGAGAAAAAGCACTACTCTCTGAAGACTGTAATTCCCCCTGGAGAGTTTCATTAACTAGAATCCAGGTACAACCATCTGCAACCTAGTGCAAGGTTCTGAACAGAAGTAAAATGGGACACAGTTCTTTTTCAACTGACTTAAAATGTAACTAGGCAAACAATACAGGTGTGCACAGGAAAACGAAGCTGACAGACTCAGGGGAAGGATACATGACAGAGAATATAATGGCCTCCTAGCAGTCTGAGGTGACAACCTGAAGAATGGTCAAGGAAAGGCATTCCAAGTCAAGTTCAGGAACTGGCTGAATGGAGTCAAGGAATGTGGACTATGCAATTGCCAGATAATATCTGAAGGCAGAAGAGCATGGACTCTTTTGTTGGGCCCAGATTCTCTCCAGACAGCCTTCTCTGGGGTATAGAATAACACAGTTCAATGAGATAGAGTTTATCAAGGGTTAGCTTAAAATGAAAAAGAAACAGAGGAAAACTAAGAAATATAGGAAGGGGTAGTAACTTCCACATCTAGTCTAAGAACTCTTGTTCTCTCTAGAAGACAGTCACATTGAGTCCCACAGGGATCATCTGCATAGTAATGAGAGTTGAATGGATGAGCTCTCTGAAGAATTGAAAGAGATCAAATGCTAAGGTCTGAGTGGTGAGTGGTACCTACAGTGGTGAGGCTAGGAGGAGAAAGACAATGGATATGGGGGGGTAAACACATGAATAATGGTAAAAATCAATTATTCACCTCTAAGTGGCTTTCAGCTATTCAGTTACAGAGCAAATCCACATCTTGAGGTTTACAATTACTTTTCTTCTCTTAAAAGTATGGAGAGAAGGGAACTCTCATACACTGCTGGTGGGAGTGCAAACTGGTGCAGCCACTATGGAAGACAGTACGGAGATTCCTCAAAATATTAAGGATAGAACTACCATACCATCCAGCTATTCCACTGCTGGGTATTTATCCAACGAACGTGAAAACACCAATGCGTAAAGATACATGCACACCTGTGTTCATTGCAGTGTTATTCACAATAGCCAAGACTTGGAAGCAACCTGAGTGCCCATCAAGGGACGAATGGATAAAGAAAATGTGGTATATATACACAATGGAATACTACTCAGCCATAAGAAATGATGAAATCCAGCCATTTGTGACAACATGGGTGGACGTTGAGGGTATTATGCAAAGTGAAACAAGTCAGAGGGAGAAGGTCAAATACCATATGATCTCACACATTAAGTAGTAGATAATAACAACAACAAACAAATACACAGAGACAGGGATGGGACCGGTGATTACTAGAGGTGAAGGGGGGAGGGAGGAGGGCGAAAGGGATAATTAGGCACATGTGTGTGGTGATGGATTGTAATTAGTATTTGGGAGGTGAACATGAGAACATGATGTAATCCATGCAGAAATAGAAGTATAATGATGTACACCTGAAATTTATACAATGTTATAAACCAATGTTACTGCAATAAACAAAATAAATAAATAAATAATAAATAAATAAATAAAATTAAGTCTAGAAATGGGAAAAAAAAGAGTGTAGTTAGATGCACTCTACTTCCCCAGTATGTATAATTTTTAAAAATAATAGTCCAGATTGTAAACTAGAAAGCTAGTTATTACCTGTACCAGTTTTATGCAATAAGGTATAATTGTTTACTAATTGTTCCATGTTCTCTCATGTTTTTGTTTCTTTCTCTCTCAATTAGATTTTCAGTACCTCCAGGTCTGGATAAATATCATGCATTGCTTAATGGCCTAAACTCTGAAGGTTGATAGAGCAGGTGTGATTCCTAGACTCTCTTCTCTGTCTGGCCTTGAGCAAATTAACCTCTCTAAGCTTCAGTTTCTTCATGTGTGAATGGGAATAATAATACCTTCCTCTCATTCTTACAACTTTAGGGTTGTACTGAGGAATAAATAGTGTAAAGTGGACAAAATGGTACAACATAAATAAAATGGTTCCATTTTGTGATAAATAGCACAACATTTAAGTTTGTTAATGTTGAAATAGGACGTGTCTACTATCTTTTCTTCTATCACATGTGCCTTTAGCTCTGTTGGGAAGGCACATTGTATAAGATGTATTCTCTTTGTCTGTTATCACATCGTGTGAAAAGTTCACAACTCATTTTCACCAAATTTGAGGTTATGTTTGGGATGGCCTGACTGAAACTAAAGATTCAAAAATGTGATAGTCCCTGAGGGCAGCTGAAGCTAAGGCACAAGAAGAGGCCCCTGTGATTATTCACTGGGAGAGGCGTGCCACAGGCAACAAGATGCAATGGAAGGAGTAAACAGGCAATGGCTTCTAAGGGACAGGGACTCCAAGTGGCAGTTGATTTGCAGTTGACTGCTTCCCTCATGGGCAACTCTAGTTATATCCATATTCCAGAGAAAGCAGCAGCAGCAAATTATTTATTTCATTTTATGACAAGACATTCATATGAGGATGTGAGCATGGGAAAGACAAGTTACTATGTTAAACGAATGAAAATATTTACATATCCTCAAATAATTGCACATACAAAGCCAAGGAGAACTGGATTGGATTATAGTTTGTAAAAAGCTATTGGACCCAGCCACTGAGCTTCCTCACCATTTTCCGTGCTTCCAGACCCTCTACACCTCCCTCCCTTCTGCCACTTCCCCTAATCCAGATGAGCAATGTAAAGGCAATGCCAGTTTTTAACTGTGATTAGTATAGCTGATTCATATAATAAACTGAAAAGAGCCATTCAAGGAAAAAGAAAAACTTATGCTATAATTAAAGATCTATAACATTCCCTCAATCTGTAATATAGTTTCTAAAATATATGTATTTATTGAAAAGACAACTCACCAGCTGGGAGAAAATATTGGCATATCATAAATCCGACAAGGGATTAATCTCCATAATATATAAAGAACTCACACAACTGAACAACAAAAAAACAACCCGATCAAAAAATGGGCAGAGGATATGAACAGACATTTTTCCAAGGAAGATATACAGATGGCCGATAGGCACATGAAAAGATGTTCAACATCACTAATCATCAGGGAAATGCAAATCAAAACTACCCTAACATATCACCTTACACCCATTAGAATGGCTATAATCACCAAGACAAAAAATAACAAATGTTGGAGAGGTTGTGGAAAAACAGGAACCCTCATTCACTGCTGGTGGGAGTGCAAACTGGTGCAGCCTCTGCGGAAAACAGTATGGAGATTCCTCAAAAAATTAAAAATAGAACTACCTATGATCCAGCTATCCCATTACTGAGTATTTAAACAAAGAACCTGAAATCAACAATCCAAAGAATCTTATGCACCCCTATGTTCACTGCAGCGTTATTCACAATTGCCAAGAAGTGGAATCAACCCAACTGTCCTTCGACTGATGATTGGATAAAGAAGATGTGGCATGTATATGCAATGGAATACTACTCAGCCATAAAAAAAGACAAAATCGTCCCATTTGCAACAACATGGATAGACCTGGAGGATATTGTGTTAAGTGAAATAAACCAGACAGAGAAAGACAAACAGTGCATGATTTCACTCATATGTGGAAGATGAACTAACACATGGACAGAGAGAACAGTTTGGTAGTTACCTGGGGGAAGGGGGTTGGAGGTTGGGCACAAGGCATGAAGGAATGCATGTATATGGTGACTGACAAACAATAATGTACAACTAAAATTTCACAATGCTATAAACTATTATGACACCAATAAAAATATATATATATGTATTTATGTATAACACATAAATATAGATATAATATGCATAAATATAGTGACTAGGCAATCATCAGAAAGTATTTAAGGTAGATTGTGTACACTATCAAAATACATCACATATCATATTTCTATTTAATGCATCCAAATGCCCTAGTGATTACTGAATGGAATCAAGCTGATAAGCTGCAAGCTATTTCTAGAAAATTGGTCACTAAGACTGTATTAAAAATATTCTAGGAATAGAAGTAAACAGTAAAGAAATAAGTCTAATTGTTTGCATAGTTATAGTTAACAATAAATTAAAATGTACCACTCGGTTTTTAAACATATGATTTAAAGTTTCTTGGCTTTTAATGTGAAGAATGTCTCCTCTAAAGCATTCCTAAAATAAAACAGAATACTTAATAGCATAAATAACTGTGATAGAGCTCTGTGTTTGTCTTATTTTATTTGTCTGGGTCATAAATGAAGGATTTCACTCCTTCATTTGGCATGTTTTAGAAGTACTAAATTTACACACATTAAAAGAAATAATCATATTTTAATTTTCTTAAGTGATTTCAGAAAGTAAACAAACTGGTGGTTTTATTAAGCATTTATTAACCTTATTACATGCCTCAGACTTAATGTTAAGTATATTGCTGTGTGTCCTGAAAAATATTTTTTAAATGGGGAGGAAATAGGCTGTTTTTTGAACCACTGAAGAAATACAGAACTAAGAAATATGCATGTTCACTTGCCATAAAGTTTAAGAAACATTTTTTTTTTTGAGAAAAAAAATAAACATTTTTCTCCTTCAATCAGAGTTTTTAAAAGATTAGTTACTCGGGGCTAACAATGGAAGGCATAGCAGACAACAGCAGAGATTTGTTTGCTTGATATTGTTGCTATAAGATTTAATTCAACACAGCACATGTGAGGCATGGCCCTGGCCACTCAGCTCTACTACCCTCCAAAGTTCATCGAGTGTGCGGTGGTAGAGATCAAGGGCAATAGGATAGGGGACTTCAAATTCCAGGATGCAGAGATTGCCATGATTTGGTGAGCAGTAAAGAACAATTGAAGATTAAGGGGAAAAGCAGGGGAGAGTTATGGTTAGAATAGGAAAGGAACTCAATAATTTACGTAGTGTGAAGAACTAGTAACTAAAGAATTTGAAATGAAGATTTCAACAGACAGTGTCTAACTCAGGCATGTACTAATAATTTTATAATCTATACTTGGACTTTGAGAATAGGATCCTAACTGATATGTCAAAGATTCTTTAGGTGCATGTGAAATCTTATGCAGAGGCAGGTGGGGGTCGTGGTAAATCTAATCAGTGGTTTTCACACATTTTTAATAGTGAATACTTAAGTTTAAAAATAAAAAAAGAAGCAACCATACACAACATTTCATTAAGACCAATGAAAGCAGAGCTGCTCTGGTTGACGTGGGGATGGGGTGGGGGCACCCAACATGTCTCAGCGTGGCCCCAAGGCTTCTCTGCATAATTTTAGGGCATTGCCCAATACAAGTAAAGAGGGCAGGACACTATGACTTCTCCAGTCCTCTATAATCCCTCATCAATGATTAACTAGCCTGGCCTTCACAAACATGTGTCCTTAGATTTTTGCAAATCTCCAAAGAGTCCATTCCACCAAAGTGTATAATTATTGTCACCCCTCCCCACAAAACAGCATAATTTTATCAGAGTGGCTGCACACACAATAAGTAGAAAACTACACAAACATCCTGAAATGACAGTGCTGGGTAATTCCCTAGGCTCACTTGTTACCTACATGACTTGTTCCCTCACATCAACCTTTCATAATAATGTAACTGTTCGGATAGAGCCTTTTGCATAGTCTTTTATATAATCCCATTTTTGGTTTAATGTTGGATTTAGTATTTTACTCCAAAGTGTGCATAAGCATAATAGGAACTAACTACAACCCACAATTTCGTTCTCAACGTTAGAAATTATCATGGAAATATAGTGAATGATTTTGTGAAGTTCATGCTTCAATTCTATATGTCCTCTTAAGGTATGATGAAATTCTTGAATCAACGAAATATCAAAATTGAAGAAATTAAGGATATCGAATTATAAAAACACATACACTTAAATATACAAAAGTAAACAAACATAAAGACTTTCTCTAAGGAATTAAAAATGCTTCACAGATGATTCTTTATCATTCATGTTAATGAAGGGCAGATGATCTTCATTTTAGTTAATGGCTTTAATTTCCCACCCTGCCAAATTTTTTACTGACCCCACTGCTAAATAATTCAAGCTTAATATCCTCTTTCTCCGTTCGCATCATCCTTCGAGGGGAGAGCTAGTGAATAATAAAAACACAAAATTGGACAACAGATCTAGGAAGGACAAAAAAGAAATTCTCACTGGCTCATAACTTGTATGATTAGTATGTAACTACCATATTTAATCTCATAATTCTCTTGTGAGGTAGAATGGGAAGATGCAATTTGTTAATAAGGAAACAGGCGAAGAGAATATATTCACTACGCTAATTCCACATGATTTATCCAATGTCACCCTGAGCTAAGGCTCAGCATAGAATTGAGTAGTTATTGAGATAATCCAAACAGGGCATTGGATTACTAAAGAAGCACATGGATCTCCTCCTCAGAAAATTTAAAAATAGGGTTGGTGCTCATGTTGGCTTTGTATAGAGATAATTTGTCAAAAGATCCAATTATTAACTCTGGGGAAAATAATTCCTTTTAAAATAGCACTAGATATTTCCATTCAAATTTAAAAATTTTGTTGCTTTTCCTATTAGACTCAAGGCACTGTTTTGTGCTAGGTAGGTGCTGAAGCACATAGACCCTACCTTCAAGGGACTTTAAATCTAGAAGAGAGTATAAAATGTATGCCAATAGATATAAAATGCTCATAGCAACAACAGAGCTGCAGGAGAGAGATAGGAGGGAGTGATTACATTCAGCTTGGAACTTCATAAAAGGTTGGGTAGTGGGTAGGGGTAAAGCAAGGCTGGGCATGAACTGACGATTATTGAAACCGTATAATGGGTACATGGGGCTTCGTTACATTATTTTGTCCATTTAGGTTTTTTTATAATAAAAAGTGCTTTTTAAAAAGGCTTCATGAATGAAGTGGCATTTGAGATAGACTTTGACTAAAGGGCACTATTTGGTAAACCAAGATGTGGGAGTAGAAACAGCAAGATCCTGACATAGTTGAAAAAGCCCTGGGCTGTTTAGATTTACGTTGTACTGCTTAGCTAAAGCATAAGGTATATATTGAGGTATAGGAGAATGAGATAAAACTAAAAGTTATTTTATTATTGTTTTGATGACTTTGAATATTAAATTGTGACATTTAAAATTATTAAAGCAGTTAATAGCCATTGGTAACCTTAGCATGATTAGATTAAAACATTGATTATGGAGGAAATAAAGAGCCTGGAATGAAGCAGATCTGAATCCAAATTCCAGTTAGAAGGACATTACAAAGTTCAGGAGAGGCTAGCAATCCAGAACAGAATAGTGACAGTAGACATGGAGAAGAAAGGCCAGGAAAGAGAGGAGCTGTAGAGGGAGACTATTAGGACAATTGATTGAATTGTGAGGAGAGAGACAGAGGACAGAGGAAGTCAAAGAAAAATTCAAGATTTTGTTCCCAGTCTGGGTGTACGGAGGCAGGGTCGGCAGTATTCAAATTAGTGAAGAAGACAAGGTAGGTTTTGGCCATGCCTGGTCTGAAGGTCTAGAAGGATGCATCCAGATGGAGGAGACCAAAAGACACCCTCTACAAGAGAGAGGAATGGGAGAAGAGAGAAACTCGAGACTTATTCATATGGAGCTAAGCATCAAAGCACAAAATAGCTGAGCAGGTGGGTGAGTAAAAGAATAAAGACAAGAGAGCTGAGGAAAAAACTTGGGGAATTAAAGGTGTGGTTTGATATGAGAAAAGAAAAAGAGCTACAGACAGAAGAGAACTCAATAGTAATACTACTGATAACATCTTACATTTACCCAAGGTTGGCAAACAAGAAACAATGCCAAATTTAAATGGCTTAAAACAAAACGTTTATTTCTCACTTAAGCGAGAGTCCAACATGGATGTTCGTGCATAGGCAGCTCTTCTGTCAGCAGCAGTGCAGGGATTCTGGATCCTTCCATCCGTGGCTCTGCCCTCCTCTAGGTCCTTGAAATCCTTCCTGTTCAGCCAAAGGATGGAAAAAGCAAATGGAAAATCATGGTGGGAAGATTTTATGGGTCAGCCCTGGAAGTGATGTGTATCACTTCTGCCCACACACCATTGGCCAAGATTGAGTCACCTAGCTGCACCAAAATGCAAAGTACAACTAGTCAGAATCTGTCACATCTTATATTTGTATCACACAGTTTTGAGAGGACTTATAGCTCACTGTATAGTGCAATTTCACGGAAGGCAGTAAGGCACAGTGGTTAAAGATGTGAGCTCTAGAGTTAAAATCACTTGGATTTGTTTCCTGCCTTCACTATTTGCAGCACAGGTGTCACCTAGGATAAATTAATTCACCTCTCTGTACCTCATCTGTAAAATGGTGATAATAACAAAATCTAACCCATAGGATTTTTAGGAAGATTAAATGAGTTTAATAAATGTAAAGTATTTAAATAGTGCCTGCCATGTGTTTGGCATGTAGTAAGTACTCAGTAGGGATTAGTCATTATTATCATATTAGAAATATCATATTAGGACTGTAGCAATTTAATGGTGGAGTGGGCATTAAGTAATGTGAAATGGAGAGAGGCAGCCAGAGAGGCCAGAGGAGAAAAAGCCATCGATTTGTCCATTAAGCTATATGAATACTTGCAGAAAATTCTGCTTTGTTATAGCTGTTTAGCGCCAGCCAAATAAGAGGTGAAAGAGGCAAGACTCCCAATTCACAGCAATTTTCAGTTTAAAAGTTTAGAACTGCAATATAAATTTCCTCTCAAAATCAGATGGCGTTGCAGTCAAGTTAAATCCTAGAAGGTTCAGATGGGGTCTTATTCTAAAGGTCTCGTATTAAGGTAAGTAAACCAAGTCTTGGAGAAAGAGTGCTTATCAATTTGAGATTCACATTCTGTCCTTCTCTCAGGACAAAATCTTTTATTTTATTTTATTTTATTTTGTGCGGAAGATCGGCCCTGAGCTAACATCTGCCAATCCTCCTCCTTTTTTGCTGAGGAAGACTGGCCCTGGGCTATCCATGCCCATCTTCCTCTACTTTATATGGGACACCGCCACAGCATGGCTTGCCAAGAGGTGCGTCGGTGCGTGCCTGGGATCTGAACCGGCGAACCCCGGGCTGCCGCAGCCGAGTATGCGCACTTAACCACTTGCGCCCCTGGCCCGCCCCAGAACAAAATCTTTTAGTAGGTCACAAGCAGAGGACCTGAGTCAGTTCATTTCACCTAAGCAAGTGCTTGACTGTGCTTTATGTATACATTAGTGTAAGCATGAATGTTACCCATGGGCGTTTCTTTATTTTTGGGAGATTTACTTCCCTCTCCATCTTCTATTGCTCCCTCTCCACCCCTGCCACATAATCTTTCCATTTTCTCACTTTCGTGGTTTCCTGGTAAATGTCCAAATATCCTTTTTTTTAATCATTTTAAAATTAAACCTTTTGTTTTGACATACATACATCCACAGGCAGTTGTAAGTAATAATACAGAGATCCAGTGCATGCTTTACCATCCAGTGTCCCCCCATGGTAACATGGTACTAGTACAATGTAGTACAGTATAGTACAATATCACAACCAGAATATTGACATTGATACAGTCAAGATACAGAACATTTCCACCACCGAAAGAATCCCTTTGCAACCACAACAACTTCCCGTCCATCCCCACCTTCTTCTCCAACCCTAGCAACCACTAATCTGGTTTCCATTTTTATAATTTTTTCATTTCAAAAATGTTATACAAATGTAATCATATATTATGTAACCTTCTGTCATTGGCTTTTTCTCACTCGGCATAATTCTCTGGTGTTGTTGCTCCAGGTTGTGGAGAGTATCAATAGTTTGCTCCTTTTTATTGCTGAGTAGTGTTACATGGTATGGATGTCCCAGTGTGTTTTGCTGTAGACCTGCTGAAGGACTTCTGGGTTGTTTCCAGTTTTTGGCTATTACAAATAAAGCTACTATAAATATTTGTGTACAGGTTTTTGTGTGAACTTATGTCTTCATTTCTCTGGGATAAATGCTCAAGAGTGCATTGGTGGGCTGGAAAACATTTGCCTGTTCAGCTTTTTAAGAAACTGTTGAACTGTTTCCCAGAGTGGCTGTACCACTAATCTACATTTTACATTCCCGCCAGCAATGTGTGAGTGATCCAGATTCTCCTCATTCTCGCCAACATTTGGTGTTACTATTTTTTAAGCCATTCTGGTAAATGTTTAGTGATATTTCATTGTGGTTTTTTGCATTTCCCTAATGGCTGATGACTTTTTTTGGTTTTTTTTGTTTGTTTGTTTTTTGTGAGGGAGATGGGTCCTGAGCTAACATCCATGCCAATCTTCCTCTTTTTGCTGAGGAAGACCGGTCCTGAGCTAACATCTATTGCCAATCCTCCTCCTTTTTTTTTTTTCCCTTTTTCTCCCCAAAGCCCCAGTAGATAGTTGTATGTTATAGTTGCACATTCTGCTAGTTGCTGTATGTGGGACACCGCCTCAGCATGGCCCAACAAGCGGTGCGTCCATGCGCACCCGGATGCGAACCCAGGCCACCAGTAGTGGAGTGCGCGCACCTAACCACTAAGCCACGGGGCCGACCCCCCTAATGGCTAATGACGTTGAGCATCTTTTCATGTGTTTATCTACCTTCTGTGTATTTTCTTTGGTGCAATTTCTCTTTGTGTCTTTTGCCATTCCCAGGTACTAATTGGATTTTTTACTTTGTTACTACTGAGTTTTGAGAAGTCTTTGTATATTCTGGATACAGAGTGTCTTTTTGTCAAAGATACACCTATCTTTTGTCAGATACATGGTTTCAAGTATTTTCTCCCACTCTGTATTTTCTCTTATCATCCTTTCCACACAGTCTTTTGCTGACCAAAAGTTTTTAATTTTGACCAAATCAATTTATCAATTTTTTTTTATGAATCATGCTTTTGATGTT
The DNA here is from genome assembly GCF_057802395.1 of Ceratotherium simum simum. Lineage (NCBI taxonomy): Eukaryota > Metazoa > Chordata > Mammalia > Perissodactyla > Rhinocerotidae > Ceratotherium > Ceratotherium simum. The sequence goes on along the minus strand of NC_141903.1, from coordinate 79,658,116 downwards.
AAGTCCAAGAATTCTTTGCCTAGTCTTGGATACAAGAGATTTTCTCCTCTGTTTTTTTGTAAAAGCTTTATAATTTTACATTTTACATTTAGTTTTATGATCCATTTTGAATTAATTTTTGTATAAGGTGTGACATGATCATCTGTGTAGAAAATCCAAAAGATCAACAAAAAAACTCCTGGAACTGGGGCCAGCCTGGTGGCATAGTGGTTGAGTTCACATGTTCCACTTCAGTGGCCTGGGGTTCGCAGGTTAGGTTCCCAGGCACAGACCTACACACTGCTCATCAAGCCGTGCTGTGACAGTGCCCCAGATATAAAAAGTGGAGGAAGATGGGCACAGATGTTAGCTCAGCGCCAATCTTCCTCAGCAAAAAAAAAGAAAGAAAGAAAGAAAGAAAAAAACTCCTGGAACTAATAAGTTATTATAGCATGGTTGCAGGATACGGGGTTAAGATACAAAAGTCAATCACTTTCCTATATACCAGCAATGAAAAAGTGAAATTTGAAATTTAAAACCAATACCATTTACATTAATACCCAGCAAAATGAAATATTTAGGTATAAATCGAACAAAATATATGCAAGATATATGAGGAAAAGCACAAAATTCTGATGAATGAAATCAAAGAAGTGCTAAATAAATGGAGAGATATTTCATGTTCACGGATAGGGAGACTCAACATTGTGAAGATGTCAGTTCTTCCCAAATTGATCTACAGATTCAATGCTATCCCAATCAAAATCCCAGCAAGTTATTTTGTGGCTATCAACAAACTGATTCTGAAGGTTGTATGGAGAGGAAAAAGATCCATGATAGCCAACACAATATTGAAGGAGAAGAACAAAATTGGGAGACTGACACTATCTGACTTCAAGATTTACTACAAAGCTACTGCAATCAACACAGTGTGGTATTGGCAAAAGAATAGATAAATAGATCAGTGGAACAGAATAGAGAGCCCAGAAACAGACTTCATAAATATAGTGAACTTATCTTTGACAAAGGAACAAAGACAGTCTTTTCAACAAATAGTACCAGAACAACTGGACATCCACATGCAAACAAATGAATCTAGACACAGAACTTACACTCTTCACAAAAATTAACTCCAAATCAATCACAGACCTAAATGTAAAACACAAAACTATTAAGCTCCTAGAAGATACCAGAGGAGAAAATCTAGAAGACCTTGGGTTTAGCAATGACTTTTTAGGCACAACACCCTAAAGACACAATCCATAAAAGAAAGAATTGATAAGTTGGACTTCATTATAATTAAAATTTTCTGCTCTGCAAAAGACACTGTCAAGAGAATGAAAAGATAAGCCACAGACTAGAGAAAATGTTTGCAAAAGACATATCTGATACAGGACTATTATCTCATAATGTACAAGAACTTGGAGAGGGAGCCTGCCCAGTGGTGTAGCGGTTAAGTTCGCATGCTCCACTTTGGCGGCCCAGGGTTCGTTTGTTCGGATCCTGGGCACGGACCTACGCACAGCTCATCACGCCATGCTGAGGCGACAACCCACATAGAGCAGCTAGAACAATGTACAACTATGGCATGCTACTATCTAGTGGGGCTATGGGGAGAAAAAAGAAAAAAGAAGGAAGATTGACAACAGATGTTAGCTCAGGGCCAATCTTCCTCAAAAAAAAAAATATATATATATATATAAGAACTCTTAAAATTCTTGGAATAAGGTAACAAATAATCTGACTGAAAAATGGGCCAAAGACATTAACAAACACCTCACCAAAGAAGATATATAGATAGCAAATAAGCGTAAGAAAAGACGCTCCACATCATATGTCTTCAGGGAAATGCAAATGAGAACAACAACGAGATACCAGTACATACCATTAGAATAGCCAAATCCAGAACACTGACAACACCAAATGCAGTCGAGGATGTGGAGCAAGGGGAACTCTCCATTGCTGGTGGGAATGGAAAACGGTACAGCCACTTTGGAAGACAGTCTCTCAGTTTCTTACAAAACTAAACATACTCTTACCATACAATCCAGCAATTGTGCTCCTTAGTATTTACTCAAAGGAGCTGAAAACTTATGTCCACACAAAAACATGCCCATAGATGTTTATAGCAGCTTTATTTGTAATTGCCAAAATTTGGGAGAAACAAAGATGTCCTTCCATAGGTCAGTGGATAAATAAACTGTGGTTGGTACGTCCAGACAATGGAATATTATTCAGCACTAAAAAGAAATGAGCTATCATGCATAAAAAGACATGGAGGAAACTTAAATGCATATTATTAAATGAAAGAAACCAGTCTGAAAAGGCAACATACTGTATGATTCCAATTATGTGACATTTTGGAAAAGGCCAGCTATGGAGACAGTAAAAAGATCAGTGTTTGCCAGGGGTTGGGGGTTAGGGGGTGGTAAGGAGAGATGACTAGGTAGAGCACAGTGTATTTTTAGGGCAGTGAAAATACTCTATATGATACTCTAACAGTGGATACATGTCATTATACATTTGTCCAAATCCATACAATGTATAACACCGAGAGTGAACTTTGATGAAAATGATGTGTCAGTGTAGGTTCACCAATTGTAACAAATATACCACTCTGGTGGGCAATGTTGATAATGGGGGAGCCCAGGCACATGTGGGGACAGGGGTTATATGGGAAATCTTTGTACCTTCCACTCAATTTTGCTATGAACCTAAAACTGCTCTAAAAATAAAGTCTATTAAAAAAAAGTTTATCAGACAATTAGCTTAAGTAACAATGTGACAACAAACTGTTTATAGTATGCTGTATTGTTTTGGTAATCACTCTAATCCTTCTCTATTAGAGAATCTGTGAAACCTCCAGTCAGGTATAGCTTTTTAGTAATGTCAACATTTATTCTATCTCAACCTACTCTCTTGTCTTCTGATTCTGGGTCAACTGCTAATTCCTCTACTTTCTTCCTACTATTCTATATCCTGCACTGGATAGTGTTTGAATACTCACTACCTTGTATATGTGCTGATATTTAGTACAGATAAATCTATATCTTTTGCAATTACTCAAAATTCAGATAACATCTTCCTCAAAAGTATTTTTAAGTATTTTTTCTGTCCTTTCATCCTTCTCTACCTTCCTTTTAAAATACAAATAAAGAGATGTGATGTTTCAGTAGCACAGAAGCTAGGAATCTTCATCAAGGATATGTTAGACAACAGAAGGAAATTTCATTTCCTAGAGTCTGGGTACCGGATGCTATAGTGCAGGGTCAGGCTCTGGGTGAAAAATAGTAGGAGATTTCCATTCATCCATCTTCGGTGTATTTCCCTCCATTAAAGACAAGGGGCCCACATTAGCCATAGGGAAGCAAATCACTTCCACAGTGGGCAGGACTTGCTTTCTAGAGAGGACGGTCCCATTGCCACCTCCTCACTCTCCAGGTCTCCCCACTCATCCTTTAAGTTTCAGCTCTTTGCTTATTCAGCAGGAACTCCAAAAGAAGAGCTGGGAGGGCTCAGAAGTTTAAAGCAGGTGTCAGTTTATGTCTGGATATGTAAAAGAGGTAAACCGGGAAGAGAAGTGGCAAGAAAATAACTCATAATTGCCTCATATTACCTGAGCATAAACCACATTGGTCACACTAAGATACTCAGGCAGCAAGATCCAGGTATTTTTTTTGACCAGCAGATCTACACCTGTCAAGAACTTTAGATATCCAGAAAGTTGGAGAGAAACAGTACACATCAACCAGCCCTCCGACTTAATATCTAAGATAATAGATCCAAGAACACCCAGATAGTCAATGAGGGGAAGACTGGACTAGATAGATTTTTCCTAAGTCATAAATGTATAGGAAAAAAAAAACACAGTATGAGGCCTATGAAAATATGCTACAGTGTTAAATTCAAACGTCATTTTTATGAAATAAATTCAAATTTCAAAGAACATTACCATTATGATATAAATGATCAGCACAGTTTCAAAGAGCATTATCACAGGAGTCTTTAGAAAGATTTTTTCCTGTATTCCCAAAAATCCAGGAAAATTTGTATTCTATGAATCAGGAAATAAAAGGTGAGACAACAGGCTGGGACAAAAGGGAGTTAACTGGGAACCGGGTGAACTGAGTTATATAAGGAAAGATCAGAAAGAAACAAAAAAATGCATCTGCAGAGTTGAAAACACTAAGTATTAAATTGCAGGTATAGAAAAACGTTTTGGCAATAACAAAGATAAGCTAGAGGAACTCTATTATAATAGAAAAGAGGGAAAAATGAAATTATGAAAGCAAAGATCATAAAAATAAAAGGCAGAGAACAGAGAGTTAATGAAATAAAGAGAACAAGTGAGGGCCGGCTCCGTGGCTTAGCGGTTAAGTGCGCGCGCTCTGATGCTGGCGGCCCGGGTTCGGATCCCGGGTGCGCCCCGAGGCACCACATCTCCGTCCAACCCGAGGCCGAGTCCCGCGTACAGCAACTAGAAGGATGTGAACCTACGACATACAACTATCTACTGGGGCTTTGGGGGGAAAAAATGAATAAATAAAATCTTAAAAAAAAAAAAAAAGAACAAGTGAAAGTTAAGTGAAACTTCAGACCTAAACAGAAGAAAATTTCTGGTCTGAAGATAGACTGGTATGTATAGATCAAACAGGCTCATCCTGTAGGTGGCAAAATTAATGAAAAGACATCACTATGAGATGAAACTACTATTTAAATATACTCTCATGTCTTTAGAGCGTTCCAAGCAAAAGGAAAGATCCTAGAAGCATCAGGGAAAAAACAGGTTTGCTATCCTAGAATAAAAATTGGACTTGCCTTAGACATCTTATAATAAACAGAATAAACATCTCATACTAAACTAGAAGAAAATAGCACAACATCTATAGTTTTGAGGGAAAAATATTGATACAAGAAATCCGTACAAAAACAAATGTGTCATTTATGTATGAAGGCAGCAAAAATAAGTCTCAGTTATAGAAGACCTTAGAACATATGCCACTCATCTATTCTCCTTAAATAAACTGTAAAGACACATTTCAGCTAAATGAGAGACAAAATAAATATAAAACTCAATAATGGCATTAAAGAATTAGTTGTAAATATCAAAGACAGTGAAATGTAGAATTAAAAAGATTTTAAAAATGATTTCAAAACAAGAAGGCAAGATCACTTTTTGGAAAAAAGACACATATAAAAACATTTAACAATAATCTGGATGTTGGGTGGATGGGGATACTAATTTATTTGTATTACATATTTTATTTTATTTTATTCAGCACCTTAATCACTAAGGAAATATGGATTTATTTATTTAATATAATGATAATCATTAGTAGAATGATAAAAATGGATACTATCAAAATCACTAGACTAAGTAAATTTTAGTTTTCAGAGGGCAAAGCTTGAAATCAATATAAATATCAAAGAAGGAAAAAAACAAAATCCAAATGACACCCGTTAACATGTGTCAAGATGTCAGCTATGGCAACAACAATCAATGGCTTACAATTTTCATTTAAAATACGTAAATATTCTCAGATTGAGTCAAAATACAAAGTCATTTATATTCTCTTTACAAAGAGTTACGTTGTCAAAAAAATAAGAATATTTTAAAGTAAAATAGTTAAACTATTTCAGATAAAGTAAAAAAAAAAGACAAAAGAAAAAAAAAGCAGATGTTATATTATTAATGCAGGTCAGAGTAGAACCCAAGGCAAGAAAAGAGCGTTAAACAGGACAAAGATGATGATTATTTTATTTTTGTAAAGGATAACTATAACAGGCATAAAAGATTGTGCATATAACATTATCAAAATGTATAAAACCTAACTATAAAAGTAATAAACAACAACAATTAGTATTTGATATGTTGAGTTGGTAAAACATTAATATGTTTATAATGGTATCTAAATAGCATAATTTTTAAGGTTTAACTGTTATATATATATGCGTATATTTAAATTTGTACCCCATGGACAGAGGATAAATTATCTTTCAAGAATCCATGGAACCATTGGTCATAAATTAGACCACCAAGAAAATACTGAGAATTTTAAAAAGTGAAAATTATACAGACCTCATTCTTTTACTATAAAGCAATAAAATTTAAAATTAATAAGAAGACTAAACAAACATTCAACACTGGGATGTATGAAATCTTATAAATAATTAGTGGATTAAAAGTATATCAAAAATTATAAAATATTTTTAAAATAAATTAAATATACTATTCTTTGAGTTTTTCTATAGGTGTGAATATTTTCATAATAAAGTTTGGAAAACTGCAATGTGAGAACTACATAAGTTTGAGTACTCTCTCATTCTGCTCTCTTTGCTCTGCACTGGCAAAGGGACAAAGGGAAGACCTTCATGGACGACTTTGGCATTTGTAATGAAGAGAACAACTTTCGTGGTGAATACTACCTGGAGGAATTGTGGGGTTTGAAATAGTTTGGAAGATGACTCCTGGCAGCACCTTGGAGATTTAATTTTTAACTAACTTATGCTCACAAGGTATGACCTTCAAGAGCATGTGGCCATTCAAGCCACATACAATTTAATAAGATCACCCCAATAGAGTTATTCATGTGGTTATTTGAAGCCTGGTGGTATAATCCTCTCATATGATAGCGTGCTTTCGTGAGTTAGAAATCAACATTTAAAAGACTCATGGAGTTAATTTAGGTTCTGTACAATTCGTTGTACTCAGCTCTCATTGCAGACTGTACTGGCGTGGGAGGAGGGGGTTAAGTGGGAAGAAAAATGCCAGAGCTCTCCTTTTAGATAGAATTAAAATCTCAAGTCTTTAGGACTATCCTGCTCAGAAGAACATGTACCCTTTGGTGGGAATTCAGGATTTAAATGCTAAATTCAAAAGATCAGGACAACTTGACTTTTTTTATTTTTAGATGTGACAATAAATGGTAAAACTTCGTCAGAATATTAAGAGGTGAGCACTCTGAATTCAAAATGGCACATTGTTACCAGTAGTGATTCAGGCAAATAAGTATTTTTCAGTTGGACTTCCAGTCTCAGGTCTGTTTCTTGAGTTGGTTTGTGCTAAAATACAGTTCCCAAATCTTTGATAATTTCTGCCTCCTTTTTCCCAAATTTCTGTAGCAGTTACCTCTTCATTTTCTTTTTTCACCTTGCTTTTCTTTCCCTTCCTATTTTAACCAAGTGACCTCATTATGCAATTAACTAATAGCTTTTATGTGGTTGAATAAAAGAGAGTTCAATAATATTTTTGAGAATCTAGAAATATGATCATCCTAAATCTTACAACCAAAAATTCTTTTTCAAAGAATATACGATTTTAAAAATTGAGTTTACGAGGCTCATTCAGCATTTACTAGCCGTTGGCTTCACTAATAACATCAGGATAATGAAAGTTAATTATGTACTTGTTACATTTCTCACTTAAAGTTTTTCTTTGCTTTGTATCATTTATCTAGTTTCTAGATAAATGTCTAAATTCAATGGTTGAGAGCACAGACCAAATGAACCATATCCTTAGAAGTGTTTTCCCTCTGGTGAAGTTCAATAAATTGTTGAAGTATTACTGCATCTAGGAATTAACATTTTTTACTCTAATAATTAAAGTAGCTTGGGAATAGAATATAGATAACTATAGGTGTGTCTACCAGGTTTATCTCCTAAAATGAGATAAGAAAGAAAGAATAAAACTTCTTGGTTAAATGCCCTTTGTCAATCTTCACAGATTGGTAAAGGAGAAAAGTGTACTTTGGAAAAGCTGACATTAAATATTTTACTGTCCACATATAATTTATTTATCTTTATGTTGCAAGATTTAAAGGGATAAAATACTGCAAATATAATAATATCCAATCAAAATATTTGCCACATCCGAAAGATAAACATGCTTTTCTTTTCTTTCATAATCTCCTTTTTACTTTCGTAGTATATCTTCTAAAAAAATCACTACATTTTATGCACTCATAGTAGCATATTTTAGGATGAATGCTTTGATTTCAACCTCAGAAAAATAAAAAGAAAAGAAAAAATTTGAGCAATAGGATTTTGATAATAGAACACATTTTCTTAAATTTTATTCCAATCCTATTTAGATCTAACAAAATTTTACAAAAGATTTACACCTCACAAAAATATGTTTATATGTGTTTGAGATGAAAGTGGCAGACATTTAAAGACATGAGAAAAATAATAGGCATTTGAGTTTGAGTGACTGTCTCACATTAGAACATTTGATTAAGGCTAGAATGTCTGTTATAGTGTGATAAGAGGAAACCTTCCCTTACGATCACCCAGAACTACCAGTCTTACACATAAAATCTTCATTGTGCCAGTCTCTCTGTTTCATTGCCTTTGTCACTACAATTGGGGTTGAATACCTGCTAAAACAAACAATCCATTCATTTACTTTAAACACCTCTTCCTCCTCTTTCTTGAGTTAACCAAGAATTATCTGTGCTATGGTGTTTCTAGATCAGTGACTAGGAGCTACTTAGATTTAGCTAATTGTTTTTTATTCCTGTGTGCCTTGCACTGATCACCAAATTTTATATGTAAGCTATATCTTTACCTTATATCCTTAGGGAAGTGAGAAAAAAGAGCCCATAGAGTGCCCCAGAAAATAGATGAAATAGACTCAGACCAAGACGTATCATTGTAAAATTTTAGTACACTGGAGACGCTGTTCTAGAAAGAAAAATATAGGTCACATAACAAGAATCAAAATTAAAATTGTTACATACTTCTCATTAAAACAGAGGAAGTTCAAGGTCAATAGAGGTACACCTTCAAAATTCTGAAGAAAAATGACTTCCAACCTTATATTCTATACTAAGCCAAATTTTAACAAAGTTTCAGGGTAGAATAAATAAACTTCAGTCAGGTAAGTTCTAAAAAATATTTTTTTTCCTTGTTCCCTTTTCCCAGGAAGCTACTGGAGGCTAAGTGCTACCAAAATGAAGGAAAAAACCAATAGAGAAGACCTGGCAAACCAAAACAGTATTTCCAGTCCACCAGAGAGATGAAGGTGTTATCCATGGTGCTCATGAAGGGAGACCTCAGGATGAAAAATGTAGGCATTGAGGATAGCCCATCTTTATTGAAGCATGGCTGAAGGCTCTGAGAAACTCCATTAGGAAGATGAAATTGATGAAATATCTAAAGCATTTGAACATTTTGAGAGGAGATTTAGACAACTTGTGAGAAGTTTAGATGGTATCATAGATGAATACACGGAAAATTAAGCAAATAAGAAAAGACAATTATTAGTTCTAGACAAATAGTTAATCAGTAAAGGAAGAGTAATCATGATATCCTACCTGGCCCAACTGGGAATAGTGTTTAAATTATATTAGTATAACACCTCCAGCTCTCTTTTAGTTACTGTTCCCATGGAGTGTCTGTGTTCTATCCTTTTACTTTCAACCTATTTGTTTTTTTGAAGTGCGTATCTTGTGTACAGCACATGGTTAGATTATATTTATTATTTTTAATCTATTCTGCCAATCCTTGCTTTTTGATTAGACTATTTAATCCATTTACATTTAATATAATTACTGATAAGAGTTATATGTATCATTTTGTTTTTTGTGTCTTTTTTGTTCCTATGTTCTTCCACTACTGCCTTTTTTTGAATGTTATGATATTTTCTAGTATACTATTTCAATTCTCTTGTCATTTCTTTTATTATTTTTTTTAGTTATTCTATTAGTGATTGTCCTCAGAATTACAATTAACATCTTAATTTAAACAATGTAGTTTGGATTGATGTCAATTTAACTTCAATAATACACAAAAACTTTACTCCTATATAGACCCTCCTTTGTGCAATTATTGTTGTATAAATTACATTTTTATATATTATAAGCCCATCAACACAGTTTTACAATTATTGCTTTATGCAGTTGTCTTTTAAGTCAAATAGGAGGGAAAAGTGTTACGAACAAAAATACATTTATACTAACTATCTTTCGTATTTATTTATATAGTTACCTTTATGGGTGCTCTTTATTTCTTTGTGTGGATTTGAGTTGCTGTCTAGTGTCCTTTCATTTCAGCCTGAAGTACTTTCTTTATTATTTCTTGTGGTTCAAGTCTTATAGTCACAGATTCTTTCAGTTTTTCGTTATCTGGGAATGTCTTAATTTCTCCTTCATTTTTGAAGGATAGTTTTGTCAGATCTAAAATTATTTAATGACAGTCTTTCTTTCAGCACATTGACTATGTCATCTCTCTGCCTTCTAGCCTCCACAGTTTCTGATAAGAAATCAAATATCTTATTGAGGATCCCTTGAAATGACTCACTTTTATCTTGCTAATTTCAAGATTGTTTTTTTGTCTTTGTCTTTTAACAATTTGACTATGATGTGTCTAAATATGCATCAATTTGAGTTTACCCTAATTGGAGTTTGTTGAGTACCTTGGATGTATAGATTAATGTTTTTCATCAAGTTGAGGATGTTTCTGGTCATTACTTCTCTAAATATTCTCTCTCCCTCTTTATTTCTCTCCTCTCCTTCTAGGAATCTCATTATGCTTATGATAGATGCTTGATAGTATCCCATAGGTTTCTTAGGCTCTATTAAGTTTTCTTCTTTTTTCTTTCTGTTCCTCAGGATGAATAATCTCAATTGACTTAGCTTCAAGTTCACTGACTCTTCTGCAAGCTCAAATCTATCGTTGAGCTCCTCTGGTGAATTTTTCATTCTAGCACTTGTACTTCTGAACTTCAAAATTTCTATTTGGATATTTTTATAATTTCTCTCTCTTCATTGTTATTCTCTATTTGGTGAGACATCATTCTCAGACTTTCTTTTAGTTCTATAGACATGGTTTCCATTCATTCTTTAAACATATTTATAATAACTGATTTAAAGTCTTTGTCTAGTAGTCCAATATCTGGGCTTCCTCCAAGAACAATTTCTTTTAAGGACAGTTTTTTCCCCTTGTGAATGGGCCATACTTTCCAATTATTTTGGATATCTTACAATTTTAATTGAAAAGAGGACATTTTAAAAGATATAATTGGCAATTCTGGAAATCAGGTAACTACTGCCTCCAGGGTTCATTATAGTTGCTTGTTGTTGTTGTTTTGTTGCTATTTTTTGTTTGTTTGTTTAATGACTTTTCTGGACTAATTCTGTCAAGTCTGTATACCTCGTGTTTAGTTACTGGTATCTCTCCTTGATTAGCTTTGTAGTCAGCTAATGATTGGACATAGATTTCCTTAAATGTCTTGAACTAATAAGTCTTCCACCTTTTACCTAAGGTCTCTTTGTGTATTTGTTGGGGCTCTGGCAATTTACCACCCTACTTTAGCCTTCACTTTCTGCACAGGACCTCATGATCAGACAGAAGTGAGAGATAAAGATGTTCTCAGGTTTTTCTGGACATGCACATAATCCTGTACATTCACATGGCCTTCTAGGTTCCCAGGAATATGTTGGAGCTTTTCAAATCTCCCTATGAACATCTCATTTCCAAGATATTTTTTAAAGTCTTTTGCTCATACTCTTGTTTGCCCCAACTGGTGTACCTGCCTCAGGCAGCTTCCATGTTAAACAATTTCCTCTGTTTTATGTGTGTGTGTGTGTGTGTGTGTGTGTGTGGGTGAGAGAGAGAGAGAGAGGAAGACTGGCTCTGAGCTAACATCCATTGCCAATCCTCCTCTTTTTGCTGAGGAAGATTAGCCCCAAGCCAACATCTGTCGCCTTCTTCCTCCCTTTTGTTTGTGGGATGCTGCCACAGCACGGCCTGACAAGCGGTGTGTAAGTTCACGCCCGGGATCAGAACCTGCGAACCCTGGGCCACTGAAGCAGAGCGCGCGAACCCAACCACCATGCCACTGGGCTGGCTCCATCCTCTGACTGTTTTTGATGAACACCCTGAGGCTAGGGCTTTTCCCACTGAACAAGCTCTGGGTCCAGTCAAATAATGACAAACTCTATAAATAAGGATTTTCTAGGAACTTCCAGACATGTCAAATAGTGACAATTCTCTGAGGAAGGAATTTTTTAAGGTCAGCTCCCTTCACTGGCTGTTAGGCTGCTGGTTTTCAAGGCTACTGTGGAGCTGGGGAGAGGAGGATGGGAGTAGGCCAAGTTAAAATGCTGCAAAGCTTACTGTTCCTGCCAAGTTTCAGCAGTTTCTCTTGAGTAAACACTCCTTGGATTCTTTCAAGTTAATTTCCAGAGTTATGAAAAAGTTGATTTTTACAGTTTTTGCCTGTGTTTTCATTGCTTTTGTGGAGGAGTAGATTTTCGGAAGTTCTTGCTCCACCATTCTGGAAGTCCCACCCCCCAATAGTGTAAATGATAAGGTAAATACTGATTGTTGTTTTAACAGAGATTACATTGTATTGGCAGGATGGGCGTAGTGTCAATGTTTGAGGGGTGTTTTCATGTGATGCCAGCAGGGGTAGAAAGAAAACTAAGTCATCATCTTCTTCAGTGGGAAGTTAAGAGAAAAATGCCCCAAACTAGGAAATCAGGAGTTGTTGGCATCCTGTTCAATCATATCATTTAGGGACAAAGGAAGTAAATACAAAAATAATCAGCTTAAAGAGGTAAAAGTGGTTGCATTTTGTGAGGGGAAACAGAGAGGTGGGGATGCAGGTGTGAGATATAGCAAATTTATGACCTCCCTGGATTCACCAGCAATCTGCTTGATGCTACTGATGACTGTTCAGTTAGATCCTCTGACGCCAACTGCATTCTCATAGGCCACAGAGAGAAGGTTTTGATGATTGTGGGAGGAAAGCTTGTTGAACTCCATGGCAAGGACCTTGTCATTGTGGCATTCTGCCTACTCCACTGGTGAAGACTGATGCAGTATCTACTCCTGGTTCCTTATGTTGCTCACAGGAGCAACCCAAAAGTTCCTTGCCTACCACTTTGGGGAAGGAGCCTCTCACTTCCTTCCTCTGGGCTCATCTCTGTTGCCAATTAAGTGCAAGAGGCCACTGGATCAACTCAGCACCCATGCGTCCTCAGAAGCTTACTGCTTGGTAGGGATCACACAGGTACAGCTTCCTGGTGGACAAGTGGAGGGTGCCATTAGCATAGACCCACTTACTGGCTGACTATGTGAACTGTCACTTAAACCTTGGATGTCACCACTGCATTCCTAAGTTCTGTCTTCCCCAGCAGCTGTGTGGACAGGCTAGATGGCACAATCTGGCAATGCTGAGGTCAGTGGAGTAAACTTTGACCAAGGAGAGACAAGAACTGGTAGATAACTTTTTCTCTTTTCCTATGACGTTTCTGAAGACATCCACAAGACCAAGCAAATGCTGCACTTACCGCATAGCTGAGACCAGCTAAGTAAGGAGCACTTTGTTAATTGTTCCCTCTCTTTCCCTCCTGTACTTTTATTTTTCCCTCACTACTAGATTCCTGAGATTGCACCACAAAAAATATAAAGAAAGTGCAAGCTTTTCCTTTGAACCCAGTTTTCTAGGGATCCCAAGCAAGGAGATAGTGGTTTTTCCTAACATACCTGTAAAACTATTTTTCTTTTCAGACTGGGCGTGTGCATGATGTTGATAAAAATAGAATCTTAATCTTAAAAAAAAGATAGAAAGGAGGAAAAAGATACTAATGAATGTGCTACATCTAAATAAGAAAGTAAACCAAGAAAGAAGATATTTGATCCAAAACACATGGAATTCATCAAAAGGGTAACAAAGATAAGTCCTGGATAATAGCTGAGGCATGGATCTAGAGTAGAGCAAGAAAATGGAGGTTTGCAGGAGGGAGGTGCCAGGACAAAATGAAACTGATGGGTTTTCTGATGTCTGTTATTCTGGAAAATAATATCAAGATGGTTTAACAATGTAGCTTTTGGAGTGTTTGGGAAGAATTAGCAATAGGCACATAGAGAACCAAACAAATTAAAAAAAGAGAAGCACTTATTAATTTCAGAAAAAGCAAACAGTGCATCATAAAGGAAAAGTAATCAGAACACAATTTTGCTCAACAGTGAACAAGATTACATAATTATAGTAATGTGAACACTGAATATGGATTAGCCAAAAGTTGAAACACAAATATAATGGGAAGAAGGGACATGGTGGAAGAGAGCTAATTCCTCATCTGTCATCACAGGAAGTCAGTGGATAATGTTCAACATGGATAAATGAAAAAATTTCCACAAAAGCATATTATTTAGAAGTATAGTAAAGCCATGAGAAATAATTCAATATATTGAAAACGGTCGTCACTTGAGGGTGATGGCAGGAACTGCTGTTTTTCTTTTTTTTTTTTTTGAGTCATCTAATTTATTTATGCCATTTACCTTGTTTTTTTTCTTTTTCTGGTGAGGAAGATTGGCCCTGAGCTAACATCTGTTGGCAATCCTCCTCTTTTTGCTTGAGGAAGACTGTTGCTGAGCTAACATCTGTGCCAATCTTCCTCTATTTTATATACGGGATGCCGCCACAGCATGGCTTGAAGAGCCACGCGCAGATCCGCACCCAGGGTCCGAACCCACAAACCCTGGGCCGCCAAAGCAGAGTGCAAAAACCCAACAATTACGCCACAGGACTGGCCCCACGTTTACCTTTTTGTAAAAGATAGATTTTATTTTTCAGAGCAATTGAGATTTACAGAAACCCCAAGAAGATAATATAGAGAATTCCCATATAGCCCACACCCAGTCTCTCCTGCTACTAACTTCTTACTTTAGTATGGTGCCTTGCTTACAATCAATGAACAAATATTGGTACATTATTACTAACCAAAGTCCATATTTTATTCAGGTTTCTTTAGTTTTTACCTAATGTCTTTTTTTGTTCAAGAATCCCATCCATGGATTCAAGAATCCTAGACCATGTTATATCTAGTTGTCATGTCTCTTTGGGCTCTCATGGATCAAACAATTGCTCAGACATTTTTTGTTTCTAATAACTTTGACAGTTGTGTGAATACTGGTCAGGTATTTTGTAAGATGCCTCTCTATTTAAATTTGTCTGATATTTTTCTTATGATTATTTTGGGATTATAGGCTTCGGGGAAGAAGACTTCAGAGGTAAAGTGCCCTTTTCATCGTATCATTTCAAGGGTACATACCGTCAACATGACTTATCACTGTTGGTGTTGGACTTGATCATCTGACTGAGGTAGCATTTGTCAAGTTTCTCCACTGTAAAGTTGCTCTCCCCCTCTCCTTTTCATTCTGTACTCTACAATGAGTTTTTAAACTATGTACGTTATTACTTTGATTAAATTTGAAATTAATTAAAATATGTAGATATTTTCCAAATGTTTCATTTCTGAACTATGTGGTCCATTCCTAGTACTGTGGACAGCAGTATGCAAAAGCGCAAGACAAGTAGTCAACAAAGAGTCATCGTGAGCATGGAGGGGCCACAAGGAGAAGCAGAGCAGCCTGTGGTATGTCAGTATGAGCTGGAGCAAACCATCAGAAGGTTCAGGATTAGCTATGGATTGGAGGTGCATGGATGGATTAGATATTGATGGGTGGTGTCTCAGGGCCCAGACAGTGAGAACTGAGATAGACTGAGTTGCCACCAAGCACTAAAGTGGATCAGATAGGGTCCCAGACAAATGGTTTGAGTATCAGAAAGTTAGAAATATAACTAGGATTATAATAGATCAGGAATTTAGGCAAGGAATCTAAATAAGAGGAACAGAGAACCCTCAAGAGAAACAAGCAAATGAAACAAAATTTAGCATTCTAAAGACATTTTGACCCAGGTTAGGGACTATTTCTGAACATAGGAGCCAACCTCCTTTATTATCTACCTTGAGGCTTTCAGCTGGAGTCCTTGAGGCTAGGTTAGGTCTCTTGACTGAAGTGGGGAATGAGGAAGCCGCATTTCTGGTATAATATCAATCATATCTTGGTGATGTATATCATAAAGGTCTAATAAAATGGCACAGTTAACATTTTATGTGTTTGATAAATTGAAGCTGGTATTCCTTCCATCTCCAGAAGTGTATAAGTCACTATTTTGAGCCAGAAGGAATAAAAAACCCCATTTTCTACTGGGATATTTTTCTAGAACTGATAGCCTCTACGACAATAATCAAAATTGCTTTCCCACATAGTTTTACAAGGGACAGTGAAGGGTGGCAAACCTTTGTCTAATCTAAATCACCCCTTCTGGGAGTGAATGTTATTCCCATGCAGAAGTAGAGGAGTAAGCTCCACTGTGACCTCCCCTCCCTCACCCCCAGTTCATTCATCCGTAGAAATGACTGATCAGAAATGGGTTCTCAGACCAATTGTCCTTCTTCACAGAGAAAAAAGCTGGTTGTTAATTAATTAAATAATTAAGTTCTTAAGTCTTAATTGCACCTCTAAAATATCCTAGAACTCTATGAGGGGCCAGGGCTACAAAGTAAACAGGACATGGAGACTTCCGTCATGAAGCTCATATTCTAGTGAGGAATCAGGCAAGAACACAAACCTGTCCCCTACTGTGATCAGTGCTCTGAGGAGGATAAGCACATGATGTTATGGAATCCCTCTGAGGAGTATCTAACCCAATCTTAGGGTTAGAAAAGCCTGTTGGAGTAAGGACTTTATTCAAAGGGTTATATCAATCAGGGGAAGGGGACTGTTTCAAAAGTGAAAATGCTCAGACTGTAAGATCTGCAAACATCTGAAAGGTCACTGGTCTGGCCTTGTCATAGGTAAACAAGAAGAGCATCAGTGAGTCTCATCTAAGAAGAGGAAGTTTGGTTCTTTGCAGTAAGCCTTTTCCTGGAACACAAGAGAGTTGGGGGGTGGAAATCCAGGAGCACAGGGATCAGGTAAAGTTCAACATTATCAATATCTAAACTTGATACTGAGCATTCAGTTTACATAGAAGGTTTCATCCCAGGAGGAGAACAGGGCATTAAGGCATATAAAATTTTTCCAATTAAAAAGATCCAAGGTGGAGAGAGGAGAGTGCATCCAAATGATGCTGGCCGGTTGCCCTTATCCATTTATGCCTATGGGATATTGTCGCAGTGGAAATTGCCCTACTCTGGGAAGAAAACAGACCTACAAGTTATCCATTACAGCTGACAGAAGAATGGAACAGTGTGATGCCTGAAGCCCATCACACCTGGAGACCAACATCCCTGGACCCTCTCCTTACTGCCTATTTTCCCTATATAACTGCCTCAAGATTCTGTAAACCTTGAAGATGTTTTTTTTGAGACATTAGTCTGCCACCTTCCCGATAATGCCAGCTAATCTAGTTAAAACTTCCTTTCTTGATCCCTAACTTGTTGTGATTGATTGGCTCAGATCATGGCCAGCAGAGTAAGCCCATTACTTGGAATCAAACTGATACTGTTAAGCAAATTAAGGAGGCATTTGAGAGCAAGGAACAGCCATGAGGAAGGATAAATATGGTATATTCAAGGAACATGAGGAATTGGTGCAGTTGATCCTGGGAGTAGGAGGTTGTTAGAAGGCTACTGCAGCAATTCAGAAAGAAATGGTCACTTGAATTAAGAATTGGTAGTCAGATGCCCAGATAAATGTTGGCCTGTGAGCTAGAGTAAAGCTGTGGTATAAAGAGAAATCTAGGCAATGTGAGCTATAAAACTACTGAAAAGGTTTGCTAAGGAAGACAGTGCACCTCAGTTGAGGGAGTAGTCAAAGTAGTAATCAGATCAAGAGGGTGGACATTCAGTTTGATCTGAGATAAGATATCAGATCTTTATATCCAGAAGGCCAAGAGGCAGAACTACAAAAAACAGACCTCTTTTCCAGGCAATGATTTTTTTGGATATGATCCCAAGAACCCGTACAACAAAAGCAAAAATAAACAAATGGTAAAAATCCTCTGCACAGCAAAGGAAACAAATCAACAGAGTGAAAGGCAACCTACGGAAGAGGAGAAAATATTTGCAAACCATGCATCTGATAAGGGGTTAATATGCAAAATATATAAGGAACTCATACAACTCAATAGCAAAAAAACTAATAACCCAATTAAAAAATGGGCAAAGGACACGAATAGACATTTCTCAAAAGAAGACATACAAATTGCCAAGAAGTATATGAAAAATTGTTCAGCATCACTAATCATGAGAGAAAGGCAAATCAAAACCACAACGAAATATCACCTCACACCCATTAGAATGGCTACTATCAAAAAAGACAAAAGGACAAACGTCTGCTAGGATGGGAAGAAAAGGGAACCCTTGTACACTGTTGATGAGAATGTAAATTAGTACAGACATTATGGAAAACAGAATAGAGGTTCCTCAAAAAATTAAAAATAGAACTACTATATGATCCTGCAATTCCTCCCTGTGGGTATATATTCAAAGGAAATGAAATCAGTACCTAGAAGAGATATCTGCACTCCCATGTTCATTGTAGCATTATTCACAATAACCAAGATATGGAAACAACCTAAGTGTCCATCCACAGATGAATGCATAAAGAAAATACGGTATATATGCACAATGGAATATTATTCAACCTTAAAAAAAGAACGAAATCCTGTCATTTGTGACAACATGGATGAACCTGAAGGACATTATGCTAGGTGAAATAAGCCAGACACAAAAAGACAAATACTGCATGATCTCATTTATATGCGGAATCTAAAAAAGTCAAACTCATAGAAGTAGAGAGTAAGTAAAATGTGGTTACCAGGGGCTGAGGGGTGGGGAAAACGGGGAGATGTTGGTCAAAGGGTACAAAGTTCAGTTATGCAGGATGAATAAGTTCTGGAGATCTAATGTACAGCATGGTGACTATAGTCAATAATACTATACTGTGTATTTGAAATTTGCTGCAGATCTTAAATGTTCTCACCACACACACACACACACAAAGATAACTATGTAAAGTGATGGATATGTTAATTAACTTGATTGAGGTAATCATTTCACAATGTATACATATATCAAAACATCATGTTGTACACCACAAATATATACAATTTTTGTCAATTGTACCTCAATAAAGCTGGAAAATAATTTGTTTAAAAAAGACCTATTTTAAGTCAATTAGGTGACTACAAGCCCACTGTAATATGTCCAACTTCACCACCATGTTCATATTCTCAGTATCAATAGCTTTGAATTAAGCAATGCATTCACGTGACTACTCACATTTAAAGACTTAACTAAGTTGGTATATCCAGTCTTAAGTACATCACTCATGCTAGAGATCAAATGTCTCAAAGGTATATTCCCATTCCCATCCCCAGACATGGTCTCCAGAGAAATTTTCCTGAATATTGCACAGAAGAAACAAGTCTCCATCTTCCTAAAAGTACCACAAAATTCAGACCATGTTTCTTCCAAACAGAAATAAAACATATTATTTGCCAATATTTGCTTAACATCGACAATGTTGACAAATATTAATATTCAGCCAGTACAGTTTTTTGGAGTTTGGGTATTTTTTACTGTTTGTATTGATGAAATTAACTGGGAAACTATCACTTCACTTATTATTGAATAGATTTTACAAATGCTATAGTCTCTAATATTAATCTCTCTTAATAGACTTTCTCTCTTCTATGCATCCATCCAGCAATTACTGAGCGACTGTGATGTGCTAGGTGCCAGGAAACGTGCTGGGTTCCAGGAACACAAAAATGAATAAGACAAGGTTCTATACTTAAGGATTTCACAGTAATGAAAAAGATAAGCATCCTTATAGTTACAATATATTGTATACGTATCATGTACTAATTTACAAACTATGATGTGAGTTCTTTCATTCTCTAAAATCTCATTCTGCCTCTGGCTTCTTTTTGTATGACTGGGGGAGTTAAGAATGTTCTTTACATTTTTAAAGGGTTGTGAAAAAACAAGAAGAAGAAAGATAAGACAAACACATTATGTGCCTGCAAAGGCTAAAATATTTACCATCTGGCTCTTACAAAAAAGTTTGCTGACCTCTGCTCTAGACCAGTGATTCTTAAATAAGGATGTTCCTCAAAATCACTTGTGAACTTTATTTATTATTTTAAATACACATCCTGGATGGAATCCTGGCTTTGCTATTTTCACTAGAATCCTGTGACTCTCATGTGTACTATGGTTGAGGAGCTTTGCTCTACACACTTTCCCTGAGATAGTTCCCAGAACACTTACCTGGGTTTATAGAGACTCTTAGCAAGGACTTTCTTCACTAACACAGCTTACCCCATCTATTATAGAATATTCTTTTCACCTTATTTCACATGCCTTGGTAGGATAGCCCCCTACCTTTTATACAATAATATTTTAAATTAATATATCTCTCCGAACGGCATAAAACACATTCACATCTATTATATAATTTGATCCTAATAATAATATGGCCTAGAATTACTACTTTACAGATAAAGAAACTAAGGTTTAGAGAAGTCAAGTGCTCAAGGTCATATAGGGCTTCTGACTCCTACTTCATTATTCTTTCTCAACACTGTCTCCTACTTATTTTTTCTGATTCTCCATTGAAATAGACTATGCAGTCTATTCTTACTACCCAGTAGCAAAATTTCATTACATTCCATAAATCTGTTAGCTAAAGAACGTAATTCCTGTTTAACTTGAGAGCCTGTATGTCTCAAGGCAGACTTGTGTGACAATAATTCCTCTAATTTGCAAGCACTTTTTCACATATATTATGCACTTGAAATAAACTAGAAGCTAACTCCTACTCGGGTATAAATGGAGAAAAAAGTAGCTCTCTAGAGCATTATTCAACATAAAGCTCATGAAGTGATTTGCAAAGGCACAAGGTTCATCCTGCCTAAGCAAATTAAACAATTTTGTTAACCCTGATGTCTTTTGTTAGAGTGAAATTTATGATAACTGTATGGGCTCTGCACTACGTAGCACCCAGAAGCCTTTGTTTGCTCTCAGCTAGAGCTATTTATACATCAGGATATTGATATTCTTCTACTTAATCAAAAGGTATTGTAACTAAAAATAGATATAAATACTACGTTCTTTTGAATATGCAAAGCCAAAACAAATTAAAAATAATAATCAAGGAGTTGCTTACAAACATTTTGGATGTATTCTTACTTCATTCTTTCCACAAGTCTTTATTTTTGACCAATCTTTATATTCAGAAAATGTCAGAAGAGATGTAACTCGCATATCCCTTATTAGATTGTTTATTTGTCAGTTTCATTGATAAATAAACTTAGGTAATATTGATGTTAGGAATGAAGGAGTAACACATTTTAACCCTGTATTGGCATAGCTTGGGAGGATATTTAATATTGCTAGACAAGAAGTATTGTGATATCCATGCTGCTGTCCAAGGTTGGGGAGAGGGGTTCAGCTAGGAATAAATTTGGAAGTTCACACCAAAGCAGACAGTGGAAAACACAATTCTGGAGTATCACTGTGGGCAGAACACAAAGGCAACTAGCCAGAGGATTCTGACTACGCTTTTTAAAAAATAGACTTCATTTTTTAGAACAGTTTTATGTTTAAAGAAAAATTGTGCAGAAAGTATACACCTCCTCTCCCTCCACTGTTTCCTTTATTATTAACATCTTGCATTGGTCTGGCACATGTGTTACAATTGTTGAACCAATATTGATACATTACTGAGTGTCGTTTTTAGAGACAAGTTCAAGTTATGTAACTCAAAAGAGAAGCTATTTTGGTCAATAAATAATTAATTACAGGCATTTTGAAGAGAATATTGGAGGAAGTAAAGTATTATAAAGAGTTTACTAATTTAACCAATGAGACATGAGGTTGGCTTTTCTGGGGACTTCTAAGAAAGAAGGTTCCACAATTTTCTGTGGTAGCTTCCAAAAGCCAGCCCTCTCTTTCTACAGTCATTTTGCCACCACAAGAGAAACTAGCTTGAGGATGAAAATGACAATATAGAAGACAGAGAAGAGAAATCAACAAAACAAAACAAGCAAACTTTGTTTTGATATCTTTGAGTCATTGAATCAAACCAGTTCAGAAGCCCACTCTATCTGTATTACTTTACAGTCAGGTGAGGCAGTAAATCATCTTTAATGTTGAAGCTAGTTTCAGTTGGATTTTCCTTGTTTGCAACATGTAGAGTTATAAATGATGTCATAATTATATTTAAGATAAGCACAGAGTTGTGTTGTTCTCTTGCGTGTTCCCATCAAACATTGTTATGGATGGACATCCAGATCAAGTGGGTGTTTATCTGACTGCTACAATCGGGATTCTGCAAACTAGTTGCAGACTAGGTAAACTGCAACCCATGTGCCAAATTTCTTCCCTAATCACCTTCGTTTCCTATCTGGGTTACACACAGTTGTTGACTGTGCTGGGAAAGAGCACTGTGCTGCAGGAGCCTTGGGAGCAGGCCAAAGATGCAAGGATATTTTGTACACTCTTTACCGGACTTAACCTCACAAAAGGAATAAAAGAAGAGAGCTCATTGCCTAATACAATTTGGTATGAAAGGTAGCGATGAGCACATACAGAGTGATATTCTTTTTGTAAAGTTAAAAACAGAATAAAACATTCTTTTAACTACTATTTGCAAATGCACTAAAACATACAAAGGAAAGCAAGGAAATTATGAAATAGGATGTAGGATGAAGAGTATCTCAATCTGGAGAAGGGTTGGTAGAGAACCAGGAGGTTAATTATCAGGTTTTGTCACGGTCCTAGCTTTTGTTTTGAGTAGGGCTTGGCAGATGCTTATTACATTATTTTAAAAAAATAATTAATTCAAAAATAAAATTTAAAAAGACTACAAGGTAAATTTGTATAAAATGTATTAAGATTTTTTGTTTTCCTTCTGGAATGAGATGATTTTAGAAATTAAAAGCAGAGTATCGATAAAGGGGCCTAAGTAGGAGACCAGTTTCCAAACAATGTTTCGAATGACTCATCATTTTCTGGGAAGTCCAAGAACTTCCCAGTCCAAGGGTGTCAGCATGTTTGGTTTCTGGTGAGGACTCTCTTTCTGGCTGCCAGACAGCCACCTTCCTGATGTGTTTTTACATGGAGGAGAGTGAGAGCTCTCTGGTGTCTTCTCCTCTTATCAGGACACCAATCCCATCAGATTAGGGCCCTACCCTTCTTTTTTTTAATATGAAAGACAGAAGTTTTATTGACATTTTCATTATCAGTAGTTTAACTAAATTAATGCAATTGAAAAATGACCCTGTGCCAACTTATCACAATAAATACATTTTTTAAATTTATTTATTTTTTGATTTTATTGCAGTCACATTGGTTTATAATATTGTATAAATTTCGGGTGTACATAATTGTACTTCTATTTCTGTATAGATTACTTCAAGTTCACCATCCAAATACTAATTACAATCCATCACCACACATATGTGCTGAATTATCCCTTTCGCCCTCCTCCCTCCCCCCTTCCCCTCTGGTAACCACCAATCCAATCTCTGTCTCTATGTGTTTGTTTGTTGTGGTTGTTATCTACTACTTAATGAGTGAGATCATACGGTATTTGACCTTCTCCCTCTGACTTATTTTACTTAGCATAATACCCTCAATGTCCATCCATGTTGTCACAAATGGCTGGATTTCATCATTTCTTATGGCTGAGTAGTATTCCGTTGTGTATATATACCACATCTTCTTTATCCATTCATCCCTTGATGGGCACTTAGGTTGCTTCCAAGTGTTGGCTATTGTGAATAATGGTGCAATGAACACAGGGGTGCATATATCTTTACACATTGGTGTTTTTATGTTCTTTGGATAAATACCCAGCAGTGGAATAGCTGGATGGTATGGTAGTTCTATCCTTAATATTTTGAGGAATCTCTATACTGTTTTCCATAGTGGCTGAACCAGTGTGCACTCCCACCAGCAGTGTATGAGTGTTCCCTTCTCTCCACATCTTCTCTGACATTTGTTGTTTCCTGTCTTGTTAATTATAGCCATTCTGACAG
Organism: Ceratotherium simum simum; assembly: GCF_057802395.1. NCBI lineage: Eukaryota > Metazoa > Chordata > Mammalia > Perissodactyla > Rhinocerotidae > Ceratotherium > Ceratotherium simum. The sequence continues at coordinate 79,634,289 of NC_141903.1, read as the reverse complement.
GCGTGAGGTGATATCTCATTGTAGTTTTGATTTGCATTTCCCTGATAATTAGTGACGTTGAAGATTTTTTCATGTGCCTGTTGGTCAGATATATATCTTCTTTGGAGAAATGTCTGTTCAGGTCTTTTGCCCATTTTTTAATTGGGGGGTTAGTTTTTTTGTTGTTGAACTGTATGAGTTCTTTATATATTTTGGAGATTAACCCCTTATCAGATATATGGTTTGCAAATATCTTCTCCCAATTGTTAGGTTGTCTTTTCGTTTTGTTGATGGTTTCCTTTGTTGTGCAGAGGCTTTTTAGTTTGATGTAGTCCCATATGTTTATTTTCTCTATTGTTTCTCTTGCCCAGTCAGACATGGTACTTTAAAATATATTGCTAAGACTGATGTCGAAGAGTGTATTTCCTATGTTTTATTCTAGAAGTTTCATGGTTTCAGGTCTTACATTCAAGTCTTTAATCCATTTTGAGTTAATTTTTGTGTACAGTGTAAGATAATGGTCTACTTTCATTTTTTTGCATGTGGCTGTCCAGTTTTCCCAGCACCATTGGTTGAAGAGACTTTCCTTTCTCCTTTGTATGTTCTTGGCTCCTTTGTAGAAAATTAGCTGTCCATAGATGTGTGGGTTTATTTCTGGGCTTTAGATTCTATTCCATTGATCTGTTTTGTGCCAGTAGCATGTTGTTTTGGTTAATATAGCTTTGTAGTATATTTTGAAATCAGAGAGTGTGATACCTCCAGCTTTGTTCTTTTTTCTTAGGATTCCTTTGGCTATTTGGGGTCTTTTGTTGTTCCATATAAATTTTAGGATTCTTTGTTCTATTTCTGTGAAAAATGTTGTTGGAACTTTGATAGTGATTGCATTGAAACTATAGATTGCTTTAGGAAGTATGGACATCTTAACTACGTTAATTCTTCCAATCCAAGTGCATGGAATATCTTTCCATTTCTTTGTGTCTTCTTCAATTTCCTTCAGCAATATTTTATAGTTTTCAGTGTACAGATCTTTCACCTCTTTGGTTAAGTTTATTCCTAGGTATTTTATTCCTTTGGTTGCAATTGTAAATGGCATTGTATTCTTAATTTCTCTTTCCGCTGCTTCATCATAGTTTATGTAAACACAACTGATTTTTGTATTTTGATTTTGTAACCTAAAACTTTACTGTATTCATTTATTATTTCTAAAAGTTTTTTGGTGGATTCTGTAGGGTTTTCTATATATAAAATCATGTCATCTGCAGATAGTGACAGTTTCACTTCTTCCTTTCCAATTTGGATCCCTTTTATTTCTTTTTCTTGTCTGATTGCTCTGGCTAGGACTTCCAATTCTATGTTAAATAGGAGTGGTGAAAGTGGGCATCCTTGTCTGGTTCCTGTTCTTAGAGGGATAGCTTTCAGTTTTTCACCATTGAGGATGGTATTAGCTGTGGGTTTGTCATATATGGCTTTTATTATGTTGAGGTACCTTCCTTCTATACCCATTTTATTCAGTTTTTATCATAAGTGGATGTTGTATCTTGTCAAATGATGCTTGTCAAAGCATCAATAGATGCTTTCTCTGTGTCTATTGAGATGATCATGTGATTTTTATTCTTCATTTTATTAATGTGGTGTATCACGTTGATTGATTTGCAGATGTTGAACCATCCCTGCATCCCTGGAATAAATCCCACCTGATCATGGTGTATGCTCTTTTTAATGTATTGTTGCATGTGATTTGCTAGTATTTTGTTGAGGATTTTTGCATCGATGTTCATCAGTGATATTGGTCTGTAATTTTCTTTTTTGTGTTGTCCTCATCTGGTTTTGGTAATAGGGTAATGTTGGCTTCGTAGAATGAGTTAGGAAGCTTTCCCTCCTCTTCAATTTTTTGGAAGAGTTTGAGAAGGATAGATACTAAGTCTTCTATGAATGTTTGGTAGAATTCACCAGGGAAGCCATCTGGTCCTGAACTTTTATTTTTGGGGATGTTTTTGATTACTGTTTTGATCTCCTTACTGGTGATTTGTCTATTCAAATTCTCTATTTCTTCTTCATTCAGTTTTGGAAGGTTGTATGATTCTAAGTATTTATCCATTTCTTCTAGATTATCCAATTTGTTGGCATATAGCTTTTCATAGTATTCTCTTAAAATCTTTTGTATTTTGAGGTGTCCGTTGTAATTTTTCCTAATTCATTTCTGATTTTATTTATTTGAGCCTTCTCTCTTTTTTTTCCCAGTGAGTCTAGCTAAAGGTTTCTCCATTTTGTTTATCTTTTCAAAGAACCAGCTCTTGGTTTCATTAATTTTTTCAATTTTTTTTTTTATTACTCTGTATTTCATTTATTTCTGCTCTGATTTTTATTTCCCTCCTTCTACTGATTTTGGGCTTTGTTTGTTCTTCTTTTTCCAGTTCCTTTAGGTTAGATTGTTTATTTGACATTTTTCTTGTTTGTTAAGATAGACCTTTATTGCTATAAACTTTCCTCTTAGAACTGCTTTTGCTGTATCCCATAAATTCTGGCATGTTGTGTTTCATTTTCATTTGTCTCTGGGTATTTTTTGATTTCTCCTTTGATTTCTTCATTGACCTAATTATTGTTCAGTAGCCTTTTGTTTAATCTCCACATATTTGTGGCTTTTCTAGTTTTCTTCCTATAGTTGATAACTATTTTCATACTGTTATGGTCAGAAAAGATGCTCGGTATTATTTCAATCATCTTAAATTTATGGAGGCTTGTTTTGTGGCCTAATATGTGATCAATCCTGGAGAATGTGCCATGTGCATTTGAGAAGAATGTGTATTCTTCAGTTTTGGGATGGAATGTTCTGCATGTATCTACTAAGTCCATCTGTTCTAGAGTGTCGTTTAAGGCCAACGTTTCCTTATTGATCTTCTGTTTGGATGATCTATCGATTGGTGTAAGTGGAGTGTTCAAGTCCCTCACTATTATTGTGTTACTGTCTATTTCTTCTTTTATGTCTTTTAATAATTGCTTTATATATTTAGGTGCTTCTACGTTGGGTGCATAGATACTTACAGGTGTTATTCCTCTCATTGGATTGTTCCCTTGATCATTATGTAGTGCCCTTCTTTGTCTCGTTACAGTTTTTGTTTTAAAGTCTATTTTGTCTGATATGAGTATTGCTACCCCAGCTTTCTTTTCATTGCCATTTGCATGGAGTATCTTTTTCCATCCCTTCACTTTCAGTTTGTGAGCGTCTTTAGGTTTGAAGTGTGTCTCTTGTATGCAGCGTATATATGAACCTCATTTTTTTATCCAATCAGCCACCCTAGGCCTTTTAATTGGAGCATTTAGTCCATTGACGTTTAAAGTAGCTATTGATAAGCATGTACTTACTGCCATTTTTTCCTTTTTTTCTCAGTGTTTTAGTAGTTCTTCTCTGTTCCTTTCTTCTTCTCTTGCTCTCTTCTCGTGTGGTTTGATGGCTTTCTTTAGTATTATGTTTGGGCTCCTTTCTCTTAGTTTTTTGTGTACTTATTATAGGTTTCTGGTTTGTGATTATCATGGGGTTCATATATAGTAACCTATGTATATAGCAATCTATATTAAGTTGATGATCTCTTGAGTTTGATCTCTATCTTAAAGGTCTACTCTTTTACTCCCCTCCTCCCACATTTTATGTTTTTGATATCATATCTAACCTCTTTTTTGTGTGTTTGTATTCATTACCCTCTTATCATGGAAATAGATAATTTTTCCTATTTGTGGTCTTCTCTCTCCCCCTTAAATAAGTCCCTTTAGAATTTCTGGTTTCTTGGTGATAAACTCCTTTAATTTTTGCTTGTCTGGGAAACTCTTTATCTCTCCTTCCTTTCTGAATGATAAACTTGCTGGGTAGAATATTCTTGGCTGTAGGTTTTTTCCTTTTAGCATTTTAAATATATCATGCCACTCTCTTCTAGCCTGTAAGGTTTTTGCTGAGAAGTCAGCCGATAGCCTTATGGGGCTTCCCTTGTGTGTAACTTGTTGTCTTTCTCTTGTGGCTTTTAGGATTCTCTCTTTATCTTTAATTGTAGACATTTTATTTATGATGTGTCTTGGTGTGGGCCTCTTTGGGTTTATCTTGTTTGGTGCTGTCTGTGCTTCCTGTACCTGGATGTCTGTTTCCTTCCTTAGGTTAGGGAAGTTTTCAGCTATTATTTCTTCAAATGGATTCTCCACCCCTTTGTCTCTCTCTTCTCCTTCCAGGACACCTATAATACAGATGTTAGTGCGCTTGATGTTGTCCCAGAAGTCCCTTAAACTGTCCTCACTCTTTTTAATTCTTTTTTCTTTTATCTATTCAGCTTGGGTGATTTCCTCTAGTCCTTTGTCCAGTTCACTGATCCACTCTTCTGTATCCTCTACTGTGCTTTTAAGTTCCTCTAGTGAATTTTTCATTTCCAGTTTTGTATTCTTCATTTCTGATTGGTTCTTTTTTATATCTTCCATTTCTTTGTTGACGTTCTCACTGAATTCATTCATTCTTCTCCCAAGATCAGTGAGCAGCCTCATGACTCTTTGTTTGAGCTCTCTCTCAGGTAGATTGCTCATTTCTGTTTCATTTAGTTCCTTTTCTGGGGTTTTGTCCTGTTCCCTTACTTGGAACATATTCCTTTGCCTCCTCATTTTGCCTCTTTCCCTGTGCTTGTGTCTATGTACTGGGTAGGTCAGCTACATATCCTGATCTTGGAGAGGTGACCTCATATAAGTGATGCCTTATGAGGCCCCACAGTGTGCTTCCCTCTTGTCACCAGTTCCAAATGTTCCAGGAGTGACCTCTGTGTGGCCTACGTATGTCCTTCTGTTGTGGCAGGGTTGCTCTTCCCATAGGGGCCCCGGGAGGCTGAGCTGTCCCCCTGCCTGGCTGGTTGTAATTCTCAGCTGCATGTAGTTGTTGTGGGCCCTTCAGTCTCTTTATTGGGTGTGGGTGGCCCCAGCACAGTGTGCTGCAAGGTCTAATAGCACATTTCTGTTGCAGTTTTTCTATTAAGTGAGTAACGGCCCTAGCCTTCTGACCTAATTTAACCTTAACTACTTCTATAAAGGCCCTATCTACAAATACAGTCACCTTGGGGGTTAGGGATTCAACATATGAATTTTGGTGGGAAACAAACATTCAGTCTGTAACAGTGACTAATTCTCTGAAATTCTTTCTTTCTTTTTTTTTGGTGAGGATAATTGGCCCTGAGCTAACATCTGTTGCCAATCCTCCTCTTTTTGCTTGAGAAAGATTATCTCTGAGCTAACATCTGTGCCAGTCTTCCTCTACTTTATGTATGGGACACTGCTGCAGCATGGCTTGGTGAACAGTGCATAGGTCCACACCCAGAATCCGAACGTGTGAACCCCAGGCTGCTGAAGCGGAGTGCGAGAACTTAACCACTAAGTGACTGGGCCGGCCCTTCTTTCTTTCTTTTTTTCTTGGCAAAACCAACTTATCTAGTTGTCTTAGTTCTTTAAATTACAAATTATAAATACCTTCTTCACATAAAAAGTCAGAGAACATTTTGAGAATAGTTCGGACTACAAGTTTTCAACCAGCTCAGTTTGTCTATAGAGCAGATTAACCAAAATGAAGAATGTGCCTGGGTCTCTGCCAATCTGGCCACCCTGGAGGTGGTACATGGATATTGGTGTTGGTGGTCAGAACACTCTGTCCTTAGGTGTAGATGGGGTCTAAGAGGCAAAGACACAAACAGCAGCAAAATCTACAAAAGAGCTGCAGCAACAAACCAAACTTCGCTCATCCATACTTCTAAATATATTATTGATTATGAAATACGCTTTTCAGCCACATCTGCACATAAGGACGGTAATCAATGTAGGCAGTAATTTCTCTTAATGTAACAGATTAGTTTATATGTACATTCATAAACACACACAAACACATACACAAACAAATTTAATTTGTTTCATAAATCATCTCCCTTCTTCAACTAATCATTCTTTTTCTGGCGCCAAAATACCAACAACCCTTTTATATGGTGCTTAAGCCCAAACAATTTGGTGTTTTCCAAATTTTGGGGTAAAGAACCCAATTTTTAGAGTTGTAATAAAGTCTCATATATGAATATTCATAAATTAACTAAAGCATTTTAGGCAAGCAAATGGCAGACTTGGAACTTATCTTTTGACACCCAGGTATGAAAATCACTATGTTCACCATAGCATTATACACAATAGCCAAGACGTGGAAGCAACCTAAGTGCCCATCAATGGATGAATGGATAAAGAAGATGTGTTATATATACACAATGGAGTATGTGTGTGTATATATATACTCAGCCATAAAAAAAGACAAAATTGTGCCATTTGCTACAACACGGATGGACCTTAAGGGTATTATGCTAAGTGAAATGTCAGACAGAGAAAGACAAATACCATATGATTTCACTCATATGTGGAAGATAAACAAACAAACATGTAGATAAAGAGAACAGATTAGTGGTTACTGGAGGAAAAGGAGGTGGGGGGAAGATGAAAGGGATAAAGGGGCACGTGTGATGGTTAAAAACTAGACTATTGGTGCTGAGAAAAATTAATTAATTAATTAAAAAAGTAAAGTCGTTAAGCAAAAAGTGCATTCTTGCTGAGAAACACAGGATGTAGAGGAAAGACCAGCAGTGTGTTATGACTTGGTTTAATGACTACACACTAACACAGTTTCAACAATAACTCTCGGTAGAGGACTTTATTTCTTTTGAAATACATATGAAAGCTTTGGATATTTTCATCTTCATATATCATTTGAGTTGGTTATTTTATTTAAAAAAATATTTACAGTTCAGGTACATTTAAAAACTTTAAAATTAGTATTTGAGAATGACAATAAGAATTGAATTAAGTTAAATGTAGTCTATTTTCTCACCTGTGGCCTACATATATTAGTCTAAGCATGAATATGAGAACTTAAAATTGAGAGAACCTTTCTAGATGTGTACTGAAGAAAATTTAAAGTGCTTTTCAAAATGTCTAGGTGACAGATATGAACAAAAGAGGGGGACCTGCGGCACATGAATGGGGAAAGTAGCTTGTGCAGAGTGCAGGAACAGGATCACCGGAGCTCTTATGGGTCAGAAATGGAATTTTAAAACTACTCCACTGCGTCACAAGGAACCCAGGTAAAGAACACCGTCAGTACAATGTGCTCTGAGGCCAGGGAGTGAGTTAACAACCTGAGGGCAACTGTCTTCCAAAGCTGTGCAGAAGCTCTCTTGCCCGTTCTCTAATGCATTCCGAGGCTGAGGTTTGGCATCCACGCCTGCTGATCCTCAGTTCTGAGAGAAATACAACCTGAGGATGTTGCTGACCCTCAAAGTGCTTTCTTTGAGGGGCTCCTGAGGTTAAAGTTAAGGTTCAAGAAGCTCTAATTCTAGGCACCAATAAAGAATGACCTGGGCCTCACAGGTCAGCATTTTTGCAAAGGGCAGCAGGCCGTCTTTGGTTTCTTAAGCCAGCTACAACTTCAGGCAGACTTAGTTTACAAAAATTGTGATAACTCACCTCAAACTGACTTTTTAGAATTGTTATGATTATGTTTAAGGAAGTCAACTTTTTGTTTAACTATGGGGGACCTCTTTTGTTCCTAATCAGTAAATTAATAATTATAAGTGTTATACACAAAAAGTGATTTAGAAGCGTTCTCCCTCACTAATAGGATTTGTGTCCTACAGATGTTCAAAATGCTTTGCTTATGCCACACTGTAACAGTTAGTGCTTCAGTGGGGTCAAGCAGAAATATTTGAAATTTTTCAGTGATTAACAAATCAAAGCCATTAAAGATTTTGGTTGTTTTCACGTATTTCTTGCTTTCCAGGATTAGTATTAAACGGAAGGAATAAGATCCTTTTTAACTTGAAGGAAAGTTTGAAATTATCTGATATGGATTGACTGACTAAGGATAAAGTTTAGATACATCCAAATATGCGGAAAATAAGATTAAGAGGAGGAATTTAAATTTCTTAAAAGGATGAAAAAAATTATATTTGCCTGGTAGTGATTATAAAATTATCCTCACAGCAAAAATTTAGGGAAATATAATACTTCCTAAGAATAACCATTAGTTACTGGTAAAATGAATAATATAATCTAGTTTCTGGCAAAGGAGGCTCAAGTAGTTGATATTTTCATGGGAAAATACTCATTTCTGGATTACAATTGAGTTTGGAGAGACCTTTGAAAAAGCAAAGTGCTTTCAACCATGCCTTGTTGTGTTATTTTGATTAAAAAAATAGCCCCTCAGGTAAAATTTGAATATATTTTCCAAAAAAGTCATGTTACTATATTTTCTAGCAAATTCAAACAATTGTTCACAAGTATACTAATCAGTATTAGCAATTATTAGTAATAATGATGGTTAAATATTTATATGAACAGTGAGCACAATTATTTCCCTTTACAATTTACTTTGTAATCAAGCAAGCATACTCTCCACCTGATATTCAACTGCACTGGCGAGTGAACGGTTTTTCATTTAATATCCTTATTCGCATTTTTCTTGATGCTTCTTTGTATACCTCTATTGATGTAATAGTTTGCAAGAAAAAGAGCTCATGTCTCTGCCTGAAGGTGGAATCTTATGAATATGCAAATAATGTTTTGATGTGATGAAGTTTTTCTTTGGGCTGGAACTGTGCCCTCTTAAGTTATATTAAATATTAGCCATAGCTTAGAAGAACACAAAGCGTATGAAGACTTGAGTTTTTAAAGAAAAAATATCTGAGAAATAGTTGCTTTCTGGTTATAAAATGCTGTATTGTTGAATCTGGTCTTCTCAATTTAGGTTAATGCTTTGCTGTAAAAAAAATATATAACTTCCATTTAATTTTTTTTTTGTGAGGAGATCAGCTCTGTGCTAACATCTGCCAATTCTCCTCTTTTTTTGCTGAGGAAGACTGGCCCTGGGTTAACATCCGTGCCCATCTTCCTCCACTTTATATGGGACGCCGCCACAGCATGGCTTGCCAGGCAATGCGTCGGTGCGTGCCTGGGATCCGAACCGGTGAACCCCGGGCCACCGCAGTGGAGTGCACGCACTTAACCACTTGCGTCACCGGGCCGGCCCCCCATTTAATTTTTATTGTATAGAAGAGTAGCGAACCAGTAATATGAAAAGATGTATGGATTGTCTATCCTGTATGTTATAGTGTACTTCTTAAAATGCAAATTCTGGGGCACATCTTTTAATAGTTTTAATTTAACCTGGTATGATGTGCCCAGATGTTTTAAAAATGTTACTTTGGTGAACTCTGCAGAATAAACTAGGTTTTCATAGTATCTCGTAAACATATTCTACTGATGTTTAATTTCAATTCTAGTCAAAAATCTTGCAGACAAACCCAGTGAAGTATTAGGTTGGGGAGGAAGCAAGATAGCAGTCTTGTAATATGAAGCTATGATCGATGTCTAGACAGGCTGACTGTGTGTTTTCTATTCAGGGTTGGATGAGCCCTCAGCTCCAAACACCAAACCATGGTTCTCAAACTTTGGTTGGTATCAAAAACACTTGGGGAACTTGATAACAATACAAAAGCCCAGGCCCTCTCTTGATTTAATGAGCCTCCACCACTGTGTTCTTTTTTGGCTCCCTCAGATTCTGATGCACACCGACCACTGCACTAAGCAAAGGCTTAAAAGAAAACATTCGGATAATAAAATGAAACCTATGATGTAGGTCAATCAGTTTTAAAATATTGAAAGTATGGCTAAATAAAAATACAGTTAAATAGAATATTATTTTTAAAGGAAGAGAAAAGGAAATGTAGGACTTTTATGAGGCAACAATGAAATTGTCTCTTTCTCGCTTTAAGAATTTGGAAATAAGATTGCCCTCTGAGATTTAAACTAATACAAATTCACAGTGAAAGGAAGAGATTTGGCCATTAGAAGTAATCCAAGGTACTATGTTTAAAGGTGAGACAGAGATTTGGAGCATTCTGAAAACACAAATCAGGATAAATTTGAATATGATTGTAACTAAAAAACATGAAATCCAGTCAACCAAATATCTCCCTTCTACGGAAAGACTATGTTAAAAAGAAGCATAGACCAAAGAAGATATTCAGACAGCAAATATACTTATAAAAAGATTCTCAACATCATTTGTCGTTATGGAAATGCAAATTAAAGCAGCGTACTGTTTTAATACTGCTGAGATACTGCTACATACCTACTGAATGACTAAAATCCAAAAAACTGACGATATCAATTGCTGGCAAGGATGTGGAACAACAGGCACTCTCAATGCAAAATGGCACAGCCACTTTGAAAAACAGTTTGGTAGTTTATTACAAAGCTAAACATAGACTTGCCATATAATCCAGCAAACCATGCTTTAGGTACTTACTCAACTTATTTGAAAACTAATGTCCACACAAAAACCTGTACATGAATGTTTATTTATAATCACAAAAAATTCAAAGAAACCAAGATGTCCTTCAATTGGGAAATGGATAAACAAACTGTTGTATGTCCATACAACGGAATACTACTCAGCAATAAAGAGAAATGAGCTGTCAAGCCATTCAAAGAAAAAGATGGATCTTACATGCATATTGCTAAGTGAAAGAAGTCATGCCGAAAAGTCTACATAATGTGTTATTTCATTTATATAACATTCTGGAAAAGGCAAAACTACAGAGACAGTGAAAAGATCAGTGGTTGTCAGCAGTTTTTGAAGAAGGAAGTTGATTAGGAGAAGCACAGGGGAATTTTAAGGTGGTGAAACTCTTCTGCACACTACTCTAATGGTGGCTATGTGACACCATGCATTTGTCAAAACCCACAGCACAAAGATTGAACCTTAATATATGCAAATTTTAAAATATCTTTTAGGAGGGCGGGGTATCCCAGTTTAGACTGCAGACCATGACATAAGAATCTAATTGTACTATAAAAGTATGAAACAATTTCACTAAAGGTAGTTGGGATATAAGTTGCCAACCTAAGAAACTTTGGAAATGAGTAGAGTTTGCAATGTTAAAGGCAAAAGCAACTGTCCATAAGCCCTATATCCTAGCTATCAAGTTGTTTCTTGTGGGGGTACAGGTTAACAGTTCTGAAACCAGTATGCATGTATACTGGAACTGAACAATTAAGTAAATGGATGCTAGATGGTGGGAGCCAGGTTTCTCACTGTGGGAGTGGGAGTTATAGATCAGCAAGAGGAGAAGGCTAGAATGATCAATACTGTAATGAATTAGAGTTGGTGACTTCAATATGAACTCATGTTTACCTTAATATAGTTGTAGATGGATACATGTAAAGATATTTTTAGATATGTATATATATACCAGTTAGTAGACACACATGTATTTCTTTACTCTGTTAGCTAAGAGAACATAGAAGCAAGAACAACCCAGAAGAAATGAGCACATCTAGTGTCCAGATCTTGGTTTCTAATACCATTCCAATAAGAGGAACCAAATCTCCTTGGGGAAATGGCCACTTCTAGGCCTGGGGCAGGAAATGTAGAAGATGAATCTGGAGCATCGTATAAAGCTAAAAAGTAAGGACGTGCTGAAAAAATCAAAAGTGAAACCAAAAGCATAATGAGCATATGTCAAGGGGACACAGGAGCTAACTGAAAGAATTCCCAAAGGCCAAAGTGGAAAAATTTGAGCAACTATATAAACATAATAGTATTGGATTGTAACTGAAAGTATAAAATAAATAGCCATGAGTCCATAATGATATATATATATATTTATGTAAAATAAATGATTAAATAAGTAAATAAATAAATAGGAAGAAATAGCTAAATCTCCTGTGCAGAAGAATTCCAAATAATTTCTGTAGGTACTCGTCCTTGAGGTGGAACATAGCATCCCGCTCTTCAAGTATGGGCCATGTATAGTGACTTCCTTGCAAAGAGTAAAGTATGGAAAAGGGGGAAAAGTAACTTTAGAGTGGAGGAACCTAACAAACATCACCTCAGCCAAATGTTCAAGGTTAGCATCAACAGTATTGATAGTATGTACTCTTAATATGATATGATGAGAATGACACTACCTCTGTGGTCTTCCTCCCCAAAACCCATAATCCCAGTCTAAACATGAGAAAAATATCAGAAAAATTCCAACTGAGGGACATTGTACAAAATACCTGACCAATACTCCACAATAGTTGTTCATTAGTTGTATGGAATGTACCATACTAATGTAAAATGTTAGTAACAGAGAAAATTGGGTGTGGAGGATATGGGAACTCTCCATACTATCTTCACAACTCATTTGTAAATCTAAAACTATTCCAAAATAAAAAGTTTATAATTAAAAAAAAGCATGGATTCTAGAAGAAAAAAATAAAACAACAATAATAATAAGATCCTATTCACATGGCCTTTTACTGAAGTTCTGGGGAGCCCAAGGAGTGAAGAGTGCAGGTAACTCAAACTGAATTTTCACATGCCATTCTGCCCTACCGATCGGCCATCTTCTCTTCCTCCCCTACTTTCTTCTCTGCTGTTTCTCTATCCACAAATTCCAGCTCCTTTCTAAGGAAGAGTCCTTTAATTATACTATTTGTATCCTTGTTGCACGCTAATCTCTGACCCCAGGATCTCACTTCTATCTTATAAAGACACTACATTGTCTGGGGCAAATCTATGGCCACATAGGCTTCTTTCCTTTTTCTCTGCTGCCTACAAGGCCTACTCCAAACACCCTCTATGTAAATGCACTCTTTCTTCTGATAATCTTCAACACGTTAATTTACGCATTTCTTTTATATTAATTATATTTCTATCATATCTCCTTGAGATTATAGCCTACTTTTATTTCTTGGATAGCAATGCACTAAATCATTTGTTTTCTATTTGGTTTATTTACAAAAATTTACTTCTAAGTAGTTTAGTTTTCATTTCGAAATAATTTACCAAATAGAAGAGCCTTATTAACTAAAACTAAAATAAACAGATATATCCATGTTGCATATTTCAAGTGGGAAGCATGGCTTAAAAGAGGTTCTTTCATGTATGTATTCTCAAGGGTCAGAAATTAGGTCCCTTATTCTAGGTGAAAGGCCAGTTTATTTGTTAGGGTAGACTAGGCTACAGTAACAAAGAAACTCTTAAATTTTCTTAAAGAATATACTCAAATTTGCTTAAAGAAAATATTTCTTTTTCATATTACAGTTCAGGGCAGCTGCTCAGGTTGGCAGGGGCAGTTCTACTACATGCAGTGATTCAGGACCCTAGGTTCCTTCCAATTTCTAGTTCGGCCACCCCCTGGTTCTCATCATCATCTGTGACCAGATGGCAGAAGGGGAAAGTGCCTGGTGAAACATGGGCCAGACCTGGGAGTGGTACATATTTCTTCCACTCATGTTCCATTGGCTCACCGATCTGCATGATGGGATGGAAAATGTAGTCTTTCTTTTTGTCCAAGAGGAAAAGGGAATAGTGGACAGCTAGCAGTTTCCTCAACACCCAAGTCATATTCTCCTAAGCTTGAAGAAATTTACTCAGTAGAGACCAAAGCTATATGCCCACAAGGTCCCCATAATTAAGAATGTGATCTAAATCAACCAGGGGGTAGCAGAGGTCCTCTATTGCTGAGTTCCAGTTAAACATTTCTGAGAAAGACTGGAAGACTTTGATACCACATTAGCCATGTCATTCTTCATTGAAGAAAGTAAAGGAGGTCTTGGATTCATCAATGCAGCAATACTAGAGCTGATGAGGCAGCAATTGTTCCACTTACCTTAGATAACTTACCTAGGAGCAGGTAGAAGTCCTTCAAAGACATAGGTTTACTTCTTGTCATATCTCTTCCATTGTGAGAAGAAAATAAATCACAGTTACGTAAGGTGCTTTCCTAATTTCAGTGGGTGGGTCAATCCTACTTGGATTTAGAAGAGAGAGGAGCACCTACTACGTGTAAGTAATATTATCTCATTTGGTATTTTTCCCCCTAAAATCACTTCTGCAAGTTTCTAATATAGATTTTTGTTGTTGTTGTTGTTTTTATTTTTTTTGTGAGGAAGATCAGCCCTGAGCTAACATCCGTGCTAATCCTCCTCTTTTTGCTGAGGAAGACTGGCCCTGAGCTAACATCTATTGCCAATCCTCCTCCTTTTTTACCCCCAAAGCCCCCGTAGATAGTTGTATGTCATAGTTGCACATCCTTCTAGTTGCTGTATGTGGGACGTAGCCTCAGCATGGCCAGAGAAGCGGTGCGTCGGTGCGCGCCCGGGATCCGAACCCGGGCCGCCAGTAGCGGAGCACGCGTACTTAACCGCTAAGCCACGGGGCCGGCCCTCTAATATAGATTTTTGTTTGTTTACGTGCTTCATGAAGAATATCCTTAACTTTTTTATGGGAGCACCTTCCTAAAAATGTAACTTCATACACATCTTGTAATAATTATGCTTCAAAGACAAAATATTTTTGGAATCCTTTCCCCTTTTAAAGTCCTCTTTACAGCTAATGTATAAGCCATCCAAAAAGTCAGTTGTATTACTTTATTTTCATACCTTGATTTTTACCCAGAATAGCTTTAGCTGGCTTGACCACTCAAACCTAATGTGATTTCAAATGATTCTTGGTTCTTTCAAAATATTAAATCCGTGAATTGACACCTTTGAAGTTATTTAAAGAAGTTTGCCACAGGCTTTGAAATTCTAAACAGAGTTCCAAAAATATTTCAGGTAGTTGCAACAACTTTGGACTGAGTGTCTAACTTCTTAAGGGGAAAACTTTGAAAGGAAACGTTCATTTGCTGTTTAAGTTCTGGTAAATTTGATTTTAAAACACAACATCAAAATGAACATCATTTTGTAGTGAACTTAAACAAGGAATTAAGTAGTCAATATATCTAGTCTGAAATGTAAAGCAGTTATATAGATGATTGCTTTATCTAATCGTTTCTGTTTATGCTTATTTATTTTGTATTTTTCATCAGAGTTATATATGTACAGTTTAAAAGCAAAACAGATTTATAAGCCTTGTTATAAAGAAATGGCAGTCTCCTGCCTGCTCTCTCTCTGTTCTATTTCCTCTTTCCCAGAAGTGCTTCCCCCATTTTTGGCTGATCTTTTGATCTTTATCTCTGTGTCTCCAAACAGCAGGCTGCATAGCCTCCTCTTGTTTTCACAGTTGTAAGTATTATCTATAGATCTATTGCAATAGAACTTGAAAATCCAGCTCATTTTCCTCCTCATGCACCTATAACACATGCACAACCTTCCCATTCCCTCATTCTCCATATATATTTATACCCCGATTTTGTGTTGACATTATTATTAGTATGTAAACATTATTAATAGCTATGCCATGTAATAAATCACGATTTCTTTCCCTTTCCTGCACAACTTTTTGAATTAATCATTTTATGTTGTTATTTTCTTAGTTTTCTCTGGCTTATTTATCACTAATTCAAGCCCAAACTCTATGTCAATTGTCTAGATTATCTCAAGTACATTAAGATGCAGTAAGTATTCTATCAATTTCATCCCCCATACTCAATTTCATCTTATAGAAGAAATCTTTCATGAAGCCTTCCAGATTTCCCCATTCTGGGTGTGTTGCTTTCTCAATCCTGCATTATGGTTGTTTGGGATCTTCCTTTACCGTATTCTTGGGATTCCTTTTGCCTTATTCCTCTGCTAATTCTCCTGTATTTTCTTTCTTGATTTTCTCCCCTCTTTGATGGAGCAAATCCTCAAGCATTCTTCTGAGAAAAGGTATATGGGAAATAATTGAGATCTTACATGCCTGAAAATGTCTTTGTTCTAACCTGAACCTAAATTGATAGTTTTTCTAAGTATAGAATTCAAGTGTAGAAATCATTTTTCTTCATAATTTTGAAGGCATTGCTCTCTACCTTGAGAGTTAAGTAATGCTATTCATAAATTCAGTGCTATTTCATCTCTGATCCTTTGTTTGTGACATATCCTCTCTGAAAGTTTATCAGATTGTCCTGTGGTCCACAGTTTTCTGAAAATCTGGTGTGGATCTATCTTCACCATTTTGCTGGCATTCAGCTAGAAAATCATATGTTTCAGGTCTGACTAATTGTTTTGTATTATATCTTTAGTGATTCCCTCTCCTCCTATGGTAGGCAGAATTCTAAGCTGGCCCCCATGATTCCCACTCCATGGCATACATGCCTCTAGAATCTCCTCTCCTTGAGCATAGATAGCACTTTTAACTTGCTTCTAACCAATAGAATATGACAAAGGGGTTAGCATCCCATGATTATGTAATGTTATATGGCAAAGGCGAAGAGATTTTGCAAATGTAATGTAGATCCCTAATCAGTTGACTTGAAGTTAATCAAAAGAGAGATTATCCTAGGTAGGCCTGACCTGGCAAGTGAGCTTTTTAAAAGAGGGTCCAAAGGTAAAAGTCTCTCTCTTTTGCTAGCCTTGAAAAAGCAAGCTGCCATGAGTTCTAAAGCTATAAAGAAATGAATTCTGCCAAAAAAATGCATGAGCTTAGAATAGGACTCTGAGCCTCTGAATAGACCCCAGCCCTAGTCAACTCCTTCACTGCAACCTTGTGAGACCCTGAGCAGAGGATCCAGCTAAGGATACCTGGACTCCTGGCACATGGAAACTGTGGGATAATAAATGTATGTTATCTTAAGGTGCTACGTCTGTGGTAACTTGTTATGCAGCAATGGAAGACTAATACATCTCCTCCTCCCCCACTCCCATTTGTTTTTTCTGTTCTCTGTTTTATTTGGATTTTTGATCTCCTGGGCTAGTCATCTGTAAATTTTTTTCATCTGTTTTTCTATTCTACTTTCTGGGAAATTTTTTCAGAAATTTTTATCTTCCAGTTCTTCTCATCTCTTTTTCATTTCTTCTATCACATACATATTTTTAAAATTCCAATAGCTTGTTTCATTCTTTGAATGTTCTAATTTGTTACAGTATCCTATTCTTGTTTCATGGTTGCAATCGCTCTTTTTTTTTTTTACCTTTCTGAAGATATTAATGATGTGATTTATGTTTTCTTTTGTTTTTGGAGTTTTCTTCTCCATGTAGGTCATGTGTTTCCTCCAAGTTGCTTTTATCTGTTGCTTTATTTTGGTCTCTTTACCTTTAAAATTACAGATTTCTCTCAGATGATAAAGACAATAGGCACGTGTGTGTGTGTGTGTGTGTGTGTGTGTGTGTGTGTGTGTGTAGGGGTTGGTCTGGAAGTGGGAAGTGGCTTATCCAACAGTTTTACTTTAGGGCGATCTGGCTTGGCTATTTAGCCGGGGAGCCTAGAATGTCAGTATCTTTAACCCTTTTCTTTTGAGCTGGTCAGACTATTTAGGGAAGGATCTTCCAATCTCCTGGCTGAGGGTAAAAGTTTGTTAACCACTATTCTGGAAGATGGGTAGGTAAAGAGGGCTAGAGTTTTCAGCACTTAGCATGCGTATTTCTACTTATTTTCCCTGCTTTCAGTATCCTATCCTCACCTTCAATCCCCACCCAGCTAAGAGATCCTGTGTCTCACCTTCCCTAGAGACCAGATCTCCAGTCCTCTGCCACGGTTGGGGGGTTGGGTGGAGGATGGAGAGGAGGGCGATGGTTGCCTGGACGCTGGGAGTTGGGAATGTCGTTGATGGACCTGACCGCTTATCAGACTTTCAGCAGATCCTCGTATTTTACCCTCCCCTCTTTAGCCCCATTTCCAGAGACATCCAGTGCTGCCAGTCCCTGCTGTAAAGTTGAGTTAGTCCACAGCTTTCCCCTTTGCCGGTTTCGGGATCTACATTCTCAGGTTCATTAAATTGTTTTACCGCTCATTCACTTGCTTTCTAGCCTCAAGGTTGTTTGAGCATTTGTTTTGTTCTGCTCTTCTGTTCTCTCTGTCCTTGTTGGTTTGTGCTTCCTAAAAACATCTCTTATTGCCTTTTCTGGGCTTTGGGAAGAAAGTACAAGTAGATGTATGTATTCAATTTATCATATATACCAGTAAATCTGTTTACATTTTACTGGAAAAGTTTTATAGTTTTGTTGGGAAAAGATATTCCAGATAATTGCTCTACTGAAAAACAAACATATCAGAGACCCACCTGCCTTATCTTTTCTGGGATCTATCTGAGAAAGTGCACTCACTTTTTTCCTCCCTAAGCTTTGACTCAGGTCAGTAAATTGATTAAACAATTGTAGAAAATGGTTCTTTCCTCTGGGGAGATAAAGAACATTTATTTGTCAATAAACATATGGACTCTGAAAGAAGTAAATGTCTTTTCATTTGATAATTAATTTTTCATGCTCACATAAAATCAGCAGCTTCTACCCGCAGATAGTTTTGGAATAGTGTTGCTTGGAGCTGAACTTTCTTTCTGCTAGCGCTGGCTCTATTCCATTGTCGACAGCCTAGTCCATCAAACCAGAAGAGCTTCTGACAAAGCCATGAAGAACCAACATTGCCTTTGTCTTCTTTATTTTGCTTTGAGTACTTGTTCACATAGCAACTGTCCAAAACAAAGTTTAAGCCAATTCGTAGTTGTAAAAGAACATTCATAATGGAAGGAATTATCTCCCTAAAAATGTAGTCTTGTGTATTTGGTAAGTTTAAGGTTGAGAACATCTTCAAAAAGATGATCACAATTGTTTCTAGGGGTATTTTAACATCTGTTGGATTCTCCTAAGATTCCTAACCTTGGGCCGGCTCCGTGGCTTAGCGGTTAAGTGCGTGCGCTCTGATGCTGGCAGCCCGGGTTCGGATCCCGGGCGCGCCCCAAGGCACCACTTCTCCGTCCAACGCGAGGCCGAGTCCCACGTACAGCAACTAGAAGGATGTGAACCTACGACATACAACTATCTACTGCGGCTTTGGGGGGAAAAACATGAATAAATAAAATCTTTAAAAAAAAAAAAAAGGTTCCTAACCTTGGCAAAGACGGCCCTGCAATATTTGTTTTTATTTTAAGAACCATTATGAAGTTCACTTCCCTGAGCAAAGTGTCCCAATAGTGTACTCCAGGGATTTTCTCTAAGTCATAAATCACCTATATCTCTGAGTAATGTCATTTTCTCAGAGAATGCTTTCCTGCCCACCCTATCCAAAATAGTCCCTTGCCTGCAGCCTATAACTCTCTCTTTCATTTTCTTTATAACACTTATTGTTATCTGAAATTATGTTACTTGTTATTTTGCCTACATTTAACTGTCTAAATACCCCCACCAGAGGTAAACTCCACAAAGTAGGGGCCTCCTTTGTCTTGCTCTCTGCTGGACCCCCAGCTCTGTACAGGAGCCTTTGCACTTCCTTCTTCAGCTCCAGATTTCCCCACTCTGTTCACATTACTTGCTGCTTCTCATTCTTTCTGCCCCAGTTCAAATATCACCTTCTCAGAGAGACCTCCCTGACCACTATGTCTAAACTTGATCTCTTCTAATTACTGTCTATTCCCATCAGGGCCTGAAGTTGGAAGCAATCAAAGGTGACTCCGGTTGGTTAAACAGAAAAGGAGTTTAATAAAAGGATGTTTTGTGGCTTACTGAATTGTTGAAAGGGCTGGAGAGCTAGGCTTGAGTTAAGCTTCTAGACTAGCATCCAAAACTATGTTGCAGAGCTGATTTGATAAAGGACTAACTCAAGCTGCTAAGGGCAATTTGGCTGTTTGTGCCATGCATTGCCTTGTAGCCCTGGCTACTGTTACAGGAGGGAGCCGGTGTGTGGGGGGGAGGGGCGGGGGGGTTGGGCCGGTGTGAACAGAGGAAGAGAAGTTACCGGAACTATGCTTTTTTCATCACAGGCATCTGATTCAAATTCTGGAATGGGTGTAGCTAATTAGTGGAACCCAAGTCGTACATATGTCTGTGCTCTAGTCTAGTTGCCAAAGAGACAGATTAAAAAACTCCTATGGGGGGAGCTAGTCTTTACCTAACACCAACCTCATACAATGGAGCATTCTCAAAGCATTGAAATGTTTTCAGATGTGTCCATTATAGTCTCCATCACATTACTTCATTCATTTCCATCACAGCCTTATTAGAATATGTAAATGGCCTGTTGTTTATATTTATTTATTGTTTGTTTGTTTGTTTTTGGTTTTGGTTTTTGCCAGGAAGAGTGGCCCTGAGCTAACATCTGTTGCCAATCTTCCTCCTTTTTTCCTTTTTTCTCCCCAAAGTCCCAGTAGATAGTTGTATGTTGTAGCTGTACGTCCTTCTAGTTGCTCTATGTGGGACGCCACCTCAGCATGGTTTGATGAGCGGTGTGTAGGCCATGCCCATGATCCGAACCAGTGAACCCTGGGCCGCAGAAGCCAGAGTGCGCGAACTTAACTGCTACGCCATGGGCCGGCCCCGTATTTATTTTTATTGTATTGATTGTATTTATTTTATTGCATTACTAGAACACAAGCAGAGAGAGGCTGAGGAGTTGCTGCTGTGACAAATTACCATGGATTTAGTGGCTTAAAACAACACAAAACTTACTGTCTTACTGTTCTGGAGATCAGAAATCTGACAGTCTCATTGGGCTAAAATCAAGGTGTCAGCAGGGCTATGTTCCTTTCTGGAGGTTCTGGGGGATAATCCATTTTCTTGCCTTTTCCAGCTTCTAGAAGCCATCTGCATTTGTTAGCTCATAGCCTCTCCCTCCATCTTCAAAGCCAGTGACAGCAGTTGAGTCCCTCTTACATTTCGAATCTGTCCTTCTTCTTCTGTCTCATTTTTCTCCCAGCCTGGAAAGGTTCTCAAACTTTTTAAGGACCCATGTGATTAGATTAGGCCCAGCTGGATAATCCAAATTAATCTCCCATCTCAAGAGGCAGACTGAGACCCACACAGTAATCATGACGTTTCTTCCCAGAGAGTCAATTTCACTAATGACAGGTAATTTAAAGCACTTTTTTTTGTAAAATAAGCATGGACCTATTATGGGGTATAGCAATTTCTTAAACTTTCAAGGAAAACAACTACACTATTTTAAAGACGTTTCAGACTTGCTGCTTTGGGTTACCCTCAACAGTCCCCCTGTTCCCTGCCATCACTGGTGTAATTCTGTTGACGATGTTTTGCCACCCAAAATTTCCTCCTCTACTACCATTTAGGGAGTATTTTGGTGAAAAATGTCAAGAAAACTGCTCTAAACCTACCTCAACTATCAATTATCTGGCTTTTGATATAGTCTGTATAAGAGTGTACAATAGTCTTCTTTTTTGTCTTTCTGGGGCTAGAACTACCACCTATGAAGGATGTCCAAAAGGTGATATTTTGCAGATATCAATCAAAGTTGATGAAGTCCAAAATTCTCTAATAAAGTTTATAGGGTCACAGATTCCGGGGTCAAGAAATCGCTACCAAAATCCTTAGGTAACAAGGAGACGAAGCTTTCCTTGGTCACTCTCCTGCCTACCTTTCCTTAGATATCCAGAACCTAAGGTAACCACAAACTGTCCACTGTGGCATCACATTCTGGTATGCCCTCCCCAAATTCTCCGTGCTCTAAAATTCTCTCTCACTTTTTACTGCTCTTCCTCTGTTTACTGTCCTGAATCCTCACCATAAACAATAAAACTGAGCTATTGCTAATTAATATCCTCCTAGAACAAAAAAAAAACAAGAAAAATAATTATTCAGCTAAAGTAATTCATTCTAAAATATGAATGGCTGATAAGTAAATTGCTTATATTTTGAAAGTAGAACGGTTATCCAAATTAGTTCATTCAATAGAGTGGGGCTTGTGTCTGTTTTGTTCACTCTCAGGCCACTAACACAGTGCCTGACAGGAAATGAGTACTCAATATTTGTTAATTGACTAGGAGAATACTTGGAGCTGGCAGCTTCAAGTAAGGAAACCACCCTAGTGCCCATGTTTTTCTTCGGCTGCCTGTGTCCTTACTTATTTTGACAAACAGAAAAATAAGGCCATTGTTTTTTGTTTTTGTTTTTTTCTTCACTACTTATAGCTAAAGATTTGCTTGAGCCTCATCTATGTTATTGCGTCATAACAAGTACATGATAGGGTTGCTTGCTTTGGGTTTGGGGGTGTTTTTTTACTTAGAATTTTTCTTCCTCCAAAAGATGTTTCAAAAATTTCCTTCTAGAACTGCTTGGAACATACCCTATAAAAGAATTAAGCCCATGAGCGGGGAATCCAGTACAGTCCTCTCTGGCACTTAGCACTGACTGAACTGAATTTGGGAGGCAATGTGAGAATGCAGAACCTGGAACGAAAGTCCAAGTTTCTAATTCAGACTCAGCCAGTTGTGTGACCCCATGCAAGTCGTTTAACTGTTTTAGTGAGTTATTTTCTCCCACTATTTCCACGTCTTACCCCAAACCTGCTAACCTGTGAGGCTTAAGATCTTCAAAGTTGTACTAAATTGTTTTCAAAGCAAATCAAAATGTCAACAATGATACAAATTATACAGGTTATAACTGTGTTACATTTCCAGAAGGAGATTTAAGATGCAATAAATAAAATATCGGTTACACGGTTGCAACGAACAATGCTAGAATTTAATTCTGTTATATTTTTAAGTGAGTTCATCCATGTTCCAGGTAAAAGCTAAACACAGAGAATAACATGCTTCACGCTTAAGGGGAAATGCATAACAATGCCCACTGGGGAAATGGAACAATCTAGACCTGTCTCTAACAGTGACCCTGCTTACCAGGCCTCTCCTGCCCACCTTCTCCGTCTTTTTGTTATCCTCTTATTCTGGGGGTACACTTTCACTGACAAGGAGTATAAAAAGCTATTACAAAAAGAAACTGGTAAAGTGATAAAGTATTGACCCAGTGGGCAAGGAAATGAATTATATAACTATAGAACAGTGTGTGGGAAAATATGTACAGACAGGAGATGAATAAAAAGAGGCACTGTGCATGTTATTAACTTGGACAGGAATAAAAGAAAAGAATCTTATCATCTCACTTTTTCCCTGCCTTATTTTTCTGGATAGATTTGACAGCTCAGAATTCCTCAGTGACTCTCTCTTCTTTGTTTTGTATCTTTTTGGTTCATCTTTCTTCCCTTCCTTTCACAGTTTTCAAGCCCCCATCTCAAGCTCAAACAAAAAAGGAAGAAGAATCACAGGCCTGGTTGTACATAACTCTGCATGACTTGGAGGAGTCAAGATTCTCTGCACTTGTGTTTCTTCATCTGTAAAGTGGGAATAATATTACTTGTCCCAGTCATGAAACAGGAATGTGTAATGAGCAGGTGGGAGGATGTGTGCAAAAATTAACGTCTCAAGTGTCATCATCACTACCTCCCCTCTCAAAGCTCTCCTCAACTCAGCAGAAGCCTTGGTGGTTGTGCGCCTACAGGACCCCATGTCTTTTCAGCTGTTTCCACAGCCACAACTCTTTACTTGCCCACCCCCATAAATATTATTTTATTTGCCTATGCTGGCATCCCGTTATGTTCTTTCTGCTTCTCTCATATTTTTAGTTCAAATGAACTAATAGCTCATCAATATCTATAATCTATGATTTTTAAAAACCACATAAAATCCCATTGCTATGTGAGATTAAAATGTCAATTCTAATTCTTCCTTAAATTGGAACCATGTGACATTTTCCTTATAACCTATTAATCATATTTACAAATAAGAAAGCTTAATTTTAATATTCTTTTATATTCTCTATCGTTACTGATTTCTTTTTTCCTCTCTGACCTTTTTTGAAACTGCCCTTAAAAAATTTCTCCTAGTGTTTGTAGGAATAGTGTAAGTAGGACAAATCCCAAAAACTCCTAAAAATTTCTGTAGGAAACAAATTTTCTCGACACTGTCCACACCAATTCAATACCATGAAAACCTTGTTTTCTTTTATCTCTATACCCTGAAGAAAAAATTTTTAAAAAGTTTGATTCATATATTATTTCAAGAATATAAATTTTTCTTGTGGGATATGAAATTCTGTAACACTTCCTGCAACACAGTCCACACTTTTTGTTGTTTAATTCTTTGCAGTTATTGTTGTAAAAAAAGCAAATTAAACAAAGCAAATGGTGACACTGGACTGGAGTTCTCTGATGCAAAATTATAGATCTCAGAGGGTCTTTTAAATATGCCTTACCTGGTTGCTATTTATCATCAAACATACCCAAATGTTTGTAGTGTGTGAATATTTTAAAACAAACCTATCATAGTGTCTGAGTACAGAGTTAAGTCAATAGTTTGCAAACGTCCCTTTGTTTCTTTATATGCACTTAGCTACTGATATATCTTTTTCAATGAATGCAGCAGACCTGAGCACATACAATAAAGGAAAGCAAAAATTACCAGGTTTGGACTTCACTTCACAGCCAGAAAGCTTCTGTTGTGTCTGCCAGCAGGGGATCTTGCGTATTAATACCCCACCTGGAAGAGGTGACATGTTGAAAATGAGATTAACACCTTCTTGTTTTACATTAACTAAGGCTAAAGTGTCATTTGCCTTATCAGGAGAAAAAATTCAATACTGTAATGATAGGGTTGCCAACAAGGTATGGTTTTAAGAAGATGTTAAAATATTTAGTCGGATTTTTTTTTGTGGTGGTGGTGGTGGTGAGTCTTTGAAGATAAATACTTTGTGCAAGTAAAAGCCAAAATAATCAGGATGACTCGAAAGCTAAATACGAACACATGTGGCACAGCGACTCCTTTTCAGGCCAATGCTAATTGACATTTGGCTCACAGTAAACAACTTGTCAGAGCACTTAAAAAAATAATAAATAAATGAATACACTATGTCAAAGAGTACGGATGCCTTGGTGTTTGTTGCCAATTCCAGACCAACCTGGAAACAGAAGAGCTAATATAAATGATTTATTTGCTCAGATATAAGATAGCACTTTTTAATTCCCTCACTTCACAATCCATCTGGTTATGTATTTACTAAAGATGAGCATTTAGATGAAAAAATATTAAAAATTCTAATGTAAGGAAGTCTCAAAATCATTGTCAAATATAAGTAGAAATGGGGTGGGAGAAGTGGGCCGGCGGTGGCTTGATGTCCTCCTGATCCAGAGGGAGCCCAGAAGGAACTGGTGGGCTTTTCTCTGACTCGGAAGGCTAGGCGATCATCCACACTTTATCCTCAGGTGATAGAGCCCCTCCGCTGTGCCAGGCACACTCCTGGGAGTGGCAGAGGGTCCAGAAAAGAGGACATAAGTTCTTTGTCTAGTTGTGCAGAGAGACATCCACAATAGCTGGATTACAAAGCAGACTCCAATCAGAGCAGTGGCATAAACACACACAATGGGAGCCAGGAAGGAGGAAGAAGAATTCTCCTGGGAGGATCTGGGACAATTTCCTGGAGGAGATATGGTGTGAGCTTGATCCTGCAGAATGGGTAGGATTTTAACAGGTGGGAAGGGAAAATGGTGGAGAGGGCTTTCCAGGTAGAATGGACCAATTCATTATATTTTGACACCATGAACACAAAGAGCATTATGGTGAAATAGACACCTAAAACGTATCAATAGAAAATATGTTATTACAGAAAATAACTATCAGCAATTCACTTAAAAAAATCTATCTATATATGTATACTAAATATACAAATGGTAGGAAAAAGGAAAAAAATTGAGACTTTGTTCTGCTTGCTAAATGTCTACTATTCAAATCTTAAGAATAAAACATACCAGTACCTATTGTTTCTATTCATTTCAGAGCTTCTAATTGCTGCTATCTTATGGGGTCTCAATGAAAAGGAAGGAGGAGGGGGGGATGAAAATGCATGAGGTTTTCAGGAATGCCAACAATGTGAAGTTGGAATCCCACTCTAACCACTTTCATTCATTGTTCCAAAGGTGACACTGGTCCTTGTGTTCAAAAGGGAGCTCGAGGAGGACAAGCAGTTTTAAGGTAGCACAAAGGAAGGCAACTTAATGCCTCCCTAAGGAGAAGCCGCAGAGGGCTGCGCTGGTGGAGAGAATGATAATAGCAATAATAACAATAAAAGAAAAAAGAGTGGGGGTGGAGTGGGGTGGAGAAGGAGTCTTGATAACTTGGGATGAGGTGGGAGGAAGAGGTGGAGATAACCTTTGCAGGTGTTCGAGGAGGATTTGTAAGTGATGCAAACAGGGACAACGGAAGCCGTGAGGCAGGATGCAGGAACACATGCAGGGAGCTCCCAGGAATAATGGAGAGCACACGTTGCATCATCAGGATCATTGAGACCCGAATCCTCTGGGGAAGTCATGTCTTTTTTGTACTAAATGTTTTGAAGCTGAGCTTGGGGGTGGAGTGAAAGAGGAGGGGAAAATCACTGGGAAAAATTAAGCAGTCTGAAAGGAGTGTAAGATTATGAAGATAAATGTTTACCTCTCCTCTGCATTGTATCTCTTGAAATGAAACTGTTTTTGAATAGTGCTGCATTGGTACTGCAAGAATGTGGGCATTGTGAACAAATTGACTGTCTCAGATGATTTGACACATTTTGATTTCTGCTTAGGAAAATATCTGTTAATCCTATTAGAAAGAGAAGGAGAGAGTCCTGAGCAGGAATGTAAGAGATCCAATCACTCATCATCTTGTTCACACTCTCCCAATGCCAAGGTCTTAAAGTCTTAGCTATTTCCACAAACCTTGGCGCCTCATCCCTGCCCTGCTGGGCATTACATCAAAACCCCTTCTTCTCCACCTCCCCATGCTGGCCATAGCCCTGGCTAAAATCAAGACGAGCTGGATGGCTGCCCTCTCCCTGGCAAACTAAAGCAGAGAAGAGATCTTACTTGATGCTTTCTCTTCGTGTAATTTTCTTTTCTTTCTTGCATCCTTCCTCCTAGTCTCCTTTTCTTCCTTCATCCTCCCTCCCTCTCTTTCTTCTTTATGTGGTTTCCTGTTTGGTAATATCCAACTCCAGACCATTCTTTGTGTGTAGCAAAGCAAGCAGTTTTATTGTTTGGTAACTCCAGGGGGGATATGGTGTCTATGATGTTGTCTAGGCCAAGCCTCCCCTAGGAGGGTTAACCACCTCTAGACTACTCTCCAAGGGGGAAGGGTGGCAACTACACACCGGAGCACCAGCCATCCTATTCAGCGAGAAAGCGGATCCGCTCCTGTCCAGAAGTACCTTTGCTTCCCACAATGGTGTATCTCAATGTTGTAATGTGACTTATTGGGACCAGTTATCTGGGATCTGAATCTGTAGAGTGCAAATTAGGAATCAGGAAAACAGAAGACATTTTTCTCCAGCTACTTTCTGAAAAAGGTTCTTGGAGCGACACCCAAGTCTGATCAAAGAGTCTGTTCATCCGTCTCAAGAGCCAACGCTGGAGCCCAGCATGTAGCTAAAAATATGCACTCACAGTCCTAGAAAATTGCATTCATTAAACTCTACCTACAGGTCCTCACCCAGAATCTGCTCTATGCCAGAGCAGCGTGCTGCTGTTAATCCTCCTTTATAGATTAGGCAGTAAAATAAAGAGGGTGGGGCTGAAATGCAGGGGAAGTCTGCACACGTGTTTGGAAAAGAAGAAAAGGAAAAGTGCAGGGATTTCGTGTTCTCTCCTTCACGTTCCGAGTTGCCAGGGTTGTCCAGACACCACTGAGAGATGCAGGGCCTGTTCGCGTTCACAGTATTCTCACTTCCACGGGGCAAGTGCTACATGGAAAATGGGAATTTAGAGACAGATCAAAGAAGTGCCTTTTACACTGCGTTGCACTGATTTCTGGAGCCCTCCTCCCAGCTTCTTTGTGTGTTAAGGAGAAAATAATAATAATCACAGCGGAAGTTACTGAGCACGTACTGTGTGCCAAGCACTGTGGCCAGGGTGTTATATACATCATCTCAGTTCCTTCTTCTGAGATCCCTATGAGGTAGGTAGGTCCTTGTGTCACCGCCGTTTTGCGGAGGATGACATTAAGATTTAGACAGGTAACAGAACTTGATCAAGTGAGTGGCAAAGCTGGGATTTGAACCTGAAGCTTCCCAAGTCCTGCTTTTAACGTCTATGCTATAATGCCATATCTAAATAGTTCCTGTAAAAATATGTTTTATGGTTTTCATTTAAGATTTTGGTGACTGTGCCTCAGTAATAATCCTGTTATTATCTTAATCTTTACAACCTTCTGCAATCAAATGGTAGGCTTCCTTGAAGGCAGGGATTGTGTCTCCCTCACCTTTGCATCCCCTGCAGCCCTTAAAACAAAGTATCTTGCACAGAATAGGAGCTAAAGAATTATTTGTTGAAATGCACTTTATGTTATCTCTGTATCTAAATAAAGCCCTTCTAAACAAGTCCATTTCCCAAACACTGGGGTTTTCCTCTTCTTTGTAGCTGTCCTCTTCTTGTTTTGTTTTCGAAAGGTTGATTTTGAACTGGAGGGACACTGCAGTTGTCTTGTCACTTAGTGTGATTTGAAAGTGAGAGTCTGTGTAGTGCTTTCGCCTGCCCTCAGCAATCAGGCCTCACACTCGCGAGGCTCTGATTGTAGGAGTTGCCTTATTTGCATTGATGAGGATGAGCCAGCTGCTAGAGCATACAGAACTGCACCTGACACAATCACTGAGTTCAGGATTAGCGCGGGGAATCAGGAATCCACTGCGCTGCATGGCAATCTCAGCCCTACATTAGAGTCACTCATGCAAAATGACCCAAATTTGCAATGAGCACAATTAGCAATCCAAAGATGCATGTTAATTTGGGGGCCGATATTTTCCTACATTTCCCTAAATTAAAAATAATAAATATACTCTTTCCTAGACGAGTCTGGGCATGAAAATAATTCAGGGGATTGTGAGTTTGTAAAAAATGTAAACCCCAGAAAATGTGGATTTCTTTGGGTAACTAGCCACCCCCCACCCCCATGCACACACTCGAGGTATTAGGTTTGGCATCAAATATGGTAAGGGCTTTGTGGTGTCATGCTCCTTTTTGAATCAGTAGAAAATAGCCATTTACAAGGATAAAAATAGTAAAAATAACAATAGTTATAATATGTGGAAAAGGAAAATTTAAGCTTTAAAAAAGGGATTTGATATTTTATATTATGTATTAATATTTCTGAGGCTATGTTTGGGTCACACATAACCACAAATACACTCAGTGATTTCAGGATTTCCTAAAAGTGCAAGAGATTATGTTGAATTTTTATTAAATAGAGTTTATAAATCAAATGGAACCTTCTCAAACCCTGGGCTATGTTTCCATATGTCTGCGGTCTATAGGTATTGAAATGCTCACCTATATTTTGGGGAAAAAACCACAACATTTTGCAAAAATTGAATAAATGATCATTCGAAGCAAAAGCATGCAGTTCAAAAGCTAAACCTCCCATTGGAGAACAGAAAATTTAATGAGCTTTTAATGGAATGCGATGCTCAGAGTAGTAAATTATTTGTTAGTTGACGATGCAATCAGCATGCTGATTAAGGTTGCTTGGTTTTTTACTAAACATTAACTGAATGAAAACGGGTAGTCCTTGTTCTGCTTGGGGGGCTTTAAGGAAGCAAATGGACTTTCAGAACAGAGATTGTCAATAAAGGTGAGTGCACGCCAGGTGTCATTTGAATATGATGATAAAATACTTCTGATAAATATTTAAAAGCATTTTAAATCCACAATGTTCGCCTAGTGTGTTGTGGACTCTGTTTAAAGAAACAGTGGGCCTTCGCAGGCCTAACAACAATCCCTCTATCTCTCTCTAGAAAGAAATATCTAGATCTGCTTTCTTTTATTGCAAAAGAGAAAAAAGGGGGTGGTATGCTTTGAAAATATAAGCCAGCATGGACTCTGGGGCCAGGAACTGTTTGAGAGTTTGGAGTGCAAACCTAAAAAAAGACAAAAAAGGACAAAAATCAAAACAAAGGAAAATATTCTGACAGCAAATAAAGGAAGAGATATCTGCTTCTCTGGCTAGATTAAGATAAAAATTTAATTAAACCGTTTCGATATTCCAATGCTTTAAAATAATTGCTATTAGCGTACATATATATTTTTAAAAAATTTTAAATGATGGCATTCTGAAGGCAAGAAGTATTGTGATATTGGGGTTATATTCTGTCTAATTTAGGAGGTCCGAAGGGGAGAAAAAGAACAAAAATTGGAAATAAATTATGTAATGCTTTATTTTTGTTGTTAGATTATTAATACAGAATTTATAAGGTATATCATTTATCATATATTAATCAATACGTACATTAGCTATAAATTATTGTTTCTGAGAGAGATTTTGTTACTAAGTCTGTTTAAATTGCTAGATTTATTTTCCTCCCAAAGAGAGGACTGTTTTTTGGTTTGTTTTTCTCCCTACCAATTGAAGAATTATGGGTTTGTAGGTTAATTTTCTTTGAACAGCTACAAAGTTCTTTTTCTATAAATCCTAATTCGTTTCATCATCGGTGATTCTCTGGCAATGATCAGGTACCCTTAAAATCCAATAAATAACTACCTCTCACTTTTAACTATTCCTGTTTATGACCCAAGAGGTTAAAAGCCTTTGACTGGCATTTGACTTCTGACCTCATATAAATGTTATCTTATCAGTTCCTGCTTGTTAACTTGTATTGAGTGCTTGTCCCTGATGGCTTTTAGATAAAGGGTTGTGGGTTTTTTCTTTTTTTTTCCTTTTAATATATTTCCTATAGGAACTAAACCATTTGCTTTGTTCTACGCCTAATGCACCCCAGTCTACACAGTCACCTGCTATAAATCTGTTATAAAGCCCCAAATATACTTTTATTTATTCTCGACATTATTTTAGTTTAGCTTTCTGGGTGGGATTTTATGATTGAGAATATATATTTATTATAATTAATGGCAGGAATTACTAGCGATCTTAATCCTTTAACGTGTTAGTCAGGAAGCTGGCTAGCTTGGTTACTCTCTCTTTTTAAAAAAGATGCAAAAAATAAAAAAAACAATTTTAGCTTTGCATTTTGCACCAGCATGAGATGAGTTAGAGAGATAATTTATGGAAATCTTATCTCCCCAGACTTCAGAAGTCAGCCTAATGAGAGAGTCATCGGTAAGATATATCTTTTTTAAAAAATCGAATCCAGACCATGAACAGTGCCTTTTCGAACCTTTGGGGAGGAAAGGGGTGGCCTGGCGCCCTCCTTTGCCCTTCTGTCCTAAGAATTAAGAAGGATTTCGGCCTTTTATTCTATTTGCAGCTGTGTGTGTTGTTCACACATTCAAGTGTGTATGTGTGTGAGTCCAGTCACTATGTACAAATCTAAATACATTTGAATGTTTGCATTTTAATCTCTCTCCATACCTCGATGGCATCGTGAGAGAGTATTCTAGGCAGATGTTGGTGCCTCAGAGGCTGCCTCATTTGCAAATGACCTACGATGTGATTTCTAAACAAAATATTACATTAATTTGTATGTGGGAAACAGGCAGTAAGGAGGGGGAAGAAGGAACAGGCAGCCATCTTGGAGTTATTTTGCCTTTTAGCGTCCTTCTTTCTCCTCCTAAGCTCGATAGTTAGAATATTACCTTTATTTTTAATTGGCCTTTGACATAATGCAGGAGGCATATGCAAGAGATCTCTGTATCCGTGTTTGGAGCAGAAAAAAGTTGTAACCTCTTTGGACTTTAAATAATAACTGCGACTATAGACAAACTACACCTATTTTTCTCTATCCTTCCAAATAAATATACATATAAACGAAGCATATGCTACAGCTTATAAGAGACCTGTACAAAACCTATTACGGGAAACAAATGTCTATTTGGACCATTCATTTACTGCTATCTAAAGAATTAATATGTCAGTAAAGTTATCTGCCCTTCCTCCTCCCCCATTCTTTCTTTTCTCCCCAAACACACACTCACATGCACACACACAAACACACATTCAGACACCCCCACTATGGAGAAATGGCAATCCTGGAAACTTGTTTGTTTATTTTTTAAACAAGAATTCCCTTTCTCTTGGATCTTAAGTATTTAAGAAGGAATAAAAAAGACCAGCTTTTGTTTTTATTTTATTTTTATTTTCTGTGTGTGGAGAGCTGCCCTGGCTCTGTAACGTCCCAAGACTGCTTTCATCAAGCTCATATTCTGGCAACACACAGGTTTAATGCAATTTGTCTTAACTTTTCATTTCAACCATTGCTTTTCTCAAAGTGGCCCGAGTTTAAAGACTGCAGAAGCAAAGGGAAAAGAAATACCACGGCAGGGGGAAAAACAAACCAACCCCCAAACTGGTGCCTGCATTCACAGCATTGACACATTCTCAAACGTTTTCTCTGTAGTTATAACACAAAAGCGCTTTCTTCCCTGTTTTGATGTGTTAAAGACGGGAAAGAGAGAGGACATTGGAAGTGGTAAAATAAGTATTTGGAAGCTCAGGGAAGGTGTTTCTCCTGTGAATGTCCAGCATGTATCAACAACATGTAGATACTTACAGTTTAATATTAAATTTTTAAAAACGGAAAGGGAATGAAAAAAATTTCAGCGAGTTGTGTCACATCCGTTGAAATTTTAGCTATCAGTGTTGCCTTCTCTTTTTGTGTAATTAGAAGTGCATCCAAAGCCAGTCATTCTGCTATCTCTGAACTAAGGATAACCAGGATCTCCAGTCCCTCTGCAAAGGGTGCAAATGGATCAATAACGATTTATTGTCTAACTCTGGTATTTGGCAGAAGAAGCCATAAACTTTTACTCCTTTAATGTCATTAATCTGAACTCACTTTTCTAGCCAATATTATTTGCAGATTGTTTTACTGAGTGAAACAAATAAGGATCTGAAAGACAAATAATGGCCCAATTCCTAAACACTCTCTCCTATTCTGGCGGCCAAATTCTCTGAGTTGAATCCCGGAGTGCTTTACAATTGCACTTGGTATCCTGGCTTTAAAAAACAAGATTTAAACATATAAGCTAGAAGATTTCAAAACTGGCACAAGTTACACCGCCATTCTTATTTATATTTAATTAATGTGTTAGTATATAGTCCTAAGTCTTAGTATACCTAAGGCAGAAAACAGTATTTACTTAAACCAGTTTCTATACCAATCAAAATGAACTCCCCAAACATTTTTGATGTAATGTTTTTAATTAGTAATACTTTTAAATGGTTGTAGTTAGAGGAAGAGCACGATGAAGGGAAATCGAGGCCTTTGTTTTTCTGCACAGCTGTATCATCAAGCTTTATAAAGTGACCTGAGTGTATTACAATATATTGCTTTTATATGCTTATAAACTTACACTAAGAATATATTGAGAAATATAGTCCATTTGATTTTTTCCCCATTCCTTGCCAAAAATCAAACCTGCTCCGGTTAGGAAAAGCAGAGACTTCTGTGACATCATGATGGACCTTTTTGTATTTCAGCAAAGAAGCTGAGCACATGGAGTCAGAAATATCAAAATTTTTAGAACCCAGGATATTACAGTGAAGGTTTTATCCATTCCTTTGTGAAGACTGATGCAGGTGGATTTCTCATTTCCTTGGGTCTCTGTCCTCTTTTTTGCCTGTTTTCTTTATTTATATAAATTAGCTTTGTCCTTTCTTACTAGAATGTTTAATTTGGGCACACTCTCCCAGATAGGTTCTCATTCTTGCTCCCCCCAACTCGTCTGGGTTTTGGAATGGGGAGTGGTTTTCCTTATGTAAAAAGCTTTGTAATTCAGACTCAGGGAGCCAGGACCTTTTTCTATCAATCTGGACATGCTCTAAGGTCACACCCAAGATCATAAGCCATGTTCGTAGCCTTCTTATGGGAAAATGATAAAATAATATCCACAGGCATCTGATACTAGGGGCATGGCCTGGAC
Source organism: Ceratotherium simum simum (assembly GCF_057802395.1). NCBI lineage: Eukaryota > Metazoa > Chordata > Mammalia > Perissodactyla > Rhinocerotidae > Ceratotherium > Ceratotherium simum. The sequence goes on along the minus strand of NC_141903.1, from coordinate 79,600,679 downwards.
GTACACCTTGCCTCTTCTCTTTGGCCCGGCTTGCCCTGAAGAATGAATATATGCATCTCCAAAGCTGAAGCTTCGAAGTGACCAGTCAGATGCTAGCAGGTCAGCTGGCTGTCCTCTTGGACAGGGGGTCCATAAATCAGAGAAATGTTGGTGTGGTTGAAAGAAGGTAGTCCAGCCTGAGGGAAGCCACGTAAATCTCTCCCGGAGCATTGTTCCTGGTAGGGAGTGGGGGTGAGTGTTGGGGTAGCTCCTGAGGCCGAGGGCTGTTATTAATGCCCCAGCCCTCCTGCAGTGGGTGCTAACTTGTTGTGCTCGAGAGCTGCCACCACCCTTCCCAAACATCGGGCCGCTTGGAAAAGTCAAGCACTGCTGAGCCCTGATTTTCATTTAATAGTCAAAACCAAGATGCATTTGGGCTGTAATGATAGGACAGCTCCCTTGAAAAGATTATTTGAACTACAAAGGCATTCATTTAGGGCTAGCGATGTTGCAAAAGGGCCTGCTAGAAATTAGCAGCCTGTCCTGGTATTTGGAGAGCAAGAGTGACAACTTATTGGAAGTTCTCAAGGAATCATTTATATTTCACACTCCACTAGGCAGCTGATTTGAGATTGTCTGTTAGCATAACAAAGGCTCCGAGCCTGTGAACTTCAGAAACCTTTCGACCTCTTAGCTGCTGGCATGAATAGCCCCCAGTCCTGCCTATAGAGATCCCCCAAAGCTCCCCTGTTCGTGGCTAAATTGTTAATCAGGGTAATTTAATATAGTTTTCAATATGCCTCATCTCTTATTGGGAAAGGTATTCACAGCTTCCCTACCCCTGAAAAAAAAGTTCTTTTATTCAAGTGTGAGAGGGGCAGCTGCAGACAGACCCCCATCCCTTGCTGCTACCCCCACCCGCTCTCTGGAGCAGCAGCAATGTTCTGAGCAGCAATCACAGTGAAGCACCAGAAAAAGGAACTCGAACGACAATCCCTTTACACGCACTCCAACCTGAACCTGAAATTCCAGTCTATTTACACCAGGAACCGACAAAACAAAAACCCGAGGCTCAGCCATAACTGAAACCTCAGAGCCAACACACACACACACACACACACACACACACACACACGCCACACCCCCTTCTCCACCCTCCCCTCACCACCACCCTTCTCCTCCCTCCTCATCTCCCAGCTAAGCTTCTCTTCTGGCTCCCGACAAAAGGCACCAGACCCCAAGGCCTGCTAATTTTCATTTCTCTCACTCTTTGGAGGCAGCCCACACCGTCCTGCACGCTCCTTCACAGTCACCCTCAGCCTGGAGCCCGCATCCTTCCCAGTGTCACATACACTTGCTCTCACTCGCTCCCTCGCACACTATCAATTCACATGCACATTAGTTAGCTGAAAAGAGCCAGAGCACAAATATATTCATTTTAATCCAGTTAAGACCTAAGAGGTCTCATAGGATATTGTTCAATAGCTTGAAAACCAAGTATAAAACTCAGATTTTGCTATACCGTTTCATCTCAAACAGGCCTATACAGCACGCCTTTCTTTCACTTTCTACCAGTACATATCGTAGAAAAAGAAAACAAAATGAATAAAAACAGTCACAAGCAAACCACCCAGCCTCAGGCAGACACTGCTTGAATGTATTATGTTGTCTTTTTTAATGACTGGGTTTCTCATATCCACGTGCAAAATCAGAAGAACAAAGAAGGAAAAAATATGAAATCACTATTTTTTTTAAATTAAAAATAGAAAGATACAGTCTCTTAATCTTATTTTTCCACATGAGAATTTGAAGACATCTACAATCTTTAATTTTTCGTTTCCACGTGAGAATTTTAAGACATCTGTAAAATGTATCTGAACATGTCCTGATCGCTTTGGGGGTGATTTTCTGTACAATTCTGCTCGGCCCTTGTGCGAGTTGAGGCCCTGGGTCTTGCTTCTTCCTGGAACAGCCATTTCTCGTGTGCCCCGTTTTGGTTGGTGTGCTCCTCTCTCAGCTTCCTGAAGTTGGATAAAGCCAAGATCTAGTGCCTGAAGTATTTTCTTTGCATTTGCTCCAGTTAGAGTGGTCCCTGATGGGGGTGGGGAGACTTTCTCCGCTCACTGGGGACCCTAATCTAGTATCTCAAAACTGCTGAAAGATGGGAGACAAATTTCTGTTTACAGGATCAGGGAAAGGATTATTAACCTCCAAAACAGGACGGAAAAATATAGACCCACAATTAATAAAACAAAACAAACAGCCCAACCTCTTTCCCAAGATAATTTTTCTTGGAGTTAAAAAAACATTTAAAAAATCAGTTTTCTGGTCAATTTTAATATCTAAACAATGCCCAGAGGTGACACTTTGGAACAGAAAATAAAATAAGTGTATCTGGTTATTATATTATATGGCAATCCTAAATTCCTTTAAAAAAAAAAAGGAATCTGACAGCTCTAATCTCAATGTTGTGGAAGTTTTTAGATTATAAGCGAATTTGTCAATAATCTGTGTGTGTATTATTCATTTTAATGATGGGCTTTTTAGTTTATTTTATTCTGTAAGTAGTGTTTTTCAATTTCTTTATGTATTAAACCAGAATATTTCAAAAATATTAAGTGGTAGTTACTACAAATCAGTGGATAAATATTTGTGGTTTCCCTTTTAAAAAGCCAAATATATGAAATCATTCCTATATAAATTAACAGAAATTTAACATTCAAAAGATATTTAAAAAGAAAAAAATATTATGCCTTTTAAACTCAAGAAAGAAAAATACACAATTTGCATTTTTTTCAGTGCTTTTGCTTAATATTTTTTTCATTAGCCTTTTCTTCATTAGAATTTATGATCCACGTCCATCATTACACTTTCACTTCTCTGATTTCTGTTAAATTTTCTAACAGAGGTTAATAAATATAAAGGGGTAAAAAGGCTTATTTGCTTTCATCTAAAGTGCTTAATATTTCAAGGTTATTTGTATTTGCATTTAAATTTTTCCATGTTCTAATTTAAATTATTAAAACTTGACTGAAATTAATTCTATTTGGAGTTAGGAAGTAACAAGGAGTTTTTTGTTTTTTTTTAAAGGAATTAAACAATGTGATTTTGCTAAATTATAATGTTTTCTTGGGGTTGGGCCCTCTAATACCGTCTGTAGCATGGCACAGTTTGGGCTTCAAATTTCTGGAAAAAAAGGGTTGGGGGGAGAAGGATGTATATTTGGAATGGTGTTTGACAGGAGAATGAACGCAGACACCAGAACAATTATATTACAATCCCATTGGGAATGCCAGCACCAAATTTAGCCAGACTGATGGGGTACTGTCTAGACGGTCCCTTTTGTGTATCAGCTGTTTTCTCCCTGCTTTATTGCGCTGCCTGAATGTGTGAGTTGAACATGCATATGGATCCCAAGCATAACCATTCCTACAGCCATACATTGCTATTAAACTTCCTCTCGTCCGGCTGAGAATCAAGGGTTGTGTATTCCTACTGTATTCCCTTTACAATATTTTGTAATTAAAACGCAGCTTCCAGAATTAGTGGTTTAACAAAGGTCATCTAAAGTAGAAGGTGCCTAGGCTATTTTTTTACATGAAAAAAAAATGTACTAGGTAAACATTTCCGTCTTCTCAAACATGTCCACCTCTTTTCTCTAGAAGTAAAAGCTGAAAGTCAGAAAGAAAAGAAATAAAACAGTGAGAGGAAAGAGGCATCGTACGTGTAAATTACCACCTTTCCTTTTGAAAAGGGCAAAGGATAGAAAGAAAGAATATTTATTTAATGTTTACACTGTAATTAATGGCAGTGTGTGTGGTTTTCCTTTTTTTTTTTTCCCCCTTTCCCTCTCTTTATTTAGTAACCAAATAGGGTTCAGTAACAAGGGTTCTTGTGAGGTCTTAGAAATAGATTCCCAAACTCTTTTAAATATATTCTTGCAAGATTGCCGTAGTATTATTGGGCAGATAGGAAATCCCAGAGACATTTCACATCTGGGCAACTGTCAGGATTTTGTTTTGTTTGTCAAGACAGTGCAGGAAGGCTGGGACTGACTTACACGTGATTACAGTATCCACACAAAACATCCATTGTTCAAAGGGGCAGGAACGCACCCCTAAACAGGATACACACTCTGCCAGTGATGGCTACTAAGGTTGGATGCCTTTGCTAACAACCAAGAATTTGAATCGAGCACAAATTAATTATTCCAATCAGAAAGTGAGAAATAGGGAGACACATTAATGTCAATGAAAGTAGGTATCAGATCTACCCCTTTCTGTGAAAGGTTTATCAGCAACTTTTGTCTACAGTTGCCAAGAATTAAAAGGTATAAGAAATTAGAATTCCACAAAATGTAAGTCATTATAAATCAAATTCTTGCCTTGCAGTAGGAGCCCAAATAAATCCACTGTTTCAGGAAAGAGAATCCCATGTATCATAGCACAGATAACTTTTGTTAATACACACTATTTGGAGCAGGAATTCCACTTTCCATTTGCTGAAATTTTTTTGCCTTAACAAGAAGGAAAATGGTAAAAGTTTGTACCCTTAAGGAAAAAAAATCGAACACAAAGTTAGTGACAGAAAAAACAGTTTTTTAATAGTTAAATTCTCGTTTAGTGCACTAAATTTGGTCAGTGACTAAGTAGTGGAATTTTGATTTTTTAAAATAACAATTTTCCGTGCTTTACCCCTGGAATTCAATAACTACCACCTACTATTCCCAATGAAGATTTTATCCATCTTTTGAGGACTGGGTATTGAAGACAGGGCTGGAGGAAAGAGAAAGTAAATTTTATTCCCAATTTTACCGAACAGGATAAGAATAGAAGTGATCTATTTTTCAGTTTGAAGCATCAGATCACGAATCAACAATCATAAGATAGGATCAGTGACATAGGATTGGGGACATTTCCTGGTTGGAAGAAAGTGTGAGACTTGAACAACTGACACTGAACATGGAGACCTTGCATAGCACTCACTTTGTAGGCATCAATGTTGACAACCTCTTAGGCCTAACTTTGGTATGATTGAGAAAAAAAATAAATAACCAAAGGCAGGGACAGAGAGCAAAAGAAACCAAGACTGAGAAATAAGAAAGCAAGAGAAAAATGGGGGGGTTGGGGGGAAGGCAGTGGTGGGGGGTGGGTGGCATGCAGGAGTAGTGAGTGAGAAAAAAAGAAAGAGAGAGCAGAGAATGAACATTCTAAGCATTGTTTTAATCTAAAACAGAGACGCTTCCAGGAGAATGAATTTCAATGGAGCTGAGCCAAAAATAATTATAGAGATTTTCTTGTTTTGTTTTGTGAATGAAGAGCATCTCTTTTCTCTGGAGATGCGAGAGTGAGAAAGGACCAGAGCCAGGAGATTGAAGTGATGCCCCTCTGCCCCTTTACTTCCACACAGCACAGGAGCAGACCTTTCTTTCTTCCCTTTTCCATGAGCTATTGGCACCGAATTGTGCTAGGAAGAGAGGGAAGTGGCAGCAGCCCTCAAACCTAGCTGGGTTTTCTATTCCACAATAGCTTGTTTACTTTGATAAGGCTGAAGTATTGAAATTGGAAGCAAGATTGGGGTAGGGGTGGGCAGTGATACATATTTTAGTTTCTAGAAATAAAATTGAGCTGTTTACAACTCAGACTGTTTCCCTATTTGAGATACTTGAAACTTCCTTTGGGGTTTGTTTTACCAATTACATTTGTTTCCTTATTTTTCATCATCAATAGCAGGCTAATAAAGGAAATAAAGTATTCTCTCAATTTTCCTCCATTTTCTCTGTGATGTAAAATCTTTATCTTGGAAACTTTTTTACAGAGGAAAAAATTGTCATCTGTTAAAATAGCTTGAGCTATGACTGAATGTTGTGAAAGCAATATGATATACTCCTCACGAAAGCAGGAATAAATGGTTTTATACTAATATGAAATACAAAGGATTGGGGGAGAAACTCACTAACATGAATGGACTTTTGGAAGGAAGTAATCATAAACAGCTGAGAGTTAATACTTAAAGACTCTTAATTTTCTTAAGTTAAATTGACTTAATACAAATTACACCTTTAAGTGCTGTCTCATTGATTCTCCCCAAATCTCTTATTTTAGGTGTTGTGCCATGTTAAAGACACTATTATCATTTTTATCATTCATAGATGTTAATTCTATAAGTAGGTTTAAGGTACCACTTTTGTCTTTGTATTACCTGAATTTTTAAATAACAGTGTATTTCAGAAACCTAAGAACCAGTTCCTTTCCTCTATATCAGATTTCACAGCTTGTAAAAATTATCTCTTGTTTTGATTAATATTCGACCTGCTAAGTTTAACAATTTATCCAGTAGAACAGCATAGAGAGTTGTAAACTTAATGGGTTAACACCAAAATGACCTTGATATGAATTTAAAACAAGGAAAACTATTTATGTTACATTAGTAGTCAAGATTATCTATTGGCTTAAGCATAAACATCTCAGAAAATAGAAAAAACAGATATAATTTCCTTTAAAAATTTTACATATTAAAATTGTTCCTGTTTTTGTGTCAAAAACTATTGAAATGTATAGTAGTTGGCAGTAAAGTTATATGATTCTATTATGTAGTTTTTTTTTTTTATTATTTCTTAAAGATGGAAAATGTCTTCGTGTATGTGGGACTTTATTTAGGGATTTTCAAAACATGTTTTAAATGTCACTGTGAATATATTGTGTAAATCTATGAAAATGAGTTTTATGAATCCACATTTAATTTAATTAATCATATTGATTCACTTGACATTTTTCTCCTCCTGAATCTCCCCTCCCCTTTTTTTTCCATCTCTCTATTAAAAGCAATTCATTCACAGTGGTAGACTAATTTTTGAAGCAGATTTTACAAAATAAAACCCACAATGGTTTTAGAAGAACTTTTAAAAGCATTCAACTTAGATTTGTTAGAAGTGGTTAAAATGAATATTTAAGAATTCAAAGTACTTAATCACCCTAATCGTAACATTACATTTAAAACTCAATCCCCAAAATGAGTAGATATACTTTTTTAAAAGAGCAATTATTAATATTAAATAACCAGAACAATCACTACTATACTCAAAGCCAAAATAAGTGTATGAGATTAGCAACAAATATTTATTTTTCTGAGTTTTAAAAGAAAACTTTACCTCTTTTAAAATAAAATAACTTGAAAAATAGGAAAATATTTAGTAATATTTAACGTCTATCAAAAACCCCAATATATACAATCTAAGAATTTATATTTGGTTATACTGCATCAATAAAATTGTTGAAGGAAAATATTAGCCTATTAAAACATTTAGAATATGGTATACAATAATTTATTATTAACAGTAATGCAATATATCACACCAACATGTGTATTTACTGTCAAGCTCTAGAACTGATTAGGAAATGAGGAGATAAAGATAGATTTACAATTGATAAGTGTCCCAAAGATATTAGCAATAATAACTAAGCTAAAATGAATATAGAGCCCTTGGAATGTGCAGCAAGGTTTCTATATTTTACAGGAGTATAGAGATATATGTATACAGATATGCTAAATGTAGACATATTTGTCATTTGTTTGCATTTGTCATCATATTATAATGTAGATTTTTAAAGGTTTTATCTTGACCAATTCTTTTCTAGCCCCAAATTACTAAACCAATTTCAGAGCTTTGCTCAGAAAAGTTAAATTTCACTTGAAACCAACCATAGAAATTGCCCCAAAGGAAGGCTTGTTTGTTTGTTCTTTTCATTTTTTAGTGGTCTAGAGTCCAGGATGCAACTGGGGGGCGAAGAGGAGGGGGAGGAAGCAGCAAGAAGCAATGAAAGGATTAGGATAGAAACTTCCTTGAGCTCCACGGGCTTGTTTGCTGGCCACAGATGCCATTATGGTGTATAGATAAGATACGTTTAATATTAAGACTCTAAAAAGAACCTTCACACTCCTGAAAATTCAGAGGCAGAGCTGAGCCTCTTTCTTTAGCCCATATACTTCACAATGCTGGCCCAGGAAGCCCGGCTAAAGATAGTTTCATCCAGCTCACATGCTTGGGTTTTGTCACTTCATGTCATAACCTCCACATTACTTAAATGTAGTTTTAAAATGTGGTAAACGGAAATGCTGATATAAGCCTAAATGTAGCTGTACTTGCTGTTTCTGCTCTAAGTTCATTCATGGCGGTGGATTTTGTTAAAGGGCCCAGAACAGCCATGCTTAACAGTAAAGAAACAAAATCCTCTTGGCTCCTATGGGTGCTTGATATATGTCCGAGTAAAGGGAACTCACTGTAGATATTTGAGATAAATACCTTCTGTAGAGATGTACACATTTCACTGGTGTCTTACAGAATATAAAGGACAATACACTGCATTACAAATGAAGCCCGGTTAGCTTTTTTTCCTATACTAAGTGCTATTTTATATATCTTGGACACAGAGAATATGCAATAACATTTATGATAGTAATAGCTGACTCCAAATAAGAACTGCTAGTGATCCTAGGTGTCTAGTGAATCATAATCAAGGGCCACCTGGTGAGCATGAAGTGACAATAAAGGGTATTCTTGTTAAAATATTAGATGAATTGATAATAGAAAAAATGGTCACTTTGACGGAAAAGTCAACAGAAAATAGCAGTAATTATATGTGCCTTTTACATAAGTACACTGTATCACATCCAGTGTGCATTGTGCTGTTGTAAAAAAAGTATGGCAACTCTTCTGGATGATACAGCTGCATTAGGAAGTTTTATAGAATGGCTTGTTTTCCAGAGCAGAACATTTAGCTTTTCCACATGCTTTTTTGGTAGAATTTCTCCTCCCAGTTAAAAACTGGTTTTCATCACACAACTGCATAATTATTTTTCTGCAACTAGCGATAATTACTTGTTTTGTGTCTCTCTACTAGAGTGATTCAGTGTTTGCTGCTCTACCTCATAAAATGCATCTATAGTAGAGGCATGTGAAAAGGAGTATTGACCTTATATAATATATTGCTATATTGGTTGGGGCACACAGCTCTAATTCTTTGTAAAAGGCACTAAAGTCTATATTGCTTTGAGTTTTCCTTTTTGAATGCTATGTGAGTTTTCTGACTAAAGCATAAAACTGGAGGTAACTGGAGACAAGAAACCTCACAACATGGAAATGACTCAGTACACAAAGAAACTCCCTCTCAGATAGATATACAATGGGTAACGGAATAAAAAAGCCTGTTGGAGGGATTTGTTGATAGTGGCATCGTAGAAAACTCTGCAATCAGTGTTTGTGATATTTGTCACACCAAAAAATCAAGCACAGATTTCAGATCATTCAAGAATATCTAATCATTTTATGTCACTCACAAAGCTCTCCACAAATAAAAATGAAAATTAAGCAGAGACCCCCCTGCCAGTCTTCTTTCATCTTACAGCAGTCTTTCTCTTTCTCTCTTTTCCTTCCAACTCTTATTTGTCTTTGGTTCTCCTTTCTTTCAAGTTCTCTTTAATCCTTGCTTTCCCATGTCCCTCTTTAGTCTTTTTCACCAGTGATGCCGATAAAAATAAACAGTCTGTTTGACACAAATGAGTCAACGCCAAAAACTACGTGATTGATGTGTGCCTTATTTTTTATTCTTATTTTTTAGTGAAACTACACCTGTGGCATTGTCTTATTTCTAATTTTTTTAATAATTTTAAAAACAAAACACAAAGAAAATAGCAGAGAACTGAAGTGCTGTTTAATGTCCCTGGATTTATTTATAAATATATGTAACGTTAAATGCAGTGAAATCCTTGTGAGACTACTTTCGTGCTTCCTGATCCCAGGGTGCAGAAAGAATTAGCTTATCCAGGAAAACTCAGTCATAATTAGTCTTGTGAATTATAATAATCGGGTCTCATCCTACATTTCTTTCTCCTGTGGTACTCCCAGTGGGAGTTGCGCATGAAAAAGGACTACAGGATTGGACATTAATAAAGATACACCTGTGAACTATGAGCATTTTCGCATAGTGCCAATCAATGAGATTAGAAATCTGCCCCATCTTGGTCCTATACCCTTCAACGGATTAAAAGAATAACGTCAACAGATTTTTCAAATTTCAAAAAAAAATTTCATTCTTAGTTTTTAAAGTATCTCTTAAAATTATAAAACAAAAATGAAAGTTTTTTATCCCTAATGAAATATATCTTTTACTCGTGACTTACTTATAGATATAAGGCTGTAATTAATTTTTATTTTTTAAAAAATTAATGCTTACATTTTAGATAATTTCCTCAAAGAAAGAAAAAAGAGCAAGTAAGGAAAGAATCAATGAAACTAAGTGGAAAGCTGTTTTAATTCTCAAGGCTCTCAGATCAGTCATTTTTCCTAATTTGATTGCACAGGGCATTCAAACACCTTGTTGACCGACTGAGATGACCAACCGTTTTAATATGTAGACCCAGACTAAACTAAAGAAAAATGGTGTAATACCAATCCTGAGATGCTGATGTTTTGTCATTTGTGAAACAGAACTTCTTATTTTAAGAGTTACATTATGAAGAACTGCTAACCAGACTTAGAAAAGTAGGCAAAATGCAATCATAAGTGAATGTCTATCGGAAGCACAACCCTGCACAGCTCTAATAACCCCCAAAATTTAGACAATAGTCCATCCACAGGTAAATAGATAAACGAACTAGTATATTCAAACAGTGGAATACTACTCAGCAAGACCAAAAAGTGAACCACTGATACATTTTGCAACATGGAAGAATCTCAATGCAATTATGCTGAATGAAAGAAACTAGACCAAAAAAGAGTACAAATTATTTATTTAATAGTCTAAGAAATTCAAACTAATGTATAGTGACAGAAAGCAGATCAATGATTGTCTGGGGGAAGGATCAGGAGGCAGGAATTACAAAGAGGCATGAGGAGACTTTTAGGGGTGATGGACATGTTCATTATCTTAATTATGGTGATGGTTTCACAGGTATATATATACGGAAAAACTTTAAAAATTATCAGTTAAATACAAGCAGTTTGTTATATATCAATTTTACCTCAATAAAGCTGTTTATAATAAACAGACCAATTAGAATGGATATAGCAACAAATCAGACTGGATGTTAGCCTTTATCAAAAAAAATTCAGACAGTAGTTTTCAGAATTATCTAGGTAATTGGGAGATGTATGGTTGACCATAAAGAATTTGGGGTTTGAGATTGCCCTCTTCATCCCCTCACTGATGTTTAGGATGCCTGGTGTAATTCAAAACCGTTCTCCATTTTTTCTTGTTAAAGATTGCTATGATCTGAATGAGGTGAGCATCACAAATTTTAGGTTCTATCTCCAGCAGTGCTACAAACCATGTGACTTAGGGCAAGCGACTGAACCAATGTCAGAATACTACCAGATAACTGTTTGAGGTAGAGGTAAACTGAAAGATACTGTCTTCTAGAGAAAACAGGATCCATCCAGCAAGCATTTCAACTTTATAATTGTGTATCTTGTCATAACATCTCCAAAGATTTTCTCTTCCCTTTCTTTACTACCATGTGTGTGATAAAAATGGAGTGGGGCAGTGAATTGGGGAACATTGTTAGAAAAATAACAGAAATTAGTGAATATTTGTCTCAGGAAGATATCACTGTGTGAGCTGATCAGTTTCAATTCGCTTCAGCAAAAATTTGTTAAAATCCACCATAAGGTGCAAAATCCTCATATTGCAACTCTCTTCTGGAATGGAAGACAACTAGTGGAGTTACCTATCAAAGTGCCCTGTGTGGTAAAGAGTAAAGGATTGTGATAACTCCAAGTTGTTATTTTCGTTGTTCTATTTTTATTATAGTGAATGTTGTGTTATTTACTTACAACTAAATTTTTAGATGCATAACTTGAATTAGATCAGTGCCCATCTCAGGGACGGAGAAAAAATAGCCCCACGCAATTTTTAAGAACCTCAGGGACTAAGCTGAAAGTCAAGAAACATATGGGAAAAAAGACTGGAAGAAAATTGAATATGTACAAATTGACATTTTACAAAAAGAATGCGCTTAAAACTTTGGGTTTATCAAACATACGTCAATGAAATTGAAACCGAAATCTATTCAGCAAGTAGAACGTATTTCTGAATGTAGAAATACATGTTTTACATTATCTGAAATGCAAACGTTTTTCCGTCTTGCCAAATTATGATTTATTATTCTGAATTTAGAGATATAATATTAAGAATGTGTTAATGAAAACATTTCAATTTAGAGACTTAGGTACATTTTAGTTTTTAAAAATGTCTATCTTTTAGCCAGGGTCAATCCTCATATCTCACAGATTTCTGAATTAAGATTTGCAAAAACAAAAATGTGGCACTGATCTTGGACATAAACTTTTATCTTAGTACGTATCTAACTCCTGAATTTTAAACCTATAGACAATAGCTATGGTTATAATTTTTTTCTGGGTATGTTCTTTAAAAAGGAAAAAAAAAAAAAGAGAAGTTCAACTTTGTACTTTATCCACGTCTCCCGTTTTTCTTTTTCCTGTCTTCTTTCCTCCTTCCTTCGTTCTGTCTTGTCACTTCATTATGGAGCCAATGATTTTTTTCTGCCATTGTTATTGTCAGTCAGTGACCAAGACTTTGTCCCGACTCTGAAGACGCAGTTGCTATAGGCAAGTGCCCTCACTATTTCTTGACTGTGGTTAGGATTAAAAGAGCTCTTCAGATACAGTGTGATCTCTCTCTCTCTGCAGTGTCTATGAGATTATTTTCTTTTGTCACCTATTAGTACAGGATTTTAGCTTTAACCAGGACTAGTTTAGAGATAAAAGAATTCAAAAGGTTTTTAAGAGGTCCCACCACTGCCCCTACCCCCACCTGATTTCTGATATTCCATGTAATCTAACAAGATGAGTACACCTCCTTCCCCCTCAGACTATTTGGGAAGGGATCCAAAGCAAGCTGTTTGGAAGCCAATACATAGAGGGAAACCTTGTACTTAGGTTTCTGGAACTGGGGGATTGAGATGAAGATTGCTGAAAAAGCTGATTTCCTTTTCTGTGGAATCATCTCTTGGTTGTGGAGTCTCTTGTGTGGAATCAGCTGTGGCTTCCTGTTGTTGAGATGTTCAGTCAACTTCTCTTCCCTCCCCCACCACCTACCTGAAGGGAGATATAAATTGGCATCATATTTATGATACTTCATGGCCACATTCCAGATGTCTATGTTTCTTATCTGGCAAAAATCTGCTCTACCCATCTCACTGGATTTTCTTTAGGGCCTAATGTGATAATATATATGAAATCACTTTGCGAACTATAAAGCATGATGAAAATGTGAGATGGTTTTATTGGAAACAAGACAACACTAGAAACTGATAAGGTATAGCGATATCAACCAGGTTCATATTGGTCGAGTCAGGCCCTTCATTTTTTAAGTCCTGACACAACCACCTTGTTTGTGCAGATACTTTTTTTCAGCTCACAGAAAATCAGATGATTAGGTAGGGTCAACGAGCTGCTCCTTGTGATATTTTCACATGTCATCTGGAGGAAATATTAGGAGAGTCTGTCAGCACTGAACCATTTGGACATGGAGAATCTTATCGGGAAAACAAATCTTCTCAAGATAATGTGAAAAATGTCTATGGACAAACCATTTAGATATCTTTAATAAGCCCTATCCTCTATTGACTTTCCACATGCCCACTCTCCTGCAAACTTAAAGACCCTCCTTTTTCTCTCATTGATCCATTAAGTCATTTTCTAATTCACTATTATAAGTAATTACAATTAGAATGGATTTATTAATTAATGGCTATTACAATCATTATTAATTACTCTTAACCGTACAGCATTTCATATAATCTGTTCCATAACTCTTTATCTTTAGACAGATAGAATTCAGAGTTACCCCTGAGGACAATGGAACTTATGAAATCAGTTAGGGACTATAGTAGAAAAAAGAAATAAAAGTATTTAGCACTTCAGAATGAAGAGCTAAACAGATCTTGCAAATCTCCTTGTTTATTTTGCCTTACATGAGGTTAAGTCTCTTAAAATTGGAAAAAGTCAATACAATCACCAAATTCTACTTCGTGCTTTCCTTTTATTCATCAACTATCCAAGGAAGATGATGATCTCAAATTTTTATTTATATAGATCTGTAACATTTGGAGAGACAATAAACAATTTTATCTACTTTCACTAAAATTTTTGCAAAATACAAAATTAACAGAAGGTAGTTTTTAACCCAGAGCCTGAGAATTATTTGCAAGAAATTGATGCTGACTGGAAAACAAAATATTATTTCAATCTATGTCCAAGAAAAGTTATTGGAGTATTTTAGAATATTCCAGGTTCCATGTATTTACTTTATCTAAAATGACATCCTTTGCTATACACATTACTTATCTGTAACTAATTATTTTTACAGGTGGTTTACTGTTCTAGCCAAAGACCAACATATCATGTCAACAGTTTCTCATATAATGGCAAGTGGCAAGAACAAATTGTACAGAATCCTGTTTCAGAGTGAGCAAAATTATACTACGGAGAAGGCTGATGTAGCCTCAGCAGATATTATAAGCAGAAACAGATGGTTAGATATGGGATGAAGGCAAAGTTCTTCGCCTTAAGACATCCTAGAATGACAGTGAGTTACAGGAGATACAAAAGACATATAATTAGACATAAATTTTACCTTTTCCCCAAATAACTAACGCAGTCATGCCCTTCCACTGATCATTTATGACTCAATCCAATAATCTCCTACTTTAATACACAGTTGAAATATTTTACCCCACTACTTGAGACCATGTATCTCCAGAAAGGTGGTGCATGACATCTTTTAAGATGCCATTGTACAAGAACCAGCAAGTATGCACCTGGTCCATTAAAAATGGCCTGGATAAGAAACAGGATATCCTGTAGAATCCTACAAATCCTTCCACTGCTGCTCCCTGGTTTCTCTCTGTCAGTTACCTTGGTTGGTTTCAATAGTCGCTGATCCTTGGTTCTTGTTGTTACCTCAGTCTTGGACATTTCCTGTATGACTCCTGGTAATCAAATTTAGCTGCACTCCATGACCCACCTGAACCTAATGCCCACTTGTTCTTCACTGGTACTCTCACTGCCTTCTTCCTGCGGTCTTGCTCTACCTATCCCATGTTATGCATGGTCTGGCATCTTCTTTTATCAATGTTAGCATGTGTATTTGGTCAATTCAGGAAAATAAGCAGTTTATTTTAATACTTAGTTGACCACCTGGGGGCCAATTAGGAAATTACTACATAAAATAGTCAAAAGACTATGAGATTCAAAACTAAGGTGGCAGCAGTAGGGTGGAAACATGATGGTTTTAAGAGCTACTGAGGAGATAGAATCATCAGGATTTGATGACTGATTGGATAATAGGGATAAGGGGGAGAGAAAAACCATGGATCATGCCTTAACACTGGCTCAAGAAATGGAGGTAATCATGAAGCCATTTATTGAAATGGGAAACATAAGAGGAAAAGCAGATTTTGGGTGAAGGAGATGCGATGAATTCAGTTTTGCATAATTGAATCATAGACGATGCCCAATGTGTAGTTAAATATAGGATCTGTAGATCAGGCAAGAAATCTAGATCTGGGATATATATTTGAGGATAGGGTATTTAAAAAAACCTAAATGGTCAAAGATGTTTTAAAAAAAGTCAAGAAATCACATAAGATAGGAACTGAAACCCACTGAGTTCACCACAAGAGGCTATTGATGAATCTGGCTAGCGGAGTCTTAATGAAATGGTGGAGCATAGGCCAAAATTCAGAGGATGGAGGAGTAAGTGGAAAGTGAGGGCAGGGAGTGTCCCATCCTCACAATGAGGACAGCTGGATTTTTATCTCGTCTCAGGATTAAGAACCAGAATTGCTTACATATTTTCTAAAAAATTTAAAATGACATCTTCTACCTCTCCTCCGCATCTATTCTCTATTCTTTCTTCTAGGTAACACTGCTGAGGTGGTTTCTTTTAAAGGGATAGTGTATATAAAATGTTTAGCACAAAGCCTAACATAGTAAATGGTCAAGTAATATAATTACAGGCATTCCTAATTATCTGAGTCTAATCCACATCAAAAAACTTGTGGGAAGGCAAATTTTTGTGTAGCAAGAGCAAATATTTTTTTTTTATTTTAAATGGGAAAAATAATAACTCATTCTTAGTACATGCAAAAACCCCAACCAGTTCCCCTAAACATCATTAAAACACTCTTAAACATCTATATAATAATCTACTAAGGATTTATGCATTATAAAAAACACATAATACTTGATTACTTAACACTTAATGAACAGATCAGTGAATATGTTGGTGTGGATTACAGACAATATCACATACACATTGCATTTTCCTTCTACACTGCAATGAATATGTATTCTAATGTAAATAAACAAGAAAATAATGTGTAAAAAATACATATTGGATGCAATTAACATAACAAAATAAAATAAACGAATCCGGCCGTTTTTTTTTTAATGGTTACTTTCCAGAGTGTGGTTTAGTGGTAAGGGAGACCTTTTCACTTAATAACGCATAACACCTTCATACAAGGCAAACACAAAGCAGTGTCTTATTCAGAGAATATCTGAGATGTGAATGCAAGATGGTCTGCTCCTCTTGTACAACTCTCAGGGAATTACGTGGGGATTCATTGTAACAATTTTAGATTCAAACACTAAATTTGGGGTAAATTGTTTTAATAAGTCGCTATTACTATTATTAGTTTTATATGGACCTGTGGTGTAACTTGAGAGTGCTATTGATATGGGGCAGGAACAAAGCAGAGCAGTAGTTCTCAACTGGGAGCGACTTTGCCTCCCAGGGGACATATGGCAATGTCTGGGGACATTTTTGGTTGTCACAAAATAGAAGTCAAGGGTGCTGCTAATCATCCTACAATGCACAGGACAGACCCCATAACAAAGAATAATCCAACCCAAAGTGTCAATAGTGCTGAGGTTGAGAAACCCTGAGGATGAGATAAAGAGTGGAATCAAACTAATGTTTCAGAGGAAACCTTGAATGGAATATGGAACAGATTGAATACTGCAAAGTCAGAAGTTGGAATGAATTCTTGTTATTAGCTTGGGAACTATGAAGTGGATCTTTTCATCAACAGTACTAATAAATGTGAGAAAAGGAGCTACTTTGGGAGAGGACTATGAGGAAAAATCATGTTGCACTTCAGTTATGGATGGAACATCCAAATGCACGAGAATATTTTAATTAGTGCAGGAGTTTTTGTCTAACTTTTCTGGTTAATTCTCTTTTTTTAAAGCATTTAGCTGCTATTCAGGTTATAAGTCAACTACCACATCTGAGCTCTAACTCTGGGCCATGTAGCATACGTTTTTCACATGCAATCCCACTTCATCTTCTAGGAATTACCGGAGAATGATATTACTCCCCCATTTTATGGATGAGAGAAATGAAGCTTAGCGAGATTAAGTGACCAAGGTCATATACCTACTAAATCATTGCACTAGGATTTAACCCAATGTCTTCTAACTCTAAGTCCTGGGCTTTTTGCTAAAATAACTGTCTTTTAGTACTCATGCATGGTCCAGTTATTTCAGACAATCCCCTACAACCACATCTTTACTGAGCTTAATAAGTAACTCCTCCCAGCTGCACACACACACACAAACACACACACACACACTTTTCAAAACACATTTTTTTCTTCTTATACAAGTAAGGCATGTCAATGTAGAGGTTTGGAAAATATAAAAAAGCACAAGCCAAGAGGATAAAAGTCATCATTAATTCCACCATTTTGAAATATCTACTAGTTTTTTGGTAATGATTTGAATTTTCACTGGTTTTCTTTTTCTCTTTTTCTCTGCTGATGGTTTTGCTGATGTACAGTGATCTTTCTAAAATTAATCATGAAGAATTAGAAAGAGGAGATGAAGGGAAAGATTGTACACAAGCTGGAGAATTAGCTCTCAAATTCATAAATAAGAAACTTGGGTGAGGTGGGGGTGAGGAGGGAATGAAGAGAGGGTAATTTCTAGAACCTCTTTTTGCCCAAGGAGTACTAGGAACTTAATAAATCTCAGATCATCTGTCATCTCTATGCTCTGCTAATGACAAGATTAAATTGAAGCCACACTTTCCTGAGTGCTTATCATTTGCAGACGCAGTACTAAGAGCTTTACTCACATTATCTCATTTTATCCCTGCAGCAACCTTGAGTAGGATATTATTATTTCCAACTTAGAGAAGAAACTTAGGCTTAAAGAGGTTTTAAGAATTTGCCAAGTTTCACATCTAGTAAGTGGGGAAGTGAGGATTCAAAAGCAAATTTGTCTGGCCATGGAGGCAGTGTTCTTCCTTTTTGCTGTGCTGCCTCCTTTGCTGAAGAAAATCTGGCATGAAAAGGACATAATTCAGGAAAGTGAGTCAGAGCAGAGCTGAAGGAGATCTTGGGATCTCTGACACAGAATACTTTTTCATGGTTTCTAGCTTTAGACTTCCTTTACTTTTCTCTTTGTAGGAGTGTGTTGATATGAGCCTCTGAAATATGGTTCCAAGCTTGAGTCAGTAGATATTTGATTCTATGGCAAAAATACAATGTGATACAGAATGCACATGAGAAGATTATTATGTGTACAGAGCAGGCGCCCAATAGTTTGCTGAATGAATGATCACAGGAAGGGAATGCTACCAAACTGAAGGTCATTTCTCTGGAGTGACTTTGATAATAAGCTGAGCTAAATTCCTACTGAAGTTTACCACTTGTCTATTTATAATGGCCAAATTTCAACAGACGTTGGCTGACTGAAATTACTATAACCTGCTACCTTTTTTACAGTCAGACTACCGCTCTTGGAAAGAGAAGAATATTACAGTTAAAAATTGATTACAAATTATCACATTATGGCTCAAATTTAAAATAAATAAATATATTCCTTTGGTTATGACAAAATGTTTGGAAAACGTATTCTTTGGCTTTTAGTTTTGGGCTGTAGGATGGACCTGTTGTGGAAAAGTAAAGACTTTAAGTGAATAATATAGTGCATTTTCTCAGGTAGCCATCTAGGTTGAGACTATTCTGCATATCTGTAGAAACATGCTCTTCCTGTGAAGCTCGATGTAAATCATTTGTTCTACATGAAGGCCTGTACTAGTCTAGTGACTCACAGACATTTTTCTGCGTAATTGTTGAGTAATAGTGTGTGTTTATTTTCATGATAAATGTTTCAAAGCTACTGTTCTCTGGGGTTCTCACGTAAAGGAAGATGTTTATTTCATTGGAATTTTAACCACACTACAATTAAAATGAAATGCAATCAATAAAATATTAATGCAGGTATGTTTGAAGATCAACTACTTAATGGTTAGATCCATATCTATCACTCTTTAGCTTTCTGAGGGTCAATATATAGCAGAGTCAGACAATATCTGTCTAACTGTGGATCTATTATTAATTCCTCAATAAGATGCATGACTTGTTGATGAGAGTTCATGCTGCCTATTCTTTTTAAAACCTTCTACCAGGCTGGGTTCCTACTTTAAAGTCGGAGATTATTGAATATTATTTTTAATGCTAGATATCACTGTAACCCTATAGGAAGTAGACAGGATCATAGAATGTTAAAGCAAGAAATAGCTATATAAATCCCTTCTCACCCTTTCTTTTACGTATTTATTTTGTGTGTGTGAGGAAGATTGACCCTGAGCTAACATCTGCCAATCCTCATCTTTTTGCTGAGGAAGACTGGCCCTGGGCTAACATCCGTGCCTGTCTTCCTCTACTTTACATGGGACGCCACCACAGCATGGCTTGCCAAGCGGTTCGATGGTGCCCGCCTGGGATCCGAGCTGGTGAACCCGGGGCCACCGCAGCAGAGCGTGCGCACTTAACCGCTTGCGCCACTGGGCCGGCCCCTCACCCTTTATTTTAGAGAAGGGGATACTAAAAATCAATGAAGGCAATAGAGTTGCTCCATGTCACACAGTTAGTGGTGGAGCTCGACCTGAAACCCAGGTCTCCGGGTTGCCAGGCCACCGCTCTCCAAAACGCCAAGACACTGAATTTCAAGATCCCAATCCAGGGTCTGGTTTTGTAGATACTGTGGGTAATTTGCCTTGCAACTTGTGGGCCTGGCCTGTGTTCACTGTTTTCTAAGCAGAGTAAAGTAGGAATGAAGTAGGTGAAGGTAGAAGGGAGCAACGGACACTTGTGCTAACTAATTTTCTCTCACAGATGCCGTGGATGCTTTTGGTGACGGTGAGCCACCTATCTCCCACTCTGAAGTGAGTGTCTGAAATGACTAGCACCAACTTTAATCTTATGAAAAGTACTACCTCTAAGTCCCAGGCAGATGACTGGGACTGCTTTGAGTTCCTGCCAAGTAAAATGGATTATTGAAAAATATTGATATCTCAATTGCCATTACGGTTTTTTATGTTGGCAGTAGAAGTCAAAAAATAACGATGAATTTTACCACTAACTTTCCATTGCTACTTTCCATGTGAGTCAGCTTTAATTATTCATTTTACTCTATGCTGGATAACAAAAAGATTCTAAGCTTTGGTCATCTGTGTAACTCTGGCAACACTCTACAAAGGAGAAAGTAAAGTTTTTGAACTACTCTGTGTCTAATTGTACAAGCTTATAGAAAAAAACAAACACAAACAAAATTATAAATGGAAATAGCTATTCAATTCAGTTTTAAAACATTCACTTTCATCATGAACCGGTCACTGGGCAGTTAGAATAAGTTAAAGACACTTGAGTAAGTTTGGCAATATTACTAAAACTGCGTCAATTCTCTACCATGATACAGCTATTTTGTTAAACTGATCCCAGCATTTGCTTTTCAGCTCTGCCAAAAATAGTTCAGACTGATTTAATGACATTTTTCAATTTGATTGTTAGATAAAGGTCTTTTGCAACAACCAAATCAAGTTGACCAGTTGAAACCTTATTCCTGCTTTTATTCACAGTTCCTCATTACCTTTTCATGTCTGAACAAGTTACCCAGTGTCATGGAGAAGCGTCAGCCCTTCCTGCAGTTAGACGCATGTGTCTCAGCTTTTAAGCACCAGAAGAGGAATGTACCTCTGTGTCATTTGTTGTCTGTAACTGATATTACTGATTTGCAGTATGATCAACTGGTAGAGCTGGCGGAGGCCTTGGACAACATTCAACCCATTATTTCCCAGGTTGAGGGATGTGTACCAGTGTGTGCAAGATAATTTTAGGAGGCATATGGATATTGAATGGCGCAATAAAAAAATTTGCTTCATTTCAGGTTTTTTGAGACTTCTAATCATATCAAGAAGAAAGTCTCAGGCTGGCGCTGACAAAGAACTCTCTAACACTTTTCCTTTTTAAGAAATAGAAGGCAGCTATTCCACTGCTGGGTATTTATCCAAAGAACTTGAAAACACCAATTTGTAAAGATACATGCACCCCTGTGTTCATTGCAGCGTTATTCACAATAGCCAAGACTTGGAAGCAACCTAAGTGCCCATCAAGGGACGAATGGATAAAGAAGATGTGGTATATATACACAATGGAATACTACTCAGCCACAAGAAACGAGGAAATCCAGCCATTTGTGACAACATGGATGGACATTGAGGGTATTATGCAAAGTGAAATAAGTCAGAGGGAGAAGGTCAAATACCGTATGATTTCCTTCATTAAGCAGTAGATAACAACAACAATAAACAAAAACATAGAGACAGAGATTGGATTGGTGGTTACCAGAGGGGAAGGGGGGAGGGAGGAGGGTGAAAGGGATGATTGGCACATGTGTGTGGTGATGGGTTGTAATTAGTATTTGGGTGGTGAACATGATGTAATCTATGCAGAAATAGAAGTATAATGATGTACACCTGAAATTTATACAATGTTATAAACCAATGTTACTGCAATAAACAAAAAATTAAAAAAAAAAAAAAAAAAAAGAAGGCAAGGGCCGGCCCTGTGGCTTAGTGGTTAAGTGCGTGCGCTCCGCTGCTGGGGGCCCGGGTTTGGATCCCGGGTGCGCACCGACGCACCGCTTCTCCGGCCACGCTGAGGCGGCGTCCCACATACAGCAACTAGGAGGATGTGCAGCTGTGACAGACAACTATCTACTGGGGCTTTGGGGGAAAAAATAAATAAATAAAATAAATAAAAAAGAAGAAGGCAAGCCTCAGGGTCAGAGTCTTCAGCAGAAAACTACGTGGAGCTAGAATTTAATAATACTGTATGGTTTTCATTAAATTAATTTTTTTCCAAGTTGCCATCTATTTATGGCAGGGACACAAAACTTCCTTTTAAAACACATTTATTTAGGTTAAAAATTTTTTAAAGTTAAAGACAAAAATTAAGTAAAAATTAGTGCAGTAAATACAGCAGTGCAAATATTACACTAGGACTGGTAGTCAGTGACATGGGAAAAATCACGAATGAAGCTGCAGTGGGAGTGACTACAGCCTGGGGAGCTGGAGACCAGCCTCCTGGCTGGAGAGAGGGGGAACCTAAAGCCTCAGGAAGGCAGGGAATCCCAGTCAGGACTGCAGTCATAGGCCACTCACCAAGTGGATGTCACCCGTTTATTTGAATCATTTCCCAAAGAATGACTAGTTTGAATCATTTTCTTCAAAATAGCCTGTTTTCCATCACTTTGTGAACAATACACATTAAGCTTGAACTTGAAAAACAATAAAACTTATTTCTTCATTCCCATGACAGGATTGACTTGATAAGGTTATTGAAGAGGAACTGTAAATATTAGGAAAATTAAACCAGATTTGTGAGACATGTCATGACTCATGTGAGACATGAGCAGGGTAAGAGGGGAAATGGGAAAAAATTCCCCAGTATAAAACTTAAGTTTAAATTTAAAGCTAAACTAGTGTTTTTTTTCTCTTTTGAGGCTGGTTTGCCTAAGTAAATCAAAATGTGTTTTGTTTTGAATTTACAAGTCTTGAGTACTTGGAAACAGAGCAAGACTAATTTTCTAACCAATACTTTTTTTTAATATATACAGGCTTTCATTGAAATATAAAACTAAAATGCTACTAGAAAAAGGTTTAAATTAAGGGGAAACTATGTGTCCTGTAAATCTTAAAAATATTATAAACTTGCAGTTTGAGAAAAGAAATCTAGAGGTTTTGTGAAATCTAAAGATTCTTGACAAAAAGTATTTCTTCGAGATCTGAGAGGGATGTAGGAGCGACTTCTTTCTTCCAACAGACTCATGGTCTTCAAAGGTCCTGACTGGCCCCTCCAGCCACGGAGACATTCTGGAGGACAAGGAACAAAATTTCAGAATGACAGAATGGTCACTGGACTATTGATATTTTTTTAAACTTCAATAAAATATTTCCTCTTATCATCTTGTCTACTTGTATCTATTAACTGAAGCCTATCTCTCACTGAAGGAGTGGAAGAAGAGAGGAAATGGGCAGCAGGGTCAAGCTGGTTGATCAATGGATTGGGTGTTAAGATCTATGCTGTATATGAAACAGCGTAAGGCATTTAATCTATTTAAAAATTCCAGCCAGATGAGGACTAATTCCTTAATCTTGCTCTGCCTCAGTTTCTTGTATGCAAACAATGGGACTCATAGGCATATGTGTTATTGGGTTGTATAAAGCCCAAGGGTTGAAATGGGAAATAATTAGGCTGATCCTCTTAATGACTAAATCATACCCAGGTTGTAAACTAGGGACAGAGGAAATTCACTACCTTTTCCAAGTAACTAATACTCTCCCATATTGAGGACTCCCATTTTCAGACCCACCCTCTGGCTCAGACATTTTCATTCCTGATTCTGAGAGCTCAGTTGAAAGGCCATTAGAGAAGTTTCAGTCTCTGGGAAATTCCAAGGAGCCTTATTCCACGCACACCATGGACTCTGTGGAAGGGAGGCTGCTGGGCGTTGCTCACCAGGGAAGGAAGACTGCTACACCCTGTTAGATTTTCTTCTAAGAATTCATGAGCAGACTTGTTTCTGATGCAGAATATCTGAGCAAAGAAGAAATGACAACCACTTGAAATTGGGAATCACTTGTGAACCACACACACAAGGGCCTGGAACTCATCTTTACAGCTCCTTGACTCACTCCTGAGACTGCCATTCATTCGGGAACATCATGTCATGCACCCCACTCCATTTAGGATTCCATTTCAGATGGCCAATCTTTATAAACTTCTCTTCTGTAATCTCTCTTAAAAAGAGGAAGGAGAGTAGACCAGAAGCAACACTATTTGTGTGTGAAGCTTCCACAATGCCTCTTTAGCAATCTGTGTCAGTGTGAGTTGGTTTAGTTTATGTGACCCACAGATGATTTTTATGACTTTGCTCTTGCTTAGAAGGTTCACCTGCTTTATTTTATTTATTTTATTTTATTTATTTATTTTTCCCCCAAAGTCCCAGTAGATAGTTGTATGTCACAGTTGGACATCCTTCTAGTTGCTGTATGTGGGACGCGGCCTCAGCATGGCCGGAGAAGTGGTGCGTCGGTGCGCGCCCGGGATCCGAACCCAGGCCGCCAGCAGCAGAGCGCAAGCACTTAACCGCTAAGCCACGGGGCCGGCCCTTACCTGCTTTATATATCCTGAAAATCTCTCCAGTTTCATCAGTGAAGAATCATGTGCAAAGAGCTATTTGTTTATTTATCAACACCAAGCCATCCCATAGTTGTGTCATAGTTGGAATTGACTCCAATATTCAGCCTTCCCTTCAGACGTTCCTTCTACAATACAGTTCCCAGTAGTGTTCTCTATCTTAGCTTTCACTCTTTCCAGATGAGTTCAGAAAGTGTTGCTATCTCCAGTCTGCCTAGCCTCATGATTTATGAAGGGAGTTACAGTGGTCCCATTTACAGATGAGAGAACTGAGTGTAAAGGAGAGTAAAGGATATACCCTCGCTGATAGAGCAGTAGCCTGTTTAGTTAGTTATATAGGTTATTCATTCTTTTCAGTAAAAAAATCATTTATCTTTGCTTCCAGGGTTTCTGAGTAGCGGTCTGCCATCTTTCATGTCAATCATCCGTAACTGGCTTACTGCTTGGTTCTTCTACTCAGAAAATATGGGTCACATTATTTAGCTGAATTGAAGTTACCTGGCAGATTCCTCCCCCCACCATCAGCAGCACACATACCTTTGCCCTATAACCAATCACAGAAAAATTTTCTTTTCTCTATTATCCTTTAAGTTCTTAAAGATAGCTTTAAATAATTCTTCAAAGGAAGCCACTATCATTTCAACTTTAATAATTCATTTGTAAAAAATTAAAAATTTGTAGTGAGATATTATAAATTGAAAACGTTATTTGATTCTTTGGTTTCATCATATTTGCTTGAGGAAATGACCAGGAGCTTAAAATCTGTTCTAATGTTGACCCCTGAGATATATGATCATCATGCAAAGAGTGAAGACCTTGGAATTGTTTGGAATTTGGTTTTGTCAAGGCAGATGCCTTTACCTTGTACATATTTTTCTTTTTTTTATTAGCAGATAATTATAATCAAATAGCCCAGGACCCTGAGAATTAAATTAGCCTGAATAATAATAATGTGTTTGATTTTTGCCCATCTGACAGGACAGGATGTGATCTCCCCAAGTAAGGCTGCAGGGATGAAATTTTTCTTTGTTTCATCCCTCCTTGAAGAGTGGTTTCTTTAATAATAGTAAAAAATATCAAATTTTAAGGTGACTTCCTTTTTCATGGCTTAATTCTACATTTCTTTCTAGGGAGGAGTTGAAATCTCTGAGAAGTGGTTGCATTTATTAATTATTTATATTCAACATAATGTTTGCTGAGTATCTAATATGTACCAGCCAGACCCTCTATTCAATGTTATGTAGACATGTAGATGAATGTAGATGGACCTGTGGATGAATAAGACACAGGCTTAGAGTTTGACCAAGGAGCAATGTGTATAAGGAAAATTAATTACAAGCACATCTTTTAATGACGAAATTGGAAAAGATTTCACAGGGAAGATCACATTGGATATGATCCCAGAAGACTGAGTTGCCATCTTGGAGGAAGCAAGAAGAATATTCCACATAGAGGCAATGATTATGCAGAAGGGCAGAAGTATGAAAGTTGGAGTTTTTAAGTTCATGCGGTAAATATCTCAAAAACTCAATTTTTAAAAATTCTTATTTATTTAATTTTTATATAATTATTTTTCATTGGAGTACGATTGACATACAAAAAAGCTGTACATATTTAATGTATACATCCTGATGAGTTTGAAGATAAGTATACCCATGAAACTGTCACCATATACAAGGCCCTAAACTTATCTATCACCTCTAGAAGTTTCCTCCCTCCCTCTTTTTTTTATTTTTGATAAGAACATTTAATATAAGATCTACCCTCTTAAAATTTTAAATATACAATACAGTATTGTTAACTATATGCTCTATGCCGTTCAGTAGATCTCTAAGACTTTTTTTTTTAATTTAATCTTTTTTTTAAATTGAGATAACCTTGGTTTATAACATCATATATATTTCAGGTACATCATTATATTTTGATTTCTGTGTAGACTGCATCATGTTCACCACCAAAGACTAATTACCATTCATCACCACACACATGTGCCCTATTACCCCTTTCACCCATCTCCCTACTGCCTTCCCTTCTGGTAACCACCAATCTAATCTCTGTATCTATGTGTTTATTTGTTGCTGTTGTTTTTATCTTCTGCTTATGAGTGAAATCATATGGTATTTGACTTTTTCTGTCTGACTTGTTTCTCTTAGCATAAAACCCTCAAGGTCTATCCATATTGTTGCAAATGGCAAGATTTCATATTTTTTTATAGCTGAGTAGTATTCCATTGTGTATATATACCACATCTTTATCCATTTCTCCATTGTTGGGCACTTAGATTGTTCCCAAGTCTCCGCTATTGTGAATAATTGCAATGAACATAGGAGTGCAACTATCTATTCATTTGTGTTTTCATGTTCTTTGGGTAAATACCCAGAAGTGGAATAGCTGGGTCATGTGGTAGTTATATTCTTAATTTTTTGAGGAATCTCCATACTGTTTTCCATAGCGGCTGCACCAGTTTACATTCCCACCAGCAGTGTATGAGAGTTCCCTTTTCTCCACATCCTCTCCAACACTTGTTATTTCTTGTCTTGTTAATTATAGCCATTCTGATGGGCAAGAGGTGATATCTCATTGTAGTTTGGATTTGCATTTCCCTAATAATTAGTGATGTTTAACATCTTTTCATGTGCCTGTTGGCCATCTGTGTATCTTCTTTGGAAAAATGTCTGTTCAGATCCTTTGCCCATTTTTTAATTGGGTTGCTTGTTTCTTTGTTGTTGAGTTGCATGAGTTCTTTATATATTTTGGATATTAACCCCTTATCATATATATGGTTTGCAAATATCTTCCCCCAATTGTTAGGTTGTCTTTCTTTTCATTTTATTGGTGGTTTCCTTTGCTGTGCAGAAACTTTTTAGTTTGACGTAGTCCCATTTGTTTATTTTCAAAAACTCAAATTTGAAGTCAAAGTTCATCAAAAATTTCTTCTCTCCTCAAGTCCTTTAAGAAGTCTAATTTGTTAAGATAGTGATACCATTTTAATCTGATGCATGGTTTAATTGCTTCAATGACTTAAATAGTCTGTTTCACAGTATCCCTGTTTCACAGTCTCTGGTGGGCCGGAAAGGTGCCAATAGAGAACTGAGCAGACATTAGGATCCCTGAATGGTGACAGACTGGTTGCTTTCTCCAAAACATGGGTGCTCATGAAAGAGTGTGTTGTAAGATGCTTGAGCACTGTAGTATAGGTGCTATTACAAAACTGCGTGGAATTCGTTAGCGAAACCTAAGGTTAGGGGGTCTAAACCTTGGGGTTGAGAGAAGATTTTTGAATTCATATAGAATCACGTATGTGAGACAGGGAGGCAATTATATGAAATGAGAGACCAGTGTTCTTTTGCAAATGATTATGCAGGGTAGTGAGGTTGTCACAGAAGGGCCCTTTATATCAGGAGACATTCTGACATGGTGTGAACTGGTTGTACATTTTTAAAAAGCATTAGGATTATGTTTTTTACTTTCCTTATGGTAGTAATTTTACATTTAGGTAATTAAGTGTCACTGTACAGCAAATCACCTACTTTAGGTATCTCCATGCATTTGTTCAAACAGATTCTAGGGAGCAGACTCTTAGGTGCTAGGGGTATACAAAAAAGACCATAATTCTTGCCCTTTAGGTACTACCAATGAGAGATTGGGAAGAATATGTTAATGTGTCAAAAGGCAGTCTGAAGACTTTATGAACCACGCTCGCTTTTGGAAGTTACTATAGCAATGGGAATGGTTAAAGCAAGATCAAGAGAAATCATTCCAATGGAAATTGCACCCCATATAGTCACTTGAAACCTAACTCTTTCAGAACGTGTAAACTCTTTACTCATGGAATACAAGGTCAGTAAACCATCACATCTTCAGTAATCAGGAAATCTCAAGAAGCCATAGAAGTGGATGTCCAGGGACATGACCAGAAAAATACTTCAATCCTCAGGCCACTTGGATAAAGCCAAAGAATCCATTGCCTACCTCTCCTACTCCATCCATACCCATCAAAGAAATTCATCAGAATGAGTGCTCATTTTGATGAGGCAATAATGAACTGGCATCTAATTTTACTATATATCATAAGTAAATTATCAGCTCATGCCAGAATAAAGAGGATGGTCATTGCCACTGATATTAGATTAGCCTATATAATTTTCATGGAACTCCAGGAGTTCTTGGATCACATTTTGAGAACCACAACTCCATTGTACTTTATGCTGGTGTCTTCTTGGATGGTATATGTCTGGGATATATAGATGGAAAGTTCATGCTTCTAGTAAGGCCAGAGATGGAAACTTGAGGTGTGCAACTTTCAGGAAAACTTCAGAAAAGCCTCAGGTTAATATGTCCACACTTTACTCACTAGATTGCCTGGAAATGATTTTTGGTCAGAATAGATTTTTCTTTTTTTTGGAAAGTGTAGGAAGTTGCCTTTGTTTTTTTTTCATCTGTGATATTCAGCATTCCAGCCATATATGCACACTTTTATCAGAGATGCTTAATCATTTTTTGGTTTACTTTTCAAGAAGCCTGAAATGAGTTTGGGTTTTCTATGTCTTTGGTAAATAAATATGTAATAGAAGGAAAGTCCACCTCATTTTAAATTTGCATTTTTTTCCCCAGAGAGAGCATACTTACCAGTTCTATTCCCAAATTTTTGTCATCATTGCAATAGTCTCTGGTTGGACTCATGAATAAACCACCACCACACACACACACACACACATACACACACACACACTCCCATGTACATTTTCCCCACCATGGCATAAAGTTTAGGAGTTTGTCATTCTAATTGCACTGGTTAAAATTCTGTTCAAAAAATAATGAAACAAATTGAGAAATCCTTAGATTTTATTTCATTGAAGCACCCAGCAAGAGAGATGAGCTTAATTTGAAAAATGGTAGTGATAAGGACTAGATTTCTTATCCAGCAGGGAGATTTATAGCATGACTAAGATGTCAAGAAATGAACCAATAGGGTACTGTGTATGATTGTTTTAAAAGTGGAAAAATATTCTACAGGACTCACGAGCCATTATTTCAAATGCTTGTATAAATACGGCTTCGTTTATCATCACCTTTCCCAATTACGTTTATAGTCAACTCCAAAGTACAGCCTCTGCTTCCTTGTCTGAAATGCCACCAACTGAACTCACATTTTCATTAATACGAACAATGTTTGCAGTGTCTGGAAATGAAGGTAGGAATACAGGAGTTTTTTGTTATTTGTAAACTAGGCACACCTCACAGAGGTGCCCCATTAGCTCTAGCTTAGCTTTTTGAACAGAGCCATTTAAAATATTATAATTTTTAGGTTCTTCATGAAATTGTCATTTTTCTATAATAATTATTATCATTATGTAGATAAAATAATATTATCTTTTATATTTCTAAAAATATGATTTGCATGCTTAAGTAGATGAGGAATTAAATCATAGTTTCTTAATTAAAAAACCACTTTATTTCTCAGGTCAATTACAGACCCACTAAATACTTGGAAACATACCTATAGCTTTGTTGGTACTGAAGTTTTGTTCTTTGCAGACTATTAAATATTTCAACTGCATTAAATATTTAGCAAGGCATTATTGTGTAGTGGTCAAGAGCAGGACTTGAAGAAGACTCGTTTGAATCCTAGCTTAACTAGCCCCATGACCTTGGGAAGTTGCTGGACCTCTCTGTGCCAGTGTCCTCATCTGTAAAATGGGAATAATAATAGATCCCATCTCAGGGGTTTTTGTGAAGACTAAATTAGCAAATATTTGTTAGAGAGAACAGTGAAATAAGAGTGTTTACTCTTGGGAATATGGCATTTCACAACAGTAATCATGGATTCAAGAAGGAACAAAATGAGAAATATGTACTGTGTGGCACAACCCAGCAGAAAGAAGCCTTGGCAAGTGGTAAGCTGTACAGGACACCTTTACGTCTTTGGTCCTCTCCAGGAACCAGGGTATTATCTATAAATATTATTGAGTCTTTCTGATTCAGGCGTCTTCCCTTAGTAATACCTGAAGACAATGATTTTGACACATAAAGACCATCAAATAGCTAATTAAGAATAACTGGGTGCTGTGACAAATTCCTTAAGATGAGAATGGCTGGGGAGTTTGTAGCACAATGACATCAATTATTCAGTTCTAATTTTTCCCCCTATTTTGTGTAGTACTGTGCACCTCTTAAGTTTTCTACAATATTTTTTATTTTTAAAGATTTTATTTATTTATTTTTCCCCCAAAGCCCCAGTAGATAGTTGTCTGTCATAGCTGCACATCCTTCTAGTTGCTGTTTGTGGGACATGGCCTCAGCATGGCCGGAGGAGCGGTGCGACGCACCCGGGATCCGAACTGGGGCCGCTGGCAGCAGAGCGCACACACTTAACCGCTAAGCCACGGGGCCGGCCCTACAATATCTTTATTAAAAGTCTGTTATCACCCTCCAAAAACAAAGTATAACTGAGTGCTCAATTACCTGCCTTCTGCTTTGACCTTCATCTTTATTGTCCAGGATTCTCTAATCTTCAAAGTTGATATATTTGGCATTTGATTCTTTTTTCTTCCCACGTTTCGCTATTGACTCAATTGGTCATTCTTCCTGATATTTCTAATTTAGTCCAAACTTGGGTCATCATTGTCTTTCTTCTTTGTCAACTACTCCTTGCTGCTCTTAAGACACCTTGTTAAAAAAAATCCTTGATCAACAGAAAGCGTTATAGAAAATAGAAGAAAGAAAGGCCAGAGATGGTGATTATTCCGTGTCTTCATTCCTTCCTTTGTCCTTTTTTCACTGAAATTCAGACAAAGTAGCATGGAGAGCAGAATGAGGTGGCATGGTAGAAAGAACTCTGGACTAGGTGATGGGGTCAGGGTGTGGGTCCAAGGTCTGTTACTTGGGAAAGCCATTTCTCTCTCTGAATTTCAACATCTATTCACATGAGGAGATAATAATATCTACCTCACAGAAGTGTTGTGAAGATTAAATGAGACCTTTGTATGTTGAAACAGTAATATTGGACATTGGTTACTGTTTTTTAATTAGCGATAAATAATTTTGATGCTATAGAGCTGAAGAATTAAGGTCCCCAAAGCTTGTTTTCTACCAAACTAGATGTATGATTTCCTTGACTTTTTTTCTTTTTTTCAGAAATTCATAATCTGCACATCTGGGATGCAGTATGTGGAGTGCAAAGGGCTCAAATGTTGGAATGTGAGAGATCTGAAGTCAAACTCTGGTTAAGGCACTCTGAATCCTTACTGGTTAGTGCCAGTCAAGTCTCAGATCCTCGGTTTTCCTTTCTGTAATATGGGGCTAATGATGCCCATTTTGCAGAGTTGTGGAGTATATTAGTGATAATGTGTGGAGGTGCCTAGCACAGTGAATAGTTCACAGTAAACAACCGTCGTATTACAGGATATTTTTTGTTTTTTTTTTTTTATTTTCATGCCTTCATATTATCATCCACAATATGGGTTTGCCTTTGTTCGTGATCACGATTGCTTTACAGGTCCTCAAGCATTGTGCTAATGGATAGTAAATGCTGACAAGATTACATCTTGTAAAAGATGAGTCGTTTGGATTGATAAATCATTAAATAGCAATAGAGTGGGCTCAAAAATTCTTTTGTGTTCAGAAATCGTAACTGGAAATTCTTTAGAAGCTCAAGTTCCTGAGGAATGTAAACATTGATGAGACATGGTTACTGCCTTCAGGAAGCTTACGTCCTAATAGGAGGCATTTCTGTCACTAACATCTGTGTCCAACCAAATGTTGTCTTTCTGTGGTGACTGGGCTGTGAAGTAAGAAAAGGAAAAACGCTTTCAGAGATTAGACAGAAGTCTTTGAAGTCATCCTTCTGTCAAAGGGGATGGGTGATGGAGAACTGGGGTGGGGAAGAATTAAAGTCAGTTAACTGTATTCTATGTGTCAAGCACTGTACTAGGCAGTTCACATTCATCGTTTTATTTTTTTTAAAGAGACAGACTCAACTGTACAGCAGATCTCTTGTTAAACAGTGGATCACGTGTTGTGTTCTAACCACGCACACATACACGTCCACACACAGACACAGCCTCCTGATCTCTTGGCCCCTGCACCCTTCTTTACCTATCCTGGATTATCCATCCTCAGATTTGCTGTTACATAAGGGGAAAAAAGTCCTTTCCGCTAAACCATGTTAATTTGATACTTGTGGCTGACTATACTGATTACCTAAAACTGCTTTATAAAGTTTTGTGACTTATTGGGGGTGGGAGCAATAATCACTAATATTAGCTAAATAAAAGGATAAAAGATTGAGTTCTATATCTTAATTATGGTATATTCTGTACCATATTTCTACAATTAAATTAATGTTGGATGGGTTTCCTTTCATTTTGAATACTAAACACTAGCACATCTGAAATAGCTACAGGTTCTTCTTGCTATAAATTTGCAGGTTAAAAAATAAGATAAGCCCTCTGGGCTATGTGCACAGGAAGAATGGCTATAGCCCTGATCAGAGTGTTCCAAAATATAGACTTGAACTCATTGTTGGGCCCAACACAGAAGAGCAGGAGAAAATCCAGGAGAAAAAATAAAAAATTTTTGGAGAGGAAGAGATACTTAGATTTAAAAATTTCTTCCTATTAAAATGAATAAAACTCACTTTCTAACCCCACTCCTCCTGTTAGTGATTTAAATCTCATCTCCAACACTCGTTGTGTGTGTGGTCTTAGACAAGGGTGTTTCACCTCTCTGAGATTACTAATTGTTTTCAACCATAAAGTTGAAGCCCCAGCTCACAACTTCACCTTATATCTCATTGGTCAGAATCTATCCTACAGTCACTCCCAGGAGCAAGGAGAGCTGAACTGTGGTTTGAAGTGTAAAAATGGGAGGAAATAGAAAAATATTACCAGAGAGACAGAAAGAAGTCTTTTTAGAATGTCAAGAATTCTTGTTTTCCAGCCTCCACGCTAGAGAAAAGCAAGACAGAAAAGCGCTATGACTAGCTCTGAGGAAGCCGTCCACTCATCCACAGTGTCGGGCGTGGGAAGCTGCTGGTCTTCCCCGGGCTGTGTTTGATGCCGCAAAGGGCATTCTGGTTCTACCATTTACTGTGAAACCGCATTCAAGTTCCTTGACCTCTGTCAAGCTTAGCTTCCCTATTTATAAAACAGAGATAATTACAGTGCTTATTTTAGAGTATTCTTGTGACCATTTTAGAAGATAGTGAATGTTAAGTGCTTAACATAGAGCCTGGTACATATGTAGTAGGCTTTAATAAATATGAGCAACTACAGAAATAATAATTTTTGATATTATTAAGTATAATAACACTCCTACTTCTCCTTGGCTACAGTCTTTTTACATTATCTGCATATTGCCTTTAGTTTTTTGCTTTGTTTTGTTTTTTGTCCTAGGAATATCCATTCTGAGTTCTGTATGTGTCCTCTGAGAAGGTACCCGTGACACAGACCACACTGGACACCAACTCAGATGTTGGGGGAAGATTCCTTGACAGCTGAGTGTGGACATGCTGATCACTGAGTTTCTTGGCACAGAGCAGCTAATCTCTCCTCTTTAGCTGATGGAGGCTGGTGCCGCCTTGAAACATTGAGAGATGCCACGCCAATTCACGGCAAGGTCTTTATTGTTGAAACTCTTGCATAATGACGTCTTTACTCATGTGAAAATACAGGATGAATTTCAACTATATGATATTGTTTATGTTCATCACAAATGTTATTTATCTTTACAAAATCTGGTTTCAATGAACCGGCTATGTAATGGATATTAAATAAACATGGAATTTTACACGTTCATAATATTTGGTTTCTTGTTGTGATTTTGATGAACTACACTTTCAAGAACTGTCAGTTCATCCTTATTTACAAACGAAATGTTTGCTTGTAGCAGTGTGATGCAGTGAGTTGCTTTATTTTAAGATTAGTCAAGTTTTCTATTCAATGTTTAATGTGAAACTGACTCAAAAATGTTCTTCTAGGCCACATTTACATTTCTCTCTGTATAACATATATTAGACTATTTTAACTTAATGCTGTGAGCTGTATAAACCAAAGACATTCTAATTCTGTTTTTAATGTATTTTTCTCAAGATAAATAATTTATAATGCACTAATAAAACTAAGGAGCTCATATTAAAAGACTTATATTATATGACCTACTGAAATTGATCTATGGAAATTGACTCTCTTAAAAGTAATTTTGTGAAATTATTTTGTATAAAATTGACT
Source organism: Ceratotherium simum simum (assembly GCF_057802395.1). Lineage (NCBI taxonomy): Eukaryota > Metazoa > Chordata > Mammalia > Perissodactyla > Rhinocerotidae > Ceratotherium > Ceratotherium simum. The sequence goes on along the minus strand of NC_141903.1, from coordinate 79,565,898 downwards.
TTCTTATATGAATTCTTGACAACAAATATAAAACAAAAAGAAGTTGAAATCTCCCTCTCCATCCTTTTACACACTGAAGAGAAGTAATCGAATACTTTCTAACTTTATGATTTTGGGGTTTCTTAGAAAAAGAAACTAGATGAATATAAACATTTTAGTTGTGCATATCAGCTTCTGGCTACCTTTTTAAAATAAAAATCCTTTTCAAAGTACACCTAGTCTTTTCACATCTTGAGAGTGACACAGTTTTATTTGTGGATTTATTTGTGCAATGTTTTCATTTTGCCATCCAGGTGAAGTAATGGCATTGATTTTTTTGGGGGGGAAGGCTGAAAATAAGGAACCCATGTTCCTTCATCCTGAAGCCTCTGTGCATAACAGGCACCCTGTAAGGACTCACATGCATCACATGAGATAAGAAAAGCTATGACAGGGCAAATAACATTCCAAGCATTAAAGTTCCTTTAACCTTGAGAAGGCTTATTTAATAATTTTATTTATTTATTTATTTTTTCCCCCAAAGCCCCAGTAGATAGTCGTGTGTCATAGTTGCACATCCTTCTAGTTGCTGCATGTGGGACGCGGCCTCAGCATGGCTGGAGAAGCAGTATGTCGGCGCACACCCGGGATCCGAACCCGGGCCGCCAGCAGCGGAGCTCGTGCACTTAACCGCTAAGCCACCGGGCCCGCCCTTGAAAAGGTTGATTTAAAACGGGCATTCACAGCATAACATGGCCAACTAATGCCCACATACAGGCATGTATTTGACACTCGCCTTTGCGGGGAGGCCCCAGGAAGATGTCCGGAGGGGAAAACTGACTAGCTTTCAGAGAGAGTTTCAAGTAACTGGGTGGTGGTGTCTTCATACCTAGTGTCTGGTCTTTAGTTTTCAAGTTGGGGTGGTGGTGGAAAGAAGGGAAGGAGAAGGGAGGAGGGAACTGAGGAACCTGAAAAGCAAAGATGAAGGAATGGAAGAAGTCTATAAGAATTTTAGTGACAGAACGCTGATTTCTAAGACCGTATTTCATAGCATCCTAGCACCAGCTTGCAAGGGCGAGTAGGATTACTTAGAAGAGTTAGAATTTTGGATTCCTTAAAAAATGCTTTTCTGTTCCATTTCTTGGATTGGGTTACATTTGCGGGTGACTAACCTCATCCATTCCAAGGATTCTTTCCTTTTGACTAGTTACATTTTTCAGGCAGTGACCTTTCCCTGACCTTGGCCCCAAACTCCGGGTCACCTTGCTGTAGCCTTGGTGTAGTGCTGAATAGAAGGCTTACTAGATTGTTGGCACCGGATAAGTGGTCCTGAGCACAATCGTCCTCTTTCATGAGCGGGAGGAAAGTCGCCTTTCCTAGGGTTCAGAGAGCCAGGCTGACTTAACGCCTCCTTTTCATTTTGTTGCCCAGTAATTTTCCTTCTGGCCAGATCTGCAAACTGGTTGCTTTGCAGGAAGGTGACATGCACCAATGACGGAAAAAGAAAAAGAAAAAGACTTTTGGCATCAGCATAACAATCAATGGTACTTTAAAATACTTTCATTTTATAGTGAAATAGGTCAATTATTTGCCCCAAATAATTAATTGCTTAAACTTAATCTCAGATATCTTTAAATTCCTGTGTTGTTATTTAATTATACTCCTCTTCTGAGTGGCATCATTATCTGAACACCTAGCTCTGCCAGTTTTCTAATCCATCCCCCCATTATCCTAGGAAAGAACTCCCTCTACTGCAAAATGAAAACAACCTGTAGCTCCCAAGTTTCCAAATACTGAAAAAAACTGTTTTATTATACCTTAGTCAGAAACTCTAAATAATCTCTCTCATCGGCCTATGTGTCACCAAACAGCCATGGCTCCAGCAGCAGGATGGTCACTCCTGATGTTCTAGCCTTTTCTGCTGCTGCTTTTCTAGGAAGAAACTTAATGTGTCCTAATGCTGAGATTCGAGGGCTACAGTAAATGGCAAATTCTGACATGTCACATTGAAATGCAAGAGCAATGTACCAGCCTGTCGCTTTTGAATAAATCAATATGGCAATATTGACAATTTCCCAGGCTCTCTCTCTAGATTTTGTATTTGCTCCCATTCTAAGGATGTCAGCACTAAAGAAGGACAAAAAAGAAGAAAAAAATAAAAAGAAGGATCTTAATAGCTAATGGGAAACATCAAGCTAATCCCTTATCTTGCCATCCAACTGTGTGTTCTTGGAAAAATAGTGCTTCAAATTATTTTTCAAATGAATAGACTCATGTCTTATGTTTGGACATCTAATTAGGCCTAAGGGGAAAAAAAGTGGAAGTTTTTAATGCCATTTTGCTATGTAAAATACTCATGAATATTTCCACCGTATTAGGTAATTCTCTATCAAATATACTTGTGATTCCAAGTGGCCTGGCCGCGGTTCGGCAGAATGCGACCGTCAGTCAACGTTCGCTGGCGGAGGATGTATCGTGCCCCGTGCGCTCTAAAGCAATCAAACGAGGCTGCAAATGTTCTTCAAAGAATACATCTAGAATGTTACTTCGTTAAACATCTCCTTGGCATTCATTCTATTTTCCACTCTGAATTGCTGCATTTAGTTTTGTAATGACCTTCTATAGCAAGGAGGTTTATTAACTCTTTGATCTTCTAGCTTTGGGATGAAAACAAAGAAAATATAAATGAGCACTTTGTACACTGTCTTATAGAGGAGACATGAAGAAAAAAGGAAATATGTTTTCATCCAATCTGTTTGACTTTCAGCCCTTCCTATTCTTTTCTCCCTTGAAGCAAAATGCTTATCACTGTTGTACATGTGTTTGTTTTAATGTCGTCTGTATAACGAGGCCTTTGTTTCTCCTCTCTCGCCCCCATAGCTGAGGCTAGGGTCAGATATCTCTTTGTGGGTTTTCTTTTTAAAGAATCTTCCATCCTTGGTTTCCTCTAACTCTAAACGCAATTCTTGGGAAATCTGCCATCGTATTTATGGGATGCTGGCAGCTCTGCTCTCTTTCCAGTGCTCCTTTGTGTGTCTATGTGAGTGGGGAAGGGGAGGGAGGGATCCTGCTCAGGTAGTTACCTAATACTGTGATCAGAGAAGGATGGAGAACTCTCTGCATCCGAATCCCAGTTCTGTTCATTGTCTGTATATTCTGGAGTGGAATCTCAAAATTCAGTCATCTTGCTCCTCAAGTCCTACACTGATAGCATTATTAATGTATAGATGAGACACTGCCTTTCACACCAACTGACTGTATTTTTATTTTCTGTCACCCTTTGGTTTGCTTCCTTTTACATTCTTATCTGATTCTATCTTTTTGGTCTTTATCACAATGTTGGAAGCAAAGCTTTAGATAAAATATTATTTAAAAAACTAGGATTTTATGATAAAAATTAAATCCAAAGGGTGGGAAAAGTTACTAATCAGAACAAACTTTTTCTTTTCCCAATCTTATAATCAGCCATTTACTATACCACATACACTTTCTTTAGCATCTTGAAATTTGAAACTCTTATTTGTTGTTAAATCTAAAGCAACCTGAGCTGAAAGCCTGGGGACTTTCTGGATCAGCTCAATCTAGACTCTAGAATAACCGGTGATCTAGCAGTGTCCTGATAATGTTACCTGGTCTTATTATAGCGCCCCAGGTCTATCGGGAATGGAAAGCCATTTTTCATCTCAAAATGGCTTCATTGCATTTTAGCTAAGTTTTTCTTTTACTCGACTTATTTAACACTAATTGCTACGGTACTGGTGTGCTAAAAGTGTTAAACTATATAATTCACTAGCCTTACTTTAGAGATGGAAAAAAATGAGTGCTAGTTTGCCTAGGTGCCTTGCCCAAGTAAAGCAGGCCTACCATGAGAACCCACTCCTTCTGATTTCCTGTCTGCTTTAATTTGCTTTGTTGGGTCAGACAAAGAGTGGGGGGAAATGATCAACTACTGAAATGGGAGACATTCAGCTTTCTATCCTCGGTGTTTTCTCAAGCAACTGTCTCATCCGTAAGAGGAGTGGCAGCTGGCTTGGTAAACCCCTGTTCACATCCTCACTTGGTGCCTTTCGATTGTTTCCTCCTTCTGAGAACATTCCTTCCTCACCTTAGCAATTCCTTATATGTTATATGTTTATTTGTCTTGTCATACTTTAAATTATAATTTCCCTAGGATGAAAACTTGCTTCTGTTCTAGAATAGGTCCTAAAAATATTTTGCAATGATATTAATATATTCAGAAATAAATTGCTGAAAACTGTGAGACTACTTCTATTGGGAAATTTGAAACTATAGATAAATAACTGACTTTGAAAGAGTGTCAGTCTGGCAGTTGTGATCAGAAAATAGTCTAAATTTACATACACTTTAGGAATATTTCTAAACATTCTATTGAAATACATTTTTATAATAAAACAAGTAATAGAACAATCAGTATTTACGTACATGGAATGCTTTAACCTTAGGTACAAAGCAAGATGACAAGCAAAGAGAATAACCTAGAGCAATTATTAAATGAATATTCGATAAAAATTCGATATATATATTTATATTGAAGAAATACCAAAATTTGAGTTCTTCAAATGCTAATTGTTTTAAATGCTCCCAAAGAGATTGGAAAAGATTAGGCAAAAAAAATCAAGGTACTTACAAAGTTCTTTTTTACTTTTACCTTTTGGTGACCCATTTATAAAAACAGTTTAAAACAGGATAACATTTATTCAGAGGCTAAAAGCATTTTAAACCTATTTAATAATATTTTACATTTATTTCAAAAATTTCAAAATATGTAAATCATACAATAATATTGTTGAGGGTGTCCATAGGATGTACTACTAAACAGCTGAAGAGGAAAACACTTTATAGTGGACAATTGCTTATTTAGATTTTTCATCCATGTTACTAAGTCAAAGAGTAAATGTGTTTTTCTACTTTTCAAAATGATGGGAGAAAAAGAATTTAAGGATCAAGGGCTCTTGTGAAAAGTTCTAATTGCCTTAATGCTTCTAGAGAAAAAACCTAAGAGGCTTGGTTAAAAATGGTGAATTAATTACATGCACTTATCTCTTCTCCTCTACAACCTTTGCCAAAATGAGAACAAATAATAACAAAGATATTTGCCTATAAGAAAAGAAAATGAGAAAGAAAAAAGTAGTGGATGTGGCATTTCAATAACTATTTGAAAGACTAGCAGATAGAGAAGTACAGGCAGATCAAAGGGGACACAGTGAGGTGTGCCAAAAAGTCCTGGGAGATGGATGCAGAAGGGAGGGTGACGTGCAGGGCTGACAACTAGAGGAGTGGTGGAAAGTTTGAACACAGACAAGGTGAACTATCAGATCCCTTCCCTCCCTACACACACACACACACACACACACACACACACACACGCAAGCGCACACTATCCTTCACCCTCTCCCCAGCAGGAGAGAGGAGGTTGTTCCTCAAAGAAAATGAACTATACTGGCTCTGGTTTCAAGGATCCCAGGCATAGCAGAGGCTGGAGCTAAGACATAGGACTGAAATAAATGAAAGTTTAATACTGAACTCTAAAACCTCCATCCCCTTCCCTGGCTCTGTTCTCAAAATGCTGGCAGCCAGGTCCATGCCTTATATAAATATAAAAATACATGGTTTTTTTCTCATAGCCAATGAGACAAGTGCCATTCTATGCTTTCAGAGAGCATTCAAGCACCATTCTGTGTTTTCTTTAACGATACTCCCCTGTGTTGTTTGCTTAGTTCTGCCATTAATTTAGTTCTGATGAATAATATTGACCAGTAATAACAGACCAAATATTGTAAATTGTTGTCCTGGAAGTTTCACCTAAATTCCCTATCAGGCTAGATGTTAAAATGTAAATCTTCAAGGGAATGGAGAAATAGAGGCTGAAGGCCAACAGGTAATTGGAGATTGGTGGAACCATTTGACAGTATGAAGGGCAAGCATCACTGCACTCTGGAAAATGTTACTAATTGTATGAATAATAGGTGGGAGAAGCCATGGCCAATGACAGGCCGTAATTCAGGTGTTTGAAGATAGAGGATGTTGGTTGTCTCTTGCTGTGTAACAGTTTCCCTAAACTGAGTAGGAATTCAGAAGTGGTTTAGATGACTGGTTCTGGCTCAGGGTCATTAAAGTCTGAAGAGTTCCTTGGCATGTGGATCTCATCATAGGCCGCTTGAGTGGAACAGCTAACTTCCTCCAGAGCAAGCGATACAAGAGAAACAGGATAGAAGCTTCAAAGCTGTTTATGACCTAGACTTGGAAGTTACACTGTCATTTCCACAATATCCTATTTGCTACATGTCAACCCTGTTCAGTATGGGAGGAATCAACATAAGGGCGTAAACATCAGGAAACAGGATCATTGGAGGCCATCTTGGAGGCTTGCTGCCACAGTGGAAGAGCCCTTGTGGAGATGTAACACAGGCATTGCACCTCCAAAGGGATTCTGCTGTATGTAATGGCTTTGCTGTTTGCTGATTCAGTGTTTCCACTCTAGAAATAATCTATGCCACCCCATCTGCACCTACCCAATGGGATATAATGAATAAACGTATTTCACTAATACAAAAAATGATTGATTATTTGAGACTTCTTATGGGCTATTACTGGCTTAAAAAGATATTCTACCCTAGTATTCCATTCGGTTTCATTATTTTTTGTGCAAAATTGAAAATAATTGAGTAAATTGAACTTTTGGCATGTCAATTAAGTCTTTCTTTGTTAAGTATACTATTTTTCTATCATGTAAATATCACAATATCAAGAAAAGTTAAATTATAATTTTTCCTAAAATAAAATATGAAAAAAATTAAAAGAACAGCAATTTACATTGTACAGTACTTACTGTCGGCTGTTACTGTACACTTTTGGAATGATTATTTCCTCAGATTATTCTGCAATGATTGATAATCATCAACTTTATTTCCCTCCTTTTCAAAATTGGAAACATTTCTTGATTTCCTTATAATGCCAAATTCATTACATACTTTAAGAATTCTCATTTGAGGAACAGTTGAAAGTTTTTATTATTCCGTGAGAAAGACAAATATAATGAAGTATTTCATTTACAAAATTTAGTGAAGACATTACTTCTACCCTTGTTTGAAATTAACATTTTACAATTCATGTTGATTTCTTTTTTTATAAAAAGCTGCAGAAAACCTCTAGCGTGATGGCGGCAAGACCATAACCATCTAAATGACACTGATATTCCCTTCTTCTCCTCAACCAGAAATGTACTTTATTGGCTGTCCTAGTTTATTGATGATTCTCTTTTTGAAAATTCTTTTCTAGTTTGGTTCATTTGTAATCTGGAATGTATTTCCCCATAGAAATAATGTTAAACATAGTAGTGAGGTAACCAAATTAGTACTCAGAAGCCTTCTTAACCAGAGAAGTCCTCAATTTAGTATTCTCCAGCTACAGAATTTAATCCCCTTCTGTGGGAAAACTCAAAGATGGGGCTTAGTGGAATGATGTGTTACAGCTTCTTGTGGTTTGATTGGAGAAAAACATTGTGGTCTTCAGCTTCTTCCTTTTGTTTTCTCTCTGGCGACTTAGATGTATCTACTTTTCTTCCTACTACTGTTCCCTTTGTTTCTACCTAGAGTTTATCTTCATCCTTGGTTCACAAAAAACAAAAAAAGAACAATAATTTATATTGTTAACACTTGTTGAATAGTACTACAAAGTAGAGGCTGATCCAAGCATTCTGTGTATATTATCTCATTTGATCCTCACAACAACACTAGATGTAAGGCATCATTGTTATGTCATTTTACAGATGAGATAACTGAGGAATACAGCAGTTGAATAACCAGCTTAGAACCATGCAGTTAGTAGGTGGCAAGATAAGACTTTAAATTTAAACAGTTTGACTGTGGATCTCATGTCTTGTTAACCATGAGAAAGATGGTCGATAGATAGATGATAGATAGATAGATAGACAGACAGGCAGATGATAGACAGAGAGATAGATAGGTGATAGGCAGATAGATAGGTAATATACGCTCACAGTTTTACCTGTACTAAAATTGAAAACAGATGGAAATAAAACTACACTTACCTTATTTTTTTTTAATTTAGCGCTAGTAGGAAAAGCAAAGCATCAGAGATCAGTGATAACTTGTACCTCTCATCTCCATTTCAAGGAAAAAACCTGACTTTCTGAAACTGAGGCAGTAGCTCTGATTAGACAAGGAAAGAAATAACTGTACTCTGACAGTAGGTTCCGGCCTGAGTGGCCTTTCCTTCTCCCTTTGCCATGGGACCGTCTGGTCTCCACAGAGCTTACCCTGAAGCAGCCATCAGCCATCGCTGGGGAGGATGAAAGGAAGGCTTTGGGGTTCTGAGTTGGCCAGGTGGGGAAGGAGCCCAGAGTCAGGAGACACTTAGGCTGGCGGTGTGAGGAGCAAAGAAGAGGTTAGGAAGAGAGAAAAACATCAAGCGGCACATACTTGCTTCTGTCTTCTCAGAAAATAAGTGACAAAATGTATAAAGTGAAATTTGTAGGTGTAAGATTTTACATAGAATTTAACTCTGTGAAAATTCCTACCATCCTTTTTTTTTTTTTTTTTTTGGTGAGGAAGATCAGCCCTGAGCTAACATCCGTGCTAATCCTCCTCTTTTTGCTGAGGAAGACCGGCTTTGAGCTAACATCTGTTGTCAATCCTTCTCCCTTTTTTTTTCCCCCCAAAGCCCCAGTAGATAGTTGTATGTCATAGTCGTACATCCTCCTAGTTGCTGTATGTGGGACGCAGCCTCAGCGTGGCCAGAGAAGCGATGCATCAGTGCGCACCCGGGATCCGAACCCGGGCCACCAGTAGCGGAGCGCGTGCACTTAACCGCTAAGCCACAGGCCGGCCCTCCTACCGTCGTTTAACGCTAATGTAATACTTCATTTTTTTAATCCATTGCTGATAGCTGGGAACAGAATCAAGTATCACAGACATCTCTTGAGCATGTTCTGAGTGGCTGAGACTGAGTTATTAGTCCCAGAAATTAGAAATCCTTCTCCATTGTACATTCTTACTTCCTTGCTGGGAAAATGGATACATTTCCCCATAGGAACCAAACAAGGTCACCTTGGCCCAGGTTGTCAGGAACTAAAGCAGTAACAGACACTTGTCTACAGAAAGATGACAATATTGCTATTAAAGATTTCTAACATTTCTGTAAAAAGAAAAGACATATTAACATGTGGATATTTAATGAATATTTAACAAATATGAGATAACAATTTGGTTTATTACTGCCAGCCAAGTAATTTTGTTAGAAAAATGAATGAGTAAATAAATAATCAGTCCAACAGTCAACTGACTTCTTCTAGCTGGACAGAAAAACAGTAGCTGTAAATGGAAATAAAATCCAAATGGCAGCCTGCTGGGGCACAGGTAGGGACTGGACCTGTCTTCACAGAAGGAGGTGTTGAGGTTGCAGGGGAAGCCAGACATGTATTACGAAGGCGGAAGTTTCCATATAGACGAACAGAGTAGTGAGAGTCTGGAATTCGGAGATTCACTGCTGATTCTGAAATGAACAGTTTTGTCACCTTGGGAAAATTATTTTTCTTCTTTGGGTCTTGGTTTCCTCTATAAAAGTAGGGAGTTGGAAAAAATCAACATTCTCCAAAGAGTATGCTTTGGAACAGCAGCTCTTTGGGATATAAATACACACAATTAAAAAAGCAGGAGTTTCAAGTCAAGTGTTAGTTAGGGCTTTTTAAGGTGCAAATGACAGAATACCTGACTTAAACTGGCCTAATTGAAAAATGGGATTTATCCTCTCCATAGCTGAAAAATCCAGGGGTAGAGCTGGCCCTTGGCATGGCTGATTCTCCGGCTTGAATGGTATCATCCTGTGTCACAGGCAGAATCCAAAGATGTCCATGCCCTAGAAACTGTGAATATGTTACCTTACATGGCAAAAGAGACTTTGCAGATGTGATTAAGGTTTGATATGGGGAGATTATCCTGGGGGTAATCTAATCACACAAGTCCTTACAAGTAGAAGAGGAGAAAGGAGACATGAGAACCTGCTGTTGCTACCTTTGAAGATGGAGAAAGGGACCACAAGCCAAGGATTGTGGTGGCCTCTAGAAGTTGAGAACAGCCCTCAATTTACAGCCAGAAAGAAAATGAGGACCCTGGTCCTACAATCACAAGGAACTGAATTCTGCCAACAACCCAAATGAGCAGAAAATGGATTCTCCCCTAGACCTTCCAGAAAGAAACACAATCCTACAGACTCCTTGATTTTAGTCCAGTGACCTGTACCATACTTCTGATTATCAGAACTAGAAGACAAATTTGTGTTGTTTTAAGCACTAAGTTTCTGGTAATTTATTATAACAGCAATAGAAAATTAATACAACTTGGTACTTTCCACATCTGGCTCCTGCTTCCTTATGGCTCTTTTCGAGAGCCAGGTGGTTCCAGCAGTTTCAACATCCTTCCCATTGTCTTAACAATATACCTAAAAAGAAAGGGTCTCTTCTCAATAAATACCAGAAAGGTTCTTGGCCTGATTCCATTCGCTGGAAGTGGATCATGTGCCCATCTTTGAGCAGTCACTGTGGCTGGGAGTGCATTCGCTAACTGATGTAAGTCAAAAGGCTATTCCTGGAACTGGGTCAGCCTTTTTCAAATTATATGCAGTGACATAGGGGAGGTGTGATTTCCATAAAAAATGGAGTACAGGTAGCAGAACCAATGCCGGACAGCCCAAACAAGTGTCCACTAAAGATTAGTTTGGAAAGCTCTCTGCTAAACAAATGTAAACAATTTTCTCCACCAAGATTTCTTAGAGCCTGTAATATACAAAATGAATATATAAGAAGTGGAATATACTCTTCCATATTTCCCAAATGTATTAGTTTCCTATTGCTGCTGTAACAAAATACCACATATTTAGTAGCTAAAAACAATACAAATTTATTTTTTACAGTTCTGGAGGTCAGAGGTCCAAAATAGGTTGGCATGGCTGCAAGCCTGCTGGAGGCTCTGGAGGAGAATCTGTTTTCTTGCTTTTCCCAGCTTCTAGAATCTGCCTGCATTCCTTAGCTAGTGGACTCTTGCTCCATCTTCAAAGCCAGCAGTGTAGCATCTTCAAATCTGTCTTTCTATCTATCTCTGACTCTAATCCTTCTGCCTCCTTCTTAAAAAGGACCCTTGTGATTACATTGGGCCCATCTGGATAGTCTCTCCATCTCAAGGTCTGTACCCTTAATCACATCTGCAAAGTCCCTTTTACCATGTAAGGTAACATATTCACAGCTTCCTGGGATTAGGACATGGACATCTTTGGGGGCCATTGTTCTGTCTACCACACCAAACTTATTTGATCATGTAGAGTAGAAGTCAGAACACTATGCCTCATAGGCCAAATTCAACTTGTTGCCTGTATTACACAGTCTATGAGCTGAGGATGTTTTTGATGTTTTAAAAGGGTTGTATAAAAAATAATACAAAGGAGAATATGTGACAAAGACCATATGGGGCCTGTAATGCCTAAAATATTTACTCTCTGGATCTTTACAGAAAAAGTTTGCCAACCCTAATGTAAAATGTTTTATAGGATGAGCGCTTCTTGGAACACACCTGAGGAAATAATAGTCTAGGTGATTGCTCTAGTTCCTTTCCCCTTCATCATTTTATTCATGCATTAAATGAACACTTACTGAGCACCCATTTGTGTTAGGTGCTGTCCTAGGCACTGGGATATACAAATATGAATCAGTCATAGCCTGTGCCCTCAAACTGCTTACAGTCCATTCGAAAGATATATAAAGCTCTTCAGGCTATATGATAGCAGCCTGAGTAGGGATCAGGGCATGTAAAAGATGCCTTTTGGTGTGAGCGCTCAGCCCATGTCCCTTTCCTGAGAACTGTCCACTCCAGGCACAGAGTTGGACACATGTAATAATTTCTGCAATGTGTAACCCTGCTCTGTGGCCACTGATTATTGGGCCAGGATTGAGACCCATTCCAAGCCAGACTTTTTTATCAGGAATTAAATTAGCAATCACAGATGCTAATCAATCTCTGTTGCTGCTGGGTAGGAATAGAAAGTCGGGGTAGACACACGCTATGGTCTGAACGTTTGTGTCCCTCCAAATTCATATGTTGAAATCCTAACTCTCAAGGATGATGATATTAGGTGGTGGGGCCTTTGGAGGGTGATTTGATCATGAGGGTGGATCCTTTATGAATGGGTTTAGTGTTCTCATAAAAGAGACCTCACACAGCTCCCTCACTCCTTCCATTATGTGAGGACGCAGTGAGAAGGCACCAGCTATAAGAGAGCCCTCACTAGAATGTGACCATGGTGGCACCTTGTTCTTGCAATTTCCAGCCTCTAGAATCATGAAAAACAAATTTCTGTTGTTTATAAGCTACCCAGTCTGTGATATTTTGTTATAGCACCCTGAACTGACTTAGGCATCTGGTTTGCCTTCACATGCTTAGAGATGCTGAAAAGTCAGGGTGCAAAGAACAAAATTATAAGCAGATGCACAGAGAGAAGAAGACGTCAGAGGCCATCAGCCCCCAGAGGAGTTTTTTTATGCTCTAGTTCCTGGTAACCACTAGCCATGGTGCTGGAGCTGGGTACCAGAGACTCCCAGGTACACCAGGCATGAATTCTTTAGCTCCTGTTTATATGAAGGGGTCCAGGAGGAGTGGCTGTGGGGGCTGGGTTGGCCCTCATAGGGACTCGAGCAGTGGCTGTTTATCAACTATTATGGAAATATTTCAAGATTTTAGCCAATGCTATGGCTGTATCTGAGCATAGCTTCTTATGTCCTTATAATAAACCTTTCACTGAAAATAGTTGAAATGAGTTTCTGTTACTTACAAACAAATAATGCCCAAGAAAGGCAGGGATCTTAAAGAAGAAAGGAATCTATTCTACCTGGGAGGTCAAGAAAAATGCATAGTGCACGTAACACCTGAGCTGAGTCAGGAGAGCTGAGAAAGTGTGTGTCACTGGGAAGGTGAGGGATGTAGTTGAAGCAGCATGAACAAGGGTAGATGCATGAAATGGCCTGTGCCAGGCATTGTGTTAGGAATTGCGGATGCAAAGACAAGCACAACAGATGTGGTCTCAGCCTTCGTGGAGCTTAAAGCCTAGTGAGGGAGACAGATAGGCTTATAATTACAATAAAATGTAACAAGCATCTATGATAGGAAAGTATCTATGACTGACTTCTGGCAAAACCTGTAGGAAAGGCACTTTACTCAGACTTTGAGGATCAGGGAAGTTGTCCAGGACTAGGTTACATCTAAATTAGAAACTTTCGGATTAGTAGGAATTAACTCAACAAAGATGGCAGGGTGCCAGGGGTTGGGGCATGGAGGAAGGATTCCAGGTGGGAGGAACAGCATGTGCAGAGGCCCTTAATTATGTTCCTCCCTCTTAAGACACTTAGACTTGTATCTTCTCCTTGCATAGAACTGTGACTTTTACACGGGCCCGTTCGTTAAACCAAGAATACAAGAGGAGGAGCAGTGGGGTCAGAGAAAGATGATGGGTTCAGTTTTGAACGTGTCGAGTCTGTCTGTGGACGTCCAACTGGCTTTGTCAAGAAGACAGTTAACTATTTGGGTGTGAAATGCTGAAGACTGGTCTGGACTGGAGAAGAGATTTGACAATAACCAACATATAGACTATGAGTAGAAGCCTGAGAATACACGAGATTGCCTGGGTAGTGAACGTAGAGTGAAAAAAAAAGCCCAGGACATAACCCCAAGGAACAATTAACGCAGAAAAGGAAACCAGAGGGAAATTTTTTTAAATGTGAAGGAAAATCAGGAGAGTGTTTTGTCACAGACACCAAGCTAAGCAAATATTTCAATGAAGAGGGATGGTCACTGTGTTGAATGCTGCTAAGTTGATCAAGTAATATAAGGGCTAAAAGTGTCCGCTGGATTTGGCAGGGAGAAAGTTTTGGTCACCTTGAGGAGAACAATTCAGAGGATTTGTGGGAACAAGAGCTAGATGGAATAGTTTCTGTCGGCAGCACAGAGGTGAGAGCAGAAGCCATGAGTTCCATGTACCACTCAGGGAAACAACGGAGCAGAAGTGAGCACATTTTTCAACCTCAGGATGAATTCAGGAAATGTAAAGTTGTTAAAAGGTAATAATTTTTTGATTCAAGATAAAAGCAACTTAATTGAATTCCATAGAAAATAACATGAATTCCTACCATTTAGTTATCTATTTTATTGAATAAAAAATTGTCAATGAGAAAATTGAACCTTTTGTTTCAGTCATTAAATTACTATACTCTAGGCACATTTGTTAAGGAACAACACAGAGAGAAGTTCCTAATCTTTTAACTTGTACTTTTGTATAACACTTCAAAGTTCAAAAATATTTGTTCATTCTCAATATCATATCACCTGGAAAGCATTATTTTAATATTCTTCATCTTACACATGGGAAATCTGAGGTCCGGAGAGTATGAAGGGACTTTTCCTAGGTTACTCGGTCCCTCAAAGTGGTATGGCTAGAATCGTTCATTCAGGTCAATGAAACATTCCCCCAATACCTATTGTGTACCAGGCCTTATGACAAATGTTAGCTCTGGAGAGGAATAAGATGCCCCTTGTCACCACCCGCTCTCCCCATACTATGGCTGAAGGACGTTCTTTAGGACAATAGTGGGTAGAGTAGCGCACAGGAGGTGGGGTGGACCATGTAAATGGGAGCGACACCAATGCCTTGCTCCCAGGGCACTCTAGCTTGTCTACCAAGGGCTGGGTTTGGGTGGTTCCTCACATCCAGATATTACAGCCTTCTACAGAATTTAGTCCAAACTCCATATGGTGCCACCCTATGAGTTGCTTATTATTGGTGTGGAGTGAGAAAAAAGAGGCTCAAGACAGACAGAACCCAGAAGCAGCTACAGGAAGAAGAGCTTGTGAAGGAGACTAAGAGAAACTGCCAGAGCTTTAGGAGGAGAGTTAGGAGACATTGGTATCAGCTTCACTTGGAAGAGAGATTGGTTCTAGGAAGGAATTTTCAACGGTGTCAAATGTTACAAAGAACTTAAGTAGGATGTAGTTTGAAACGTGTCCATTGGATTTTGCCAGTAGGAGATCATGGATGACCTTGCCAAAGTAGTGTTCATTGGCCAAATATAGTTGGACAAGTTGTTGACTGAACAAGGACTCCAGCCTGCATTCTGCTCATGAAATCATCCCCCAGAGGAGGGGATGCATTTCTCCTGATTGGGACAAAGGCACCAAATGTGCTTGTGAAGAAACTGGTGGTTTCAGTGGAGTGGAGGGCACAAAGCCCTGTTACCATGGGCTGCAGACTGAACAGGAGGAGAGAAAGAGGGTACATTCTAGAGTCTAAGCTCTATCCTCCTACTGGGCAACTTTACAGTTTCAGAAGGAAGGATTTTCACTGTGAAGGGAAGAATGAATCAGAGAAGAGGGATCAGAAAAACAAATGGAAAGAGAGGAAAAGGAGAAGGACTTGTGTTGGAATACGGGCTGTGGCTTTTATTGCTAATAAAATCTAGCTGTTTATTCTGTTAAGTCTCATGTTTGTAGAGCTCCACATAGTTTTCCAAGTTGTTTCACATTGCATTTGATTCTTAAAACACCTTGGGAGATGGGTAATGCAGCATTCTTATCCCTCTTCCACAGATGAGGAAACCAATATGCAAAAAGTTCAATTTTAAGTGATGGAGCCAGAGAATGTATGTTGTAATGGACCAAGTATGGGTCTTGCTTGCAAATCCAGGTGCCCCTCCTAGCACTGTTGCTTAGGAGCAGGTTGCATCAAACCACTGAGCCTCTGTTTGCACACCTATTAAGTGGAACACACAATATCTGCCTTAAAGAGACGTGAGGGTGAACCAAGATGAGATGGACAAACACCTAGGACAGAGCAGAGCACAGACAATCAACAACCATAGATTCCCTTTTCCCTTTTCTCCACCTAGAACTCATGTTCAGGTTATCTGACTCCAGGTTGATGGTTATAAACTACATGGCTACTACAGTCGTTTACTCATTTATTCATTTTCAAATCTATGTAAGCTTTGGTTTAATGAGAATCCAAGAGAGTTACTTTGTAGAAACTAAATTTCTTACTGTTTTTCATATAGAACCCCTCCAATTATGTCATTATAATTTTGGAATACTTCTTAAAAATTTCCAGTCTTGCTTCCTGCAGAGGTACTGAGAGGGCTAATAGAGTTTTGTGGTTTTCAGGGAAGGAAAAAGGAAGACGGCATTACTTTTGTGTTAAACTACGGTATTATCAAGATGTAAGAATTGTTTCAGATTTTATAGCTAATATTTTATTGTGCGTCACGTGCAATTCTACTTATATGATTAGAGAACATAAAGATTGGGAACAGGCTGGGGAAAAATCACTATGCATATAATCTAAAAATTGTCATTATAATTTAAAAATATTTTGCAAAATCAGAAAGTATGAGTTTAACTTATATCATGATATCTATATATGTGTGCTGATCTGGTGTTTTAGTGTCTTAAACAGTGGTTGCTTATGGAGATGTATTCTGGTAACAAAGAATAAAGCATTTTTAAATTGATGCTGGTATCGTGTCTCCAAATTGAGAGTAAATGCAACGGGAATATTTTTTCATATTTTTAATATTGTAGTGCCACTGACATCATTACCCACTGGTCATGTTAATCTCAAAATGCACAGTGTATTTGTAAGATCTGTATAATGCAAAAAGTGCTCAAAGATGTGATAATGTACAGCTTTGTTTAGATATTTATTATCAGATTGTTGTAATGTGCATCTGCTTTAAAGAATCTGATCTTTTTTTTTTTTAAAGATTTTATTTATTTTTCCCCTCAAAGCCCCAGTAGATAGTTGTATGTCACAGCTGCACATCCTTCTAGTTGCTGTATGTGGGACTCGGCCTCAGGATGGACGGAGAAGTGGTGCCTCGGTGCATGCCCGGGATCCGAACCCCGGCCACCAGCATCGGAGTGCACGCACTTAACCACCAGGCCACAGGGCCGGCCCTAAAGAATCTGATCTTGAAAACAATATATACTTTTCTCACAATATTGTCCCACACAGTGTGCGGGATGTGGTTATAGAGAAAATTCCCTGCATTTCTGGGTCTATGTAAAAAGCCACTTGCAGCTAACCAATAAAACAAAAAAGGAAACTTTTAAACAGCTGGTTTATATAGCTTTTTCAAAAGGCTTATGTTCTGATCCATAATATGTGTGGAATTAGTGTTAGGTTTGGAGAAAGAAAAATGGAAGTTACTACAGCTGGGATTCCAGAAATTAAATCTAGGGGAAAAAAATAATACTTCCTTTCTTAAAAGATAGCAAGAAAATGTGTTCTTGGTTTATACGCATTTCTTGATTTTGCGTTACTGGCTATGAAATATACCTGCCTGGAAAAGCAACAGCATCTAATATGAAATTATTAACCTACTTTGTAATTCTAATATGGGAACATCCCCACTCATAAGGTTCTAGTTTATGAAGATAATTGACTACAGTAGACCTCATTGAGGTAGTAAAGAAAGGTTTTATAGATTTGCAAAAATTCTTTGTGTGTGTGTGTGTGTGTGTGTGTGTGTTCAGTTCATACAGTTTAGTATTCATGAAAATTGGGTAGTAAAGGGAGAAGTCTTGTTTTTTTAGGACAGAAAAAGCACAAGACATAGCTTTACGTATAATAAACTCATTAGAAAGAGTTTGCTAACAAATTCAGTTATTCCATGGTTAAAATAAGTTCACTGGAGTTGTCACTATATTTCAGAATGTGTATTTACTTGGGTTTTATCTTTATTCCCTAAATCCGCATTGGAATAGAGCTCTATCACATCATTGTGTTTAGCCACCGTTCACAGCTGTTGTAGTTGAGCAGTCTCTATTCCTTTTACTGTTAAAATTTTCTAAATGCTTCCTTTTTACTAAACATTGCAGTATCATATTTAAAAATACATGGTTTGATAAAAGAATAGCATAAAAATATGGTTCCTTTTAGTTCCCTTTGTTATTAGATCATATGGATCTACCACTTTTTGCCAATTTCGCTTCAATTCAAAGTCCAACCTCAGTGCCTCTGTATTTAGTAGGCTCCTAAAGAAGATTCTTATACAAACTACACGAACACTGACAATAAAAACTCTTGCAAAAATAAATGTGCTGATTTTTCTAATATTATGATTACATGGTAGAACCATAACTCGAGTCTTCTTTTAGTAGACTCGAGCTAATTTAACGATTAATTCAATATTTTTTATTAATTTAATATTATATCAAGCTGCAATGAACTGACAAAAGACACACTTCATAACTTCTATAACCCTTTATTCTAACGAGTGTATTTATCCATAAAAATAGAATGGATACTCCTTCCTTAATTATTCTTCCTTTACTTGGCATCCTTATTTGAAAAAAAGTTTGAATACCAAAGGAATAAAAATTAATGTGCTGACATTATTAATAATAGCAAAAAATAAATGTCTAGATCACTAATTATCGGAGACTGGTTAAGTGAGTTGTAGTATATCCACGTAATGGAGTAGCGTGCAGCCATTTAAGGGATGTTGTAGAAAAATACTTATTGAAATGAGAAATTGGTTATAACACAACTGATAATAAAAGTAAAAGCAGGATATAGGGTATGACTTAACGGCAATGATATACCAAATCTTAACAGAGATTATATTTGGGTAGTCAGTTTAGTGATGAATTTTGTTTTCTAAATTTTTATTTTTTCCTTGTGATTTTCTGCCTTTTTGAAGTTATCTGCTTTGGCTGTTTATTATTTTTGAAATTAGGATAAAGTTATTAAGATATCCTCATTAAACAGAAGAGGGAAATATGAGTGCAGAGGCAATAGCCAGTACGCTTTGCCAGTCGGCATGATGCTGAGTTCATGTTCATCCGCCCTCTTCTGCCACCAAGCTCCTTTGGTGACAAGTAAAGGCAAAGAGAACTGGTTATGAGCCTATACCTAAAACATTCACAGCTTTGATTGTGATTGCTCAACCTAGTGGATGACATTCATTATCTGATTATCATTACTTAGTTTTTCCCCAAACGTTGAGCTTAAATATCCCCTTTACTATTAAACATATACAGACCAACACTGCTGTGTGACTATCAGGTGTATAATAGTGCTTTTACAGAACATTTATAAAAATCTTTCTCTTCATTTTAAAGTCATGCTTTATAAAGTATTTTGGAAAGGCAAAAACCACTTTTAACTTATTTTGCAAACTAAGAGGAAAAGATCGTTTCTGTTAACCTTTATCTTTACTCGATATTAAATCATCTGGCACATTTGTCATTTTCCCTGCGTTTGGCATTTTCTGCACGTTGTTAATGCTGATTCTATCTGGTCATCTGCCAAAGGGAAATCAGGTGTCAACAGTCGCTTCTGTGTTCCAGAGTTCCTAAAGGAAATAAAGACATATTCTTCTGGTTCAAAAAAAATCCATGAAAAAGTGACACATTTTTATAGCATATTTCAAATATATTTCTTTAATTTAAGGATGCTGAACTTACAGTATAATTTTGTTAAGTATACAAGTTCTTCCATAGTTATGTGGGCCAGAGAATAAAGATAGGTCTGAAACTTACAAATACTCCCTTCAAATAATAGGGTTTTTATTAAATTATTTTAAGTAGAGTGTTGGGCAAATGGCCCAAACTTCTTGCTTTTTTTCCTAACTGGTGCTTTTAGAAGACAATGAAAAGGGAATTCAAATGACAATAAAAATAATCACTTGATAGAGAAATAATCTATTCAAATAGTTGTAACTAAATTGGTTTGAATTATCTAATGTTGGACAAGGTGATGTACTTTTCTTAGGAGACTAGTAGCCTGAGAGTCAAGATGATGGCAGGTCCACCCTAAACCAATGGTGTGATCTTGAGCAAAACCCAGAAGCTGTCTGGGTTAAGCTTCCTTAGCCACACTTTACACAGTAATTTTGATCACATGTTTGAGTCCATGTTTGATGGTAAAACTGAATATTAAAGCCCATAATGATGAAGAATTGAACTAGATAATCTATCAGTTGCATTCTAGCTTGAAATTCATTTGATTTTATGTATGTGTATGTATGTTATATATATAACATTTATAAATTTTAAAACATAGAGTCACACTAGAGATGAGAGCTTATATATCACACTACCCACCTTTCTATTTGCAGCCAATTACCACCCCGATCTAATGTTTCACTGTATATAAATTCATTTATTCTTTCATTCATTTCAAATATATGATGATATAGCTATAAAATCAACGTTTGGTTATTTTGAATAACCCAAAATAGCAAATAATTTAAAAATCACTTCCACTTGACTTTGGAATCTATTACATGCATTGTTTTTCCAGAAAATTTACCTCATAATTATGTTGTGTGAGAGCGAAATGAGTTTCTATTCCAAATTCACACATTGAATTCTGACTGCCGGGTGATGAGGAGAAGCATCCCGGGGTTAACTTTTGCCATATTGCCATGGATAATTAGGATCGATCGTGTGTGTCTTTAACTCTAAATTTGGTATCACTTCTTATGAGTCGAGGTCACTGTCTACTGGTTTATATCCTTTTTTGGACTATGTCAAGATCTCATCTTTCCTTTTGTAATTTTGTACACTGTGTGTATTGCTTCGAGGGGCTTTGTTTTCCATGCTCCCTATGAGTATTATCTTCTCTGCTTCTGTGAGAGTTACCCGTCATGATAAAAAGTGCGAGATCCTTTAAAATCTTTATAAGGCTTATTATATTTGCAAAACGTTATTATATAAGAATACTTCTTAATGTCTCCCCTAAGCCTTCATCTAATCTCAACTCAACTCAATTCAGATTCTCCTGAAGGCTGCTCTTCTCCCCTGGTGAATTTCCACTTTCCTGGTTATCATTCACCATCAGAACTTTGGACAGCTCTCCTTCCATTCACTCTATATATTTGCTTCCTTGTCAGCCTCTTTTATCCCATCCCCAGATTTTATAATTTTGAAGAGTTCATCTCAACCAACAGAGGTTTGACTTTGTGTCTTACAATACTTCAAGGACCCATTTCCCAGAGCTAGTATGATGTATTTTGACCACTGAAATACTATCATCTGGATTTATTAGGCCCTTTGCAGTTGAACCATTAATAATGAATTATTCCACAAATGCTCAGCCTGATGTTACTTTTAGTATAGTGTTATTAATTGCTAAATTTCTAAATATACTTATTTAAAACTTCTGGGGCTGTGTTCATTTATTTATTCATTTAACAAACTTTAACAAGTGTTTGCTGGGCCAACCCAGTTTCAGCTGCTGTGGATACTGTGGTTGATGTGGCAGACCAAATGCCCATTTTTGTGGAGGATATATTCTAGGTGGGAGAGTTGGACAAGAAACTAAAAAAGAAAATATTAGATTGTGATAAGAGCTATGAAGAAAAAAACAGTAAGGTAATGGGTAGAAAGTTTTCAGGTTCAGATTTAGATTAGATGGTCATGGAAGATATCTGAGGAGGTGACATTTGATTAACCCCCAAATGACAACTACCCTCCCCCAAAAAAACCCAAACAGATATGAAGATCTGAGGTGGATTAGAGCAGATCCAATCTCCTTAAGGGGGTGTGAGCTTGGCGTGTTCACCACGGGCCCTCTGGTTGGAAGGCAGTGAGTGAGGGGAAGAGTGGAATGGATGTAGGTCTGGGAGGCAAGCGAGGTCCAAACCACATAGAGCATTGCAGACTGTGGAAGGAACAAGCAGTGGGAAGCCATTGGAAGGTATTATTTTGAGAAAGTACACTCTGATATACATTTTTAAAAGATTATTTGCTGAGTAGAGAATAGACTACAGAGCAGCAAATGTGGAAGCAGGGAGATGAGTTGTAGGAGGTCTCTGCCATCACTCAGGTGAGAGATGACGGTGGTTTGGACTGAGGCGGTAGCTGTGGAGGTGCTGACGAGTGGACATATTCAGGATATGTTTTGAAAGTAACACTAATAAGACTTCTGAAAGTTGATGGCATGTAAAGGAATTATGAAGTGAGGGATGATTTCCAGATTTTTTTCCTGGGCTGCTGGGTGGATGGTGGTGCAGTTTGCTACAGGGAGATGGCTATGGAAAAGGAAGTTGCAGGAAGGGGCAGGGACCAAGCATCAAGTTTTGGACTTGTTAAGTTTGAGATGCCTATTAAACTTCCAGTGGAGACATCAAGCAGGCAATTGGACTTGGAGTCTGGAGATCGGGAGAAGTCAGGGCTAGACATATAAATATGGAGGGATAAATGAGATCAAATAAAACAATACATTCAAATCTTCAATTTTTAAAATAGCACTCAATATGATCTCCTTTTTTTCTCTTTTGTGGGTAGGGAGAACTGGGAAGGGAGTCTAATCATTTTGCTCTGAAAGTAGAGGTGGATGCAGAAAGCCGTCCCCTTGAGGTAGCTCTTTTCCTAGCACGTTCATTTTAAGGATGGAAAATTCATCACAGCAACTTCATTTTGATGTACTTCGATGATCAGGGGAAAAAGAACTTTCTCTTCACTCTGAGATTCTGACTTAAGCATCTCTGTAGGAAAAGCTGTTCACACGGTAGCTACAAATATTATTGACATCACAGTATATCATCCAAGACCAAGGGTCAGAAACTCCACAAGCAAACTTATTCTTGGAAGATTTCTTGGCAGATGTTATAGATAGAAAAGTTCACTCAGAATGCCAATAAGCAGATAAATATTTGCATGGTTTTCTATGGAAAAAAACACATTTTATATCTTTAAAATTGCTTCTTTGCATATTATCACTAATGGCCTGGCACCCAATAGATGTATGATGACATAATAAATAAATGCATGACCACTGTCATTCCTCGACACTTTTTAGTGAAGTCTCCTAATCATTTTAGAGATGTATAACTTGGTGATCCTACTTAATCATGCTAAAGACTGTCATTCCATATTTTAAAATTCCACAAGAATTTCTGGGTGTATGTTATCCAAATTTTGTTTTTTACTGTTAACCGAGTACTTCTTGCCATATTAAAGGTTTTTAGAATGCAGAAATGAGGTTTCACACTTCTAGACATCATTGTTAATTATAATTAGATCAGAGTCACTTTGAAGATTCCCATTGCCCCTTTCATTATGACTGAAGATAGAGCTGGACAAATAAACAAACGTCCAATTCAATAAATTTGCTCAACAGTGTATATGTGTGTTGTTCTTTGTTGAATTATGTTTTGCTTTAGCGTAGTAGTAAGTTCTTCCTGAGGGGATCCACTTGTGATCCCCGAGGAGGTAGGAAGGTATAAAAAGTGTAACTACTGTGACCAAAGAAAACAGTCCTTGTTCCCTCCCCCAGCCACACATATTCCAATCACTCTTGTAAAATGTCAAACAACCAGTTGAAGCTATGGAGTCTTCTGTCAGTAGAACTGATTCTACCAATTCACTGTTCTCTCCTTCCCTTTAATGCACATAACTATTAATCTGTATCAGACTTTTTTTAGCCTAAAAAAATTCCAATGCCATAACAATCTCACTCATCAATGTTTCAAATTTTAGGAAAAGCATTCTTGTTATTACTTGACATATGTGCAACATTTAATGTCTGTTATTTAACTGCTGTTTATTTGCTCCTTGCATTTCAAATGAATTGTGACATTTTCTTTTCCATTGTCTTATTAATAAAGTTCCAAATGCATTGTGGTAAAAAATAGTCATCTCTAACTATAAGACAAAGGAAAATTCCAATTCTTATTGCACAAATGAAAATTCAAAAGGAGACTAAGAGATATATTTGAATACATAATAAAAAATAATTCATTCATTCAATGCATTTATTAAGTCCCAATTATTGTGCTAGTGATTGGGGATATAAAGATGAATATGATACGGTCCTGCTCCCAAGAGATTTAAGACATAGTAGAGGGAAATGGACGTACAAAAGAGCAGGCCCACTAAAGTATTTCCTGACTATGATGGTAATATGTGGAAGGAGGGAGGAACAAATTTTCAATTTTTCCACAATAGACTTCATAGAAAAAGTGTCTTGTTAAAGCTCTGTGTTATCAAGAAAAACAAACCACATTTTCAGCATAATCCTCATCCCTTCTATTGAATAGTTCTATTTTTAAAAAGCTATCTTTAACAATGTTTTGCCTCTGTGATGCCAAAGCAATCTTCTGAAAAATAAAAATTTAAACAACTCATTCCTTGCTTTACCAGGATGCTCTCCTCAAACCATGTGGTTGATAATTGCAATAACTAGTTTAGGCATGATTTAGAGAAAGTCTAGACTCCTGCCTAGAGGCCCCAGATTTTCTTAAGTTACAGAGTTTCCTGCCATTGTCCAGCCAGGTGATTCCCTCAATATATTTGAATCCAGGTCAACCATCATTTGAGTGCTAAGTTATAGCTGTGAAAATATACATCTGTAAGTTTAGGACCCCATGTAAATTCTACTGCCTTTGATTTCTGTGTAGACCTAAAGACAAGATTTTACTTGCAGAATTTTCCTCTGACTTTTATTTTCGAGAAGAAACAGAATGTCACTATATAATAAGAGGAAAATAAGCAGGATTTCCAAGAAAAATGAAAAGAGAATGAGTCCAAGAAAGATTGAAGATGATTTACCCATTTTGAAAAATATAAAATGAATCCTGGTTATTAATCTTGGAATCAGCTAAGCTATAGGCTTTTCTTGTTTTAAGTTTGAGGGTCCCCTTTCTCACCTCTCATTTACCTCTCAACATAAAGATTTCTGCTCCCACCGGTTCATTTTAAATTGCTCTTGACAAGGTCACAATAACTACCTTGAAGATAAACACAATGGACCTTTCCATCGTCCTTCTATTTGAGCTTTTGGCAATATTTGACATCAGCATCCCTATTCTTGAAACATTGTCATCCCTTACTTACATGATTCTACATTTCCTTTCACCTGTTTGGCCACTCCTTCAAAATATCCTTTTAAGACTATTTCTTTAAAATGTGTGTGCTTTAGTGTTTGGTCTCAGGCTCTCTTCTCTTCTCACTATTTATACCAGGAGTTCTCAGCTTTTTTTTTTTTGAGTCACTGATGCTTTTGAAAATCTGAAAAAAGCTATGCACTCTCTCCAGAAAAATGCACATAGATACACACAAAAAAGTTTTGTGCAGTATTTAAGCTGGTTCACATGATAAGACACACTCTCGTGCTCCACACAATTTAATAATATAATATTCTCCACTTACCATTGATATGCTAATTCCAAAATTTATCTTTCCAGCTAAGATCTGTTTGTCCTGTGTGCCAGACTTGTATATCCAACTGCTTACCGTCCCTCTCCCGTGTGTCCCTCAGACACCTCAAACCCAACATTTCCGAAACGTAACTTCTTATCTTCTTTCCCTAAACCCGTGCCTCCTCCTTTGTTTTATATCTTAGGACCTGGACCCATTATCAATCCAATTATGGCCAGAAACCTCTCCTTTCTTTCCCCTCACCCTATCCATCACAAGGACTGTGAATTCTATCTTCAAAATGTCTTTTCAGTACCTCCGTTTCTCCACGTCCCAAGGTCTCCCAACCTCAGCTGGGCCCACCATCTTCTCTCTCTTGAGCTAGTCCAGCCGCCTACTAACTGGTTCTCCTGTCTCCAGTTTTTTTCTCTTATAATGTATTCTCTGTTCACGCAAACGCAAATTGGATCATGTCACTTCCCTCATGGCTTCACATCATCCTTCTTCTAGTCATCAACAGATCTATCATCTAACCCGTTTTATAGTTAGAAGAGAATTGATACAAAGAATGTTTAACTGGCTCTCTGAAATACCCAAATCAGTCACTAAAAGGACGTGGAGCTAACATCTTCTGATCTTGTCCTGATGTCTTCTTTATATGATGAGAGTTGTATTAACACCTGCCTTTCCCAGGATTCTATGAGAAAAAAATGAGGCGGTAACAATTCTAACAACTTCCTTTTTCGTAGTGCTTTACAATTTACAAGATGCTTTCATATATGTTTTGTTGCAATAAATAGGGGGGTACTTTGAAACACTGAAACGACAAGATAAATAGAACACTTGTTTATTTTTCCTGTAATATTTCATATATGAAAGTCACTGAGAATCAAGGCGATAGAACAGGAAAGAAAACTCACGTTTCTGAAGTTTGACCCCCAGTAAGCTCTTCCTAACTGTCAGCAGACAGCCCTCTGTGTGGTTGAGGTCCTCCCAGAGAGCCACAGCCCCTTGCATCCGTTGATGGGCTTGGTAATTTTGATGTCTAGACTGCCTACACTGGCCCCTGAAAAGTCACATTTAGTAGAATCTTTAAAAAGCATCTTCTTTGTTCAGAAACTATTCAATCTGGAATATGATCTCTCTGTGACTTCGCACTACTGTGGCAGTAATTTTATCTTTTGGTAGAAAGCCTACAATAATATTATGTCCTTGGAGGAAAGTGGGAAGGGAAAAAAATTCCACATCACAGTGACTCAAAAAATACAAAAAATTAATATAACAAAACCTTTAGAAAAGGCATAGAAATGTATGTACAAAACTGCTCTTTTCCTTTTTTTGTAAAGGGTTTTACTTGTCTTTTATAGAAGATTTTGAAAAGACTGAGGGAGAAGTCTTTCTTTCTGCTTCTCTCTAAGCTACCTCAAGCTGGCTGTTTGGCAGAACCTGACTTCGTAGCGGGGAAATATGGGCCCGGAGTAGTTTAATCCTCTCTTTCCTCCTCAAAGTGTGACTATGGCTTCCTACTTGACCCAAAAGCACAGGCAGAGGGAGAAGTGATGGAGCAGGAAGACACGAAGAGGTCTTGAGAGCAATTTGTACCCACGTCTAAATGAAAAGAGATTCGTGTCACCACTCAGAAAGATCCAGAGGGCCTTTGCACTGGAAACAGCAGTGCCGCGAGTCGAGTCACCAACTGTTTCCATGCAGTAGTCCACGCTCCACCGCCGTCTGTGAAGCTGTCGTGGTATGTAGATAGAGGTACACTGCTTCCATGATGCTAATGTGGCCAGTTCCAGGATCTTCAGGGGGGCAAGTAGAAGATACTTTTGACCCTAGACTCGAAGTCACAGAGATCTCAAATTTAGACTTTTGACATTATTTCTAAATGAGGTCACACAAGCAGCTGCAGAGCCATACTGTCAGGATTGAAGGAGGTTCATTGTGTCATTTTAAGCTCGCACCTTGATGCTGAGACATCACTGCTGACAGCCCGGATCAAAGTCCTGCATTTCCCACCTGAATTACTGCGGGAGCCACTGACACCGTGTCCCTGCCTCGACTCTCTCACCCTTACTACCTATTCTCCAAAAAGCAGCCAGACTCGTTTTGTAATGAAAATATCATAACCCTGATCGTGACCTTCAATGCCTTGCCATCAAACTTAGAATAAATCCTAAGTCCTTAGTAGGGCCTGCACAGCCCCATGTGATCTGAACGTGAGCTGCCCCCTCTATTTCATTTCAATCAGCCTCACTGCTCTCCCAGCAGACTGACCGCATTGCTGTTTCCGGAACACGGCAGGGATTTCCCCATCTTAGGGCATGTGCACTTGCTGTTCCCTTGCTTGGAAAACTCTTTCTCCAGATATTTCATTGCTTTTCCTTCCATTTAAGATCTTTTTTCTAAAGTAATTTTTTCAGAAAGGTGTTCTCTGAATCACCTATTTAAAAGAATACCTCTTCATGCTCTATCCTCTCAAGATACCTTAATTTTTTTACACACACGTTTATTTTGCTTATTTGTTGTTTGTCTTCCTCACAAGAATATAAACCCCATGCAGGCCAAGGGGTTGTGTTTTGTTCACTGCTGTATGTCTTGTGCCAAGAACAAGAGTGTCTGGAACACAGTAGGTGCTCAATAAATATTTGGTGACTGAATGAATGGTGGTTGGATTATACTGCCTATGACGTACTAAGAATTAATTTATTTCTCGCTTATTTTTTGTAGTAAAATCACTAACCTGCTAAATATACATGCTGGAACACGGCAGCTTAGGAGAGCTGCACCCTGTCCTGTCTCATCCCAGCTTCCTGCCCCGTCGTCCCATACTGCAAGGGGCCTCATGCACGTGTATGGGACAGTCCAGCTGCAAGTCCAAGCCCTGGTCACACTGCCTCCACCCAGCCATCCCTTGCAGCAAACTGCTACCCGCTGGATTCTCTTTGGGATAAGGTGTGTACACAGTACAAGGTCTGCCTGGGGAGGAGCACTGGGGAGGAAGGCCACAGAGGTCTGGAAGTGAGCACAGACTGTTTGAGCAGGGAATTCTGGAGTTGTGGGTGTCTGAAGCATGGTCTCTAGAGGGGAGCATGAGCTGTAGTGGACATGTCCTCTAGGCATGGGGAGGGTCGTGGCTGAAGGTCAATAAGGCAGGATCCTTAAAGCTATCTAGCCACTAGTCACTTATGGCTATTTCAATTAAAACTTGACAATAAAAATTTAGTGAAATTAATAATTCCATTCCTCTGTTGCACTAGTCATATTTCAAGTGCAGAATAGCCACGTGTGGCTAGTGGTTGCCACATTAATTGCTATGCAGATGTAGAGCCTTTCCATCATAGCCGAAATTTCTAATGGACAGCACTGTTCTAAAGCATGGGCTCTTGACTCTCTTGCCCAGATTCAAGTGACATACTCGGTAAGCTTTATTAAATCTGTTTGATTTATTCAGAAAACATTTATTGAGCATCTGCTACATTCCATGTGCCATGTGAGTTACCGGGAGCTCAGAAATGAACAAGGGACAACTTCTGTCTTCCAAGAGCGTGCCACCCAAGAAATCCTGTGGCTGATCCTCTGCTGATGTGAGGTAAAACGAGTGGCAGATCTCATGATGGAATCTTTGCTGCAGTCCTATTTAAGTGGCCTCAAGCAGAAGATAGGTCTTCTACTCAGGGAAATGACATACAGGAAAAATGGGGATAAAGAAGCCCAAAAGCCAATCCAGCAATATATAATTCAAAGGAACACTAGACCCAGCACCTCTTATGTAACAGAAATTTCTGCCTTCTTAGTTAGCCTAGATACTAGAAGAAGACGGGGTGACAGGATCTGGCTCACCTTACTTCCTGAAGTGTGTTTGGTTTTGTTTTTTATGATAATCGAAGAGAGAAAACATAATGGATTTTTTAAAAGCTATATCTTCAAAGTTTTATGTCTCTGTGGTTACTGTTTTTCTAGAAAAAAATTACCTATTTGTGTTTGTAATCCAAAATTTCCCTAAGTGTATATTTTTCAAGGTTTCCTCCTTCAACTTTTTTTCCCCAGTACAGAACACACTGCAAATTAGAATTCAACTAATCACTCATTTTCCTTCTCAAACTGAACAAACCCATTTTGCAAAAAAATTACCTTACAAAGTAAAGTCTGGATTCATTTTTCTGAATTGAAGCCATTTCATTGTGGCAATTTTGTTCCATTCTCACAAACGTATTAGACAGTCTTGCATAGATGTTGTGTGAGAATAAACACAAGGTTTGTGTAAAAGTGCTTACCTAACTTCGAAAATGGTTTCAAGTTTTCCTTCTTACTATTGCCTGGCCATCAAATTTAAAATCTAAAAGGATCCTCCCAGAAGCCTTTGAGAAACCGGAACTATGGCAAGGATAGGTTCTTTAGCACCTCTAGGACTTTGAGACATGATTGTTTACTTGATCATTAGTTTTGTTTATGCACCTAATTAGTGTTAAATTGTTAACTAGATTCTTCATTTCACAGAAACTTTTGATAATTGGCAGCTGTTAGTAAGGCAAGTTTGAAACATGTTATTCCAAAAGTGTGAGGACACATGTGAAATACACATTCTCTCTTGGGGATGAATGCCCAGGCCAACAGAACACCATGCCAATTGCTGTAAATTTCCCCTCATTATCAGAAATGTGATATTTTATCCAAAGATATTGTCTAAATAAACTAAATTGCCATTTATAATCTATTAGTGTTTCCACATGCATTACCCAGAATAGATTTTTGCCCTTGTTTGGTCTAGATTCTATATTCTAGAATTTCCACATGCCTCATAGAGGTATATATTATATATTGTAGTGCTGAGTGTCCATACCACCTTATAGATTTGTATTAAGTCCATACTCACATTTGTATTATTGCAGAATATTTATTCAATTTCAAAACGTTTATTTTCATAATTTTTAAGCATATTTAATATGCACAGGCAATTAAATCCTTTAATATCATTTTCTAATGAACTAACTATAATGAGTTTATTCTGCAGGAAAACAAATGGAAACATTATAAACTAGTTTAATTCTATTTATATGGCCTATAAGGAAGATTTATTTGAGGTGAAGAGAAATTGCCTTTGGAGAATCGGTGCATGTGTTTCACTTTCAGTGGAATATCAGAAAGATAATAGTAATAGTTTTATCATGAGATCTTTTTTTTTTGGAGATTCATAAAACTCTCCAGCTGGATCCCTCTTTCTTCATAAATGACATAGATCTGTAGAATATCATTGTTACTGTCACGTTCTATTAAGTACATATTTTAATTTCCTTTCAGCATAGCATCATAAGTTGAATTGACAGCCCAAACTGTCGCTTATCCTGAACACCAATTTGTGTGGTCCAGAAACAGTAACTATCCACAAAGAAGACATATTTCATTGTAACATTAGCTCTCATAGAGTGAAAACAAAACTTTCAAATTTAAAAAGAAAAGGTTGGGAATATGCTATTATCTTAGCCTGTATCTAGACATATTGGCTAGACTGGTTTAGGGATTTTTTAAATTTGTTACCCAAACCTCAGGTTCTAAAAATTTAACACGTCCTTGCATTTTAAAGAGGGCTTTAATATGTTGTTGAAAGGGTATGCCCTAGCAGAAAACATCATAACAATTTTTTCAAGAAATAACTTCTACCTTCATCTACCTGGTAGAATCAGTTGGTAAATTTATTTATTATAAACATCAGTTTAGTCATCTACACTGCACTCTCTCTCTCAGAGTGTCAGTAGTTCTAGGATTCTAAGCTTCTAACTTGGCAATCCAGAACTTTTGATTCTTTAAAGTATCCACGTTCAAGAAGTATAATGCACTTGCTTTCCTATTAACGTTACTCTGGCTAGCAAGTCTACTAGAGTCCCCTTTAGAAAGGAATGCAACAAGGGTAGTCCTAACTGACACTCTCTTCTCCATATTGCACTGATGATTGCCCAACTTCATCTTTTAGTGCTCTAGGATTACTTTGTTTTGTTTTGTTTTGGAAAGGGGCTTTGGAGGAAACAAATGTTCCAATAATTATGGGAAAATATGAATGGAATAAAGGATTTCTCAGATCTAATAGAGTGGAATAGGCCTGCCTGGTACATGAAGATGCTTATTATAGCTCAAAGATGGAAAATATAGTAGGCAGTGTTCTCCAAACTTATTTGACAACAGAACCCATCATTCGAGATACCCTTATTAACATCTCTCAGAATTGGTGCTTAGCACACAGTAGATTCCCAAGAAATGTTTGGATGAATATATAAATGAATGACTAAATGAACAAATGAACAAATTGAGTTTGAAAAGTGTTAACAGACAAACATAGTATTTTATGGAATTTCTCTAATATCAGAGAGCATTTCTAATTTATATTTTTCAGATGCCTGCAGCATCCAATAATTTCATGTGACCTATGAACACAAAATAAATATTTGCTATTGTTACTGAAAAAGGAAATGAATAAATTTAGCTTTTTAACAATAATATATATATATTTTTGTGAGGAAGATTAGCCCTGAGCTAACATCCGTTGCCAATCCTCCTCTTTTTGCTGAGGAAGATTGGCCCTGGGCTAACATCCAGAACCATATTATTCTACTTTATGTATGGGACACCACTACAGCATGGCTTGATAAGCGGTGCGTAGGTCCACGCCCAGGATCCGAACCTGCCAACCCTGGCTGCCCAAGCAGAGCATGCGAACTTAACCACAATGCCACCAGGCAGCCCCAACAATAATATTTTTTAAACGGCATATGAAACCCCCCACTGCCTTTTACACTTGTTCACTCACAAACGGGTTTTCAAGGGAATATGTAGGTATCTTCATAGTTACCATAGTTGGAAGTGAGTTGGGTAATGATATAAAAAAGTGATGATTGCACCTAGGTAGTGCATTATCTATGGCTAATATCTTAACTATCCAAAATATTAGAGAAACATATTATCACAAATAGGCTGCAGGAAGGATAGGATATTCTGAAGCATTCTCTTTGAGGATCTTTTTGGTGGGAATAGATAGAAACATCCTTGACTTCACGTCCACGTTCTTTCTTTGGTGGCAAACATGAGTGCCAGCTCCAACACCCCACACCACTGCTCTGAGAAGACCACAGAATGGATCCAAGTGGGGATTGCCTGGCCACCTCTGTCTCTTCAGGAAAATGCCCCGGAGTGCGCACGATTCATTACGGCCTTGGCAAAACACCAGCACACACCAGCTGCGCATGGGACTGCTCAGCCCCCTGCCCGGTGGAGAGGAATAGAAGTCGTCAGTCTTCCTCTGCAGGTTTTCATTAACTCTCTGCTAATCTAGAGCATTAATTCTTGGACTTCTGGGAAAACAGAGTTGTTTAATCCTAAAATCTTAAAGGCAAACATCTTTCTTTTCAAATCTACTTCTGGAATGTGTGAGCTTTTGAAAGTAACATTCACAGCAGATTTGAAATATTCACTTGTTGTAAAGGACAAGTTAATGGTGTGAGTTCCATGTATTACCTGTTATCTGAATACACGAAATTAGAAGGAAAAACAGGGGGCTAGCATGGGGGGCAGGGTGGGAATCTGTTACTTTAGTTAGATCTACAGGGAGTCCTTGTAAACAGGGTGCTAAAAAGTGTGTTGGATTCTTTTTTAACCTTTTGTGACACACAACAGAGCTGTGAAATCAGTGAATTAAATAGTTCCAGTCGCCTGGGCACACATGAGCAATAGCATAAAAATGGACAGCACCCGTTATAACGTTACTGTTGTGGAGCAGATGGACAGCTTTGGCTTCAGTCTATTGTCCTTCCTTCAGAACGGGGCAGAACTGGGAAACGACTGTAAATTTTCTCAAAAGAGATGAATAGGAAAGCTGTTAACTTTTTTCTTATTAAAAACAGAAACCTGGAAAAATTCCAAATTACACATTTTGCAGCTCTTTGATGCAATTCTTTAGCTTTTGCTGCAAAACATCTGTAGGTGGTTAAGCATTTCCCACCCTCATTCCCCAAAATGGAATGTCTCATTCCTGGCAAGACATCCAATGCCCTCGAAGACATGCGTTTACCAAACCAGTTCCCTGCCATATGTGCGCCACGGTTTCTCCAGAGCAGGAGGACATGAGTTGATTGGCTTAGCTTAAGAGACTCAGAAAAGAGAAACACACAGGAAACATATTGAGAAAGAAGTAAAAGATGAGGCGAGAGCGAGAGAGAGGAATAAGAGAAAGAGAAAGGGAAAGAATTATTTTTCATTGTCTTTTTAAAACTTAATTTCTTCCTTTTGCCGCGAATGTTGATGAGAAATTTTCCAGTCATATTGCAGTAGTGTTTCTACTTCTAGGCAATTTCCAAAGATATTGAGTGTCAAAATAATGAGGGTACCAAATAGGTAAGCCATAAGACTTGAGATATTTTGATAGACAGTCATCTCCAAGTTTATTTCTATGATGCGTGATAAAATGATCAAATGAAACAGATATTAATAATCATTTGAGTTCAAATTTTATTTTGGACTTAGAAAAAACATATTTTGAAAAATTCCAGAATAGAACCTCATGTGCAATATAATCTTGCTAAGACCCAATGAGCCATCAAATGGAAAAAAAAGAATGGTTATTTACATAATACTTAGATTCACCGAAATAACTATAAATTTTAAAATAATTCTGCAGAATAATAAAAAACGTCTCCTTCTAGCAAACAAAATCAAGGCTGAAAAAAGAAAATTTATATTTTATTTTTTAAAAGTTTCTGTTCTGCACATTAATTAAAATATTCTAATAAAAATATATCAATAGGGGCAAACTGTTGCTGGTAAACAGCTTCTAATTATTAATAAACAAATATACTGATAATCCTCTGTAGTACATAACAGTTTTATTTAAAAGAATTTTCCATAACAAAAATAATTTGATGCATTCAAGAAGGACAAAAGTCTAATATAAGTATTGGATATAAAACTGATATTGTTAATTATTCAGTCTTAACACAGCACAAATCACATTACTTGATTATGAAAAAAAAACTAAGAAAATTTGCAAAGTTTTATCTATTCTAATTTTTCTGCCATTCAGAACTCTCTATAGTCAATGGGTAGACCTGGGTAAAGCTTTGAAATAGCAGAAATGTGTCACCGCAAGCAACTCTTATGTATTCACATAAAGTTTATGTTATATCTTTTGAAAAGCTTCTGCTGTTTAATAAGACTTAGCGTCTTACTTTTAATCTCATATTGCAGTTGCAAAAAAAAGATCGAGTACCCGCTCCGCTGTGTTGCAGTGTTGTCATGGATACACAAGGATGGGACATCACTTCCACCAGTAAGTAAACAAGATGCTCGAAGAGCACTTGGTAGGACATACTAACCTTGCAGTATTGTTGGCTGCAGAGAGCTTTAAATAAGCAAATGGTTTGTGGTTTTAAAATAATACATATTAGTAGAAGAAAAGAAAGCTAGACTAATGGCCACTTTTTGTATGTGTTCATTCAATAATTTTAGAGGAATTTAAAATTCCATAACTTCATTTCTTCTCTCCTTTCATATTACTTACCAATTGTTCTTATATTATTAACAGAAATTGCCATTAGAATGATTAGTTCTTGTTTTCTATGGCTCTAACAGTACTTCACAAGTACTAATTACTTATAAATAGAACCAGAGAATGTTCTTTATGTTATGTAAGGGTCTTTCAGCAGGTATTTGGAAGATTACATTTAACATCACAACCTTTAATGATATTTCATTTTTGTGGGTGTTTTGCTTTGTTTTGTTTTATTTTTGTTTGTTTTTTTATTTCTTTCAAAGCAAAGTTTACTATGCATTTCAGACTAAAAAGTTAAAATTTCATTACAACAATGAAAACAGGTTTGCTTGATTATAGCAAATCAGTGTCTTGTAAGAATGAAGGAATGGCAATTAAGACCTTTAAACTTGTATTTCAAAAGAGAGGAAAACCACGTGGATTATTCAGAATGAACTATATAGTTCTGTGTATTAAACTTGGCAGGAATAAAATTCTGTCCCTTAATAAATTTTTCCAACTCATATGTGATGGAAAAAATTCCAATAATCAAGATAGTGTAAACTTTAAACACTTTTACCAAACACAGAGAATAATGTGCAATTATGTCTGTGTGTATCTTATGAAAAGACATGCAGACCATTCTTTTTTCAGAAAATTTCTCCTCTATGTTATTGTAGGAAGGTCCCAGTGCAGGTCATTTTACACATTCCACTGTGTTTGTTTGCTGTTTGTTTGAATGAATGTATCAACAACTGGCAAAATTACTAAAAAATTTACCTAGTGGGTTGCATAAACTTTGTTTAAAATAATGCATAAAGCCAGGCAGATTAGGAAAAAAATAACTGTATTCCGTTACAGCGAAGAATTGAAATTGATGTATTAGATTAAAATAGTATGACTATTACGCAACTTTACATATTATCTTATTCTAAGTCTCACAGCAAAGAGTAATTAATCTGGGGGTCGATGGGAGGGAAAAGAGTTGTACACCCTGATGAAGGTAAAAACCTAGTTGAAATACAGGCACAAAGGAAAAGATTTTGCAGTAAATCTGGATTTACAAAAATTGCACGGGAAAATACGACCTGCTTCTAGTCATTCCAGATAGATCTTTCTAAATTTAATCTGTAAAAGGCTGTTGCACTGCAGGCCTACATGAGAACCACTGCAGTTGCTTATGGGGCTGTCTTATTCCCTTTTTCCAGATACATGTTTTCCCCTTTCTCAACTATTTTTAAGAATTGTAAGTAAGCAGGGCTCTAAAATTCAAGTTCAGTGTGCAGAGAGTTAATTTAAATTTGATAACAAATGGCTCTGCTTTTGAAACGAATGTAGCCTGGCAACTTCAACTGGGAACCCTTCGGAGGGCCTCAATTATGTATGCGGCTTCTTTGAGAAATAGTTTCACACATCTGACCCAAGACCACTATGTTGTTGCCATGAAATAAAACTGTACGTAGGCATTGTTTCATTTCTGTACCCTCGACACACTGCCAGACTCCACTCCCTTCCCCCACCCTGCGCATGCATGTACACACACACACACACACACACACTCTCACACAAACTCCTTTATTGTCATTCCGCTTCTATTTTTCTAGTAGAGTGAATGTATCAATATAATTATTGTAAGCATAATGGCCCCTGATTACTTTTTTTGTTATAGAAATATTCTGATTCTAACTGTCAAACAGTTCTGGTCAAAATCAGGAGTGGGAAACCTAAAAGATAAGTAAAGGGTTAACCCACCCACACCATTTCATTTTTTTTCAAAATGGCTGCTTTGTCTGTGTGCATACACCAATAGCAAATGTCCTTCTGTTATTGTACAGCCAATTTGATGTGTCAAGTATTCATATGCTAATAACGGTACAGTTTCTCACTTTTTCACAGATAAATGGTAAAGATTGTTACAGACAGTGAAACGCAAGGATAAACAGCTTTTATTTCAGACGCGATAAATTACTTTCCATTCAAATAACATGCGACACACGCTGCTGACCATTTTGTTTCTATTCACTGTTAGTTTGCCTTCTGGGTGTGTTTTTTTAGAATAGTTTGAAAATATTTAACAGATATGGACAGAGTTGTTACTAAAGACTTGATTGCATTAATTTGCTTTGTAGTCATTTCATCACTCCAAGTTCATTTTTATGCTCAGTTATTACAGTGGGAGAAAGTTTGATGGAAAATCTGACACTGTTACTCTAACGTGGTACAATCAAGTCTTTTTAAAGCTTGGTAATGACAGTATTTGAAGAATGGATATCTTCCTTTCCAGGTTAGGAGAAATGTCATTTAGTAAATAAAATCCCTTGCTAAGAATACCACCTAAAAAGAGATACTTGAATGAAATGTAAGTCATTCTGTCAGAACAGAGTGGAATTATTTTGGTTTTCTGAGACATAAATATGTCCTTTAAAAAAGGCTGAGTAGGTTAAATATATATGATTAAAACCTCCACTTATTGTTAGGAGAGACAAATTAACGCAGAGATGTGGGGGTGGGGGGGGCCAGTAGAGTATGAGATATAATTAACTGGTCCTTAAAGAGATATTTTTAAAAGAATGTACTCACGAACACGCATTCATTAATGACAGCGTGGTAAATCAAAAGAAACATTTCTGATTTATTTTTCACAAATTTAACAAAAATGTGCTTGTATACTCTTGAGTTTTAATACTTTCCTTTAGGGACAGAAGTTAGAAAACTTAGAGATAAAGCTGATAATTCTTCCAGCTGCTTCTTAAATTTACTTTATTGCGCCTCTATCATCTCTCTGAGCTTTACACATGACCACTATTTAGTTTATATCGAGTCCTCTACAGTTGTTATGTATGCTTGGTTTGATTGTGTCTTTTGATGGGAAAGCATACAAAATATAAAAATAAACACAAAGAAAAGTAGCTGGATTCACTGCTAGGCTGAAAGATCATGACTTTTAAAAGTAGGTTATACAAAGTTTGTTTTTTTCCCCAAGTGCTCAAAATTAAATGTACACGTGTGCACACACGGATCCAGACAAAATCAAAGTAGAGAATTTTTAGAAGCACAACCCTGGATCATGGGAAAGTCTGCCTTGAGATATTAAGGATTCCAAAAGTAACTGTGACATCAGGTCAGTGAGGCTGCAGCTCCCTAATAGTGTAATCAGTAGATGGTAAATTTTTACATAGTTATAGTACAAAAGCTAGCCATTTAAAAGCAGTCCTATAATCTCAGGCCTTTTCTGTGCACTCCAAAATACAAGAGATGACTATTATATCATATCAACAAAAAATAATGAACACAAGTGACTAATTTTATATCAAACATGGATAATCAAGGGGTTTTTCGAATACAGGGCTATACAAGAAAGCTAATAAAACATGTTCCCCCTTTCTTCTCCTCTAATGCCATAGTTAAACCTATAAATTAATAGGATCAACTTTCAATATCTTTTCTAAATCTTCCCTTTTATATATGTTAACACTATTTTGCTACAAGAAGCTGATGGCAGATGAGATACTAATTTTTACTTTATGGGACACCCATCAAAAAGTGACTGTAAGCTAATTTATCAAAATTGAAATAAAGTAGGACACCAGTAACTATTTCAGGAATTAATTTAAAATGTGATATATGCCACACATGCTGCATTACTCAGATTGTGTTATTAATTTAAATGTTTCTTAACTAATTATAAAGACTAAATGGGGAACTTTTTCCCCATTGTTTCTTTTCTTCTCCCATCTAGTGTCTCTTTATCTGTGTAAATACAATTAGGCCTCACTCAGAGCGCTGGATCTTCGATTTTCTCCCTGTTAACTCTTGTCTTTAGTGTAATTAGCACCTTGGTCACAAACACAGGAATACACACGGGAGTTTATTTTCCGGGTCTATTTTGGTATTGCTTCTTTCACTTCACCCTCAAACACAATTTTCATCTGCTTTGGGAGCTGCCTTTTTGAGTGCAGAGGTTTAAATCACTAATTCAAATTTTATACAGTCAACACATGGTTACAGAGGACTAGTACAGGATGTGTATTTGATCTTTCCTAATACAATCCTGCACCTGACTCCAGGAAACTGATCAGGGTAGCAGCATTCTACACCCCCTCACAACCGTTTAATTACAACTGAGGTTTCAACTGAAACCAACAGAATGGAGTTCTACAACGCTGCGAGTCTGCTAATAGGCGGGAGGAAGCAAGGCCTTCTTGCCTCAAAAGGTAAAGGTTTTAGGTGGATATTATATAACATCCTGCCATTTATACTGACTGACTAATTTTGAGGTCAGAATTGTAGTTTTCTTTTTTAAGAAGTAAGAGAATTGTGTTTTGAGTTTACCTGTACACAATGTTTCTAATTCATTTATGCTCTCTGCCCAAAGTTTTCAGCCTGTCATTTAAAAGGAAAAGTATTACATAGACAAGGCGAGCAAAAATGCAGGGAGGGTTAAGTGCCATACAAAGTCACTGAGCTTCTCAGTTGCAGGAGTAAAATTATGTTCAAGGACTGAGGATGCTCTCTGCCTTGAATTGCCTGCCTCTGTCTGCAGCTACCAGCTGAATGAAATAGTGTAACACACTTAGTTCTCTTTCTTGTAATCAAGTCAACCATGAGGTGTTTCATGATATTTTGGCACAAATGACACTCGACAAAAATAAATTATCTGTACTCATGAGGTCTAAGATATATATTTCTTGGATCTCTGTAGATGTGGTAGTGTTTCTGAGTATGGTGCCAGTGTATAGGTTAGGCTATTATTACACATACAAAAGAAAAGGGAGACTCAAGACAATGATCAACATAAACCACGTGGAAAATATCTTACATCTGGCCTTAAATATCTGCATATTTTAAGCAAGAAACTTATTTTGCCATTATCTAAAAATCGATTTAATTTTTTATTTTTATTTCTCCACAGGCTTTATATCACTAAAATATTATGAATTTGTATACTATAAATTATGGCTCAAATAAATGAACTGCAGTGTGAATTTAAGTCCATGACTATTAGGATAAGGATACATCTCCATTAAGGCCAAATCTACATATGTTACATGAAATGAAGAATTGAGGCATTATCTGAATAATGCAAGCTCCAAAGAGTTGATCTTAATATATGCATTGGGGCCCAAGTTATCTGGACAAGTGTCTTAATTATTTACTTTATTTATGTAGCTCCAACCTGGCTGACTATATCCAAATTGATTCACCAATGGTTTGAGGATCGTTAAACATGGCAAACTTAACAAACAAGCATGTCCCTCAAGCTTTCCAATTGATATTTTCTGCATCCATCTCTGAAGTGGCAAAATCCCCGCCGGGAGAGACTCTTTCACAGACGTAGAGGCAAGAGATCAGTTTCCGATGTCCGGTGTTGGCATATATAAAAGCTGATGGTTTTGGTGATTTGGGCCATAAAATGAAAGTCATGTTTTTTGTTCTGTTCAGTCAGGGGAATGATGAGTACTGTGAGTCGACAACAAGCACAGCTACAAAGGAGAGCAGGACTAATGAAAAGACAGTCCGGCCTTCTCTGATTCCTCCCACATTGATGCACCACCCTGGATAGCTCATTAGGGTACTCAACAGAATACAAAGAGTCTTTTAAATAAAGCTTCCTTGTTCCAAAAGAGTGTATTCATCACCTCATGCATATCCAGGATAGGAGGCTTTCTCCTTGGAGTCTGAATGAAACAACCTGTAATCATTTGTATGGAGATGTTGCTAAACATGTTTGTAACCTCAATGAAGTCTTCATTCATTGGAACAGGGACAACTTCAGAAGAAATGGATTTTCCCAAGGGTACCACTTCTATTTAGTGTGTTAGTACCTTTGTAACCTATTGGACTGAGGACACTGTGGGAACAGTCCAGGGAGACTTCCCCCTTTACACAGAGAAGAGGAATCTAAAGGGAGGGGAGCTTTGGGACAAAAAAAGAAAAGAACAAAAGTGACTCATGTACGTCTAATGGAGCAGGCACCTAACTAAGCAATAATTACAACTTTGCCCACAATTCTGTCAGAGGGGCCAGTTACAGGCTGGATGTTGGCATGAAGTGTTAGCGTGTGAAAATAGAAGTTACTCTAAATAGAAGGGAAGCCCAGGAACAGGAGGTAGCATTCGTGACTGGATTGTACTAAAGGCAACACGGCCCTTTGAGTTAGAGGAACTAAATTTCTTTGTGTCTTGGCTGTGTGCTTTCTTCTTTTAGGTTTGAAGTTTAAAAGCTGTAGGATTAGTCTTACCTGCCAGAGAGAACAACGTGGTTAAAGTGACACAAACCAGGAGAGCTTTCCTGAATAAATGATGCTGTGCTTAATTTACAATAGCTTATAATAACCGTAATTGTTTGGGGTGGTGGAGAAGGAGACGTTCTGTAGCATTGTGCTGAAAAGTTGCAAACCTTTTGGTGCGAGCAAAAATTCCTGCAAAGGCTCTCAAGTTAAAGTGAAAGTAAAGGACAAATCGTGCGGATGATCTCGCATGGGTGAAACTGCAAGTGATAAAGCCTGTACTTGAGGAAAATCGTCCTATACGTTTAATTTGGCACTGAGGTTAGCAACTGCTCTGGAGGGCTGGCTGCCTCAATGTATGTAGTGATATACTGATCAATTCCGGTTTCTTTGTTGTTGAAGCCAATAGTGAGTGAGAATGTTTGATGAGGGTACAGAGTGCAGATCCGTACTTTATATGACATTTTTAGATTGAAAACTTCTTACAAATAATATTGTTAAAAATAATTCTTTAGGTCAGTATTGCTCAATTGTACTCATTTTCGGATGAGCTCCAAAGCAGGTCTAATAGAGGGGTGAGTCCCTCTCTACAAGGAGAGCCCTTCTGCCGCCTGGGCTGCTGCAGGAATTCTGCCTGGCCAGGCACCAGCACATTTTGACCTCCAGAAAGGAGCTGTGTGCAGCCGAGCAGATGCTTTACATTAGCAAGTAGACAAGCCATTGGCTAATCCTTGGCACTTATTTATCAACATTCTTATACCAACTTGGCATACACACTCGCAAAGCAATGTGAAACTTGACAGAATGAAATATTCAGTCATTATTTTGCAATTTACATTTTACCATAATTAAAAAAAGAGACATTAGTGAAGACTCTAGATGTAACTCTTTCCGATTTTAAACTTCAGTTGAATTTTCAGTTTTCACATTAAGAAAATCATAATTAACAAATCTTTAAAATGTGTTCTGCCTGAACATTGGGAAGACCAGAAGAATAAATTCAATACTGATAAATTAAATGTAATGTGTGGACACACACACACAGACATATATATACAGTTACAGATATGACCTTTATGCATGTACATATATGTATATGTAGATATATAGAAATAGATACATAGATATAAATATAGATATGTAGATAGTTGCAAATATCTACAGATATGTATAGATACATACATGTATATATATCTTTCATGTATAGGATAACAAGTGCTTTGCATCATACCCTATGCTTAGCATAATTCTAGCTTGTATTTTTTTTTGTTATATGTGACCTTTAAATAACTAGAGATTCTATTTCAATTATGTATTTTAAAGTCTGTCTAAGTATGTAAAAAGGAAGAAAATCAGCAGCCACTGGTTATTTTTATTTAGGAAATAAATTTCTACTGGGTTCCTAAAACTTGGATTGTTGCTATTGGTCTGCATGTTTGTAAGCATTGGTGAGAAATCCTATTCTGACTAATGCCTGAACAATTGAAATATATTAGGTTTTAGATGCACAAATGTTTATTATAATACTGGTATTGGAATAACAATAATACTAGGAACTATGAATGTGAACTTTCTGCTATTGAAGGAGGCTCATACTTTAAAGGCTTATAATTTTTAAGAATCATGTGACTTGGGGAACACAGATAAATTTCCCTTGGATCTTTCTCCTAGCTTGATGACAAAGAAAGGTAGAGGTCTTTTATTTTTTTTAAGAAATTCTATAGTTAGACTCAAAAGAACTGCCAAGGCAGGTTTTGGATGCCTGAAAGGGGAACACTCCAGCTGATAGAAGGTATCTTTCTCAGCCATCCAAGGATCTGCCCGGAGGAGGCACTAAGAGGAAATGAGGATGACTAATGGCGATGACCACAGAAGCTTGGTACATGAGTGACTTGTGCAAAGCAGAAGGGAGAAAGGAGCCCATATTCTCAATTACCTTCCGTCACACAAACACGTGGCTGCAAGATCTTCACACGTAACTTTCTAAAGTGGATACCACGAGAGAGACACACCAACAGGATCACGGGGGTGGGTGGGGGCACTGACAAACCCAGAGCTCCATTTTGGGGGTGAGTGGGAAGGAGAAATCCTGATTCCTTACTAAACTGGAAAGTGACCGGAAATAATTGACTGTTTTTAATATGGAGAATTGTCTCAAGTTGTCTTCTTATTAAAATCAATTATAAGATTGGTGAAAGATATTTTAAATGCCTAAAATTCTAGCAATTTTTTTGGATGTGTTCATCTTTGGGGTGATTCTCCTAACTAATCATAAAGTTTTTTAGTACAAAACTGAATCTAAAATCAGCTGATTAGAAATGTCTTTCCGAGGCTGGAAGCACATATACTTTAGAAGCTACCTCTTATTAATAATACATTCAAATATAGGAAGCATTATAACATGCAACGTCTTCCAGCTAAAAGAGCTTTCCTGTAGGTATCTAATTTAGAGACAGTATTGTTAACAATGTTGACATTTAAGTGGCCATCGCTAAAGCTTTGCAGAGAACATTCCATTACAATAACTGTGAAAACCTACAACTTTTCTTGGTGTTCAACTTAACAGAATATAAATGTGTTGGTTGATTGTGTGAAGATTGAAACAACTTTCATAACTAGAAAGTTTACCTGATGATTTGAAAAAAAAACGTCTTAGGGAAAAGCCTTGGATACAGAGGCACTACAACAACAACAATGGAAGATTTATGGCGTACCGAGTCTACTCTGAGCTTTGTATCTGAGATCAGGGTTAGGTATACAAGCCCATACTTTCTCCTTCACAGAATCAGTCCACTTTCAAGACTCCAGCCCTAGCCTGCTACAAGACTAGTCTAATTGGATGCCCCATCAGATTAAACACAACATTTCTATACCTGAGTGGGCCACACCATCCACCATGCCCTACCCCCTCTACATCACTTCAGAAGAAAATCCAAACCTCCTTCCCTTTCTGACTTTCCTGTATTCCAATTGGATCAGCTGACTAGTACAATAAGTTTTTAATTTTTCATAATAACTTACTTCCTAACCTTTTATCCATGACTGTCATTATACTCAAGTCACACCCAAACTATTGATATTCTTCTAGGAAGTTTTTCTGTCTCTCTCTCCATTCTATTTGGCTCTAGACTCCACTGACAAGCTAATCTCCCAGAACTTCACTTTTAGTTGGTAACTCTATTCCTAAAAACCCTCAATGTCTGTTCACTCCCTCCTAAGCCTGGGGAACAATGACTCCCACAAGTGACTTAGGTCCTATTTCTTCTCATCCCCGATGCCTGACTATAACTCTCAAGGCTTATCTCTGAAAATGCCCGGCCATTCCCAGCTCTCCTTCTTTACACAGACCACTGCCCTCTCCTTTCCCATCCTCTGTACCTTCAATATCTCACTCGAATACCAGTTCCTCCAAGGACACTTCACTGAAAGTGTCAGCCTCACCTGTCTGCTATCTTACTTCATACATACGTTAAGCTCCAGCAGGGCAGGGACCTTGCAATTCAGAGATTACCTGTGGGACTTCAGCCACAGGAATTAATCAATATTTATAATTTGTTTGTTTTAATTATGGGAAAAGATTTTACACTATTATGATTTCAAAAAGCGGTGAGACCCTAAAAACTAATGTAAAGTGGAATTTTACTAATTAAATCACATTTTTAACATAGAGCAGAGCTGGCTGATTAAAGGAAG
Organism: Ceratotherium simum simum; assembly: GCF_057802395.1. NCBI lineage: Eukaryota > Metazoa > Chordata > Mammalia > Perissodactyla > Rhinocerotidae > Ceratotherium > Ceratotherium simum. The sequence goes on along the minus strand of NC_141903.1, from coordinate 79,521,266 downwards.
CTTGTAACAAATCATTTTTTAAATGAAAGTAAAACTGCAATATTAATAATCATTAGCAGATATGTTTGGTTTGATAGAAATTTAAATATTCACAAATAAGTTTTTTAAAATATTGGGTCATAATTTACAATATTCAACAACTTCATGATTTGATTAAGTTTGGGAGTTAAGCAAATACTTTGTAGCATAAATTATTATTAATCAGAAATAAATTATAATGTTTCTAGAAATCTTAATGATAACAACAAAAATTAACATTTGTATAATAGCAGATTTTTTAAAGATTTACTTTCAAATGCATTATCTAAGTTGGCCTTTGTAACAATATTTTCAGATAAATAATGAATAGAACTCCCATTTTAGAGATGAAAAAAATAAAATCGAAGAACCACATATATTCATAAACTCATTTGACTCTCAACACTGAAGGATAATTGTTCCTGTTTTTTATTTTAGAGAAGAAACAATTGAAGCTGTGAGAGGTTAAATAACGTGTCCATAGTCACTGAGTTGGTAAGTAGCACATTTGGGATTTATAAATCCCAGTCTGTACAACGCCAAAGTCTCTGTCTTTCTGTACTTCTTCCAACATGTATCATGATATAGCACAAAGAGCATGTATACCATGACTGGGAATAAAAATATTTTTATTGAGTGTCTACTTAATATATCAGACTTTGTCATTTATCTTAATGGTAATCCTTTAAAGTCATTTTATTTAGAATAAAGCTCTTTAATTACACTTAATATATGGCAGGCATTAATTAGCAGATGGGAATAAAAGTTTGAGAATACTTTACAGATAACAGAGCAGAGGACAAGTAAATGATTGTCCGATCATACTTTTAATAAGTGGGAAACAGGATTAGAAAACATATCTACAAGAATTCAAAGAAATAATTCATACAAAATCTTCTTTTTAACTTTAATTATCACCAAAAGAAAATGTAAAATTCACATCTGTTCCAAAACTGCTAAAATTTTCTCACAAGTATAATTTTCATGATTTTTTTTTTGCACAAGACAATTATAAATCAGGAGTTTTATAAAGCTTCGATTCCCCATTAAATACTATGTTGGGAAAGTAATAATTGGATTCTCTTTCCTCCCTTGACTATTCCAGGACCAGCTAGCTACTCTGCTGTTGAAAATTATTCTTTGTTGGCTAAACTTTTTTACATATAACTCCAATTAGGTTATCATCCAAAGTTACAGTGGTTTAACCACACTGGATTTTACATTACTATATCAGATTTAGAGAAGAACATCATTCTGTATGCAAAGTGTTTGAATTACAAAGCACAATACGTAAAGGGGAAGAAACACTTCTTTCTGAGCTTTGACAACTTTCTTGGCGCACAGTTTAAAAATGAGAAGTTCGAATTATGTTGGAGTGCCTCTATCTTCTGTAAAGCATATTTTATGGTAGCAATCTCTATGGCTAGATCACATTATATACACATTTCCTAAATAACCAGAAAATAGTTGTATTTGTATGAAAATAAATAACACAGATAAGAGAAAAAAATCTTGGATTGTAATTCTGACTCTATATAAAACTTGCTGTGTGACCTTAAGCGAGAAAACTCTCTGAGCCTCAGTTTCCCTTTTTTAATAAGAAAAAGGTGGTGTTAAGTTCTACCTATGTGAAAATGCAGGGTGTCTACCTTAAAAATAAACTTTAATACTAAGAAATCCACCATGCCTTTTTAGGAAGAGCACCATACAACAATTCGGTTCATGTTAGTCTTCCAGACAAGTTAGACGCAGCTGTGTAGCTAAAGAAGCAGAAAAGAGGCCAAGACAGGAAATGCTCTTTCCAGCTCTTTCTACACTGCACTAAGAAACCATAGGCAGGTTATTTAGATTCTCTCTGTCCAGGTTTGTCCTTCTGTGGTATCAGAGAGCTGTCAGAATTTCTTTCTTTATTTTTAATTCTCACAAGCCTGGAAAAAATGAAGTCCCTTGAAAAGCTCCAAATAGTCTCACCAGTAATTTTACAGCAATTAAAATCAGGTAACATAATAATAATTTTTTTTTGACATTTCAGTGTTACTTTAGGCTTTGGCCTAAAGTAGACAAAATCAACTCGAGTCAGAAATTTTAAATATCAAATTGGCCCTTTTGTATTGTGTAGACCTCCTGACACGATTAATTTACCGACTTGGTTTGCATTTATTTATTTCCTTCTACTCCCCTACCTTCCTGAAGCAGCCCTCCCACTAGCAGCAGATGCCTCTGGTACCCTGTGCCCTTCAGTCTCAACCATTTCTGCGTATATCTGCCTGACTTACAAGGGCCCGCATCTCTTCACCGGAGGGCTTTCCTGGCCAGTGAGGTCTGTTCCTCCTCAGCTTGTAGCAGATTGGAAATGCCTGAGCATTAATGGCCCTCCTGAGTAGCCCTCATCCAAGGCTGTACAAACACCTGAGCCCCCCCTGAGGCGTGGGTTCCACACATTTCCCAGAGCTTTCTGGTGGCATTTAGCCCCAGTTGCCCACACCCTTTATTGTATGCCTTCCCTGGCCTGCTCAACTTTCCCACTTCCCTAGGGTGTTTTCTGGGATCACCTACCAATTAAACTATATAAACATGAATCTCTGTTTTAGGGTCTGTTTCTAGGGGACCCAAACTATGCAGTGTCAGCTATATAAGAGCAGACGACGGGCTATGTTATGGGATGATTTATGTCCCCCGCCCTGCCCCCAAAATATGTTGTAGTCCTAACTCCCAATACCTCAGAATGTGACCCTGTTTGGAAATAGGGATGTTACAGATGTAATTAGTTAAGATGAGGTTATCAGGCTGGGCCCTAAAACAATGTGACTGGTATTCTTATAAGAAGGAGGAGACACAGAGGGGGAGACACACATGGAGAAGATGTATGTTGACTTGTGATGACAGAGGCAAAGACTGAGTGTTGAAGCTGCAAGTCAAGGAATACCAAGGATGGACGTCTACCACCAGAAGCTAGGAGGAGGCAAGGATGGATTCTGCCCAGAGCCTCAGAGGGAGCATGGCCTTGCTGACACCTTGGTTTCTGACTTCCAGCCTCCAGAAGTGCTTTGTTACAGCAGCCGTGGGAAACTAAAATAGACGACACTACCTACTCCAAGGGTTTTCCAAAGACCATCTCAACTGCTTATTTTCTCATTTAGAGGTTCCTTCTTCTAACCTCCCTGGTGTTCTAAATCCCTCACTTTATACTTTGACTTTAATGTCTTCTGTTTCTCCCTTAGTTTGGTTACATATTCGTTACTATTCTCTGTTTCATTGACCTTGATCTCTTACTCAATTTTTAGCTCTGCAGTATACTTTGAATTAGCACAGTGGTTATCAAACCTTAGTGTACATCAGAATCTCCTGGTAGCTTGGTTAAAACACAGATGGTGGGATCCTCACCCCGAGAGTTTCTGATTTGGTAGGTCTACTTAGGGCTGAGAATTTGTATTTCTAGCAAATTCAAGTTCCCAGATGCTGCTGGTCATAGACCACACTTGGAGAATCTGATTTTAGGGAGCTGTCAGAATTTCCCATTCTAAACCACTATCTGTGGCTTGACCCCCCTCCTCCAGTCAGTGATAGCTTCCCCACCCCCATTTTCCACATCAGAACAAGGGGAGTCTCATCCACAAAGATAAAGATCTCAAGGCTTTGTGGTGCCTGAGGTCACTAGAAGCTCCTGGATACGATTCGCTGCCTTGATACACATCTTAAACACTGCTGTCAGACTCATATTTCTAAAGCACAGATATGATTGGATAATTTCTTGGCTTCGTTATTTTTTCAGGTTGAAATTCAAACTCCTTAGTATGATATAAAAGATCTGTGGTAATCTCACACTTGCCTCATCCTCCAGCCTCATCCCCCTTTTTTGTCCTGTAGTGGGAGCAGAGCAGACACTGGGAAACAATATTTATTGGGCACCTCCTATAGGCTGGCATTGTACTAGTTGCATTATATGTGTTACCTCATTCAGTCACCGCACAAACCTACAAAGAAGGAATTATTCATTTCCACTTTACAGATGAGGAAATCGAGGCACAGTCAGCTAAATAACTGCCTGAACACAGTCGCCCTGCCTCTGACCATCCAAGCCTGGATTCAAACCCAAGTCTAAGTGATTCCTAAACCCTCCCACCCTGTGGCCTCCTCACTGGAATGACCAAACATCCTGGTTTGCCTGGGACAGTGCCTGTTTATTCCTGTTGTCCCAGGGTAATTATGAAAAGCACTCCTCTTCACTCTCAAAAGTATCCTCCTGGTTTTGTTGATGAATTACACGGCCCCTCTGCCTATGTTCTAAATCCACCATGCTACCAGCTGTTTCTGGAATGCTCTATATTCACTCATGATTCCATTTCTTTTCGTGTGCTGTTCCTTCTGCCTAGAATGTCCTTTCTTTCCCTTGTCTCCTGGAGAAATTATGCCCAGTTCTTGGGACTTGGCTCTTCTTCATTGTCTCTGGGACGTCTCCCCATCCTCTAGCTACAGGCAAGGGGTTTGATACGCTCCTCTGTGCTCCTTCTAATGCCATGTTTACTGGTATTCTAGCCTAATTTTTTGAGTACTTGGCAATCTTCTCTACCAGCTTGTGAATTCCTCAGTGTTTGGACTGTACCTTAACTATCTCTGTATACCCACAGTGCCTACAATTTTTATGGCCCAGAGCAGACGATTATTAAATATTTGTTGAATGATTGGATAAATGAAATAATAAAATGTGAAAGATCTAGCCATCTGCAGAAATTATTATAAAAAATATAAAAAGTAGAAACAAGATCTTTCAAAAGGAGCAGGCTTAAACCAGCTAGCTCTGGTTTACTTTACTTGGAGGCTGCTTAAATTCTAAGCGAGTGTCCAGAGACCTCTGACCTTGCATCAGCAGTTACACCCAGGCTGTCCTGTTTTATGAAGCGGTCCTCCTATTTGGGGCCTGAGAATTGTTCCCGATTCTCTGGACCACACTCTATTTCTACCATGTGCCTCGTGCCCTTAAATATTTTCCTGTCCTCTCTTATCCTGTGGTTGGAGTCAACTGTTTGGGCTGGAATCTTCACTCCACCATTTCCTAGCTAGGTGACTATGTGAAAACCTCTTAAGTTTCCTAAGCCTCAGTTTTTTTACCTGAAAATCTGTAGAATTCACTGCCTAGCTCAGAGGGTTGTTATAACAATTAAATAAGTTTTGTAAAGTGCTTGACATAGTTGCTGGAACATAGTAAGAATCACTGAGTTTTAGTTATGATTTGGGGGAATAGTATTATTATTCCTTCTTTATGCTATGTTTTCTTAGACTGGAAACCTTGTTTTCTCCAATTATCTATTTTTTTACCTTTGTCCTTCAGGATTTATATTAATTTTAGATGTCTTAATGTATGTCGTATTCCCTAGATAAGCCCTACAGACTGTAAATCACTTTACATATTCCACTGCTCCTCTGGGCTCCTAGTCCCTCCTTGCCTGACATGAACACTGTTCTATAGAAGCTTTTAAAATAAACCTGTTTAACCTTCTCACCAGATTAACTGACTGTCTTTGTATGTTTCCTCTAGAGGGCAGAGCCTGAGGCTGAGATTAAAGTGCTGACACTAGGGACATACAAGCCCAGGGTGATGAAGATGAGGAGAAGGGGAGAAGTGAGGTGATGAAAGATGTGGAATAATGCAAATCATTATCACGATGGTTACCACTTCACACTGAGTTCGAAAGAGGTACAACAGTTCCCTTGGCAGACATGTTTACTCTGCACAAAGGACTTTCTCCTAAGAGGTTGCAAGAGGAAGCTCACTTTGTTGGGTCTGTTGGGGGAAGAAAGGAGGGAAGGTTCACCTGCTGATGAGGGATCAGCTGGGAGTCCAGCTCTCATTTCTTATTGGTCATGATTCACCATACAAGGAGACATCTCCCTGGCACTTTCGAGCTGCATCATCAGGCCCCTTGGTAACCACTCAGGAAGCCAGATCCCATGCCTACAATATGGCACTTCATTCGAATCCAAAGTGGAAAGGTGACTTGGTGTGAGTGGATGCCACTGAAGAGAGAGAAGAAAGAAGGTTATCTAGGGAAACTGAGAAGATGCACGTGATTTGTGCCTAAGATTCTCTAGGCTCCTCTGTAAAAGGTTGGACTGATGCTCGCTGCATCAAAACCCATGACTAGCAGGCTAGTCTCTAGTATTCTCTAGTCTTCTACTCTAACCATATGAATTATATGCTTATTAAAAATCAGTTATGTTGTGGGACCGGCCCGGTGACGCAAGCGGTTAAGTGCGCACGCTCCGCTGCGGCGGCCCGGGGTTTGCCCGGTTCGGATCCCGGGTGCACACCGACTCACTGCTTGGCAAGCCATGCTATGGCGGGGTCCCATATAAAGTGGAGGCAGATGGGCACGGATGTTAGCCCAGGGCCAGTCTTCCTCAGAAAAAAAAAAAAAGAGGAGGATCGGCAGATGTTAGCACAGGGCTGATCTCCTCACACACACACACAAAGAATCAGTTATGTTGATTCCTAAATGTTTCTGCCATTTACACTTGTGATTAGAATTATACAGTTTAATGAAATACCACATAAACTGATAAAATATGAGTGTGAAAAGAATGAGAAGTGTTTGTATGAAAACTAAGGAGAATGTTTTGGAAAGACTTAATAAAGGTAAGTGTCTATAAAAAAGTGCTGTCAAAATAGGCTTATTAAGAGAGACAACCATATGCTAAGAGAGTAAGTCTTAAAAGGTCTCATTACAAGAAAAAGAATTTTTGTAACTATGTATGGTCACAGATGGTAACTAGTGTTATTGTGGTGATCGTTTCATAGTGTGTACAAACGTCAAATCATTATGTTGTACACCTGAAACTAATATAATGTGATATGTCAATTGTATCTCAATAAAAATAAATAAATAAATAAATAAAAGCAAGATTAAAAAAAAAGAGAGAGCCAACTGTAAAATATTTGCAAGGGAGCAACGTAAAAGAATCTTCACTCAGTTGCTTCACCCATGTCTCTACATTCTTGCTCCAAGGAAAATCATACATAAAGCATGATCTATGTGGTAATCCATGAAAGACAATGTGGAACTCCAGTCAGCAAATTCATAATCAAAGAAAGCCCTTGGCTAACAACAAGAAAAATATTGGTTATTTTTATCTACTTATTATATCTACTTATTATAAACTAAAAAGAATTTTTAGAGTTATATATGCACTATGTTTTAAGATCCTTTGCTTTAACCAGCTTTTTTGATTTGCCAGCTGTAATAGGGTGGTCTTGGTTATGCTATGATAACAAATCACCCTCAAGTCTTAGTGAATAACACAATAAACATAATTTCTTGCTCACCCTAAGTCTGCAGGTCCTGGAAACCTGTCTTCCATGGATGACCATCTGAAGCACTTACCATATGAAGCATGTGCCCTCCGAGGTCGACAGGGAAGAGGAAGAGAAGACAGGAAGAGTTCTGCATAATGCCACCTGACAGTGATGCACTTCGCTTCTGCACATTAACCAAAGCAACCCACACAACTGCACCTAAATTCAAGGAAGTGGAGAAGTGCAATGCTCCCGTGTGCCAGAAGGGGAGAAGAGTTGGAAATACTGGTGAACAGCAGTGACGTTCAGCACACCAACCTACCAGTGTACCCAGCATATGGAATAGGAAAACTTCTGCTCAATTAAATGAAGGATTTTCAGGTGGAGAAACATACCAGTTTTTCTTTAAATAATTAAAATAAGTATTTAAAATGATAGCTTAGAGATTATATTTTCAAGGCTATTCTTTATTTCTGGGAGCTCGTAACCAATTAAAGCAATTCTAGAGAAGACTTTTAAATAATATTAAATCATGAACCCCTCAAAGTTTATTTCAGCCCACATAATTTATTCTGTCATCAAAATGTAAAATATTTCTCCTAATCATACATTCTGCTTTTATATTTAAAAAGTAAAGAATACTAATACATTAAAAACCTCATACCAAAAAAATCCATATATTACCAGCTGACTGCCAATATGGCAGAGTCTTTAAATGACCTAAGATACAGAAAGTTCAGTTTAAAAATATTTTGGATTTGAAAATTGATTCAAAAATCATCTAATAATATTCCTTAATGTTTTTCTTTTCTTCTTCTTCTTCTTTTTTTTTTTTTGCTGAGAAAGATCAGCCCTGAGCTAACATCTCTTGCCAATGCTCCTCTTTTTGCTGAGGAAGATTGGCCCTGGGCTAACATCCATGCCTATCTTCCTCCACTCCATATGTGGGACGCCTGCCACAGCTTGGCTTGATAAGTGGTGCGTGGGTCTGTGCCTGGGATCCGAACCTGCGAACCCTGGGCCACCGAAACAGAGCAGGCGAACTTAATCACTATGCCACCTGGCCGGCTCCTCTTCTTCTTCTTTTTAAAGGTAATTCCATAGTTTTCAATGTCAACTGTTAACTTAAACTTTTTAAACTTAATTTTGAACTTCAAAAGAGTTGTCTATTTAATTTAATTAATTATATTTTTAAGTTGTATTGCAACTTTTATGCTACTCTTTTCTAGATATCATTTGCTTATAAACTAGTTCTTTGGCAAATGAAATATTGGTTGCATGTATGTCATATCTCAGCTTGTGTTCACAAACATTATACAAATAAGTAGAATTTTTGTGTGCACTCGTTCATCTGTCTAACACATATACCCCATCCTGGGCCCAACTTCCTTGACTCAAGGCTGCTTGCTATAAACAACAGCTCCAGTCCAACAACTGGGTCTCTAGGGAGCCAGGGAATGAGAAGGGAGCATCCTTTGTTGGCCTGTATTCTCAGTATAATCCCGTGCTTACCTGATGGACAGCTTCTTTATTAGAAGCAGTAATACCTCCAAATTTTTATTTTGTCTTTAGAAAAGATAATAAATTATGCTTTTATTTAACTTTTTAAATTTTCATAACTAATTGGTATACTTTTCAGTCTGCCTATAATACGTTTTGAGTCATTAGTGAAAAGTTATATAAACAAACTATTATGGTATAAAAATGTCGGGTTGGAGAGGTGTAGAGGTGAGGTCTACTTAGAGTATTAAAGATAGATCAACCACCTTTGGCTTTGCCTTTAGTCTCAGCAACAGCAAGTGGGGAATGGACTTTAGGGGGATGGGGAGGGAGAGGGTGTGGTTGGAAAGAGCTCCCTGGGTTGTTCTGATAGCCCCCCATCCCCAGCTAAGGGCCTGTGTGCCAGAGGTAAGTCATAGCACTTGGGGAGAACTGACTGAACTGCCTACTAACTCTACCACGACCTGAAGCAAATTGCCTAACTCTTAGCCTCAGCTTCTTCATCTGATAAACCTTTATCTCCTAGCGTTATTTTGAAGGTTAAATAAGATAATAAGCATAAAGAACCTTAATGCTGTGTTTACTTACAAACTGGTTTGAAATCTCATATTGAAGTCAGTGTAACAAGTTACCATCCAGATCCCTAAAAATAATAATCAATCAGCAATTAAATTCAATACTTAAAACAACAAGAACAAAACACTTACTGTGTGTTTAGAATTAAGACCACTGTGTCTACTACTTAATTTCCCTTAAGTTGAATTTTTTTCTTATCCTTTGTGCTTATTTTCCTCAAAATTCTAGAAAAGGTGTTTACAAACTATGTGTCCACTACCCATTGGTGGGTAACAAAATAAATGTAGTGAATTGTAACTAGCATTTTTAAATGAAATAAATGGAATGGAATAGAATAGAAATAATTAGAACATATCACATGGTTTCTTAGCAAGAACTGTGTACATTGCGTTAAATGAGTCATGATGTAAAATGTATTTCTTAGTGAATATTAAAAAAAATTTGTAAAATACTCCTCTAGAACAAGCCGAAATGAAATCTGGTACATTTTCCTGCTATCAAATAAATCTGATTTTATCTTATCATCTCTTTAATCAAGAATAATAAAATATAAAATTTTTTAGCCATCTATCCAGCCAAGTTTTTCTTTAGTAACACTTAAAGCATTACATGTCCTTTAGAATGATTCTTACACAGCTGGTATCTCAAGTAAAGCAAGTATATGGGATGTAGAACAAGAAGTGATCTGCAGTGCGCCCCAAGTTACTGCTGCTGAGAGGAAGTTCCGGGGTGCTATACAGGCAGTGCCATGGCACCAATCAAATGGTGGATCCAATTAGATTTACACTCCTCGAAGGAGGGACCTGTCCCACTTGGGTGGCTTTAAAATGTCTTTCTATGTCATATCAAGGACAGAATACAGCACCAGAGGAGAGAAAACAGCTTGTCACAGAGACCAGAGGCACAGAGACTCTGTGAGTAGCAAAGTGATTCTTGAGGCAGTAAAACCTTTCCGGTTGTGCCTGCCCATTTAGGACGAGGTGGCCAACTCAAGGTCCGCAGAGTGGGCTAGCAGAGAAACATCCCCCTGAAAGACATGAAAACAGAGCCAGGTCACAGGATCCTTATATAACCTTTATAGATCATTTACATTATTGTTCAGAATCAATCATACATAGTCCCCATTCGAGGGTTTAGTCCTTCTCAAGAAATCACAAACGCCATTTTGGTAATGAATCTCCCCAGACAGGGGAAATGGGTTATCCGCACCAATTAAACCAGAGTTCTGACACCCAATGTGGACTAAACCAGGTAAGCAGCCCCCTTTCAAATCCTCCTCAATGAGGCTAATGTCTGCGTGGCTGTGCCGCCCACTGAACACGCATATAAAGGTGCCACCAGACAAGAAGCCTTTCTGGTTCATCACTGCACTGCAGGATGCCATGAAGGAAGTCACACGCTGTGGCTTCCATTAAGCCTGTGACGAACTGAATACCCTATTACTTGCATTTTCTGCGCTAGGATTTCATTTGGTGACATCAGTGGGTACCACTGAAGTTGAAATTTGCGTGACATTTTTGCAGGTGTTGCTTTTCACCAAAAACGTTATTTTACATAGTTTAGCCACTATGTCGTGCTTTAGGTCTAGAACTAAACCTTGGGAAATCTAATGAGGTTGAAAAGAAAAGTGCAAGTTAACGGCCGAGGCTTTAACAAAGGCTCGTCCTCCCTCAGGCTCTAAAGAGTCAGTAACCGAGTTCAGTAACTGAAAATTAAATTAGAAGAAAATGCCACCTCTGCAGCTCCCGCTACCTTTAGCATTGATGGTAATAGAGAATGGGGTGGGGGCGGCAGGGTTCTGCTCAATAGAGCCATCAAGAAACTTTCAGAGCCTCGAAACGGTGTGGAAATCTGCCCTTACACTACGTCATAAACTTCCACGGGGTGATATTTTGCCCTCTCTCTATCCTCCTTTTCCCCCATAGCCATGTCCTTGTAGTAAATTTCCTCTTCTCTTCCCTCTGTTAGTTTCCTGTTATTCAGTCTTAATTTCTATTTCCCCTCTCCCCCACTTCCTCTTTTGTTTCCTCAACTGTTTGTTTTTCCTCCCTCCCATATTTACTGCTTTACAAGAATGGTTTAACTAACGTCGTGGTTTTTGTGGTTTGCCCTGTTCAGAATCTGAGAGAAAACAGCTAAAGAGTCTCCAGCGCCAGGAAAGCGTACGGCTTTTGACTCTATCTGGTCATATCAAATGAACAGGCACGACTTTCTCAGGCCGGCATTATCAGGCTACGTGATAAGGGCAAGCAGGAAGGACTCACCAGCAGTGCCCATATTCTTTACAAAGGCAGAGGCGGGGGCAAAGAAAAGAAAACAAATTAGACCTTATCAGGATCCTTCCTATTCTTCGAAGAAGCATCTCTAAAAAACAATCAAGCAAGCTTGTCAGTTTCGCCAAAAATCAGCGATGCTTTAATATAATAAGATGGTACTGCCACCCCTTTACTTCTAAACAAATTACTAAAGAACCTATGTTATACAGCTATAAAGAAATAAAGGCTATTTTATCATAATTTGATTATGCTACAAAGCACTCTGCATAGCAATTCGTGGATCTAATTTTAGTTGTAATAATCTCTTGCCCTGTTATGTAAATGGAAAGACTTTCTACAGACTTCAGATAGCGGTAAGCTTAGGATCGAGAGCGTGCAAAAGCCATAGTTCAATTCCTCTAAAGTGATCTGCATCATATGTTGCAGCACATTTTTTTGCCCTTGCACAAAAGCTAGTATCTGCTGCAAATTAACCATCCTTTTCTAAATTCTACAGATGCCCTCTGAGAGTTTACCGATTCAAATTAAACCCAAGTCCCACAACTACAAAATAACACCGGGCATTTAAAATTTTCTCAAAATACTTCCTCCTTTTGTAACTGTTTCTGAATTTTTCCCTTCCTCTTAAAGAAAAGACATGTTGAACTTTACGGCAAGTGCACATTAGTTCTCACTTCCAGTTCTTGTGGTTCCACTCATTTTCAGAAGGTTTAACCGCCAGGATTGTCCCATTCCACCTAAGTCTCTGCAGGCCACAGAGATGTAAGTTCTGGTCTGGCCCCTGAGCAGACATAACTCTGACTCAGCTTCACATACCGGAATGCAAGAGGAGAGAGAGAGAGGCCTGTTCCTCAGGGCTCTTTGGTTGCTCTTTGAAATGCAATTTTATAATAATCCAAAAGTTAGCTTCTCCCAGGAGGGACATCCCTGGGACTCCCTCGGGGACGGCTGCAACCACTGAGAACTGCCAGGCTTCCCTCTTCACTGGCCCTTTTCCTTCATCTCTCTACAGTCTAGTTTTATTCACTCCTGCTGCAGACTTTTTCCCACACCCTGGAAGACATGGTGCGGACCACCACCAACTCTCTTCCCATGGCTTCACCACGTGGGAAGGCATGGCCCTCTGCCTTCGATGCAGGCACAAGGTATCCTGGGGGAGGTCCTTCCTTGTTCCTGCCTAAGTCAGATGCTCCCCCCACCCCCGAGGCCCTCTTCCCACACCACCCACCATGGCCAGGGAAGTTGTTCTGCAACTAGTGGTCCTCACTAAGACTGATCAGAGTGGGATTGCAACACATTTCCACTCTACGTGGGCTATGGCTTTCTGAGTTTGCATGAAGGCACGAAAAGAAAAACAATGAAGAGTTAGATATTGATACTTGATGCCAAGCACATCTTTTTCAACCTTTTCCCCTTCAAGTTAAAAATTACTGTTATTTCCAAAATTGCCTCTTTATGCAAGGATTTTATATCTATTGTTGTCACAGGGGAAAATTATTTGTATATATGTAAACTTTTCAATATTGATTTTCATTGATCAAGAGATTAAATATTTCTAGGAGTGGCCAGACTGGGACATGATGCCTACTGTTGATTAATTTAAATTAGAACTGTTATCTAAGCAATACATGAGAAAATATAGAATGCCTATGGCATAGGTGTATTATTTTATTCTTCGACTTAATACATCTATTAATTCTTTAAGATCTCTCTTCACCCAGACCTCTCTACCCACTCCACTCTCACCTCAAGGAGTGCAACAATTTTAAACAGCAAAGCCTTTGCTAAATTTTGGGGGGTATTTTTTTCCTCTGATTTCTTTATAAATATTTGAATTAATCACAAACTTCAATCCCAAAATACAGAATTATACATAATTTTTTGGAATATACAAAGAGAAGTTACTATTTCAACCCAAATTAAAATGTGTTTTTTCCTCTATCCCCCAAAAAAGTTTTATTATACTTTTATAAGCTTTTCTTTCTGCATAGCACTGCAAACACATTGCTGTTACAAGCAGTGTTGTCAGGGAAGGGAGTGTGAGCTTTAATTCAAGTCTTGATTAGGTCACCTACTGGCTGTGGGCATTGGTTAGTTTCTGGGCCCCAGTTTTTTCACCTATGCCCTAATATAATAAAATATGTGGAGATGCTTAGTAAACAGTAAAGTGATATACAAAAATAAGGTAAAAATAAGGTATCAGTCAAGATTCAACCAGGGAAGCAGAACCAGTATACATATTTTCATATGTATTTTATATTTTTGTATATATTTATACAAAATATATATATGTATGCATAAATATTTATTCATATGTGTGTGTACATGGATTTATTACAGGGAATTCTGGGCTATGCAGTCTCTGCAGGCTGTCTCCACATCAAGTTCTGGAGCCCAAATGGCACAGGCAAGCAGGAGTGAAGATCACAAACAGGCGGGAACTGTCTAAAGCATGTCTATTCTTGTTGCCTCTGACCTTGGTGACAAGAGTATTCCGCAGAATCTGGGGGCCCTCGTCTTGGAGCTGAACACACGTACCTGGCTAGGGAGTCAGAGAAACTGAATGAAGGCTGAGGGAGAGGGAGGGCAATTGTAGGCCCAGCTACTGCTCTTCATGTCAACAAGGTGAATGTAGAACTATTTTAGTTTTCCTTCCTCTCTGCTACCTGGAGTCTCTGCACCTCAGGGATGGCCCAGGCCCTCTTTAGCGGACTTACACCTGGTTAAGTCAGGACCACCCAGGGTGTTCTCCCTTTTGATTAACTCAAAATCAACTAATTTTGGACTTTAATTACATCTGGAAAACTCCTTCATGGCAGCACCTAAACTAGTATTTGACTGAATACCTGGGAGAAGGTGTGCATAGGCTACAAAATGGCTGCTGCTTCCCATCTGCTCTTCAACTCTTGTGAGAAAATCTCCCTTGAAGCCCACACCAACCAGAAGCATACTAAAAAGGGAATTCTGGGAAAGGTAGTTCAACCAAGATGACACATCACAAAGCCATCCCATGATCAATAAGAATAGTTTCTATCCTAGAAGAAAAATATAAGCAGCCTACTATACAAATGCCAAAGATGGCCCAGGGGGTCACTCTCTGTCGTTGTTCTTCCCTCTTCCCTCGCCCGCGCCTAGACTCAGTCTCATGCCCCCATTCTTCCTGACAAGCAGCACATCTCTGTGGTTAATTGGTCCTGAGTGGGATGTGTGCACATGGAGGGGAACCTGCTCTTCCTCTCCCTGCTCCCAGCCGTCCTGAGCGCCACATAGTTAGAAATGCAGTCATCTAGTGATGACCTACTTGTGAACATAAGACACTGTCACCACAGCACCACATTTTGCTTTCATTGTGGACAAAGGACACTTTTCCTCCTCCTTTAGAAGTCGACGGAGGCCCTCCTCCTACGTCCTTGCAGTGCCTTTCTCTCCTTAGTCTTGGCTTTGAGGAACAGGTTGGACATGTATTTTTAAACACAGTCTCTCCTCCACTGCTTCTTTCTTCACTCTCCTGAATTGTAGGGCGTATACAGGTCAAAGCGCAGTACGGATGGGACTATTTGAGGAATTTGTTTTCAAAGCAGTCACAAAATAAATTCTTTAACTAGACCTTCGGGTATTTCTTGATAACTCACATTACTAGTGGAAGAAACTTTTGACACTATAGGTTCCCAGGATCCTGACTAAAATGAAGTTTGATTTGTTGCCCATTATCTCTCTAGTATTGAGGGTCATTCTCACAAGCTGTAGCTTGAAGCCTGCGCCAAACAGCCCCCAAACCCATATGTGAGGAGACAACAGAGGCTGCATTCAGTGCCTCTGCAGCAAGCCAACCCTCCTGGCAGCCCTGCCATGATGTTGCTTCTACCCGTCATAATGAGATTTTTTTTGGTCCACAGTGGCCAAGCCTCTGCCACACAGTCCTGTCCTAATATCCTGGGTCTCCATCCTGCTGTATCAATTTTCTGCTTGATTCTCTGCTTCAATCCTGGCACCTACAAAGCTTGTACTTTGATGTGCCCCCTACGACAGGCCTTCTGAGGGTAGTCAACTGCCTCTGAATGCCAGTTGCTGTGACGGGGTATCCACTACTTATGGCTGGATCTCCTGGAAGAAGCCTTCAATTCCATCTGCCTGAATCATTCCTTCTTTGCCACTAGCAGTCCTAAAACAACCCTGTCCTCTCCCTCCCCCAATGCCCTATTCCAGTCACTTGCTGGCATGTACATTTCTTGCCTACTTGTGTGTCAGTCTCACACTCACTACCCAACTGTCCCAAATGTTCTGAATACCTACTGCCAGCACTTCTCCTGGGAGCTTACCCAGGAGAAAAAAGGGTCTGTTTGGGTTCTCAGTTCTGGGCCCTACCAGGTAGGCCCATTTTACTACTGATCAAACAGTTGTGGTGGATAATTATGAACATGTGATTTTTTTTCACAGAGATGCAAAAATCATGCAGAAGCCAAAGTATATCAAGAATAAATTTCACAAAATCTTAATGTTTCTATGCTGACAAATAATTAGATACAAAATTCATAAAAATCTCAATGAAGCAATTATAGCTGTTGATTAGCATAGTTTATATTTAGTATAGAATGGGATTTCTTTCTCTCTCTTTCTCTTTCTTTCTCTTTCATCTTTCTTTCTTTCATCTTTCTTCCTTCCTTCCTTTCTTTCTTTCTTTCATCTCTCCCTCTCTCTCCCTCCCTCTCTCCCTCTCTCTCCCTCTCCCTCTCCTTCTCCTTCTCCCTCTCTCTCTTTCTTTCTTTCTTCCTTTCACATTCTGAAACATACAGTTTTGAGCCAGGAATTGTGCTAAGCGTAGGGAATAAAGGATGAATTTATATATCTATAATATACATGCACAAACACATGTTACTGACCCTTTGAGTTTCACATCCTAGATATTGAGACAAATGAAAACAAATAATTACAGCGCATGATGAGAGCCTACAGAAATGAAAGTGCTTGATTTTGTCTAGAAATGTTGGAGGAGGCATTTTAAGGAAATGAACACGAGTTGACTCTTGAAGAACAATTAGGATGAATTCAGCAGACAGGTAAGGTGAGTAAAGGACCTTCTAGGTAAATGGAATAGAAAGGCAGAGACATAAAGAGGAATGTGGTACATTTAGGGAACTGCAGGGAGTTCCATACTGCTGGCATCTAGGGTTAGTCCAGGAGCAATTGTAAGCAGAGTCTGAAAAAGTAGACAGGTCTGAACTCATAAAGGTCCTTGTAAGTCATGCTGTGAATCCAGGACTTCATCCTGCAGGTGATGAGAAGTTACTGGAGGATTCTAAGCAGTGGAGTGACATGAATTTGTTTTATTTATTTATTTTTTTTTTGGTGTCCCTTTCCCTGACCCCTAATCTCCCTTCTCCTGCCTGTTCTCCATTACTTGGTATTCCTTCTCTTCTGCCTCACCTTCACAATCTAGCTATCCCTTGTCCTAGCCCTTAAAAGCCCTAATCTCTGCCACCTTGATAATAGAAGGGGATAATATTTACTGGGTCTCTATAATGATCAGCCATTGTGTAAGTAGGTACACATTTGTTATTGAATTGGAGTCACAGTTATGCATGTGCATTATCTCCATTTCACAGATGAGAACACTGAGGTTCCTAAAGACCAAAGTGCCTAAGAGAACACAGCAAGTAAGGAATAGCACCAGCATTGTAATTGAGGTGTGTCTGACTTCAAGGGCCGTGCTCAACTAACCCTTTCTAATGTAATCGCTGCAGGGTTGTATAAATTCTGAAACTCAGTTAAAATTCTTTTATTCACATATGACCTTTTAGAGTCAAGCTTTCAGTCTGAAACAAGTTTACAGGGAAGATCTTTTTGATGAGACCAACTTGAGGCTCAGAAGGAGGTCCCTCAAATCTTTCTATGTGGTGGACTGCCTCCTCTGTCTTCACTCGTTGATCCAATTTTGCCTGGGACCAGATCATGACCAAGAAAATGTGGTTGATTTGATATTCTCAGAATTCCTATTTCATTAGATGACATTTGCATGTCCGCTGTTCAAGACATGTCCTGCTTTCTGTGGCTCTGAAGCTCTGTGTAGATTAACTGATTTGACTTTCTAAACCTGGCCCTATTCATCAGTCCCAGAATTACCCAGCATGTCCTGTTCTGACATAGCCAGAGTCCTCACCAGTGTCTCACCTGGTGCATTGGCTGCATGATGTGTGTGCGTTTTGTTTACCATCATGTTTCCATTATCTCACTGGTATAATCTTCTAAAACTGCACCCAGTCTTTTCTCTAGTTCACTATTCGTTTTTCGGTCCATTCCTTTTTGTGCTACTGGCTGCATCTTCCTTCCTGTATTTCTCCAATATTGACATATGTTAACTTTTATTTCTTATGCCTGGTTATTTTTTTTTAATTTTTTGTTTATTGCAGTAACATTGGTTTATAACATTGTAAAAGTTTCAGGTGTACATCATTGTACTTCTATTTCTGCATAGATTACATCATGTTCACCACCAAAATACTAATTACAACCCATCACCACACACATGTACCGAATTATCCCTTTCACCCTCCTCCCTCCCCCCTTCCCCTCTGGTAACCACCAGTCCAATCTCTGTCCCTATGTGTTTGTTTATTGTTGTTATTATCTACTACTTAATGAAGGAAATCATATGGTATTTGACCTTCTCCCTCTGACTTATTTCACTTTGCATAATACCCTCAATGTCCATCCACGTTGTTACAAATGGCTGGATTTCATCATTTCTTAGGGCTGAGTAGTATTCCATTGTGCATATATACCACAGCTTCTTTATCCATTCGTCCCTTGATGGGCACTTAGGTTGCTTCCAAGTCTTGGCTATTGTGAATAACGCTGCAATGAACACAGGGGTGCATGTCTCTTTACGCATTGGTGTTTTCAAGTTCTTTGGATAAATACCCAGCAGTGGAATAGCTGGATCATATGGTAGTTCTATCCCTGATTTTTTGAGGAATCTCCATACTGTTTTCCATAGTGGCTGCACCAGTTTGCACTCCCACCAGCAGTGTATGAGAGTTCCCTTCTCTCCACATCCTCTCCAACACATGTTGTTTCCTGTCTTGTTAATTATAGCCATTCTGACGGGCATGAGGTGATATCTCATTGTAGTTTTGATTTGCATTTCCCTGATAGTTAGTGATTTTGAACATCTTTTCATGTGTCTGTTGGCCATCTGTATATCTTCTTTGGAGAAATGTCTGTTCAGGTCTTTTGCCCATTTTTTAATTGGGTTGGTAGTTTTTTTGTTGTTGAGATGCATGAGTTCTTTATATATTTTGGAGATTAAGCTCTTATCAGAAGTATGGTTTGCAAATACCTTCTCCCAATTGTTAGGTTGTCTTTTCGTTTTGTTGATGGTTTCCTTTGCTGTGCAGAAGCTTTTTAGTTTGATGTAGTCCCATTTGTTCATTTTTTCTATTGTTTCTCTTGCCCGGTCAGACGTGGTGTTTGAAAAGATGTTGCTAAGACCGATGTCGAAGAGCGTACTGCCTATGTTTTCTTCTAGAAGTTTCACAGTTTCAGGTCTTACATTCAAGTCTTTAATCCATTGGGAGTTAATTTTTGTGTATGGTGTAAGGTAAGGGTCTACTTTCATTTTTTTGCATGTGGCTATCCAGTTTTCCCAACATCATTTGTTGAAGAGACTTTCTTTTCTCCATTGTATGTTCTTGGCTCCTTTGTCAAAGATTAGCTGTCCATAGATGTGTGGGTTTATTTCTGGGCTTTCGATTCTATTCCATTGATCTGTGTGTCTGTTTTTGTGCCACTACCATGCTGTTTTGGTTACTATAGCTTTGTAGTATATTTTGAAATCAGGGAGTGTGATACCTCCAGCTTTGTTCTTTTTTCTCAGGATTCCTTTAGCTATTTGGGGTCTTTTGTTGTTCCATATAAATTTTAGGATTTTTTGTTCTATTTCTGTGAAAAATGTTGTTGGAACTTTGATAGGGATTGCATTGAATCTATAGATGGCTTTAGGAAGTATGGACATCTTAACTATGTTAATTCTTCCAATCCAAGAGCATGGAATATCTTTCCATTTCTTTGTGTCTTCTTCAATTTCTTTCAGAAATGTTTTATAGTTTTCGGTGTACAGATCTTTCACTTCTTTGGTTAAGTTTATTCCTAGGTATTTTATTCTTTTTGTTGCAATTGTAAATGGGATGGTATTCTTAATTTCTCTTTCTGCTACTTCGTTGTTAGTGTACAGAAATGCAACTGATTTTTGGATGTTGATTTTGTATCCTGCAACTTTACCATATTCGTTTATTACTTCTAAAAGTTTTCTGGTGGATTCTTTAGGGTTTTCTATATATAAAATCCTGTCATCTGCAAATAGTGACAGTTTCACTTCTTCCTTTCCAATTTCGATCCCTTTTATTTCTTTCTCTTGCCTGATTGCTCTGGCTAGGACTTCCAATACTATGTTAAATAGGAGGGGTGACAGTGGGCATCCTTGTCTGGTTCCTGTTCTTAGAGGGATGGCTTTCAGTTTTTCACCATTGAGGATGATATTAGCTGTGGGTTTCTCATATATGGTCTTTATTATGTTGAGATACTTTCCTTCTCTACCCATTTTATTCAGAGTTTTTATCATAAATGGATGCTGTATCTTGTCAAATGCTTTCTATGCGTCTATTGAGATGATCATGTGATTTTTGTTCTTCATTTTATTAATGTGGTGTATTACGTTGATTGATTTGCGAATGTTAAACCATCCCTGCAACCCTGGAATAAATCCCACTTGATCATGGTGTATAATCTTTTTAACATATTGTTGTATGCGATTTGCTAGTATTTTGTTGAGGATTTTTGCATCGATGTTCATCAGTGATATTGGCCTGTAATTTTCTTTTTTTGTGTTGTCCTTGTCTGGTTTTGGTATCAGGGTAATGTCAGCTTCGTAGAATGAGTTAGGGAGCTTCCCCCCTCCTCAATTTTTTGGAAGAGTTTGAGAAGGATAGGTATTAAGTCTTCTTTGAATGTTTGGTAGAATTCCCCAGGGAAGCCGTCTGGTCCTGGACTTTTATTTTTGGGGAGGTTTGTGATTACTGTTTCGATCTCCTTACTGGTGATCGGTCTATTCAAATTCTCTACTTCTTCTTGATCCAGTTTTGGAAGGTTGTATGATTCTAAGAATTTATCCATTTCTTCCAGATTGTCGAATTGGTTGGCATATAGCTTTTCATAGTATTGTCTTATAATCTTTTGTATTTTCGAGGTGTCTGTTGTAACCTCTCCCCTTTTATTTCTGATTTTACTTATTTGTGCCATCTCTCTTTTTTTCTTGGTGAGTCTAGCTAAAGATTTGTCAATTTTGTTGATCTTTTCAAAGAACCAGCTCTTGGTTTTATTAATTTTTTCTATTGTTTTTTTGGTCTCTATTTCATTTATTTTTGCTCTGATTTTTATTATTTCCCTTCTTTTACGGATTTTGGGCTTGGTTTGTTCTTCTTTTTCCAGTTCCTTTAGGTGCATTGTTAGATTGTTTATTTGAGATTTTTCTTGTTTGTTGAGATAGGCCTGTATCACTATAAACTTCCCTTTTAGAACCATAAATTCTGGCATGTCGTATTTTCATTTTCATTTGTCTCCAGGTATTTTTTGATTTCTTCTTTGATTTCTTCGTTAACCCAGTTGTTGTTCAGTAGCATTTTGTTTAATCTCCACGTATTTGTGGCTTTTCTGATTTTCCTCCTATAGTTGATTTCTAGTTTCATACCGCTGTGGTCAGAAAAGATGCTTGGTACTATTTCAATCTTCTTAAATTTATGGAGACTTGTTTTGTGGCCTAATATGTGATCAATCCTGGAGAATGTTCCATGTGCATTTGAAAAGAATGTGTATTCTTCGGTTTTTGGATGGAATGCTCTGAATATATCTACTAGGTCCATCTGTTCTAGTGTGTCGTTTAAGGCCAATGTTTCCTTATTGATCTTCTGTTTGGATGATCTATCCATTGGTGTAAGTGGAGTGTTAAAGTCCCCTACTATTATTGTATTACTGTCTATTTCTGTTTTTATGTCTGTTAATAACTGCTTTATATATGTAGGTGCACCAACATTGGGTGCGTAGA
Source organism: Ceratotherium simum simum (assembly GCF_057802395.1). Taxonomy (NCBI): domain Eukaryota; kingdom Metazoa; phylum Chordata; class Mammalia; order Perissodactyla; family Rhinocerotidae; genus Ceratotherium; species Ceratotherium simum. The sequence continues at coordinate 79,499,509 of NC_141903.1, read as the reverse complement.
TATTTACAAGTGTTATATCCTCTTGTTGGATTGTTCTCTTGATCATTATGTAATGCTCTTCTTTGTCTCTTTTTACAGTTTTTGTTTTAAAGTGTATTTTATCTCATATGAGTACTTCTACCCCAGCTTTCTTTTCATTGCCATTTGCGTGGAGTATCTTTTTCCATCCCTTCACTTTCAGTTTGTGAGTGTCTTTAGGTCTGAAGTGTGTCTCTTTTATACAGCATGTATATGGGTCTTGTTTTTTTATCCATTCAGCCACCCTATGCCTTTTAATTGGAGCATTTAGTCCATTGACGTTTAAAGTAGCTATTGATAAATATGTACTTACTGCCATTTTTTAACTTTTTTTTTTTCTCAGTGTTTTAGTAGTCCTTCTCTGTTCCTTTCTTCTTCTATACAGAATTGATGGTCACTTTAGTTTGAACTCTGTCTGAAAGCTGCACTCTTAACTCCCTTCCTCCTTCCTTTTATGTTTTTGATATCATATCTAACCTCTTTTTTGTGTATTTGTATCCATTACGTTCTAATCATGGAAATAGATAATTTTTCCTATTTGTGGTCTTCTCTTTTCCCCTTAAATCAGTCCCTTTAATATTTCTTGTAGTACTGGTTTCTTGGTGACAAACTCCTTTAATTTTTGCTTATCTGGGAAAATTTTGATCTCTCCTTCCATTTTGAATGATAACCTTGCTGGGTAGAGTATTCTTGGCTGTAAGTTTTTTCCTTTTAGCACTTTAAATATATCATGCCATTCTCTTCTAGCCTGTAAGGTTTCTGCTGAGAAGTCAGCTGATAGCCTTATGGGATTTCCTTTGTATGTAACTTGACATTCTCTTGCGGCTTTTAGGATTCTCTCTTTATCTTTAATTCTGGACATTTTGATTATGATGTGTCTTGGTGTGGGCCTCTTTGGGTTTATCTTGTTTGGGGCTCTCTGTGCTTCCTGTACCTTGATGTCTGTTTCCTTCCTTAGGTTAGGGAAGTTTTCATCTATTATTTCTTGATATAGATTCTCTGCCCCCTTGTCTCGCTCTTCTCCTTCCTGGACAGCTATAACATGGATGTTAGTGCACTTGATGTTGTCCCAGAGGTCCCTTAGACTGTCCTCACTCTTTTTAATTCTTTTCTCTTTTACCTGTTCACCTTGGGTAATTTCTTCTAGTCTTTCGTCCAGCCCACAGATCCGTTCTTCTGTATCCTCTACTCTGCTTTTGAGTCCCTCTAATGAATTTTTCATTTCCAGTTTTGTATTCTTCATTTCTGATAGGTTCTTTTTTATATCTTCCATTTCTTTGTTGACATTCTCACTGAGTTCATCTATTCTTCTCCCCAGATCAGTGAGCATCCTTAACACTCTTAGTTTGAACTCTCTGTCGGGTAGGTTGCTCATTTCTGTTTCACTTAGTTCCTTTTCTGGGGTTTTGTCCTGTTCCCTTACTTGGAATGTATTCTTTTGCCTCCTCATTTTGCCTCTTTCCCTGTGCTTGTGTCTACGTATTAGGTAGGTCAGCTACGTCTCCTGCTCTTGGATAGGTGACCTTATGTAAGTGATGCCTTAGGAGGCTTCCAGTGTGCTTCCCTCAGTTCTCAATGTTCCAGGGGTGGCCCCTATGTGGGCTACGTGTGTCCTTCTATTGTGGCCTGTTTGCTCTCCCTGTAGGCGCCCAGGGAGGCTGAGTTATGCTCCTGGCCAGCTGTTGTAATGCTCAGCTGCTTGTAGCTGTTGTGGTCCCTTCAGTCTCTTTATCAGGTGTGGGGAGCCCCAGCACAGTTGGCTACAAGTTCTAATACCACATTTGTGTTGCAGTATTTCTTTTAAGTGAGTAGTCCCCCAGCGTGGCAGGTTGTTAGGCTCAGGGCCTTACAATTGCTGTAAGCCTCTAGCCTATTAGGTCTCTTGTCAGCTCTCTGAGGATTGAAGCTGGGTGGGGCTGGCCTCAGGCACAGGAGCACCCAATCGTTTCAGGCTTTGGAAGGTGGGGCAAACCTCCTATGTGGGTCTTTGAGAAGCACAAGTCTTCTGCAGCTGACAAGCCCTGCCACCCACAGGTCCACACACACAGTCAACACAGTCCTGCCCCGTGTGAGTGCCCCAACCTCCCCAAGCGGACCCAGTCTCTCCACGGCGGGAGCCCCACACACTCCGCCACCGCCCCACACTCTCCACCGGCTCCTTGTGCACACCCTGCCCAGCTCAAGTTGGCTCAGTTGCCAGGCTGCAGGGAATCCAGTCACCAATCTATGCAGGCCCACAAGTTGCCTGAGGGCTTGTTGTTGGGTGGGGCCAGTCTCTAGGGTGGGCTGCCTGCCCTTGCTGAGCTGGATTAAATCGGTGCTCTAGTGGGTGGGGCAGACCCTGGGCTAGCAGGCCTCAGGGAGAACTCCAATGGCGTCTGTGTCAGCACGCCCACACCGGGCCACAACAATGGCCGCCGCCAATGTCCCAGTCCCTGGAGAGGTCTCACCTCTCACTGAGATGCACTCAGGGCCTATTAGGTGAGACTCTTTTCACCACAGCACTGTGCACCTTTCTTTCTGGTGATTTTAGGATGCTTTCTGAAACGGGTGAGTTTGCGCGCGGGCCCTTTAAGAGCCAGTTTTAGTTTCTTTGTGAACCGGGTTTTCTGGGGGTGCTCCCCAGTGCTTTAGTAGCAGGCACAGTCAGACATTATGCCGCTGGTCTCGATTGTGCTGGGTCCACAAAATGCCCACAGTGGGGGCCTCCCCGGCTCAGGGCCCCGCGCCTCCAGGGAGGCTGCGTACCTGTGAGCTGCTCCCGGCGGCCGTGAAGCTGGCGGCTTGTGAAGGCGGCGTTTTTCTCTCCAGAAGGGAGTCTCTGCCTCTTCCACCTCAGTTAGGATTGTCCGTTGTTGCAGGAGTTCCTCTCATCCAGTTTTCAGTTCTGTCTCAGGGGTAATTTTTCCACCAGTAGTTGTAAATTGGCTGTGTCCACGGGAGGAGGTGAGTTCCGAGTCTGCTTACGCCGCCATCTTGACTCCTCTCTCCTTCTGAATTTGTTTTAGATTGAAGGGGAGGCTATATAGAAGAGGGGATAGGGAATAGTTGGAAATTTTCTGGAAAAGTTCAAACAAAAATTTTTGAAAACCTAAAATAAGGTGGTTGTGTAGCAAACAGAAAGACAAGTGTAACAGACATGGAGATGTCAGGACATTTCTGTATATTGTGGGACAACTCAGAAGCCATTTTAGTTCCCAAGATCCTCTTGGCTGAGGCTATAGGGCCTGCATCACAGTTCAACTTTCCTCTCTGCCCAATCTTACCCCTCCCGTCCTTCCCCTCCCTTCCACAGATGTTGATTTGAAGCATAATCTGTGTCCCAGAGAATGCAACCTACAACAGAGGAGGAGTCAAAAGGAGGTAGAAACAATTAAACTTAGAGGTCAGTTAGAAGTGGAGTTGAGAAATAAAGGAATCTCAGAGGACTCCAAGAGTTCACATTGGTGCTGGGTGGAATATGGTGCAGCCAACTCAAGGGAGTCACATCCAAAGGTGATAAGACAATGGGTTCTGGTCAAAGTTCCTATGAGACATTTTTGTAAAACTATTCATTATGCATTTGGCTAGCGGAGCATGGGTGAGAATAAGGCTAGAGAGAAAAACTTTGGTATCCATTGAATATAAGTAGTAGCTATAGGTGCAGATGAGTATGAGAAGAAGAATATATAGAGTAAGGTAAGAAAATGAAGGAAGACAGATTTCTAAATAAGTCTAGAATCCTTCAGCCATTTCAGCTGCAATCTCAATCTCCAAGTCCCTAAGAAATGATGGTTGCTCATTTTTTTCTTGGTGATATTCTTTTCTTATTTGATGTGAGCATCTTTACTGGAATGTAAAGTTGTTAAAGGAAGGGACTTATTTTGTTTATCTTTTTAGCTCAAAATACTTGAAATGTGGTAGGGGCTCAATATTGAATGGGATGGTACAAATATCAAAATGGAGCAAGTCCCAGTTGTATGTTGGAGTCTTCATTCTCTCTAGGCTGAAGATGGTTGCTCTAAAGACTTCCAGGTTTGTGCAACATCCATTTTGCTGCTTAATCTCTTTTAGCATTTCTATATTAAGATATCAGATAATGGTAAAATTTTGAATCAAATTTCTGCTTGGTGTGCAATGACTGCCTTTATTTTGTGCTGGTTCCTCAAAAAGTCTTCTCTTCACTTTGTGTGTGTCTTCCAGTTCAGAGTCATCAGCATACAGCAGTCCCAAATGACTCTCTCAACAACTTTTAAGGATCCTTACAGCCAGAAGAACCTCTCAGAGGATCAGAAGCACAGCTAATACCAGCTTATGGATTCCTTATTACATCCTTACGCATGAATAAAACAAGCTATTACACAATTGTTTTCTTTCCATCGGTGACTAGGAGCTGATCTAAACAAAAAATTCATGCAAACCCAATACCCCACCTTATATAACCCTCCCTTGGCAGCTGAATTAGTCAAGTCATAGCAACTATGCCACGCTCTTGCCCAAAACATCCTTGCAATTCCAGGGCTACAGAGTGGGCAAAATTAGAATGTAGTCAATCCACAACATCCCTGACAAGTACTGTGCCAGAGCAATTCAATGTCTAGACTAGTTGTTTCAGTCAGGAGATTAACTGGCTTATCTCAACCCCAAGGGCAACCTTTGGCTCACATCCAGGAAGTCGGCAGTTTTCAGGTTGCCCCTCACTGATCAAGCCATCAGCTGCTTGCCTAATCCCAGCATCATACACAGAATTACAGAACAGGACCTTTTTCCCACACAATTTGGGGTTTGAGCTGGTTATTTTTTTAAGGTTTAGTATGCCATCTTAAAAAGAATTTTTTTCTCAACAAAATATTGGTTGGAAATTTCATTAAAATGGTGTGCCCTTGGGTAACATCACAATAATTCTTTAGCTAGAAAGAAGAATTGTATATATATTTTTTTAATTAAGATTAAAATACACAGTAATTAATATAAATATTAAGTAATATATCAAAATTAATAATATGTTATTATATAATTATTAATTTTATTTATAATAATATAAATATTAAATAAACATTAATTGATAATAATTGTATGTATATATAACATCTTCTGGATATTACCTTAGGAACATTGCTTACAAAAAATTAACTGATTCAAGAAAACCAAAATATGCTCCTATTTCTTCATTATTTACAGCGTTTTTCTTCAAGGTCATTTTCCTTTCTTAAATGGACCACAATGATTTCAAAAAATGCCGAGCCCTCTCAGTTTGGAGAACCAGTACGATGCAATGGAATGAGCGTGAGTTTAAATTCGGACTCAGCTAAACTTGTGCAAACCACTGACCCCCTGTGGGCTTTAGCTTCCTCCTTATAGACGGTGGTGGAGTCCATGGGGCTGTCCCAGAGATGAGCCCTGAGCGCTCACCATCCAGTTCTAGGCATTCTGCGGTCCCAGGGGAGTGGGGAAGAGAACACAGCCCGGGGCAGAGGTAGCCAAAGAGGGTGTCAGAGAAAATGTGACTAAATAAAGACTAAGATGGACATACTTCACACTGCCACTATTGTGGGTGTCGAAAAATCAAACTTTCCAGAAAAAAAGTAAGAATTCTTACTTTTATGTCTTTTACTCTTCTTATTTTCATCGTGCCAAACATCTGCATGTTTGAAAACATCAAGAGCTACTTTCAAACATGCATTTAACTGAGTGTTTGTGTTGTATAAACAAAGCTATGAAATCAAAAGATCGGTGCTGAATAAAGCTGCGACTGTGATGATTATTAATTATAGTTAATATGTTTGACCCCTTTCTCTTTGCCAGGTATTGTGATAAGAGTTTACTTAAATTATTTTGTTTAATGTGCCCAATAAGCATTAGTTCGTTAATGCTTCCTGTGTGATAGATGTTATTTATATCCCTATTTTATAGAAAAAAGAATCTGGAACTTAGAAAGGCTAAACAACTTGCCCAAAGTCACTCAGGAGCAGATGTGAAATTCTTACCCAAGTCTGTCCACCTCCAAAATACAGGTTCTTAACCACAGTATTTAATGTTACTGATATCCAATATTACTAAATTCAAAAATTTATAAAATTATACACAATGGTTCTTTTTAAAAACAGAATGAAATCTATAAAACATTCATCAAATTGTAATGCTACTTTATGGAACTTTTATTGGGGCTAACTAAGGGGCTTTATGGACTCAAAAACTGGAAACTGACTACTGCAATTAGTTTTTCAGAATAAAAGCCAGGCTTGAGAGTCCTTCTTTGCATTGAATTTCAAATGTTCCAATTTGAATGAAACAGATGTTGAACTTTAGATTAGTTCAATCTGCATTAGATTTATCCTGTGCACACAGTAAGATAGTACGAACATGGGCACTTACGCTACTTTCTCTTTAGGGACACCTTTCCCCAGACCAGCTTCATCTGCAATTTAAAAGAGGTCTTTTCAAAGAAATAGAGGATTTTACTTAAAAGCACAAGAATTAGTCTAGTGAGTCTGAGCCATGGTCCATCCAATATTCTGTCTCTTCTAGGAGCATAAGGGGGCATGTCACATGATGGTGGTCTTCCATCATGTGAAACTCAAGAGGTTAGGGATACACCCCGAGACTTCTTGATATTTTTCTGACACCTGCAAATTTAGATTAACCTTTCTCGAAGCCTATATTTTAGGTTTTCATGATATAAAGTTCCATGTATACACTACCTTTGGGATAAACTAACATAGGAAACACCTTGGATTTGTGGATTCCAGATCTACTACTGCAAATATCTATGGTGTTCTCTAATGTGAGTTCAACGACTCCTGTTCTCCTGGTGAGGCTTGTCAAACCCACCGCAGTTTCAGTTGTTTACTGAACTCCCATTCTCTGTTAAGAGGAATATTAGCAAGTGATAGATGTTAAAGACATATTAACACCAAACTGAGACATTCTTCCTGACATAATTGGAAGGATTGAGTAAGAAATAAAAAAGGATTAGCTTTGGAGGTCAGCAGCTATTGGATGCATTTTATGTACGGTGCAATGCCTCTCCAAATGACTAAGCGTAGTATAGAGGAACGGGGCTTGTGTGCCCCCAAATTCCTAAAGAAATCATTCTCAAATTCCTAAAGAAATCATTCTAACTGTCCAAGTACATTAACTCATCTCTGCTAATTGAGAAGTCCAAATCACAATTCTGTTTGTTCTGTGAGTATAAAACAGAGACTTTCATATAAAAGTAGAAAATGAGAACATATCACTATATCAAGAAACTTGGGGGGGCAGCCCAGTGGCATAGTGATTAAGTTCGCACGCTCTGCTTCAGCTGCCCGAGGTTCACAGGTTTGGATCCCAGGAGCGGACCTACTCACTGCTCATCAAGCCATGCTGTGGCAGGCGTCCCACGTATAAAGTAGAGGAAGATAGGGACAGTTGTTAACCCAGGGCCAATCTTCTTCAGCAAAAAGAGGAGGATGGGCAGCAGATGTTAGCTAAGGACTAATCTTCCTCACTCAAAAAAAAAAAAAAAAACTTGGGCACCTTCTCAAAATATTTTAGTCAAACTACAACCAGGAAAAAAGGTATACAGGTTTTACCTTTATCAGTCTTAAATTTACGTGGTTCAAGCTTTGAGAGTTTCCACTTGTTTCTTGCATGTTTGGATTTAGTGTACAATCTACGCTCACTCTGTCTATATCCTTCGTGATTTCATGAGCTTCAGTCATATCACCTCTTAGCCTTCACCTCCCCAACCCGAAGAGACATTTTAGCCTCTCCTCCTTTCTTCATTCTTTTCATTATAAAAAGTAACCTGAATTGGAAACTTGGTTGTTTTTAAATTTTTACATTGAATACATTTTCTGAGTAGGGTCTAACTAGTGTTGGGAGTAACAAGAAATCTAGATTGAACTGAGTTCCTTCTCTCAACCTACAAATCAATGAGAGCTATTGCAGTGGTTCCCCCAAAAGAACCCAACTCTTCAGTTGTTAACTCCTCTTCAAAACCTTCTTTGTTTAGACATTGTCTCACCTCTATGCTTCCCATCTGGGGTTTGATGCAAATACCAACAGCAGTCCTATGGACGACGTTTCTGAAACTGCGTGGGGATGTTGAGGTGCAGGCTGTGAATTTTCTCTTGTCCAGGTATATAACTTTGGAGGTCATTTTTGGATGGATATCTCAGCACTTCAGACACTTCCTCTCCCCCTCAGGTATTTTTTAGGGATTAATTAGGCAGTTTGGTGTAGTGCAAAGACCATTACACTTGGAGTTCATTGGGGTTCTCCTGCCAGGCACCTTAATAACTGGAAAACTCAAGCTTTGGGATTCAGTTTCTTCTACTTAAAAGCAGAGAATTGGGAACTGGTTTTCAAATTCTTCCAGAGACTCATTGGGATTTCTTTGGTGCCCTTTCTCAGCCTGTTAGGGGATGAGGACCAAGGAGGGGTGATTGAGCTCGTGGAGTTCCGGACACCACGCCTCCCCACCAACCACAGCACCTCTGCTTTCACTTGTTTTATGTATTGGGTTTCCTCCAAAGGGTGTTTAAAACAAGAATTTCTGGATGTGAGGGCAATCTGACTGTGACATCTGTCACCCCATTTATGTCCAGGGTTGATTCTGCTGATCTGGCTAGCTGGGCAGGTGTCGCCTTTCTCCCTCACCGCTCCATGTGCATCCCTCCCGTTGAAGAGGGTGACTTTTCCCAATAGAAGAGGACAGTTCTTCCCCCAAGGGTGTAACAGTAGCCACACTCCCCTGCTAGAACCTCCAGACAAGCTCTTAAAGTCCATTTGTAGGAGAACGTAGGGTAGTCAAGCTTCCAAGACTCCAGACATATCCAAATGAGGCACTGCTTGTTGTAGTTTACTTTTCTTTAAGAAAAATAAAATTAAATTAAGTTAAACAAAAATTTCCAAATGATTAACAAAAAGGAAGGGGAGGGAAGGGAAGAGAGGAAGGAAGGAAGGAAGAAAGAAAGAAAGAAAAGCCATTGGACTATATAATATCTGATGATCTTAGGATGTGTAAACCTCTATCATGGTAGACTTGATAAAACAGTAGTTGTTGAAACTTTTATTACATGTAAACTTTGCATATTATATAGAATTAAGATTCATTCTCCATATAATTCTCATAAAATTCATAATTCTAATACTTCCCATCCTTTCTTGGGGGTTTGCTGTATGCCAGACACTTTGCTAAGAGCTTTACTTACATATCACTTTTGATTGAATCTTCACAACAACCCTTGGGGTGAGTAGCATTATCCCCATTTTACGAATGAGCACACTACGGCTTAGAGAGGTTAAGCAATTTGCCCAAGGATTCAACCCTGGTAAGCCACTTCTCTAAGGTTCAGACTCAAGTCTGCATGACTACAGATTAAGCTTTTAAACGTTAATGCATCTAAAATGTTTCTCTGAACAGAAGCCATTCGCAAGGGTAAATAAAACACAAATACAGATGACCTAAATGGTCATATTACAAAAACACAAAAATTTTATTTTGGGAATTGTAATTTGCAAAGAAATAAAGAAAGAAAATAAAATCCAGCTCAACAATGAAAATTTCACTTTGCAGTAACTCAGTTTATCATAACAAGCCCAGGGTCCTTGACAAATACAATGGTAGATATAGATTACCTTGCAGGGAAACAGCAAATTGAATTGTCTACCTTGTGTAGTTGAAATTTCAATGGCTTTCCTTTCCCTGGCTCCTTTAAATCACTATTTTAGCATATACGAGGGGTTAAAAGAAGCAGTTAACCACAATTTTATAATTGTTTTGTTTACATAGTTTAGAGAGCTATAACTGAGTAAAGGATTAAGGCTATAAAGTTCCCTAGTAAGACTCACATTGTTTGCATAACTTTGGTATGGACATATTTCATATGTGCAATTACTCATAGATATAAAGTAAACCCTTGTAATTTCACCAACAGTTGAGCCATTGTAGCTCAATCTCATGTGCTTCAAAATGATCGCTTTGACTTCAAGTGACCAATTGAAATGAAAGCTAATTGATTGCTGCTTATTTAATCTTCTTCATATCCCCCTACTCTCTGACCACTTCACTTTCATAAATGTTACTAGACCCTTTCAACTCCAGGAATATTCCCAGACTATTCTCCAGAATGCAGCATCATCTTCCCATCTATATCCACCCAACTTTTCTGCACTCCCCTTCTACAAACCTCCTCAAATACGCCTATTTAGTTACTCTAAAAATACATCCATCTCTTCTTTTGCCAGCAGCCCAATAGTACAATATAACATACCATTATAAAATTATACATATAGCATTTAAACATATTCATCTATTTATAATATTTGTTATATTTTGTTAATGTTAACCTTTTATATTGTTAACTTCTTGACGTGACAGAGACTGGTTGACTATTCCTCAAACACATCTCACCTTCTTTTTGGACACACGGTTGGACTCCATTCCTGATCTTGCCTTGCAGTTAGATGTGGCCATGTGATGGAGTTCTAGCCAGTGGAATGCTATTGGTGGATGTGCCCTTCCAGATATGGCCCTAAAACTTAAGTAGCATCTTCCATGTTCTTTCATTCTGCTAGATTTGTACAGATGAACATGACATCCTCGGAAGTCATGCCTTGAAGACGGTGGAGCCCGCAAGATGAGAGGAACCCAGGCTCCTGAATCACCCAGCCCATCAGCAGGAAAATCTATTTTTGACTTACATGAGTGAGAAATGTCTATTGTATATGAACCATTTTACATTTAGCATACGTTATTTTTAATATGCATTATGGTTTGAGGGTCTTTTGGCGTGATGAAACAAAGGTTTGTTCAGTTCCTGAGTAAATATTTAATAAAAATAAGCATTATTATAAAAGAATATAATTAGCATTTGTTGAGGATCTAGTGGCAGTTACTGGCAGTGGTCTGCCAGTCATTCCGCTAGGCACTTCACATAGGCTAGCATGTCTAATTCCCTCACTACCCTTTTAGTTGGACACAACCAGTGGCCCCCAGGATGAGTGAACCAAGGCTCAATGGAGTTAACTTACCAAAGCAACCACGTGGCAAAGCTGAGATTCCCACCATGTCTGTCTGGCTCCTAGCCTGTATTCTTCCCATTACACCATGATAGTTCCTTTTCACCAAGTTCGTTTTCCCTTCCTTACCTAAGACCCCAAATTATGCCGGGTCTTTAGAGTGAAAAAATGCCCTAAATGTATTACTTGAGTTGTGAGCAAAAAGAAAAAAAGAGGAAAATAAAGCGAATTAATAAAATATTTTAAAATATATTTTCACATCAGTATTTGGTTTTCCACTGGTCAGCACAACTATTTGAGGAAAACCACAATAACCAATTCCATGATGGAGTCCTCAGATTTAGTAATTCATTGATGTGAGTCTGTCATAAAAGCTATTGATAATTCAAAAAATATATAACACACTATCCTAGAAAAGAATCAAAGATGGATTAGAGCATTGATTGTTCACTACATCTACTATGATTTTACTAAAAATAAATAAAAATAACTGCTAAGGTAATACTTGTATTTTTACGTCACATTGAAGCATCACAAAAGCTATTCTGGTCTCCATAAGGAGCCAATAAGTCTCTCTGGAAAAGGTGTCACACATTTCTGCTGGATAGGAAAAATCAATTTGAAGTGTGATTTTAACTTTTGTTGTAGTTTTGGTGCAATGAGTAGTGAAAACAATCATTTTAGTAATCTAGAATAACCATTTTATATTCAAATACTAATGTAGAAGAAATCTAACTCTAACTCTGTTTTCATTTGAAAGTCTTTCCATTTCCTCTCTCCATTCTCCAAGAATGCATGCACACCTACTTCACCCACCCAGAGCTCTTTGTAGCTTTGGAAACAATGCTAACATCCCAACTCCTTTTTTTACAGGATTAGTTTTCAAAGGAAAACCCTCCTTTAACTATTTGTCTCCCTCCCACCTGCCCCATTATCACTAAGAATAGAAATAATCGTTGGAGAAAGCCTTCAAATTTTCTACGGTGCCATTGTATGTCCAGATGACTTCTCTTTCTCATAGTAAACATTCTGTATCTTGGGCAACTAAAATCTTGCAACTCTTATCCTGAAAATTACATGAAACTGAGAAATCTTAATCAGTAGCAGCAAGTAGGGGTTGCTAAAAGTACTGAAATAGTGTCCATTCCAGACCACCTTGCAGATGACATTTGTAATCACAATATTTCTTGACCAGAGGTCACCTATTTTTTAGAATGTCATCCTCCATTTTGTAAGAAACTGATAAATCTTGCGAGTCTCCTATTGATGTTTTAAAGAGGATACAGTCAATCTTTTTGGTGTTTCTTACTTAAATTGTACAATGACTTCAAAAGTAATCTTACACCTACAATTGGATGTTCTTCAGGAAATGAAAGAACTATTCTCATTCTTAAATTTTATCCTCCTTAAATTCATAAACAACAAAAAAATAAGCACCTTTCCTAGGACAGCTAATTGATTGAAGGTAGTTCTGCAAAATAATAATATTCATGTCCAGTCAAGATAGTTTTAGTATTCTTTCAGAAAAGTGAACTAGTTTACCAAAGTTACCAGGTATGAAAAATTTTACAAAGGATTGGTGGATATTAAGGTGATCCAGACGATGTCATCAATCCATGTGAAGTTCTTTCTAGATGTTCATGTCCCTTAGACTCATCTCGTAGCGTTGCCACTATTTCTCCTACTCCTTCTTTGTGGGTTTGTGACAAGAAAGCTTGTCTAAATTTATTCTTATGGCTACGTCCGTTTGTTTGGGGAACACTCAAGATGCAAAAGAAGGAGATCCCAATAGTGGAAAAATCTATACTCCCAGACTAGTGTTGTGGTTTGCCTCCACAACATTGATTCCCCTTTCCTCCTACGCCCACTTATTTGGATATTCTCTTTTCTCCTACTCTGGTTCCATGTGGCCTGGAAGGGGCTTCACCCCTCTGATTCTATGACTGGAGCCCATTGCCCAGGTTCAGTCAAGTGTTTCCCTAACCACAATGTTGATTCAGTAATGGGCATCTGAATTAAGTCAATTCTGCCAGATTAAAGGCAGCGAGTTTTGAAAAGAAATAGAACAGAGGCTGCCTATGAATACACCTAAGGAGGATACAAGCCTGGGAAAGAAAAATAGGAGCTTAATGAAATCATTTTGATCCTATACCTAGGTGTACGCACAGCCAGAGTACTTCTGGAATTTTGAGTTATGTGACTCGAGCTTAAGGCAGGTTTTCCATCCCATCACGTGCTACATAAATGATCCTAACTGACTCTCTACCATAGCCTTTGTTTATTTCCTTAATCTTTTAATAAAAGATCAGGAAAAATTATAATGGCCTCCCCCTATCCAATGCAAACACTCAGAAGAACAATAATAATAAACCTAGTTGGTTTTCCACAATAGCTAAACGATTTCTGTCACTCCTTCATGCTAGCAATTTTGTGGTTGGTGGCTTCCTGTAGGTTAAAGGCCCTTTCCACCAGGGCATGCTGGGTAGGGGACAAGCTGAACATTCTCAAGACATTGCTCCTTCAAGTTGGTAATTTATATCGTTTGAGATGCGGTGTTACTGACCCCATATGTGCTGAAAATCAAGAGTGATGGTGTTTTCACCTTCAAACCACTGCTCTTAATTTGGGTATGAAACATTAAAACAAAACTAAAAACAAAAGCAACCAAAAATGTGGCATAAACACAGAGATATCACTCAACTTATATATAAAAATGTTGTGGTTAAAGAAATTCAATGTGATACACTACTTGTAGAAAAAATTTTTAAGTATGTCATTTTTTTAAAATTTTTTGATTAAAAGTTATTTTCCTCTTTGAAAATGAAAATTGGTTTTATGTTCCTCTACTTGTCAAAGTCATTTAAGTAGATCAAACATTCAACGAAGATTTAATACCCATCCTTCTCAAAAACTATTCCAAAAAATAGAGGAAGATGGAATACTTCCTAAATCATTCTATGAAGCCAACATCACTGTGATACCAAAGCCAGACAAAGACAATACAAAGAAAGAAAATTACAGGCCAATATCGCTGATGAACATAGATGCAAAAATCCTCAACACAATATTGGCAAACCGAATACAGCAATACATTAAAAAGATCATACACCATGATCAAGTGGGATTTACACCAGGGACGCAGGGATGGTACAAGATCTGCAAATCAATCAATGTGATACATCACATCAACAAAACAAAGAATAAAAACCACATGGTCATCTCAGTAGACGCAGAGAAGGCATTTGACAAGATACAACATTCATTTATGATAAAAACTCTCAACAAAATGGGAATAGAAGGAAAGTACCTCAACATAATAAAGGCTATTTATGACAAACCCACAGCCAATGCCATACTCAAGGGGAAAGACTGAAAGCCATTCCTCTGAGAGCAGGAATGAGGCAGGGCTGCCCACTCGCACCACTCTTGTTCAACATAGTACTAGAGGTTTTGGCCAGAGCGATTAGGCAAGAAAAAGGAATAAAAGGAATCCGAATAGGTAATAAAGAAGTGAAACTCTCACTATTTGCAGATGACATGATTTTATACAAAGAAAACCCTAAAGAATCCGTTGGAAAACTATTAGAAATAATCAACAACTACAGCAAAGTTGCAGGGTACAAAATCAATCTACAAAAATCAGTTGCATTTCTGTATGCTAATAATGAACTAACAGAAAGAGAGCTCAAAAAGATAATACCATTTACAATTGCATCAAAAAGAATAAAATACTTAGGAATAAATCTTACCAAGGAGGTGAATGACCTATACAATGAGAACTGCAAGACATTATTGAAAGAAATCGATGATGACATAAAGAAATGGAAAGATATCCCATGCACGTGGATTGGAAGAATAAACATAGTTAAAATGTCTATATTACCTAAAGCAATCTACAGATTCAGTGCAATCCCAATCAGAATCCCAACGACATTCTTCACGGAAATAGAAAAGAGAATACTAAAATTTATATGGGGCAACAAAAGACCCCGAATAGTTAAAGCAATCCTAAGAAAAAAGAACAAAGCAGGAGACATCACAATCCCTGACTTCAAAACATACTACAAAGCAATAGTAATCAAAACAGCACAGTACTGGTAGAAAAACAGACACACAGATCAATGGAATAGAATTGAAAGCCCAGAAATAAAACCACACATATACGGACAGCTAATTTTCGACAAAGGAGCTAAGAACATACGATGGAGAAAGGCAAGCCTCTTCAATAAATGGTGTTGGGGAAACTGGACAGCCACATGCAAAAGAATGAAAGTGGACCATCTTCTATCGCCATTCACAAAAATTAACTCAAAATGGATCAAAGACCTGAAGGTGAGACCTGAAACTATAAAACTCATAGAAGAAAATGTAGGCAACACACTATTTGACATTGGTCATAAAGGAATCTTTTTGGATTACATGCCTACCCAGACTAGGGAAACTAAAGAAAAAATAAACAAGTGGTAATTTATCAGATTAAAGAGCTTCTACAAGACAAATGAAACCAGAATCAAGATGAACAGACAACCCACCAGCTGGGAGAGAATATTTGCAAAACATACATCTGACAAGGGGTTGATCTCCATAATATGTAAAGAACTCACACAAAAAAACAAACAACCTAATCAAAAAATGGCCAGAGGAAATGAACAGACACTTCTCCAAAGAAGATATACAGATGGCCAATAGGCACATGAAAAGATGTTCAACCTCATTAATCATCAGGGAAATGCAAATCAAAACAACACTAAGATATCACCTCATGCCCTTTAGAATGGCTATAATCACCAAGACAAAAAACAACAAATGTTGGAGAGGATGTGGAGAAACAGGAACCCTCATACACAGCTGGCGGGAATGCAAACTGGTGTAGCCTCTATGGAAAATGGTATGGAGATTCCTCAAAGAATTAAAAATAGAGATGCGCTATGATCCAGTCATCCCACTACTGGGAATCTATCCAACAAACCTGAAATCAACAATCCAAAGAGACTTATGCACCCCTATGTTCATTGCAGCATTATTCACCATAGCCAAGAAGTGGAAGCAACCTAAGTGTCCCTTGACTGACGATTGGATCAAGAAGATGTGGTATATATATACAATGGAATACTACTCAGCCATAAAAAAAAAAACAAAATCGTCCCATTTGCAACACCATGGATGGGCCTGGAGGGTATTATGTTAAGTGAAGTAAGCCAGAAGGAGAAAGACAAACACTGTATGATCTCACTCATATGTGGAATATAAACCAACACATGGACAGAGAAAACTGTATTGTCGTTACCAGGGCCAATGGGGGTAGGGGGTGGGGGGTGGGCACAAAGGGTGAAGGGAGTCATATATATGGTGATGGACAAACAAAAATGTACAATCCAAAATTTCACATTGTTAAAAACTATTAAAACATCAACAACAAAAAAAGTTATTTTCCTCTTTGAAAATGAAAATTGGTTTTATGTTCCTCTACTTGTCAAAGTCATCCAAGTAGATCAGGTTAGAGGTCCTAATTACAAGTTTTGGCAGCCTGTGTTTATTCTGACACACAGTCTGACAGGTATACTGTTTGTTTGTTTAAATTTAAAGATAATTTACTACCCATAAAAGGTAGGAGATTAATGGTCCTAGAAATTGAAATCAGTTCCCTATTCACCAACTAGAGAGAGTCTAATCTAAGGTAGTCTATGTTTCCATACAAATTTGTCTCATAGGTGAGAATGTATTTTATACTCCACAATAATTCAATCCTTAGCTTTTCTCTTGAGATTGCCCACAAGGGTGCTAATTGCATTGGTGACTTTTGTTACACTCACATTAAGAACTATTCTGACTTCTCAACATCACTTTGTATTGTCTACCAGCTGGCAGAGAACGATGACATTTTATCACTGCCAATAGTACCATTTTTGAACCAGAAGACTCTATAACCGGTTAGCAATTTCACAACCACCAAAGGCCGATTTTTTCTGTCTTTCAACACAGAACTGTAATTGTTTTACATTTACTTCTAAAGAAGCACTTGACCTATTCGTGGATAAGTGTCTTAAATTGAGTATTCCAGTATAAAAATATTTGTATAGACACTGTTGAGCAATTTAGAAAAGTCTCCAAATTGGGTTGATAGTGTTATTGTAGAAAGACTTCAAATTTAGGGGCTCACAATCATTTTACTTAGTCAAAAGTTTTTAGTAGTTATACACACACATATGACCTCTACAGATAATCATTGTTGTAATGCATAAAGTGTTGAAATTTAGAAAGCAAAATTGTAAAAAATGAAAATGCAGACACCTCAATGAGAAAAAAGTGTGCAAAGAACGTAACAGGTAATTCACAAAAGAAGTACAAAGGTTCATTAAGCATATGAACAAGTAGTTAATGCCACTAGTGATCAATGAAATACTAAATAAAACAAAAGTGACAAATCATTTTTCACGTATCAGATTACCAAAGATTGAAAGAGCAATGATATCTGATATTAATATAGTGCAGGTGGAAATATAACATCTTACAATA
Organism: Ceratotherium simum simum; assembly: GCF_057802395.1. Taxonomy (NCBI): domain Eukaryota; kingdom Metazoa; phylum Chordata; class Mammalia; order Perissodactyla; family Rhinocerotidae; genus Ceratotherium; species Ceratotherium simum. The sequence continues at coordinate 79,481,989 of NC_141903.1, read as the reverse complement.
ATTCTTTAGTAGAATTTAACAGTTTAAAAATCACTTTTTTTCACTTTTAGGAATTTATTCAAAGGAAACAATTAAAAGTGATTTAAAAATACTTGAATAAAAGTGTTCATGATTACATTATGCCATATATTGAACAGGAAACTGCATTTTGTGTGTGTGTGTGTGTGTGTGTGTGTGTGTGTGTCTTTTCTCACCTTTGTATCTTCAGTGCCAAAGATAGTGTCTGGCTTACCATAGGGATTCAATATTTGTTTAATTATTGACAATGTGAAAAGATTTCACTCCATCTTAATATCTAGCGTTAAGGCATTGAGCAAAATAAATTATGATACAGTTTTACAATAGAATATTATGCATCTTTAGAAAATAATAATGTCAGTCCATATTGACATTATCAATAATTTATCAATATGGACTGACATTTACAATAAATTATCAAGAAACAAAATAATATGGTTTAATCTTATAAAAATAAATTTTTAAATATTTCCAGAATATATTCTATGCTATAATATTGAGAGTGATATGTATGAGTTATGAGATTCAACTCTCTTTTTATTCATCTGTATTTTCAAAACTTTCTGCAAAGGCTATGTATTAAAATCCTAGAGCAAAATAAGTGAATTTTTATGAAATCAAAAAGTAAGGAAAGTTTTTCTAAGAATAATAACAAAAGCAGAAACCATAAAAGAAAAGGTTCAAGTTACATAAAAATTGAAATTTTTCTCTGTTTTATACCATAAACTATTATTTTAGTTTTGAGACTATGTTGAAAGGGGATCATCTTTGTCTTTTGGAGATACACATTGAAATATGTACAGATTAAATAATACAATGTGTGGGATTTTCTTCAACATAGCCAGGAGTTGGGAAGAGGTAAAACAAGGGAGCTGAACGGAGGAAGGTCAAACAAGATTAGGCAAGAGCTGATAATTGTTGAAGCTGGGTAATGCACGAAAGGATCTTATATATAAGCGTTATTTCTACTTTTTTGTGTACATTTTAAAGTTTACATCATATAAAAATATTAATGCAATAAACAAAAGTGATAGAGAAACCATGAACTGGGGAAAATATTTGCAAAATGATAAGAAATTAAATAAACTCAGTATATAATGAGCTCATAAATCAATTAAAAATATTAAATTGGCAAGTACATGAACAGACAATTCACCAAAGGAAAAGAAGAAATGACAATGACTAATAAGCATATGAAAAGAATTGTATGCTTATATAATAATATATTACATATATCTAATAATCAAAGGAATTTTATTTAAAATGGGATAAAATTTCTCAACTAATATGTAACACTGTTGTAAAATGACAAAAATCTATTTCTGAACTGAGTAAAGTGGCAATTTGAAATACTGTTGATGAGTGTGTAAATTGTCACAAACTTTCTGATAATACATATTAAAAATCTTAACATTTTACTTATCCTTAGACCCAGTAATTTTATTTCTAGAACTATAACTAAGAAAATAATCATGGATGTGCACAAAAATTTATCCAAAGAAATAAAAGTAATATTTATAACAATAAGAGAGATGTAAATAACCTAAATGTGTAAAAATAGGAGCATTAAGTCATTATGGTGGATTTATCAACAGAATTTTCTTCACCCTTTCATTCATTCATTTATTCTTTTTTTTCAAAAATACTTAACCAAGTGTCAGATACTAGTTAGGCACTGGGAATAAATAATGGATAAAGACACATTCCGTGCTTCAAGGAGGGTCACGAGATAGGAAGGAACTTGGGGTGGGGAGTGGAGGCCACTCACTGCAGTAATCAAGGAAGCCTCACTCAGGAGGAGAAGAAAAAGGTGAGACCTGAAGAATAAGAAGAAATCAGTCACATAATGACCTCGGGAAAGAGGATTCCAGATCATTAAAATAATTCCATGAAGAATATTTAAAACATAGGAAACTGTTGGTGTTAAATTGATTGGGGAATAAGCAAGTGTCAAAATCATATGTAATGTAGTAATAATATCTATAAATATGTACATCACTCATTTAATTGGAAGGACAGATACCAATGAAAATGTGAATGATTTTTATATTCTTTTTATTTATCACTGATTTTAAGTTTTCTATAATAAGAAAACAACATGTTTTCTATAATATATATTACTTTGTAATAAGAAAACAACTAATTAAAAAGGATTAGTTAAGAGTCTTTGGGTTTACGAAATTATGCTTTCAAACTTAGATACCCTGGAGTTGAAGGTATGCCAAGTATTAACACATGGTGCATATCTTTTGTTAAAATATTGAATACACTGGAATATTTGGAGAAACATGGCAGTGATTCAGATAACTGACCATGTAAATTGCTAGGGAGCTCACATTAAGATTGACAGATGTGTTTTACTTGGGTGATTTCTACTGGAATATTGGACAAGACTCATTTATTGAGCACACACTATATTGCCAAGGCATTATGCTAAGTAGTAAACATCAATAGACAGACAGGGCTTCTATATTCATGAAACTTGTATTCCAATTTTTATCATCAGAGGATGGTAAACATCAAATTCACTAATCAATAATTTTATTAATATTCATCCAACAAATATTTGTGGAGTGCCTATTATATCAGACAATGTTCTAGGTAATGAGGACATGGTAGTGAACAAATACTCCACATTTACCACAATTTAGACAAGTTCCAAATGAGGACAAAAATAGCTTAAATATCATTAATAGAGCTGTTATCTACCTAGATTTTAACTTGAACTGTTCAGAAAGGTGCAATATATATAAAATGATTTCCGTATTTCTTTATATATATTAACCTTAGCCAAATACCAATGAAAGTATTTTCCATCTTACTGATTTTCAAAATATTAGTGTTGACCAGCATAGGATAAGAGGATAATAAATATTCTTTTCCACAAAAGAGACACCGGGAGAACGTTTAAGTTGAAATGTTAAAAGAAAACAGAAATCACCTACTGCATGTTTTTCTTACTGTAATTCCCTGGAAATATAGCCTCCTTCTCCCGAGGGCTGCCAGAGAAGACAATTGATAAAGCTAAACCACTTGCAGAATGTTGTGAATGCTAGATGGTGATTGACTGGAGAAGCCATGATGTATAATTTATCCAAGTGGCAAGCAGCTTGAGCAAGCTCTAATGTAATTTTGGGCTTAATTATTTGGAAAAAAGGTAAATGGCACATGAATGAAATCCATAAGTGATACAAACCTGGGAGTTATAAATGCCAATGAGAAGAGGAAATAGTGCAGAAGTGTAGGGAAGTAGCACGTATCACGAGGCAATAGCCCAGAGAAGCTCCACTTGGAAATATGCAAGAGATATGGAGGACTAATGTTGTCTACTGAGCCTGTCACCTGGAAAACTCTACCTAAAGGTTTGCAAACCACATGCTCACTCTTGTACACACGTTACTGCACTGTATACACTTTCATGGTCAAGATTTATAATCTTCTGATATGGTTCCTATTTAAAGAATCTAGAGATGAATGGATTTCAATAGTGCAACAGATATGTTTATTCAAGTAAAACCCTGAAACAGAGATAATAGCTAACGAGGAATCAGGTAAAAGGAGTTGGAGAGCAATCCAATATGTAAGTAACAGGATCTTACATTTTAAAAATGTGAATATGGTGACTATTACGGGTTCTTATCTCTGATCATGGTTCAAATCTACTTCTAAAATCCCTGATCCCCATCCGCCTCCTAGAGAAAGACTCACATAGCAACAGTGATATGTAAACATTGTTTATTAACATGCACACTGTATTTTAAAGGAATATTAAACAAAAGGAAAATATAAAAAATATGTTAGCACCTAGTTACAATGAATGTTCTTCTGTATCTTTCGACTCTTAGCTTCAGTATTTAACACTTCCTGGTTCTAGCTTCACAGCAAACTACCCGGAACTTTTCCTGGTATTAGAACCTCCCAAGACAGGATCTTGGGATCTTGATGGCCAAACCCCTCATCTACACAATCCTTCCCATGCAGAGCTTTAGGCTTGCCGCTGTGGTGCTCCAGGAGCTGGCAGTGCAGAGAACTCTCACTACCTCACTGGCCAATATTTCCCTCCTTCCTCTCTTGGAGAAGTCAGCAAGTCACCTTTTTGTCCCACAAGGATTGGCAGAAGCCAGAAAAGAAATATGTATAGTAATTAAGGTGATAAATACTGTCTTGAAAACTGATTACCTGCTTTTTTTCCTTCCCAGGAACTCATTCTTACTGCCTCCCATTTGGCATTGGCCTCACCTACAAATACAGTTCATCACCTTTCAAACTGGTCCCAATGCAGAGAAACCTACTGAAATCGATTTGTATCCAAAGACTTGGAAGTTTTAACTACGGTTGCTCTGGTAAATATTTAGCAATCTGTTCTGCTGTGGGATGAGCAGGGTCGTGGGGAGGCCTGACTTGTAGTGTTGCCATTTCTGTGGTGTAAATACTCCCACCCTGGCTGGTTTCAAGCTTCCAATGTGATGTCACTGTATGTGGAATTGGAAAGAGGTGGTAACAGCTGGCCCATACTAGCCAGTACAGGCGGGATCCAAAACACCATTGGAACACTCAGCTTTCTAGACTCAAACTTTTAAAATGCATTATACACAGCATATACCAGGTTTCAAAACTGAGAAATTACTTACTTCATGTGGCCTCCCGGCCATAAGTTTTGGAGCCCTCACTTCCATTCTTGGCCTTTGCTTAGTGCAATGGCTATGGATTACCTGAGAACAAAGTCAGATTCATTTCCACCAGTACATAAGTTTTGAATGCAAAACCATTGGGAATTGTTTGTAAGACCTAACACAGGTTAATGCTATTAGCGACTATTTATAGCAAATCCATCACCTCTCAACATAATTGCATTAAGCAGCATCCCTGTTTATCCTTACATTAGCTGGATTATAATTGCTCCATTGCTAAGATTATTTCAAATTAAAGCAGACAGAGTGTTTGAAAAATATACACTCAGGAATAATCCTGAGTTGAAGGAAGTAGATAAATTGTGGGAGGGAAATTGTCTGATTAGCAAATAAGAGTTCTCGGGTTGTAGTGCCTGATGTTCAGTATTAATAGGATAATCATCCACAGTAAATTTTCCTTTGAGACAAAATTAAGTAATTCAAAATCATTCAAACAACTTTGATACTCATAATTAATCATTTATAGTTCAAATTTTTCCTGTTCCATGAAGACATTCCACCACATTCTGCCACAAAAAGGCCTTGTTTCACCACCCAGGTGATAAACTCTTGGAGGACATGGCAGGCCAGATATCTTTTGTATCCTCCACAAAATCTAACATTCAGTAGTTTGTTGATTGATTATTTAATTGACTTTGGCTAAATTTGAAGGTTTTTGACTGAAACCAGTGATTCTTTTAATCCGTAGATAGAGTTTCTATATTTTTTCTAAACTGAAAGCTAGGACACATACAATGACAAATAATGTTTTCTGATTTGCAAATTTTTTTATATTGAAAACCATAAAAATGTATAAAACACAAATCACATTTAGTCATTTTTAAACATGAAACAATCTTTCCTGAAAAGAATGGAATTTATACAATTAACATGGAAAATGTAGAATAAGTAGCATTCTAGTCATTTATTGCTGTATAACAAATCATCCCAAAACTTAATGGTGTAAAGCAACAACACTCTTTCATTATCTCTCAGCATTCAGCCAGATGGTTCTGGTTTGGGATCTCTCTCAGGGAGCTGCAATCAAATGACGGCTGGAGTTCAGACAGCTTGTCAGAGGGAGGCTGGCTGGTCAGCTCTGTATCTGCTCCTCGTCTCAGGACCTCTCCACGTGGCCTCACCATGAGGTCTCTCCAGCAGAGGGGACTTAGGTAGCCATACTTCTGACATGGTGGCTCAGTAAGTAACTTAGGTGAGCGTCCTAAAATAAACTGGGAGAAGCTGCATGGACTGTTGTCACCTAATCTCAGAGACCACGCAACTTCAAGTCCGCTGTATTCTCTTAGTTAAGGCAGTCTCAAAAGGGAGGGAGATAGACTTCATTTCTATCGTTTTACTTTCATTTTTTTTTAAAGAATAACTGACATGCAATAAACTGAAGTGAACTATTTGATTTATTCTGACAAATGTATAACCCAGTGAAACAATGATCACAAGCAAGATAATGGACTTATCCATCACTCCTAAGAGTTTTCTCGTACCCCTTGCTAATCCTCCCGCCTTACCTTCCCCTCAATCCCAGGCAACTACTAATCTGCTTTCTGTCACTATTGATCAGTTTGCATTTTCTGGATTTTATGTAAATTGAATCCTATAAGATGTGCTTTTTGTCTGGGCTTCTTTCCCTCAATGTAATTATTTTGAGATTCATCCATGTTGTGCATATCAATAGTTCACAACAATGTTGTCACGCACATCAATAGTTATTCCCTTGGATGGGTATTCCACAACCTGTTTATCTATTCAGATGACAGATATTTGAGTTGTTCCAATTTGGAGCTACGACAAACAAAGCTGCTCTGAACATTTGTGTGCAGTTTTGACATGCACGTACATTTTCATTTCTCTGGGGTAAATGCCCAGGAGTGCAATTGCTGGGTTGTATGGTAAGTGTATGTTTAGCTTTTTAAAAACTGCCATACAATATTATGGCACTCTGGACAATGTTGCAGAGTGGCTGTACCATTTTATATTCCCACCAGCAGGGTATGAATAATCTGGTGGCTCTATACCCTGGGCAGCATTTGATGTTATCACTATTTTTTATTTTAGCCATTCTGATAGATGTACTCATTGTGGTTTTAATTTGCATTTTCCTAATGATGACAAACATCTCTTCATGTGCCTATTTGCCATCTGTAGATCTTCTTCAGTGAAATGTCTATTTATATCTTTCGCACATTTTCTAATGGCATTTTTTTTTTTACTGTTGAGTTTTGAGAGTTCTTTATATAGAATATACAAGTCAATTGCTGGGTCAATTATCTTTAAAAGAAATCTAAATAATAAGAAAAAATTATTCACGAAATAGCCATTTCCAGTTCTTTTCATTTCCATGTGGTCTCACCTTCTTTCTTCCTGAAGGAATTTCTTTAACATTTCTTGGAATGCAGGTCTGTGGGTCATTTCGTATGTCTGAAATATCTTTATCTTTGAAAGTTACTTTTGCTGGGTATAGAATTTTAGACTGACAGATTTTTTTTTTTTTGTCTTTCAAATGTAAAGATGTTGCTTCACTGTCTTCTCACTTGCTCCCTTGCTCACTGCTCACTTGTTTCCAAAGAGGAATCTACTGTAATCCTTACCTTTTTCCCTCTGTACAATATGTCTTTTTTCTCTAGCTGCTTATAAGATTTTTTTATTCTTTGCAGGGAAATATTCACGCTGAGCTAACATCTGTTGCCAATCTTCCTCTTTTTTTCTTTTTTCCTCCCCAAAGCCCCAGTACATGGTTGTGTATGTTAGTTGTCAGTCGTTCTAGTTCTATGTGAGCTGCCGCCACAGCATGGCAACTGACAGACAGGTAGTGTGGTTTCATGACCAGGAAGTGGACCTGGGCCGCTGAAGTGGTGACACCGAACTTTAACCACTAGGCCATCAGGGCTGGCTCAAGATTTTTTTCTTTATCACTGTTTTTTAACAATATGATTATGATGTGCCTTAGTGTGATAAGTCACATACTCATCTCTAACCCAACCTCTGGCAAAGGAGAATAGAATTATGAGGAAAGATTTAGACCACCTATGACTCATCTCATGGGGATATGCTCACCTTCTCTGAGCCTATTTTTGCATGATACCTGGAAAAGAAACCAGAGTTTTGTTAGTAAGTAAAAAGAGGAAAGAAAAGTTTGGAAAAGCAGAGTAAAGACCAGGAAAGGCTGAGTATATCAAGGAACAGGACAGAAATCAATTAGGAGAGCTTATACTTCTAAATGTACACACCATGTAATAAAAAATAATCACCCTGGGTATGACGTATTTGTTTAGCTGGTTTGGGATTAGAGTCGGGATAGTGTATATACATAAATATCTTAGGCATCCAGGCAGAATTAGGCCTTGGTAGGAAAGCTTTGCCTGAGTAATGACAGTGGGCCTCCATTTACGTCGTTTGTATAAAGAGATTTTTCTACTGTAAGAAAAGTGCTCTATGGCATTCTAAAGATGACAGAGAGTTGTGGAGTAGGTGAGGGGGGATATACCAGAGCAAAGCAAGGGGCAGCATTATAATCTCAAAGCAAGGGGAAGCATTATAATCTCAAACCAAAGTCTAAAGGAGGCACCCTTTCTTCAGTTCCTCAGATGGTGCCAGTAGACAAAGTAAGCACAATATCCTTGGGTTCATGCTTCTATGTGAACCTAGCAATTCTTCAAAGAACCTCAAAGTTGAAGAGGCAACCTATCTGAGAGTCCCAAGGGTCATTGCATTTCAAAATCCTGTTTTAGCCAGTAAAAAGCAAAGTCCTTCACAAATGTGGGAGTTGCATTGCCAGACCCATCATCATAATCTAACAAAACTCACGGTTCACATCAAAGTCTTAACTATACTTCCTCATAGTAGTAACATTACAAAAAAATGAGGGCATGAGAGTACATCACAAAATATCTTTCATGTACTCCATTCATTTCATTGCTGAAAGAATTATCTAAAAAGGAGATAAAATGAACTAGGAAAGATTATATAGGCCTAAATTTGGCTGAGAATGATGGTTTCCCCAAGGGACCATGCTCCTTCAAAGGAACTTAGAACAGAGTCGTAATTCTTATATGTGTGTCTTTCTGGTATTTGAATGCAGGCTATGGTTTGATGGAAAGTGGGAAATTTTAGGGTCTTGAAAAAGTTATTCTGAAACTAGCTTATCAGGAATCCATTTATTCCACATACTTTCAGGAATAAACAACACATATGAAACTCCTCAGTGGCCCAGTCAGTGACGATTTCTCTACCTAAAGATAATATTACACATCTTTAATTAACTCTGAAAAGCAAGTGCAAAATCTAGCCTTTAGGGACATTGCCATATGGATTTGTAACACTCCCTGAGACACTTTGGTTCTATAACCCCAAAACTAGAATATACTCCCCTTTATGAAGATTTGGGGATGAAAAATACTATGTAGATATATGATGCTATTTTCACGTGTTGCTTTTTTTATGAGAATATATAAGAACTAGAGTGAAAATGATGAGCAGAATTCCTCCTATCCATTTGACATATTCTTCCATTTAACCATTTGAAAGCAAGAGAAAGGTCATTATCAAAAACATGGCATAGTATTTTTATCTGACCAGTAACATGTGTTGCTCTGGTTCACAGTAAGACCCATGACCCAGCCAAAGGAGAATGTCACACTTAAAATCTGCTTTGCAATGTGTTTTTCATTTCAGCAAATGACCTCCTTTCTGCCACATAGCAAAGAAGCTGCATAGTGTCAGCCGACCTGTTAAAAGTGGGCGAGACAAAAGTCGGTGCTGCTGCATTGGCAGCAGGGTTTCCAAGTCATATTCTTTCCCCTGAACTCAATAGGGTAAATCAGTGCACAGCCACCTGGGTAAGAGACAACCCATCCTTTTAGTTTGTATACATCATTTTGGACAGTTTTAATAGCGAAAAGGTACGGGTTTTGCAAATTGTTCAAATCAAATCGAGAATGAGAGAGAGCACTATCAATAATTACGTAAGGACAATAGACATAACTGAAGTGTGTCCTGAGCAAACAGGTGCATACAGTCACCCTACTCACATATAAAAATGAGTACAGAATTGTAAGAAATGTAAACAAATATGCAAAGTATAGCTACCAAAACTCTGCCCTTTATGGCCATTATATTGTCATAGAAACACAAATGAGTTTGCATGTGGAAATCCCCTTCCAAGACAGCACTGGTTGATGTCATTTGTGTTGTTATCACAGGAGGTGGAAAGTGTAGGTGGGAGAGAGCATCTCTACAAATAGCTCCGGAGCTTCCGCTAATAATTATTATGTGAGATTACTATGGAGTGAAACGATACTTAAGGATAGAGCGAGTTAGGAGGTTTTCATTTGCTGCCTTCCATTTTGGTCATTTGTTTGTTTTTTCATGGCTACCAGCACAGAGGAGAAAAAAGACTCTGTCCAGAGCTAGAGACTCTGTCCTTGTTCCAGCTGTGAGTCTCTCGTGGGAATGAGAGCTACTCAGACTCCCCCAACGAAGCAGGGCACCCCTGGGGGGCTCCCACCAGAGTTATTTCAGTGAGCTCAGACTTTCTAGAACTAGAACATTTCCAAGGATGGAGAAATCCAGGAGTTAATTTTTGTCTTCAACCCTTTAAATGTAAAGCACAAATGAATACTAATTGAGAAATCTATTTAGCAAATATTTGGGGAAGAAGAAAAAACACACCATTTTTTATTATTGTTGTTGTTGTTGAAATGTTTCCCATTCCTCACCCCCTCCAAAAAAGAGGGGTGCGAGTGTCGGGGCAGGACAGAGAAAAGGAGAAAAGTGGCTTCAGCTCAGTGAAACACTAAAAAATGCACATGAATCAATTATGAAAAAGAGAAGGTCCCTTTGAATGAGGAAAAGCTGATTGGAATTAAGATAGGCTTTGTTCCTATCTGCAAGGTACAAGGAGGGGACCTTTCAGCGGAACAGAAAAGGGGGATTTGGGACTGTTTGGCTGCTTAATGCCATAGTGCTTCAGAGCCCATGTGAAAATTTGCTGCTGGCTATTAATCATCATTGTGCCACTGCAAAGAAGCTGTTACAATGATGACTATATGTCATTATATTCCCACTGTAAGTAACGAATCAGAGAGCTGGGAAAGTTGGATAAGAGCGGCTGGCAAACTTTTAAGCGGTCGAATCTATTTAAATAAATTTACATCACATTTGCTACTTTCTCTGGTATGGGAATCATACTTTAAAATGAAACAATATGCTGTGTTCATGGGGCCTGGTCTTTTATTCCCCTGTCTGCGAGCCTACTTTCCAGGTCAGCCTTTGCCAGCGCTGACAGCACGCTTTTCTCATAGCCTCTCCTTCTCATAGCCTTTGGTTGCTTTCAAGTTCAATTTAGCACAATAAAGTTGTTATGCATGACAGTTTGGAGAGCAGAATAGGTGGTGTCTGAGCCCGCTGTGTCGCTACAAAGTGGGTCCATTCTCTGTGGGCCGGCTCAGTTACTGGAGCCTTACTGGTGGGATACAGCCCTGGACTTCCAGACGTTCCCATCCTGACGAAAACAATTAGCTTCAAACTGCACGAAGCCTCGGGGTCAGCTTCTCTTTGACTGAGCCTGCGCCATTTAATATGCGGCAGTGGATTTCAAATTTATGTTGATTTATCCCGTTGTGTTCCTTTTTTATGCGCTTTATTTACAGATGTGTAAAGAACAGGGAAAGTTGGAGTCCCACATGTTTCAAGAGTTTTATTAGAAATCTAAACCATTGTTTTATGTTTATTTTATCAAGAAATAGAGTTGAAACATGTCAGGCTTAATTCCATTAGGCTGAACTGCCCAGAACAGAGCCCTGGGGTTCGGAAGACAGAATCTGAAAGGAAATGTCTCCTTGGCTAAGCATCATCAACAAGCCAAACAACAAACAACTCTAGAACACCACCGTTGTCAGGATGGTTCCCTATTGTGGGAGATCACCCCTCCGAAATCCCTCTCTGACCTAAAAGTGACAGATCTTTTAATAGAAGCAAAATGTAATTTTTCAACCATTACAGGCCACCATGTGTATTTGTGTGTGTGCATATGGATATATCAGATCAATTATGTTTAGTATTCATTGACGTCCACCCAAGTGCTTACTGTCCTTAGAAATATGGCACAAAATTCTGCTGCCAGAAAACAAATAGTACTCAATTTTAACACCGCAGAAATTGTCCTCATACAGAAAACATATCCTCTTCTCTTGTCCTTCTATGAGAATCATGTAACAAAGCAAATTTAGGTGTATTTTGAATTTTACCATCAGATGTGTCTGGGCCAGAGGTCTTCAGTCTCTGAGCTCTCCTAGTAAAATAAATCACAGTTGTCTTGATTTCTGATCTCCCTAATTATAAGGTACAACCACAAATAAGCAGGCTTCTAGACTAGAAATTAACCAAAAGCATATCTTAAAAGCATATTTCACTTTCTTAAGAGTTTATTATTTTTCTAGAAGCTCTTTGTAACACTTAAATTTTTTTGCACCAAAAAAGGGCGAAATACTAACAGTAACCATGCCATGTAATATTTGCTTTAACAGTGTATTAGTAGAGAACAGTAAAACTAAAAATTACACATGGGAAGAGTTTCCAAAAAATAATTTTGTTGTCTAATGTACAATTTAATATAATTCCAAAATGTTTTTGACCAAGTTACATCGTTAAAAGTAGAAATATAAATCTAGTTTCAGCAGAGTTTGAGAAAGAAAGTCAATTGTTTGCTCTGGTCATCCTTCTCCTTCTGCTTTATTATTTGAATATTATTTGGTGTCAGTTTTAGTAAAGCATTTTTTTAAGTCCTCATTTAGAATAGTTTTTGGAAATAGAGCTGGAGAGACAAAGAAAAATTGCGTTATGAGAGAAGGTAAATGTGCCTATGATAAAAGCACTACATCCTTTCTAATTTTCAAATGGGATAATTCTTTGCCTTTCAAATGAGTGAATACTCCAAAAATCGACCATAATATTTAAGTGAGAATTTTGCATTTAAAGCCTTTTACTTTTTTTGAAGAAATATGTCATGAGCATATTTAAAAACTCCTCCATACAAAAGTAGTGAGAACAGAGGATGGCTAGAGGGTAGAAAGGCAACGCCTGCAAGTTTACATGCACACAGCACACACACAGACACACACACAGAAACGCAATGTACAGAAGTATAGGCTATAAAATCTAATATATATCTCCTTATCTGGAATCTGGAAATATAGGGTAACTTACTATAAAGGTTTGTTTCCTCATCTCAGAAGAAATTTCCTAGAAAAAATTGTCAAATTAATAAAAAGAAATATAAGATAATTTTGGAGGGAAGCTTGAAGGATTATAATATGTCAATGATTTGGTGTAATATTTTGGACTGACAGATTTATATTCATATTCTTTACTTGAGAAAAATAAATCCCATAGAAACAGTTGTCAATAAGTAGATCATCTTCACTTGTTAGTGAAGTTGCTTCTGTTAAGCTGATCTGGAAAATGATCAATCTTCAATGTTCTCTAGGGGTGAAGGGAAGAAGGGAAGAGAAAGAAAGGCAAAATGAAAAGCTCTTTATAGAGAGTGGATTTGAAAAGAAGAGAGGCACTGTACAGGAGAAAGAGAAGGCATATTCACCATAAATGGTATCGGCAACATTAGCCCAATTTTACCAAGGTCTTTTAAGTCCTCTGGCTGAAATAGTTATTCAAGACGGTATAAGCTTCAGGAGAATACAGTCTTGGGCTTAAATTACAGCTTGACCACTTACTTGCTTTGTAGCCTCAGGTAAATTTTTTAAAATCCTGGAGCTTCTTTCTTCCCACTCATAAAGTGAAAGAATAATAATCCCAAAATACACAAGGTTGTTGTGGAGAATAAAAAACATAGGTAAAGTGCCCGATACAACATGTGAAATGTAGTAGATATCTTATAAATATTGATTCCTTTTACCTCCTCAATTTTTTGATATTCTTCTCATAATACTCATCCTCATATTCCTCTGTTGGTCAATAATAAGTCAAAATTCTTGACATAAAATCTTATAGAAATGGAGACATTTTTGGTAACAAATCTTATCATAATGGATTCCTGATGATGTGGACTTGAGAAAAACTATGGCCATATAACTATTTTTGTTTGGTTGTATTTAAATCTTTGCTTATGCCAGTTTGATCACTGAGGCAATGAATAAAGAACTGAAGAAAGGTTGCTCAGTACCATGGCAGTGGTACCTTCCTTTAGGTAGACATGGGTTTAAAGAGACAATTTCATGATAAGTACAAGATAATCTCCACAAAAGGTCTCCCAGGGCCTTAGTTAGAAATCTGAGACGCCAAAAGTAAAGAGACCTTTGGCATCATAAGACACAGTTCTGCCTAGTGTTTACTCCTGTTGCCCCAAAATAATGTGCTTTGGAGGAATGACGCTCTAGTGGTCATAAAAAAAATGAGCAAATTCATTGACCTAACACTCATTTATTTATAAAACAAGTTGTCAGAGGCACAGAATCATGCTTCCCAAGTAACAAACTTCACTCTGGTGGAAAAGTCCTGGAACCTTGGATAAGTTTGATGGTGGGGGTGGGGTGGGAGGAGGGTGAGGATCTCTGCTCATTCAGTGTTTGAACTTTGTCTCACCAATATAACACTTCCAAGTATCTGGTAAAACTTACTTTAGGGCAAAACTTTCAGAAGAATATGTTCTATTTTTACTTACTATACAGTATAAGTTTTCCAGGTACTGGCAATGATCTTGACCAAGTGATTGGTCAAAATTATGTTTCCTAGTATACTGCTGCCTAATTGAATTCCTACATTAATGATAGCCTTATCTTAGTGAAATGTATTTTGTGGGATTAAATAGGCATATGTAATTAAATATTATATCAAACTACAAAACCAGACTCAGTTCTATGTTGGAAATGCCACATATCATGGAAGCATGATAAATATTTTTTATGAAACGCAGTACCTGGACATATTGGTCCTTTTCTCAAAGTATTATTTTTATTGTCAGTTGATTACATTCCTTAATGAAGTGTTTTTTGCCTATTTAAAATATGCAAAACATGAAACAGACTTCTAACTTGACTTTTAAACCTATCATTTTTTTACAAATATTGGTAGAAAACCAAGACGACATTGGCTACATTATACTTCTGCCTATTTCCCTGTCTTTTAACTATTAAATAGGATGTATTTTCTTATATCTCCCCATCATTGAGATGATTTTTTTCAAGAGCTGTGAATATTGAATTAAGCATATACATGTTAAATAGGCTATTTGTGCAACCTACAATCTTTAAACAATTTTTTTTTTATGGGCAAGCTGTTAATAAAGAGACATATGTGCTGTTTTATATACCCACATGCCTTTTACTACCATTTTTTAGATAAGCACCATAACTTAAGTTGTCTTCCACACAAAGTTCTGGCAAGCTTCAATAGATTCATTAGTGGGTTTTTCTTTACAACCAACGAAGCTCAAAGAGCTCCTAACAATGGAGCTAATCACTGCCTCTTCCCTGACCCAAGCTTAGGATTTCCCTCCTTTCACTCCAGACTCTTATTTCATTTCTGAGCAATTGGATTTCCGTGGCACTCCCAGAACAAATAAATATCTCCCCTTTCCCCCTGCTTACATCTTTTGTGTATATTTTTTCTATACGACTGCCCGTATTTAAACTCGTGTGGTAATGGCAGGGTTCTTCAGGTAATCTTTCATTGGACATAAATGATGTAGCATTAAAATGCAGATAATGTTACCTCAATTAGAGAATGCTGTGTAAAACTTGAAAAAGACGTAGCTAAATGTTTGGACTAAACAAGTAAGTCTATGTTGTTAAGAGTGGGGCTGGGCAAGTTGCATTTTCAATAGATCCCTTAATGAATAAATGTTAGACTGTATCAACAGTCCTGAACAGGCTTGTGGTTTGTGTGTGCATGAAGTGTAATGGTATCAATTGACTGGCTCTTTGTGGTTGCTATAAAGTACTCTTGAATGTGTCAATGGAGAGAAGGCCTGCAGACAATGAAGCCATGACAGCTGAATGTCAGCAGCGACCTTGAACCTAAACTGGTTTCACCATTCCAGTGACTCCAGCTACAGTGAAGACACGCACTGGAGCTGGACCTTCGGCATTGCCTGTCATTTTCTGTGTTCAGATTCCAAGCACTTAAGTGACAATTTCACCACATTGCGAGACCCTGCTAATATGCATCAGTGAACGTTCACTTATTAGTGATGGGGCTAATGATATGTTCAGCATTTTAATCAGACTTTCATTGGCATTTAAAAATACAAAACACAAAGCAAAACAAAGCATCATTCTAGACTAAATGTTTCATATAAGCAAACTCATCCAGAGGAGATACTCAAAACATGTCTTTTCTGCAGCAATGAGTTCTTTGATAGCGATCTTGCGTTACATAGCATTACTGCACATACATTCCTCTACTCTTTATTGCTGCAAATAGCACATGATTAGTTAATTAAAATATGGCATCAAGGAATAATTAATATTTGTAATGCAGTGTTTCTTTAATGAAAAACAAGAGAATTCTTCTAAAGGTCACATTTACAGATTAAATGTGTCTTTAACATAAATGGAATGTTATTAAGCTAGGCTCAATATTCAGGAGAGAACTGCAAAGTCTTTTGTGGCAAAACACTATTAATGAATTCAAGAAACTGAATCCCTTTGCTAATGCTGGAGTTGAGCAAGGTTAGAAGCCCAACCACAACTGAATGTTCTTAATATGTTCACTGTACTCTGCAGTGAAGAGCTGAGGGCAGGGAAGGAAGGGAACCGTGGGGAGAGGGAAAGACTGGAGGAAATAGAGGAAGAAAAGGAAGAGAGACAAGGGCAGAGAGAGACATATAGAAAAGAGAGAAGATTTTGATTGGTGAGAAACGTATCACCAAGTGTATGCAGCAGAGAGCAGTAATACTGAGAATTGGCATGCATGTATTGTAGGAAGGATGGCTAATATATTTTTTGATGTTAAAATATGTTATGAATATTATAGCACTATAAGCTGATTACAATTCATTCTAAAGAAATGTAACATTTGCTAAAAATGAACAATTTAAAGAAAAATAACTTCATAATTATGAAGATTTATAAATGCAAATTTCTTAGAATGTCATTGTAGATTGATATGAGTGAGGGATGACACAGGCGCGTCATTTAACTAGCACATCTCTGAGTCCTAATCATCAGTAAAAGCTGTTGTGTGATAGATTATTTTTTGAAGTAAATAAAAGTGGGATACAACTATCCTCTTGTTTCTTTGTGGTTGTCTCAAGTGCTTATGCACTATAGTGAATGGCCTGATTAAATCTGTCCTTATAAGTTCTTTACAACATACAGAGAAAAAAAAATCCTTAAAGAATATCTGTGCCTTTTACTTAAAAAAGCTGAAGTTAGCAAAGATTTTTTAATAAGTTCCTAAAAAGAGAAGGTCACATATGTTTCAAAATATAATAAGAAAGTATCTTAAAAATAACCTGGACGTAAAGTTTATTATTTGTTCACTTATTTAGTATAATAATTTCTAAAGTGTTAAATTTTTAAATTTATCAGATTATACAGTACTACAGAAACAAAGATAGATACATCATCTTGATTTCACATTTCAGTCAAAATATTCATTATATGAAAAATCATGTTATAAAGATTAATAAGCTACCAAAAAATAACCAACAAAACACTTTTAAAACAGATATTCAAATAATGGCTTAAATTCATCATCAATTTTCCTAGGATCAAAAATGGGCAAAATTAAATTTAGAGCGTAGAGAGGTTCTTTTTGGCCTTAAAATCAAAGCACAATCAGGAAAATAAATAATGAAATAGAAATATTTTCTTGCATTAACTTTTACATACATGTTTCCTAGAAAGAAAGATAATTCCCTTTCTACTCTTTATAGATGTGTCTACAAAGTTGAGCATTCAATGTCCACTTTTTTACGTTAATATTATCACTTCTAAGTAGGTTAATACTATCAGCTGGCGGCTGTAGAAAAATTATCTGCTTCATATATTTATTTTTAGTTTGAGATGACTCTGTATTTTTATAACTTTTCCAATATATAAGTTTTATACCAGAAAGAAGATATTAGTATCACCTGGCTTTATTTTGAATCCTTGAGATTTATGTGAATTGTATGTACTAGGAAAATATCATTTAGAAAGTTTTTATATTTATATTGGCACCTAAAATATATATAGATTTGGTATAATTTTTATGAGTGCCAGAGAATAAAGGAACTCCACAGATACCACCCTTCATTATGCAGTGGCATCTCTGCAACCTCCTCCTGTTGGTATCAGCCTTTAAGTTCTCTCTTCACTCTGCTTCATGGAAGAACTCTCAAGAAGAGAATCTTTAGATCTTGAAAAAATTGATGGTTGGAATGAACACCTATTTTTGCTCTTACAGTTATTTTAAAGTAGGATGGTAATCCTCAAATGAGAATTAATCCCCCATGCGTATGTAGGTTATGGAATTTAAGTTTAAATACAAAAGTAGTCAGAAATGAAATTCAGGTTAACAGGTCAACACAGTGCCTACAGCTGAGGTGATCATTTTTGTTGGCCTACATACATTGGCAATCTTGACTAAACCCACATGCATGTGGCGATGTCCAAAAATATATCCTTCTTCACGAAATGGTTAAAGGACATATTTAGTACACATCTGACTGTGTTACTTAAGAAAATATTCTAAATAAATGCTTGTACTATGAAGAAATGATAGGCTATTCCATGAATAAATTTGTGACTATGCTAGAATTTGTGATGAAAAGAATTGTAGAAGAAATATGCTTTACTGTGGGTTTATTCTGGTACTTTCAGCTACATTCCATAAAGGTGTATATCTTCAACATATAAGAACATAAAAATGGATCATTTTAGAGTGTCCTTCACTTTCTTAGAGGCCTTTGACCTTTTTATTCTCAAAACAAAACAAAAAAAGGATGAGAGTAGGGGGAAACTTGGAATTACTTATTTTCAAATTTCAGTGGTTTGCATATTTAACATTCACCGTTATTTATTTGTGTATTTATGCAGCCAATGTTTATTTAGTCTATTATATGTCAGGTTCTGTGTTGAAAAGAAAAGAGAAACGCTGGATTTCTGTGCCAACTTTTATTCTTTTTGTTTTTAAGCGTCCAGTTTTTCAACTCTTGCCTGAGTTGGAGCTATGAAGAAAGACTCAAAAGTTTCACATGGTTTGGTTAAATGTGGAACTCTGACCTGAGAATCAAGCAGCAGCACGGCCCCGGGCCTCGCTGCTTTTCCCAGATGATGAAGAGGCTCTGTGGCCCCCCAGGCATCTCTCGCGATAAAACAACCATTCTTAAACAACCACTCAGCTCTAAATTTATTCTGGACTCTATCTACACATTCAAATTTCAATTCAACCATGATTCTGGAGCATCTCTTATGTTCCAGACACAGTACTAGTTATTTTGTTAGATGATATTTTATGTCATCTTTAGAGTCACTATGTCAGGAAAAAATTTTTGAGGCTCAGTAAGACAATGCAGTTGGCTCCAAATGAGGACAAGCTGCAATTATAACCCAGACCTCCTCACCCCCAGGCCAGCCCTCTTACGGGTTCCTATATGCCAAAACAACCGCCTGATTCACTCAGGCCAAGCAGCATCGTATTGAGTAGAAATATTAGTCAAACGAGAATTTAGATGAATGGATTTTTTTTTTAAAGCCCCTCAATAAAGAAGCCTGTGGAAAAGAGAGTGAACAAAGATACACTTATGCAGTACATACAAGCATGAGCCCAGGTTAAAAGAACTCTGACTACAAACCCACCCACCCGCTCTCCTTCAGTCAGTTCTCCCTGGAAGAAAACTACGCTTTTCTTCTCTGCAAAAGAGGTGGAGACCAGAAGGGATTCTTAGTGGGATAGTGCCTCTAATTGTAGCAAGCTTGAGGTTAGGACGCTACGGCAGAAATTGGGATGTTACTAGGCCCAGCCATGATTCCATTCCTATACATGCCCCTTTCCCTCCACCTAGTCCCACACGGTAGAGGTCAAGGGGTAGGTGAGAGCAATGTAGCCAGTCCATTCTCGTTAGAGCTCTGATCAAGGACATCTTTCACAAGAGAAAACAATTCAAAAGAAGTTTATCCAGTGCCCAA
This sequence comes from Ceratotherium simum simum, assembly GCF_057802395.1. Taxonomy (NCBI): domain Eukaryota; kingdom Metazoa; phylum Chordata; class Mammalia; order Perissodactyla; family Rhinocerotidae; genus Ceratotherium; species Ceratotherium simum. Next base: position 79,462,158 of record NC_141903.1, on the reverse strand, counting down.
ATATTCAATATTCCTATATATTTAACTTCTATTATATTTGAATTGTTCTATTCTTACCAAACAAAATTTTTCAACACTTTAAAGAGAAAAGCTGATTCTTCATATTGTATCTCATGTTTCACATAAAATCAACTTATTTTAAAGGAAAGTTTAATTAAATTCATGGTGGCTACTTCCTGATCTAATTGAAAGTATAATTTAGTTTTTTATTTTTGTTCACCTGTTATAAATCTGTGAAAATTAACATTAAACTTCATAAAAATACAAACTTCTTCAAATAATGTTTGTAATCCGAAATGGAGCCAGATAACTGTTGTCAATTAAATGTATGTAATATTAATACTCATAGCCCTATGCTCACCTAAACTCTGCAACTTCAGTCCAGCGTCATATACTTTCAAACAGAAAACTTACTTGCCTTCATTTTTGCCAGTGAAATACTTAAATATACGTAATATTTACATGTGATGATCACAGTACAATAAACATAAATATTTCTGTCAAATTTTGCTTTTGGGAATGTGAACTATTTTTTCTATCATGCTGTTGTCTCAAAATGATCCAAATAAACATATATATATTTTATACTGTTATACTTAAGATGCAATGGATTTCGGAGGTAAAGATTCTCCTGTCCACACTCCAGTTGCGTGACCTGTTGATACATAGTTGACTGCGTCAGCTAAAATTGGTTGGACAGCTTTAGAAATGAATGTAATAGTGTAGTCACATTAATGCTGAAGTAAATATTAATAAAATCCTAAGCAGGAGTTCTATTGATCAGAAAGAAAAATATAGTCTGATTTTACTTCTTATCACAAAAAGTTATATTAGTACTACTGTGTAGCTAAACACATTTGGAGACAACATGCAAATCTACCTGTCATGTTTCATTATAAACTACTAAGGAGACAGCTAATAAAATTAACAAATAAAAATAACAATATTCAGTATTTAACTTCTCTTGGTCTGAAAGCATATGAAGATCGTCACTTATAAATATCAAGTGCCATTTGAAGGATTTATCAATGAATTCATTGTAATAAATTCTCAGAGAAGTGTTTGTGATGAGGACAGCTCCCTACGACATGACCTCACGTTTTAAGATGCAGTCACCTCAAAATGATGACATCCATGTGTTCAGAGTCCTGAGAAGTATATGTGCACTAAGGTATGGGAGGTACTTTTGAGTATTTCAAGGTCCACTGTTGTTTGGATGTTTTATATACTATGGACAAAATCATATCACCCAATTATAATAATCACAAACAGTAAGAGTTCAGGGGCACTCAGCACATAATACTAATTTGGTGGTATTTCCAGACACCAACAGAATAAAAGGGATCCATTCCCACTGTGCTGAAAACATTAGTTTTCCTTAGGACATATAAAGAAAAAAACTAGGACTTGTTCATGTTAGGCCAATGTCAATTCAAGTAACATCCCCTCAAAATTAAGGGATAATTTGAGAGTAATATCTGAGACGTAGAGTCTTGCTTTATATGAAACAGTAAACTTTAGTTATACAGAACAAAATCTAATTTATGTCTTTCTTTGTCATTATGTGAATATAGGTGTAAATTTACCTTAAGCTAATTCAATTTATATAAAATAACTTGGCTTTTGGGCCATTTCATAGTATACTTCATTTTAAATGACTTTCTCATAAAAAATAAGTTATTTAGTAATTAGGCTGCATTGTGTTTGGGTATTGTCTTTTGGCATGTCTACAGAAAGTTACTTTCTGAAAGAATACCTAGCTGTCCATATTCCTATGTTTTCCATCAAAAGCAAGGCAAAGCAAATGAAGGGTCTCCTCATCAAGTTTGCATCTAAAATAGGTGAGAATTTGTAAAAATCATATATTTCAGTCTCAATACAGGTATTGCACATTCCTCTCTTCAGAGTCTACAACAAATTGCCTATCTTCTTTGAGCATGTATCTAAAGTTTAAGAGCCACAGATACATTATGCACCTTTCTTGGGTAGGCCCCACACACAAAGTGTAGAATAGAAAGTACATTATTCCATTAGAGTGTTCTTGTTTCCTTTGGAATAATATCATTTAGAATGCACCTTAGCCATATTAAGTGGTTGACAGCATAAACAAAAATAGGTTTTACATTGCAGCTGTACACAATATATCTTTGTACAGTTGACTGATTGCTTACAACAATAAAAAATAATTGTAGCATTCTGCTGTCAAACTTTCTGGCTAGTTTATAGCGAACTTCAAAAATGTGTTTCCTTTTTCTCAAATACAATTAATTTGAAGATGAAAGTAATGTGGTGCCATGAAACATAAATGTTTCACCCCAAAGAGGAGATTGTTTGTTATCCAATAACAATAGATAAAGTTTCACATCCCAGTTTTTCAAAAGAATGCAATGGTACCACTTAAGTATCCAAGGAAATGCTTCATGTGGCGAGAAGTACAATATGATTAATACAAAAAAATGAAAAGTATTTATTTACCAATTTTGACAGTTGTCATGGACATCACTGTTTCAAGTGGCATTTTTGACAAAACAATTTGCTGGCTAATAGTTACAGGGGAACTGAAAGATTTTTTTTTTCCCTGTGTATTTACAACATAAAAAAATGCATCCTCAATGTAACTTTTCTGCTTAAGAGAAAAAAAGAATGAGTTCTATAAAACAACCCATCCAGTGCAGTTTCTATAAGAACAAATGAATGGAAGTGTTAACAAGGCCTAATCTTCCCTTTTGTATTTGTTTCTTCATTAAGCTCTAACTATGCTCTAGCTCTTGTACCCTGAAGATTTGATGTGAAGATGGTATGACAGGCTTGGCTTCTCCTGATGCAGCTGGCACTCCTGATGCCAAAAGCCAGAGCTGGCGGTAGTGGGATCAGGAGAGAGTCGTTCAGAGCACAGTTTGCCTGTCAGTTTCCCATCCGCCTCGCAGTGCAGCCTTCCCTCCCCGAGTCCCCCTAATGAGAAGTGGAGGACAATACCAGTATTGTTGTTTCTACTCGCAATCTTGTGGAAAGAACAATCGCTGTTTACCCAAGCATTTATATTACCCAAACTTTGTCGATAATTACTTCTAGAGTCCCTGATTAACTCTGCTCTCTGCCTCAGCACAAAAAAGCTATTGAGATAGACACCAGACAACTTTTCTCTCTCTTAGAACCTTTTAACAGTTTACCTAATATGACTCAGTCCTCATACTCATCAGAAGAAACGTACCTACATGATTTGCACGCTCATCAAGGGCTTTCGAACCATGTAAGAAACCCAGGTACTTGGGAAGGCTTGAAAATTCTCCATCGCCCCACCTTTTCAAACCCTCCCTTGCTCAAAAAAAAAAGTTAAAAAGCGCTCTCTCCTTACAGTGGACACAGTCCTGTACCTAGTAATCTATGATAAATATAAGCACATTTCAAGTAACAATGATATTTCTAGTCAGCTTATCGCTGTTAACTTTTTATGGTGAAATATGTAGGATAAAAATTTCTAGTTATTTAATTACTATACAGTTTTATGATATGCTCTTGTTTTCTAAGACCTAACAAAATGGAACTGTTGCTATGTCTATTTCCATGATACCGGTAATAATTTTAATCTGTCACATCACTCCTGCCTCCCTTCACGTCCCACCCCACATGCAGTCTGCTGTTAGCACTATGCAAAACAGCATCATGAATATGCGTAATTATGGAGATTCATGGTAATTTTTCAGGGTTATCCGATGTGACGTTTATAGGACAGCAGCATACATCAATTTAAACGAGAGTGACAAATATCTTATCCTTTATATTTCTATAGTATTTTTAATATTTTCTTGGCCCCTCTCTAGGGAGTAGTGTGAAATGGTAAGAACTTGAATAATAAAAATGTTAAACAATCAAATGCTTTACTAGAATGTTTTTTAAAGGCAAGTTTAAAAATGATTCTCTACCTGTTGAAGTTTAAAAAGTATTATATACTGAATTTTTTCTTAGGCCGATACTTTTTATCAAGCATCTTACACATTCCCAAACAAACAAAAGCATGGACATTTGCATGTGCCATTTTAAGACTGAGTTGCTTAATTACTTTTAAACTCTGACTGCTTGCTTGACAGAATTATTTGGCAAATATGGTCCACCAACTTTATTAAGCACAGGCATTTGAAACAATAATCTAATTGTGGCATATTTGAATTTTGTTCTAAGTCTGTTGCACCTCTTAGAGACTTGCATATTATCTTTATCTCGGTGACTAATTAGGACTAGCTTGACAATTTCATATTTACAACGATTACCAAGTAGGAATCCTTTTTCTTGTTCCTTATATTTGTCATGAATACTGTACAATACTAATTACATTGAAGATACAAAGAGCCCCACCATTTGATTGAGAGACATCTTGAGTTTAAAGTGAGTAAATGTGAATTGTATCAAGCATTTTAAATGGCGGAGCAATTAATATCTATTTCTTATGCAGTCACTAAAACAGAGGAAATAACTGTGTAATCTCAACTCATTATATCAGCCCTATTTTTAAGTGTATTAACAATAAATTCATTAAAAATTGGCTTGATTGAAAATGACCCTCCTCATTCCAACCAACTGGATTCAGAATTCCTTTTCTCAAGCATATACTTTCAGAATTTTGGGTTGAGGGTCAAACTTCCACAATTAAATGTTCCTCAGTACTATATTGGTAACACACCATCATGAATATTCTCCATAGAATTAGCAGGGCCTACTGTGGATGCAGATTGCTAATAGAAATAATAATGAAGGATACTGTGGCATTAGTATGCCAGAGAAGGTTGGAGAAACGTAGTTTGCATGATGCATATATAATTGTATGTTACATCTAAATATCACTGTATGTTGCTTTAGAAATAATTACTTGGGAAAATATAGTTAACCCCTCCCCTTGTTTAAGATTCCAATTTGATTAACAAATAAGTTCAGCAGTGTATTAAGCCTATGAGGTGGTAGTGTTGTAAATGAATGTGTTCTGTATTTGCATTTTTTAAAGTGGCACTTTCTGAAGACACACAATTGCTACGTCTATATACACGTATAAAGCAAAGTGAAGAATTGATGCAATCATCCAGATAATTCAAGGGAAAAACACTTTCCCCTCAATTATCTTTTGCAAGCGAAAGTGAGGGGTTTAGCCTGAATTGTTCAAATCAGTGCCTTGATTCTCTTCACTTTGCATGTGTAGACACATTTTACAACAATATTTATGTTAGCATTTGTAATTTGCATACATATAAAGGAGAAATATTGCTACACAAAAGATGACCAAAATCTTTTCACAGCAATAATTTCTACTCTTTGGTTCTACCTAATTTTTGGTAGAGTCTGACTATTCGTGTGCATGTTATGTATGGTAATTGAATTAAGGCAAAACTAGATCGACTCATATGTTCATTTATTAAATGCTTGGTTAATAATCAGATTTGTATATATGATACTGATATCTCACTATAAAAAGTTCTTTGATACAGTCTGTCTAAAACTTTAATAATATATACTTCTCACTGAGTAGAATCGTAAATCGATTTGAAGAAGTAAATGTGATTTATATGTACATTTATAACAAAATACAACATTAAAGCAAACAAACAAAACTTTCCAAAGAATACATCCTATATTGTCCATGTTTAAGACTTGTCATGAATAAGTTAACATCTATAAAGAAATCAAATCCCAGAACATTTTCAAAAGTTCCATTGACACATTAAAATTCAAATATGTAGCAGATTTTACAGTGTTTTCTCCATATGCACTGACAGAAACAATAATATATTTAATTGCTGACATTTATATTATTTTACCTTACATTTATTAAACGTATAAAATATATTTTCAATGCATCTGAAAAATCTGTTGTGTTTATTAATACATGAGGAATCCTAAATTTCTTCTGGGCCTGCTTAATCACTATTTGCATTCTTTACCCTGGCCCACATAGAAAACACATTCCAGAAAATGTAAAGCAACTCTACCATGTTTCTTCATATTGGTACTGTGTCAAAACTTGTTTTGTTTGAACATTAGAAATTAAACCTTGGTTGAGTTAAAATATTGCCAAAGTATTGGATTATGAGTGTTTGTCTGGACAAACAATTAATACCTAAATGTTAAAAGACACTGGAATATTTTATGGATCTATTTGGCTATGAAAATGAACTATCTATGTTATAAATTCGGTAGATAGGGCTCATGTGTAGCATTCACTTATAATCATGTAATTGATGCTTACAGTATAACAAAAATCTTCTCTGCCGTATAAAAACATGTGGAGCAGATATAAAATTAAGCATTTCAGAGTATTTTACTACTCCAATATTGTTTTAATTTGTTCTAAAAATCTAGTGTCTGTCTCTAAATTCTATTTATGAAAAGCAACTTCCAGAATTAAATGGATACATTTTATAAATACTGAGTGGAGCCTTGATAGATATTTTTCTTTAGAATTGCTAAAGGGGAAAATATAATAATTTGGTGGCAAACATCTGTCTAGTAATCATATATGATAAATTCATAAGAAATACAGGAAAGATATTTATTTACTGTTACTGCTAAGCCAGTCTTTATTTATCTTGGAAGATTTTTCATCTATGAGTGGAAAACAAACTTTCCTTCAAGAGGTCTGTGAACCGAATAATAAATGTCAGGTCTAAATCCTGTATGAAAATCAGTCCGGTTTAATCCTGGATATTCTTCAGCATGCAAATGAGGACTAGAGGTTTCCCTGGGCCGGCTGTCATACAGGCAGCCAATTTACAGACCCTGGCACAGTGTGTGTGTTATGGGCTCGATGGCTGCCCCTCCCCCCTAGCCTAAGACTTGGTCTCAGCTGCCTGCCTTTCACAGAAAACCACAAACCAAGGAAACATATCAGTAATAGCGCCCTGTAAATTAACTTGACATTTGATGCAGAAAAAACCCTAAAAGCTTACAAAAGACATTGAAAACAAAAGCCACTCAGGACCCACACTACATATATTGTGGATTTAAGAGATCTGGAAGGTGGTTATTCTATTGTAACCAACACATACAGCCTTCACCTTCTTTGTTAAGACAATTCAGGCATTCTTTGTTACAGGCATGGTATCCATCAAACAAGAAAACAATATTTTCCACCAGAAAAAAAAAAACCCTAAAAGTCCAAATGGTATTATAATAATAATTCAATCAATGGGTTTTTTTAACATTAAAAAATAAAGCTATACGTTCCTAATGTGAAAAAAAGACGCTAAAAATGTGATTTTATGTTTCCTTGGTAAATAAGACACGTTGACATTGCTAAGATGTAAATAATGTAAGACGCGTCTGAGAAGGATGTGAATCTTGCTGAACATGAGGTATTCACAAGTATGTTGTGTCTTAAAATTTTGCCATTCAAGAGATTTCATTTTTTTCATGCTTGGAAACCCCTGAATCCTTTTTATAGGAAAAACAATTTTTGGGGTTCAAGAAGGACTGTTGATAAAATATTAAATGGTTCTTTGACATCAGCTGCCATGTAGGGCTAGAGTGAGACACACAGCATATTTAAGCCATTAGACATGCAGGAATGTTAACATTATTATGCGTTATTGTGTCTGGCTATGTGCCCCCCCCTTCTTCTCAATCTCTCTCTCTCTCTCTCTCTGCCTCTCACTCACTTTCCCTCCCTTCTTCCCTCCTCCCCACCTTTCTCAGTGTCTCTCCTTTCTCTCCCTCCCTCTGCAGGACCTGCTACACTGCATCTTACAAATGTCTGGCCTTATAGTTTACAAGCACAGAACTGTACTGGTAAAAATGCATAATCTTAGCATCTGTGCTTCTTGATATTCATGGATTTATTTACAAGTCCCTGTGTTCTACTTTTTTTTGCCTGTTTCTATGGTTTATATTACTGTCATGCCTATATTCTTGTGGGAATTTCAAATAAGAATCAAGATATAACGGGCAAATATTCTGTAATGCAGCCTGCATTTCCATAATTTAGCTGTTTTTTAAAAGAGACAATTTAAAGAAGTTTATGGACTTAAGGATATATGAAGAGTATTTTGATTGGCTTTTTTTAGTACTTCAACTGCTTAAGGTTCAGTTTGTGTAAAATGGATGTAATAAAATAAATTTATGTACATGTATGTGCTTGTGTATATGTAAATGCATTTAGAATGAAAAAGTTCATAAATCTCAGTCAAATTTACTGATTAAGTTCACTATATTCACATTAAGATATTTCACAAAAGGGTTCAAAGGTAAAAGGCTAGCATTATTATTTCTTTTTTAGACTCTAGCCTGAAAAAAGCTTAAATATTTGCAAAGCAAGTATTCAGGGTCCTGTCTTCCCCCGAACCCTCAACACACCCCCTCCCATACGTGGAGCTAGCTTAACAGAAACCTTTTAGGACACATCACCAGTGCCAAAAACAATTTTCTCTTTCCTTTTTTTTAAGCTGTAAAGATACAAATTCTTTTGAATAATTTAATTAACACCAAGATTAGAAATTTAAGTTACTTTGCAATAATTTTCAATTCATTTCCCACCTATCTACCCCCAAAATAGAATTCCATCTGCATATTATCAACACACTTATTTTTAGGGATTAATATTCTCTAGTTTAATGTAATATTGAAATCCAAGAAGTCCACATATGTGCTTTGCTGTTTATAGCTCCAGTTTAATTACTGTGTGTTAAACTGCCTAGACAGCAAAATGAATTTATGAATATCTTTCAAGACAGCCATAGTTTGGAACTGCACATGAGAGAAAATGGGATGCTGGGGGACACTGCATTAAATGATCTTTATGTCAGTATTCTTGAAAATTCACACTCTATGTAGGAAAATGTTAAATATTGAGAACACTATGATAAAGGCTTGTTATACACCTAAAGTGTGGGATATGTAAAATACAAAGCTTTTCACATGTACAGCTATAACATGTGCTAAGCAGCAGAGATTATTAAGCAAGACTCATTCCTTTATTGGAGAGGGAGGGGAGTAATTTACAGACAAGAGCTAAGCAGTTCTGTTTAACACAACTCTGTCTAGTTGATTGCAAGGCGTGTGTAGTATTTTTCTGAATCCCGTCATCAGTAGTAAAGCAATTTACAGCTCAAGATATTTTTTAGAAGATACTCATTTTATTAAGAGTCAATACGATAGGTTGTGCAGAAAGATATACATGTATTTGCAATTCATATTGTTGCTGTGTTCCTATTGTGTTCTGAGCCTCCATCATGGCTGGAAGATGGGAAGCTGGCATGCAGTACAGAAGCGTAAGAGAGAAAGCCCCAAATAAACACTTAGAGCGTTTTCTAATTACCTCTAATTATAACCGCACCTCTTGGTTTGTTTTTTCCTGAGGTGGGCGGGGGAAGTGATAGAAAGAAGACGATTATGAACGCAGATCATATCTGTGCTACTAAATAATATTAATAATTCTTTTGGTCCAGGAGATGATGTTTTCATTCTGGACTTGTAAGCACCTCAGTCTACCCATTCAAAGCAATGACAGAAAAATGAATCTGAATGTGTAGGCATTAAACATTTAAATTCTCTACTCCCTGGTCATTATACCGAGTGTCATATTTTACACTTTCCCCTCCCCCACTATGCTGTTGCTGATTTGACTTCATTTACATTGGCTCATTATGCATCCGGTCTTTGTTCTACTGAACGGAATACAGTACAGTGACAAAGCAAAACTTACATGTCGGCTGGAATATTTTTCTGATTTAAAAATTAGGTTTCGCTACTTAAATTTACAGTTTGCTTCCCAATATTGTTTAAATTGGAAGCAAGTCTTTTCTTATACAGTAACTATAATCTATACGCAGTTATTTTAAAAGTGGTTAAAATTACCTCAAAATATCATTAGGAAATGACAGTTAAGACCTTTTATAACAAATATTCTACTGCTACCTAGGCAATATTATCATATTAGAAGTATTAAGTTGTTCTTTCCAAGCCTCTGTCTGAATTTCTATGTAGGCCCAAGGAGTAAGCTTTTATCTATTTTATATGAAGTTCATTGCTTAGAGCTGTCTGTTATGGGTCTTATTTTAATGTATCAAACAACAAAGGTAATGTCAATTCTTAAAAAAAAATAATTCCTGCTTTGCATTTCTTGCAATTAAAAGGTTTCTGATTTACAAACCAAATTTTCACCAAATTAAAAGAAAGTCCTAGCTGATCGATCACACATGGAAAAATATGAAAGTTACATTGAGCTTTAAATATCTATACCCATGACAGTGCATACTATCTTTTCATTTGTTACAACCAATGGAGACATGGGATTAATCTAATACAGCCTAATTAAACACCCATTCACACAGGAGGGTTTTTAATGGTACTAGTGGCACAAATGCTATTTTGTATCACAGTTATATTTGCATTTATTTGAAGTTAGACAATAGATATTTTTGAATACAAAGAAAAAGGGAAAAAAATAAAATATTGGGGAGCATGCTTTTGAAAATGGAAGCAATTTCTTGTTTCCTGCAGAGATAATTGCCATATGTACAATTTAGGTTTTATTCCAGATATTTTGACCAAGATGCGTTTCTAATTTTTGTTATATCAAAATGCATAATCATTTTGCATTTTAGGTTACACTGGCTACATGTCTGGGGCACCATCTTGGGAGAAAAAAGTATCATGTCTTCTTGACTCTGCTAATGACCCATTGTGACCTCTGGCTTCTCCCTTAACCTGCTTGCACCTTAATTTTTTCATCTATGAAAAGGGAATATTTGTCTCTTACCTACCTCTATTGCGCTATTGCAAAGTTTAATTAGAATAACATATTGTTCTTAGGAGGAAAGTGTCTTATGAATGTAAAATTTTATTGTTTTCATTGATTAATTTTTACTATATTATGGGAAAATGCAGTGTTGTATGTTTATCTATAGTCAGTCAATCTCCTTTACTTAAGTTTGGCACTTTTGGTTCTAGAGTTAATGAAAATAAAAGATAAATGCTTAATTGGATTTCTTGGAAGTGGGAGCAATCGCACACATCTTGGTGATTTATATTATATAACCTTGTTATCATCTACAAGATATTTCGTGAGCAGAATTGGTTCTAGAAAATGGCTTTTGCAGTAGAAGTAGTCAACAGAGTAGCATTCAGAATGAGTCCAAGCCTGTAGGAGAACTAGAAATTCAGCAAAGAATACTTACTCCAGTGGCATCTCAAGGGAAGCAAAGTAAATAAATGTTTTTAAGCTAGAGTTGCTTTGAAACTATCTTAATTTTTCTTTTGAGCCCTGGAAATTTTAAATATTGGACAATAGGCAGCTCTGATGCAGAAATCTGTAAGATGATATCATTTGAATATCAGGACCTATTTGGAAGCCCTTCCAAACTCAATGCCACTTCCAAAATACACTCTGGACACAATTAACTCTATTTCCATTTCTAGGATTAAAATGGTGTTATTTAATTTCTTCACACTTCAATTGAATCATCTGTTAGATGATGGCGTTGAGCTAGATTATCAGTGAGACCCTCCTGCGATCCAAAATTAACCCGGCCAGTGTTTTGGATATATCATTCTTGGAATTTTAGGCACATAAGTATCAAGCCCAATTCTAAATGATATTTTATCAGATATTTTTCCATTTATTTGATGAATGTTTATTAAACACTGAATATATGCCAGGCACTTGTGAATTCTTAAAACCAGAAAAGGAGCAGGTTTGGAGGCAAAGATAAGATTTCCTTACTAAACTCTGGCCAAGATCACAATCTATGAGCATCTAATGACTTGACACAACAGATTTAGATGTGCCTAAAAAATATTAGTGGGCATGGTAGACAGTGTTACTGTTCACTAATATCCTGTGCCTGTCCCTACAGGAGGGTTATACCTCCCTGCCTCCATGAAGTCAGGCTAGGATATGTGAATTTCTTTGGCTAATGACATGTGAGCAGAAGTAATAGGTGTCATTTTCAGGGGGAAGCTTTAAGAATTAGTCCATATTTTCCACGCTTTCTTTTCCATTTGCCATAGTTATTGGCAATGTTCTAAAGAGTTTCTGCTCCACCAAAATGGGTCCCACAGTGAGGGCTACAATGAGATAGAGCAAAATTTACAACTGATCCACAATGGATGTTAGGATGAGAGAGAAGAAAAAAAAACTTTGCTGTTAAGCCACTAGGATCTGAGGATTGTATATTATCGTAGTATAGCTTAGCCTAGTGGTTCTCATAGTATGGTTTTGGGACCACGGTGATTCCTGAAGCTCTTTCAAGGGATCCACAAGGTCAGAATTATTTTCAGGAAAATATGAAGATCTTATTTCCCCTTTTGTTCTCATTCCCTCACAAGTGAAAGTAGTATTTTCTGAAGTCTACAGGGTGTATAATACCTCAAGCGACTGATGCAGAAACTGATGTAAGCATCCAGTGGCTAAGAAAGTTGAAAAACTGTATAATGATGGCACTCTCTTCATTAAATCTTTTTGGAAAATTTAGTAATTTTTAATAAAAATGTGTTCTTTATGTTAACATGTAATGGATTTATTAGTGTTATCTTAAAATTATATTTTTAAAATTTAAAATTTTCTTAAATTTAATTTCTAATATGAAAAAAATCAGTAGAGGGCCAGCCCCATGGCCTAGTGGTTAAGATCGGCACACTCCACTTCAGTGGCTCAGGTTCAGTTCCCAGGCACGGACCTACACCACTCGTAGGCGGCCATGCTGTGGCAGCAACCCATATACAAAATACAGGAAGATTGGCAACAGATGTTAGCTCAGGGCAAATCTTCCTCAGCAAAAAAAATCAGTGGATATAACCCACTTCAACAAATGCTCTTTGGAAGTCCTCAATAGTTTTTAAAGTAAAGAGACCAGAAACCAAAAGTTGGAGACCTGTCCTATCCTCTCCTGACTGATGTAGTAGGCTTACCAGGTGTAGCTTATTAGAACTAATTAACCCCTGTCATTTGTGGAGCTCTGCGGATAGACAAACTATAACTTTAAAACTATGGTTAGAGTCAATCACATTATGTAGTTATTTAACAGAATCAAAGGGAAATTTTCATGTCTTATAACAAAAGAACAGTTGCCACCTAATGCAACTACTCTAATAATGTCTAGACATAATAAACTATCTCATTGGTAGGATTAGACAGAGTGGATTTTCCTCTTTATTTTATAGAAGAGAGTAAATGTAATTTCTTGCAGTAAGTATGAAAATATATAAGCTAAACTATAAATCACCCTATAAATGTACAGTTTGTCCGATTTACAGGGCAAGGGTAACAGTAAAGGGAATAGAAGAGAGATGAGTTGTGAGATGTGAAAGTTTCAAATCATGCTTTTGACAACCACTCAGACACATTGTGACTGACCACTATAGACCATACTGAAGCAGAAAACTATCTGAACTAAAAATATTTGGGCCCATCGTCTCTCTTTCAGGCCAGCAGAATTTCTATATCAATTTGTGCTCACTGGCATATTGGTCCATAAATGTGTTTTCCCTTGTTTCAAGTGTTGTGCCTTCCTTCAACTGGATCGTAAACTCCTCAAGGGTAGTGATGATGTCTTCTATTGAATTTGCCTCTCTCCTCGCCCAGTGACTCTGCTTAGCACTCCACGCGAGGCTGGGACTCCATAAACGCTACAGGTTAAATAAAACAAGACAATATCTCTAACTTCATAGCTATTGACAGGCAATAAAATACATAAGTAATTTGGTGGGGGAGGGAGAAAGTTGACAACTACTTTCTATTAATTTAAATATATCTATCATTATAAAATCAATATTGTATGCAGTATTAAAAGGTTATTTAAGACAAGAATAAAAAGATTATATCTAGCACCCATGTCTCATTGAAGAAATATTTCTGCTGCCCGGCATAATTCCTGGATGGGCTATGCTCTGTTGTGACTGCAGTACAGGGGCATTTTCATTTTAATATGTTCCTCTTCTTTATATAATTGAATTGTAGAAATTCCTAAAGGAGTTTATTATCTTAAAACATAAAATACTTCTTCTATAATTATCAATTCACTGGATTTTTCCTACAAATCCAGTCAACTAATCTAAAAAAAGTTTTATGAGTGTGTTTGTGTATATAATATGTGTAGGATTTCCTAGTTTATATACATTATCTATACTGCATACATTATCTCATCTGATCTTCTTGACAAGCTTGTGAGATAATTATTATGCTTACCCCCATTTTCTAAATAAGGAAGTAAGAACTCTGCTAGATTAAGAGATTTGTCCAAGAACATATATACAGTAAGTACTGGAGAGAGAATTAAAATTCAGAATCAATATCAGACTCATAGTTCTTTTTAAACCGTTAAGATATGAATCTAACAGAAAAGTTTATTTTTATTCTTCTAGTAAAGAAGCACGGTTTCCCTCAAATGATTTCTAAATTGTATTATATAGTTAACTAATTGTTTTTCCACAGCTTGAGTGAACGAGGGCATAGGTGAATATTTTTAGTGTAAATATAGGTGAGTGGAATTTTTGCATACGTTCCTGAGAAAAATCACTTTTTCTGAAGTTCAAAATGTTTATTTTTCATTTGATTCTTTATCATGTCCTTAATTTAATTTTCTTCTTTTAAAAAGTAATTCTATTTATAAATTTGAACAAAATATAAATGTTCAATAACTCAAATAGTTTGCCTTGAAAATAACCTAGAGATAATTGTACTAGAAATTTTTTTAAAAAGGGAATATCATGGTACCACTTATCTTAAGATTTCTAGTATGTTAGCTGATGGTGATTGTTAATGCAATAGTTAATCCATTTGTTTTTTCAGCAGGTATTTCCACGAAAATAATTAATGGGCCTTTCATTCAGATTTTCTGGTGAATTATTAAAAATAGTTTTGTCTCATGATAATTCTCTAACAAATCCGTTAAAACCTAAAATCTAGAACACACAGTCAAGTTAGAAGCAAACAATAAACTCTATACCATGATTAATAATGGCAATGGAATAGAAAATTACTTTTTACTTGGTTTCTAGTGGCAGTAATCATAAGAGCATAAGTTTCCAGCCTCCTTTATCTGCAGAGTTTGAGATAAAAAATTATGAACCCCCAAACTCTCCAGATGAGTGTGAGGCCATTTCAGAAGGTTTGAACGGTATTAGAAGACAAGCATAGGCAGGATAGATGGAAGCAACACTCTAGAATGAACTGTGATTACTCTTCCTCTCCCTCTGAAAGTTTGAAATTCTTCTTCAGGCTACTATAGAAATGTCCAGTGACTCCTGGGGTATTCTAACTCTTATCTGACAGGAATATGCAAACCAAAGAAACTTAGTGGTCCAGATGTCATTTTCTTTCTTTTTTTTTTTTTTCCTGAGGAAAATTTGCCCTGAGCTAACATCTGTTGCCAATCTTCCTCTTTTTGCTTGAGGAAAACTCACCCTGAGCTAACATCTGTTCCAGTCTTCCTCTATTTTGTATGTGGGTCACTGCCACAGCATGGCCACTGATGAGTGGTATAGATCGGCACCCAGGAACCGAACTGGGGTTACCAAAGTGGAGCACGTTGAACTTAACCACTAAGCTACAGGGCCAGCCCAGATATTATTTTCTTAATATCTCAAAATTCATAGCATAACACCTCCTTGACATGACTTCTTCCTTTTCTTCCAGTGAGCAACATTTTCACTTGGCACTTCCATCTGATTAGGATGGTTGCTCTCAGCCCATTCCAAATAAAAGTTCCTTAGGCTTTAGCAACCTCTTAAGTTGACCTCTTCTCACATTCTAAAAGATGCCTTCTTTGTTTGAGTGGCCTCTACAACCTCAACAACATTGACATGTATATGAAAACCACAAAGTAACTACTAGACTCTTGATATTTTTAGATTTATTATTCCTGACCCCCTCACTAGACAAAAACCTTGACTTATTCATCAGATGTTCAACATTTGTTGAATGAATTAAACGGATGACATCTAATGATCTCAGTGGTCTATAACGTGTAATCTACAATGATGTTAGGTATAGATGAATATAGTGAGCGATGAGGCTCCTCTGTAGGAGAGTCATCAAGCGCTGAAGTAAGTTTAGGAAACCATCTGCTGTTCGTAGGGTAAATGATTTCCTTCAGTGGCATTGTGAATCTCAGAATTCTCAAAGCCCTCTTCTACAGCTGTAGTGAAATTTAAGGGTCTATTTTATATAATGCTTCTATCTGGAGGCAACACAGTGCAGAAGTAAGGACAGGAAATTTGCAACCAGACTCTTCTGGTTCAGGTCTCAGTTTTGGCAGTTACTAGCTACATGACCTTGGGAATGTAAGTATCATTCACTTTCCAAAACTGTGAAATGCCACACATAGTAGATGCTCAATAATTGTGATTTATTTTTATTATCATAAAATTGCTAAATAATCTTCAGGGCTGAGAATTTGAGTCTCTAATTTAAGATAAATACATTAATTAATATAAAAATGGAAGAATAGCTGAAGAAGAATTAATTAGGTTTAGAATTCAGTTTAGAAGGAATGTTTTACGTTAGTGGGAATAAATTGGAGCTGTTGGTGGTCACAATGTAGACATTTATAATTGAGAGTAAGCAAAGTGGAGATTTTAACACAATTTTTTACTTGGCAACTCTGTGGTGAGACTCAATCCCAGAAAAAAACAGCAGGAAGCAGGTATGTACATTTCAGCATGTTGAAAAGAAAAGATATCACTTACATTGGTGTCTGAGTAGCCAGCATAACTTCAAAGCAGAGTCTGTTTATCTTGATTTTGAAAGCATTAAATACTCCAAAACAACGAATTATTCACCTCCAGCTTAAACTCCAATGGTGAGAATTTTGTCTGCCTAATTTTGAAAATAGGCACAGAGTTTTTCTTTTTTTTTTATTATTTTATTTTATTTATTTATTTTTCCCCCAAAGCCCCAGAAGATAGTTGTATGTCATAGCTGCACATCCTTCTAGTTGCGGTATGTGGGACGCGGCCTCAGCATGGCCGGAGAAGCAGTGTGTCGGTGCACGCCCGGGATCCGAAGCCAGGCCGCCAGTAGCGGAGCGCGCGCACTCAACCGCTAAGCCACGGGGCCAGCCCGGCACAGAGTTTTTTGTAAAATCATAGTTCAATACTTCTCTTCAAGTTCAATTATTGTGGGTGGTAGAATCCTCAACGTAAAGAGACTGCTGCTTCAGCAGCACTTTATTGAAACAAATAATCTTCGCATATTAAAAGGGTCAAATCCTAGAGCATGTCTGCAAATTTCTAAGAAATTTAAGTGAGTGTGCCATTTGTAGCTATGCTGTGATTGAAATTTAATGCCTACGAAGGTAAGCTATAGAGAAATAATCTTCCCAAAGTCTATCTGTTAACTGATTCTATGAGACAGGGAGAACTATGAGGAAAATGGAAATATCTCTAGGCTTAGTTCCAAGCAGTGTGGACAACCAGAAGTAGGAGCTCTTCTGAAGTAGGAATCATGACTTTGAAGGGAAAGGTCTCAGCTTTACCAATGAGCCGATGACCATGGCCAATGAGCACTTTCCAGCCCTAATTTGTCTTACCTGCTGCATGTCATATTATTGAACTCTTTCTTCAAATTCTCTCCTATTCCATAATAATACTCTTGAAGTTTACCTCCTACTTCTCCAGGCATTTCTTCTCAGTCATTTTCATGGATTCTTCTGTCCTAAGGGACCGACCTCAGAGCTCTTTTCTATTCTCAAGTTACTCCAAGCAGGGTCGGGGACCATCTGCCACAAAACAACATCTTTAGCTCTGTTAAAGCTCATATTCCTAGGCCCACTTCCACTCTCCTGGATTAAAATCTCTGGGTATGGGAGAGAGTAAATGGTTTCCTATAGTGGCATTGTAAATCTCAGAATGCTCAAAGGCCTCATTACATGCCCTCTGTGAAATGCAAGGGTCTATTTTACACATCTGGAGGCAACACAGTGTGGGAGTAAGGGCAGGGACTTGACAGTCAGACTGCTTGGGTTCAAGTCTTAGTTTTGGCACTCATTAGCTATGTGGCCTTGGGAATATAAAGTCCACTCAATTTCTAAGATTGTGAGGTTTAAGAGATAATATATGTAAGGAAGATATATATGTAAAGGGCTTAAAGCAATGCTACACATAGTAGGTGCACCTTTGACCAGTTTCTTGGTTGATTCTGACGCAGACCAAAGCTAGAGAACCACTGGGTGATATCACCCGTTTCTAAGGTTTCAGATCCACTTTTAGGATGATTACTTAAAACTCTTCAGTGCCTTCCCGTTGTATAAGATCCTGCATCACCTCATCTTTTTCGCCTTTCCAGCCTCCTCTCTTGCTTTCTTTCCTGCTAAGAATTAGTCATACAGAAATTCCTACTGGTATTTTTCTTGCTTCTCAGCTTTCCTACTGGCTCTTTATTCTTTCCAAAATAACTTCCTTCTGTAGGCGACTTTGCTGGACTCATCCAATTCATCCTGTAATTTTTAGCCTAGATGTCAGCTCGCTCCCTGGTCACCCAGGTCTGAGTCTGACGCCTCTCCTATGAGTTCCCATGGACCCCAGATATCTCCCATCATTGTACTTATCATATTTTATTGTGCTTGCTTAGTTATTTGTTTCTATTCCCTGTAAGATATTTGTAGTTCTATATCCTGGTGTATACTAAGAAGGTGTTTAATATATGCAAATTGATGAATGAATGAATGAATGACTTACAGATATATGCTTCCAGATCAGACGTCTTTCCTAGGCCTTCATATCAAACTGGACATGTAAAAAAACTAAATTCATTATCTTTTCTCAGCAAAATGGTTTCTTCTTCCTTCTATTCTTCTTTCCAGTGAAACACTTAAAACTTTGCCCAAGTGCTAAAGCCAGACAGTTGAGGATTATCCAGGACTGCTCTATCTCCTTTATCCCCATATCTAATCTGTCACATTGCACATTAGCAATAACTTAGCTCAGGAGATTTTCCCAAAGTGTGATTATTGAGGTTTGATTCAAGAGGGTATTTTGAGTGTATATGTTTACCTTCCCTCTTTACTAAAAACCCACTGAAGAAACAGTAAAGAAGTACAAAAGGGGATAAATTAATAACAGTTCTGAGAACAGTAAGTCCAGAGAGTTTGATGACTCTCTATAACATGACAAGCAGGTGGAAGCTATCATATTAATGGGCAAATAAAAGTGGGAGCCTCCATCTCAAACAAACATAGGAGAAAGCTCTAACAGAACCCAAAGCCCTGTTCCTGGTTGTTCTGCCACAGCAAGACTCTAAGGGAGCAGGTCCAGAGAGTGGGAGTCAACATGGGATGGGTGGATGGGGAGAGGGGATCAATTGAAGGACTGTCTATAGGTGGTGTTACCAATCTTGGCTGATCATAAGATTACATGGAGTTCTTGTTAAACATAGAAAACCTCAAGACCCTTCCCTGGAGACTCTGGTTCAATAAGTCTGGCGATACAACCCAGGAATCTGGACTTGTGATGAGTCCCAGTTGATTTTTCTGGAAAACAAATTTGGGCAATATTGGAATATGGACAGCACTTTACTCAGGAATCCCATTCCTATCACCCACACACAGATCTATATGGCATCTATACCCCAGGCTTAAAAGCAGACAATTAATTTCTAAAGGAATTTTAAAATCATCTGAGATGTCTAGCAAAGATAGCACCCCAGAATAAGGTTATCCTGATTCTGACATTTGGGATAGCCAGATAGCTCCTCGCTTGAGCATCTTTTTTAAAAAATTGAGGTAACATTGGTTTATAACATTATATAAGTTTCAGGTGTACGCCATTATATTTTGTCTTCTATATAGACTACATCACATTCACCACCAAAAGTCTAGTTTCCATCTGTCACCATAAAAATGTCCCCCTTTACTCCTTTTGCCCTCCCCCCACTCCCTCTGGTAACCACCAATCTGTTCTCTGTATCTATGTGTTTGTTGTTGTTGTTGTTTTCTGTGTCTTACACATACGAGTGAAATCATACCGTATTTGTCTTTCTCCCTCTGACTTATTTCGCTTAGCATAATACCCTCAAGGCCCATCCGTGTTGTTGCAAATGGCAAGATTTCATCTTTTTATGGCTGAGTAGTATTCCATTGTGTGTGTGTATATATATATCACATCTTCTTTATCCATTCATCCACCAATGGGTACTTAGGTTGTTTTCATGTTTTGCCTGCTTGAGCATCTTAAAGTGAATCCTGCCAATCTACACGCCCCAATCACATACATGGAGCTCTCTGTTAGTCCCCTCATTCAGGGAAGAGCCTTATTATAGAAACAGATAGAGAGTTAGCCATATTAACTGCCTAGGCTTTCATTCATACATATAAATGAAAACCTAAACTCACCAAACATTTGAAGGAAAAACAACAGCATAAAAGAGAAAGAAAAAATTGAACAAGTGGAGCCTAATAAATTAACCTTAAAACAAACAAACAGAAAAACCAGATGTGGTAGATGCTAAGATGAACCACACAGATCCCCCTTCCGTTGCTGGGAGAGCTGCCAGCAGAAAGTTCTAACGGAAGTGCATTGGCTGAAGAGAGTCACCTCACCCAAGATCATGCCCCTTCCTAGCATGGACCATATTCAGTGACTGATCAGTGTGGAGATATAAAGTCCTGGCCCCCTCAACGCAACTTGGGGAAATTCTGAAGAATCATCCCAGCTTCAAAACTCCCTGAAATTCAGCTGAGAGCTCCACTGAGATTGCATTGCAGCTCAACTTCTCCCTCTGCCCAATCCTGTTTCCTTCCCTTCCCTTCCCCAGGTGTTGATCTAAAAGATACTCCCTAATAAACTTCCTGCAGGCTAATCTGAAACAAGGAGTTACTTAGTAAATAGAAATAAGTTTATAAAAATAGTAGTAGGTATCCTCAGGGAGATTCAAGATAATAACGCATTTATAAAACACAAACATGCAGCTAGGGAAAAGATGAGAAGGAAAATTAAGAATTATTGGAAATTAAAAATATGATACTTGAAATAAAGAATTCAGTAGAAAAACTGAAACAAAGTTGAGAATGCATCACAAAAAGTTGAGAAACAGTAGATGACAAGTATAAGAAAAACTTAAGAGACACAGAGAATTACTGTAGGAGGTCTATTTTCTATATAACCAAGTCTGAAAATGACTTTTCCAAAAGGGAAGAAGGAGAAATAATCAAGGAATAAGTAGAATAACATATCCAGAGCTGGAGAAGGGTAGTCTCCAGATTACAAGTACCACAACATGATAAGCAGAATGAATTTTTTTAAAGCCTACAACTAAACATACTTTGTAAAATTCCCAACACCAAGATTTCAAGATAATTTCTTGAAAGCTCCCAGTATGAAAGAACAGGTGTGTAAAAGGAATATGAATGAGAATGGAATCCTGTTACCGATGCTAGAAGAGAATGACATAATATCTACCAAGTTCTGGAATTAAATATTGTTGAACCTGAAATTTTATACCCAGCCAAACTATGGATCAAATGTGAGGGAGAAAAGAAAGATGTCTTCATGCATCCATCCAGGAAAATTTTCTAATAGATATTCTTTCTAACGAAAAATACTTGAAGATGTACTCCAATAACATTAAGAAAGAATCCAAAAAAGAGGAGGACATCGTGTCCAAGAAATTGAGTCTCTAATACCAAAGTGCAATGAAAAGAAATGTAGAGTTATAGTCATGCAACAATTCCAGAAGGTAATAAGTTTAGGGGACTATTCTGGTTCAATGATTAGTGGACAAAGTGAACAGAAAGAGAGTAGAAAAACCAAAGGATCCAGTCCCTTTACAGCAGCAGTCTCCTTGGTCCATAACCAAGTGGTCAGTTAGCCCTTCCCTCACTGTCTAGATTACCTAGGCAGTATTCAAACCCAGTTCACAGCTTTCCCTGACAAGAATCAGGTGTGAACTTTCTGTACCTCCTAACCTCAGGGAATCTGTCTCTAAGCTCTTCAAGTAATGCCCGTGAAGCATTCCTCACTAGGATGTGGTTAGAAAGTGCCCCCTCCCAAAGGCAACTTCAATTATCTATATATGGGAGTGGGGATGTGTGTGTGTGTGTCTCACGCTCACTTTGGTGTCCTGATATTTATTCTCTCTGTCTGTCCATTGACACTGCAGCCGGAAAAGTCCCCATATTCGCTTCCTATTGCTGCTGTAACAAATTATCACAAACTTAGAGGTTTAAAAAATTCCATTCTCTTGGGGCCAGCCGGGTGGCATAGCAGTTAAGTTTGCGCGCTCAGCTTCGGTGGCCCAGGGTTCACAGGTTCGGATCCTGGGTGCGGACAGACGCACCACTTGTCAAGCCATGCTGTGGCATCATCCCATATACAGTAGAGGCAGATGGGCACGGATGTTAGCCCAGGGCCAATCTTCCTCAGCAAAAAGAGGAGGATTGGCAACAGATGTTAGCTCAGGGCTAATCTTCCTCACACACACACACACACAAAATTCATTCTCTTGCAGTTGTGGAGGTCAGAAGTCTGAAATCAAGGTATTGGCAGGGATGTTTTCCTTCTGGAGGCTTTAGAGGAGAATTCATCTTCTTACCTTTTTCAGCTTCTAGAGGCCACCCACATTCCTTAGCTTGTGATCCCTCGTATCACTCCAACCTCTTGCTTCCATTGTCTCGTCTGCTACTCCTGACTCTGATCCTCCTGCTGCTCTCTTAAGACCCATGGGATTACACTGGACCAACCCAGGTAATCCAGGATAATCTCAAAATCACTAAATTAATCATTTCTGCAAAGTCTCTTTTACCATATAAAGTAACATCTTCACAGGTTTCAGGTATTGGGACATGAACATTTTGGGGCCATTATTCAGTCTACTATAGTCCCATTTAACATACTATTATTCATGTGTTGATTTTAATTTAAAAATGTTTAATGTGATTGTTATTAATGATTCTACTCTGCTAACTGGCTCAATCTACCAAAATACTCCATCTTCTTCTTACTGCCACTGCCTTAATTCAGTTTTATTTTTTTTTGCCTGGACTACATCAGTGGTGAACTGTTTTGATCTCTTACCTTCTAGACTATCTCCTTCCCTTCCCCATAGTTACTGGAGTGAGTTTACCAAAAAGCAATCCAATCCATACTCCGTATGTAAATTGGTATGTAAAATAAATGTACCCCCATGTCCTTCAGAATACATTATAAATCTACTTGTGTTTTGCCCTGGCAACCTCTCTCCTGCTTCATCCACTACCAGTTCCCCAAATGTACTCTCACATGCACTTGTATGAACTTCACACACTTTCCTGAATGGGCCACATTCTCTCACTTCTCTTCCTACACTTTTCCCTCTGCCTGGAAGGCCCATCCCCTTCCTCCACCTAACTTACTTCTATGTGTCCCTGAAGCCTCAGTTCACACTGTATATCTTCTCGTGTGCCTTACCTGACCACCTCCTCTTCTCTTCACAGATTTCTTCGGGATGCTGAAAAATGTTCAACTGCAGCATTCATGACTTTGTATTATAAATGTTAGTTTACTTGTCTGTCGTTGTCAATTGCCTGCGAATCCCCTGAGGGCGTTGACAATGTCATCCATTTCTATGTCTTGGCAGAGGGACTGGCACATATCTATCCCTCAAAATTTATTTTTTGGATGAATAAATAAACTACGACATGCTTTGGCCAATTGCCTTTTTATATGTTTATCACTATCCACTCTTCAAATATATCAAGAGAGCTTTTTCCAGATATCTATGTGAATAAACTTGTGTGCGTGCATGCACACACGCACACACACACACACACAAATGCTCACACACAAATCAACCCTTCTCACTATCCTTACCATTGAGTTGACAGAAATCAATTAGCAAACATTATGCATAAACAATTACACAGTATATACTCAAGTAAGAACAGACTGAAGTTTTATAAAGGAACCAATGTACAAAATCAAGGAGATTGGAGATGGGAGGAAAAAGTTTTTCCAAGGTTTCTTCAAATTTACTTCTTTAAATTACAAGAAAGCTAATCTGATCATCAACATGTCTCACGTTTGTACAGCATGTCCCAGTTTTCACAAGTTTTAAAATCTTCTCTCCATTTGATCTTCATGACTGTATGAGAAACAGGATAGATATGTGTTGCCCCAATTTTAGAGATGGGAAAATAGAAGCTGAAGAGGGTTCGAGTTCTTGAAAGGAATTCACAAAAAGTAAATGTTGTAAAATGGAAAGTGGAACAGTGAGCTCATCTGAGGAGTTTGTAAAAATACTGATGCCTGATTTTCACCCCAAACCAACAATTTTTATACTGTGTAATGCCAAATCAAAATAGGTGGTCTATGTTACATCACACAACTGATGTTGGCATTAAGTTATTTTTGCCGTGTTGCCTTAGGAGGAGTGGAGGTGAAGCTTTGTATTTGGTTTCACTGATTTAATTAATATTTTCTGATGGTTTTTATGGAGAGGGTAAGATTGCCAACATTTAAATAGCATTCAAGACTGAGGTTCTGTGTGTGTATTTTCCTGGCACCTTGATAGCTAATAACAAAGATGACTATGGAAGACAGGGGAATAAGGAGGAAGGATGAGGAGGCGGGCCTGGTCCATGGCAACCAATGTGTTCCATGTCTCTTAGATAACACAACAGAGTGATTCCTTATGAAATCCAATCCAAATGCTGCCACTCAAGTATTTGAGAAAAGTTCTAAACCCCTGTTAACTCTCCGCTTTCTCATTTGCACAGGGGCATACTGACAGTAGCTTAGTTGATCACTTAAAATATTAGATCCTAGAAACTGATGATAAATGCACCTCCATGTCGCTGTCACATAGGCTGATTGGTAGGAAATGCACACCTCACAAGGACATTCTGAGGGATAGAGAGCAGTTACACAGCTCTTGGAAATATAAATAGCTCTCATAAAAAACGCTTTCTGGAGGGTAGCCTGTCATTTACACTTTTACCCTAGGCATAATTGTTAGTTTATCCTTTTTCTCTGCTCACACCCATCTATTCCTCCCTTGGGCCTCAAAGCCACAAGAGTTTTTGCAAAAATAATCTTTAAAACATATATTTACCCTCTTTTTGACCCCTTAAACTAGCTCTTTATTACTCCAGGGCATTTTAAATTGTTCTAAATTTGTTTTGGAGGCTGTGGGTGTATTTTCTCCTCTGTAGGTATTCATAACCCCTATTAACTTCCGTGGGAATCAAATATACACATATCAAAGTGAACCCAGGCTCTCCTATGTTAAAATCATGTTTAAATCACGATTAAAATCTATTTATGATAAAATAAAAACTAAGAACTAAAATCTAGGGAAAAGGGTATAAAAAAAGGAGACCATTTTGTGCTTAATTAAGGAAGTTTACATTTATGGATAACTAAAATGGCATACCAGCCCCCTGGCACTATTTCCAATATGTCCTTGGTCTCAGGGACCAAGGACATTTTATAATTTCATTATAAAATGAAATGTGTGTGAGTAACTGTCTCACAAAAGATGCTCGGCCCCGTGTGTCTTGGCTGTGTGGTGTAAATACAGAAGAGAAAAGGCACTGTTTGGACCAATATTAAGTCACCTGAGGGTAGAATTTGATCTTACCTATTTATTGTCAGATTTTAAAATGATGTCATAAGCAGTTGCAAAATTTGCATACATAACTCTGCCTACATGTATGCGCATGAAAATTGGGTAATGGAGTTCCAAACAGTCCAATTTTTTCTTATAAACTCAGATCTGTGTAGTACGCACCCTCTCTATGAACATCACTAGGAGGCAAATACAAACTTTCCATACATATTTTGGTGCTCCTTTGAAATGTTTGCTTTGAAATACAGATATATCATACATGCAAATAAATACACTAATTCATCCATGCAGTTAATGAAATGAAGTCAACTATAAACCCCACAGCAGTAAGAAGTACAATATTAAAATTCATTTCCATTTTACAAATAAACATTGTGCATTCCTCAGATAAAATATGAGAAAATTTGAACCTAGGTGAGTTTCAAACATAGTTTAAAATAAACAGTTCTTTACTGAAATATATGATCCTTCTGAGGATATTTGGTAAGGTATTTCTTCAATTGCACTAAGGTAGTATTTAGCCATTTGCTAAGTAAATAATACTATATTAAGTAACATCTTTATGAATGAAAAGCGTCAAATGCAGCTTTCAGAAGCACCCAAGGAACATCTAGGAAGTCAATAAATGAAAAGAATATTTTTTTCCTTTATATACAAAATTACAATGAAACTAGATTTGAAATAAGCATTGTAAAATTAACAGATATGTATGAAGACATACAGATGTTTTTATTAGAAATACGCTATTTTAAACACAATATGATTTTTCACACCTAAGCCTATTTGGAGCAGAAGTAAGCTATCTGAAAATCTTGAAGATCTTCACCTGTCTTCATTCTTTTGGATTTCTGCCTCACATCCTCCTTTGGAGCAACTTCAGCCCATCTTCTCAAATGAGAGCTGAGCAACCCAGACTAGAGTCCGGAGCATCTAATTAAAGTGGCCAATCAGTAGCAACTATTTATAGAGATTTCAGATAACTTTTCCTAACACTTATGCAATAACCATAACAATCAATACCATTTATTCAGCTCTTACTACAACCCAAGTACTATGCTATAAACAGATTCGCTAATTCTCAAAATGAGTTTAAAAAATAGGTATTTTATAGGTTTAAGAAAACAAAAACAGAAGCAAGATACGGTGTGTGAGCGTTGGAAGAGGATCACCTCCACGGCCCTCAGCCTCGAGCCTCGGAGGCTGCCTCCTTCTCCCTCCTGCTGACAACCTCAGCGGCTGACCCTTGTAACCCTCACAGAGTGGATACACACGCTCAGTCCCTGCCCCTGTTTAAGAAAATCCCACAGACTGAGGCTAAGTCAGCATAATTAAAAAAAAAAAAATTTTATTGTAGTAAGAACTCTTAACGTGAAATCTACCCTCTTAACAAATTTTTAGGTGTGTAATGCAGTGTTGTTGACTATAGGTACAACGTTTTACAGCAGATCTCTAGAATTTATTCATCTTGCTCAACTGAAGCTTTATGCCTGTTGATTAGTAACTCTCCATTTCCCTCTCCCCCCAGCCCCCAGCAACCACCATTCCATTCTTTGATTATATAAATTTGACTCTTAGATACCTTCTATAAGTGGAATCACGCAGTATTTGTCCTTCTGTGAGCTGGCTTATTTCGTTTAGCATAATATCCTCAAGGTTCATCCATGTTGTCGCAAATGGCAGGATTTCCTTCTTTTTTAGGGTTGAATAACATTCTACTGTATGTATATACCAGATTATATTCATCTATTCATCTGCTGATGGGCATTTAGGTGCCTTCCACACCTTGCTATACGAATAGTGCTGCAAGGAACATGGGAATGCTAATATCTTTTCAAGATCCTGATTTCAATTCTTTTGGATAAATACCTAGAAGTGGGATAGCTGGGTCATATGATAGTTCTATATTTAATTTTTTGAGGAACCTACATATTGTTTTCCATAGTGGCTACACAGTTTTGTATTCTCACCAACAGTGTACAAGGGTTCCAATTTCTCCACATCCTTGCCAACACTTGGTGTTTTGGGGTTTTTTGATAATAGCAATCCTGACAGGTGTGAAGTGATATCTCATTACGGTTTTGATTTACATTTCCCTGATGGTTAGTGACACTGAGCATTTTTTCATATACCAGTTGGCCATTTGTATGGCATTTCAAATCCATAGCCCAATTTAATCAGAAACTAGAGTCAGATCTCCAAAAGTAAAATTCAGTGTTCACAACTCCTCTCTTTCTTCAAAATGCTAATACAGACATTTGGGTATAAAGAATACACCAAATCTATAGTGAAGACCAGAGATACGTTGGAATCTCCAATTCATGGAATGACAATATCTCACGGGGAAAATATTGATTATGATCTAGGAGCATCTATGAAAAACATGAGAATTCATACCTTCTTTAAGATCCATTTATAGATTATTGCTTATCCTTAACAAATCATTTCTAAAGATAGGATCTTGACATTGAGCTTAATAAGGAGTCAAAGCAAGTTTTTTTTTGAGATAAAAGGAACATTAGGGAATCATTGTGTCCAACCCTCTCACTTAAACAGAGGAAAAAACAATTATTGGTATTTTGTTTAGATATAACAGGATTATCATGACACCTAACTGTAAGTGTTCCTGTCTCATCTCAACATAAGAAGATTGTGTTGGTGATTACCTTTATAAAAAGCCATTACACGAAAAGGGTAACTCCCTTGTCTCATGACATCTTCCTGGTCAGCTGTGCCTGATGTAAGTACAGTATAAGGACTACTCTGGGTCCAACGTAAAATAAACCGACTTTCTTATTACTAACTTTTTCTATTTACGTGTTCCTGAATTACACGTACGTGCGCATCCACGAATTATAATGCGTCTCCATTTCCTTGTTGACCATAATCTCTAAAAGGGCACAATCCTGTCTGTCTTATTCACACTGTCACCAGAATTTAGGACAGTGCCTGACACATAGTAGATAGTCAATAAATAGTCCCTGAATGAATAAAATACAAACTTTTCTGCCAAAAACAAAGGTGAATCATAAAACTGACACCAGCCTATCTTCCTTACCTTGGCAGATAGTCCTCTCAACTTTACCTCCTTAGTAGTTCTTCAATCTACTTCCACTACCACCCCCTCGAGCCAAGCAAGCTACCATCAGCTCTTGCCTCAAATAAAAAGAAAACCTACTCCCTGGTCCACCCCAGCACTCTCTGACTTGACTTGGATCAGGTCTCCACACACTGCAGCTGAAGCATCCATGACAAAGTAAGAATCAGACTAGGTCACCACCCCCATATTCGTTTCCTAGGGCTGCCATAACCAATCACCAAAAATTTTGTGGCTTAAAACAAAAGACATTTATTTTCTCACAGTTCTGGAGGCCAGAGCCTGAAATCAAGGTGTCCATAGGCCTGTGCTTCCTCCTGAGGCTCCAGGAGAGGACCTGTTCCTTGCTCCTTCCAAACTTCTGGTGACTGTCAGCACTCCTCGGCTTGTAGCTCCTCACTGCAGTCTCTGCCTCCATCTTCAAATGGTCCTCTCCTGTGTGGTTTTTTTCCTTTTTTATCTCTTACAAGAACATGTCGTTGAACTTAGGGTCCCCTGCGCTAACCCAGGATGACCTCATCTCAAGATCCTTAACTTAATGATGTCTCCAATGGCCCTTTTTCAAATAAGGTTACATTTACAGGTTCCAGGGTGAGGTCTTGGACATATCTTTACGGGGGCTACAATTAAACTCACTACACTCCCTTTCTCAAAACACTTCCACAATTTCCACTTGCTCTTAGGATAAAGACCAAAGTTTATAAATGGCTTAAAACTCCCTGAGTGGTTTGGCCCCTGATTCATCTCGTCCTTCTCCCTCCTTTGCTATCTGAACACCTGCGACGTTGGCCTTCATGCAGTTTCTCCGGCTCACCACTTGGCATCATTGCAAATGGTTTTTCTTCTCTAGGTAGAAAGCTCCCTCATACAGCACCCCACGCAAACTTCAGCAGAACATTCCTTCACCCCCACCTCACCCCAGACAAAGCCTGGTTGCTTTTTTTTCTGAGTAAGGAGTTGCTTTCCACAAAGAACATATCTGTTTGCCATCGCACTTCCATAAGTGTGGTGATGTGATTAACGCCTGCCTCCTCCGCTTGTCTGAACCTTCACAAAAGCAAGGATCATGCCTGTTTATTGTTTGTGTATTTTTTCCCACATACCGATGTGTTTTAGGGACTAACACAGGGTCTAACACATACTAGGAAGGGAACAAAAGTTTGTTGAATGAATTAATGAGAGAATAGATGGGTAGATGAATGAATATGTTTAAATACAATCTTCCTCCGACCCTTTGGGGGCATCCTAGTAAAATGGATTAATTAGTACTGATGGAATATTGCTATAAATTTCTATAAAGAAACAATAAGATTACAATACACTGAGCTGAAACACCAACTATCGTAGGTGGAGAATTGAGTCATTAACTCAGGAAAAAAAAAACTCACTTGTATTAACCAAACTTCCAAACAAACTTCTTGGCCTTGTTTCTTTTTTTTTTTTTTTTTTTTTTTTTTTTTTTAAAGATTTTATTTATTTATTTTTTCCCCCCAAAGCCCCAGTAGATAGTTGTGTGTCATAGCTGCACATCCTTCTAGTTGCTGTATGTGGGACGCGGCCTCAGCATGGCCGGAGAAGCAGCGCGCCGGTGGGAGCCCGGGATCCGAACTCGGGTCGCCAGCAGTGCAGTGCGCTCACTTAACCACCAAGCCACGGGGCCGGCCCTTGGCCTTGTTTCTTAGCACAGGCACAGGCCACCATTCAAATCTACCAGTAATCTTCGAGTCTGTCACTAATCACTAAACTTGAGTTGACGGGACATAACAGGTCCAACTCTCTTGGAATTCACTATGAAAGAGCAAGCCATTTCCTCCATTATAGAAATAGTAACAGACTTCATATGAAATACAGCTCTCAGCTTCTGTGCTTCTGTGGGAACTCCATTCTAACGATGGTGTTAGCAGAGAGAAGACTGGCTCACATTAAATCCAAAGGCATGAAATATCCAAGCTATCGCAGGTGCATTTTATTTTATGACTTAAATAAAAACATTTCTAAAATCACACATCCTGTGATAACAAGATTCAAAAAAGAGCCCAGGGTTATTGGAACACATGAAATTCAAGCTTGAAAGGAATTTAGTTGGTTTAAAATTATTTGAAGATCATATGAAAGTAAGGAATTTCCTTCTAGCTTCAGTTTAATACCTACTATCACTGTGGGGATACAAGTAGCTAGCAAAAAATCTTCCTACTAGATGATTCATATTCCTACATAGAAAGTTGCCTAAACTCTATGTTCACTGAATGAAAGACTATGACTAAAGATATTTAGTTATTCATTAGTTCATGTATAACAAAAATCCCAAAGAATTTTCAAAGTTATGATAAATTAAAGCTGTATGTATTATAGCCCCTCTTAAAATGAGGAAATAAATCTACTAGTATAATATACATGATTACTTTTGCATCCTGAAAATTATTAGAATGGTATATCTAGTCACTATGTATATGCCACCAGTTATCCTATATACTTAATTCTGAATAGTTTTAAAATGAAAATAATTTAAAACACTAAAATCAAAGAAGTAATCAGTGAAAGTTATTTTCATGTTAAAAGTTCATTGGAAGTTCCATTTATTTAAAGACCAGAGGAAATTTTATAACTATAAACAAATACTCTAAATGATACATCACGTTCCGCTATATTTTCAGATCCTATGGATTTAAAGAACGTTGCAATGATTTTAATATGAATTTTTACATCTGTATCTCCATTTTACTGATCACTAAAATAACACTGTAAGAATTAATTTTTAAAACTGAAAGATTTCCGAACCTAAGTAATATAATAAGCGAGAAGGAGATGATCCAATAATAGAGCAAATAAGTATGAACTTCATTTTATTTAAGTAACTCACTTGAAAACTTTATTTCCTTTGTATTTTAACATGAAGAACTCTCCTTACTAAAAATTCCGTTTGAGGGGACAGCCCAGTGGTGTAGTGGTTAAGTTCAGGCACTCTGCTTCTGTGGCTCAGGGTTAGCAGTTTCGGATCCCAGGTGCCGACCATTACACCACTCATCAAGCCACGCTGTGGCAGCGTCCCATATACAAAATAGAGGAAGATGGGCACGGATGTTAGCTCACAGCTAATCTTCCTCAGAAAAAGAGGAGTATTGGCAATGGATGTTAGCTCAGAGCCAGTCTTCCTCATAAAAAAAAAATTCTGTTTGTCACTGGAGGCCAGAAATGAGAGAGGAAGAGAAGTCAGAAATTTGGATACGACTTCGGACCCCACTGACTAAAATTCCCTTAAAATGTTGGCGTTTACTGTGTTGACATCCCCAGACTCACCCATTCTCTGATTCTCTGGCTTCAGGCATCAGCCCTTTTGCTAGGCAGACACTATCAACAGAGTTACCTGGACATATACCATGGGCATTCTCTCCCTTTCAGCAGTGTCGCCATAGCTTTGCAGAAAGGAGCCCTGCCCTAATTTCTAGAATTATTCCCAATGATCATTTTGGCAATTTTTTTTCTAGAAGATAAGTCAAACTACCCTCACCATTAAAACATACAATTTTAAATGGTGTTACAAATGAGTTGCTGCTATCATGTAAATAGGCTCATTTGTTGAGCACTAACCAGCTACAAGGAAAGCTTCTTCTGATCCTTACAACAACCCTCCAGTGTAGAATGATGTGCACAGATTAAGGGATATGTATATTTCTATACCTGTAAAAAGATGATACATGGAATATTCTAATTTTAATATTTTTGTTCTCAAATGGGATTGGGAGTGGATTCTATTTAAACAATATTTAGGCTACATTCGAATATTCATTTGTGCCTTCA
Organism: Ceratotherium simum simum; assembly: GCF_057802395.1. Taxonomy (NCBI): domain Eukaryota; kingdom Metazoa; phylum Chordata; class Mammalia; order Perissodactyla; family Rhinocerotidae; genus Ceratotherium; species Ceratotherium simum. Next base: position 79,429,750 of record NC_141903.1, on the reverse strand, counting down.
GTGAGTGAAGACACACGGATCCTTGCCTGTAATATGCAGTTGATTTAGTAAGTAGACACTTAATAAGCAAAGGACTCTATGAGGTGTAGGATAAACCTCAAAATTTTTATTTAACACAAAGAATAACTTTATTATCCCAGTCCAAACCATCCTAGCTTTTAAAAGAAATTGGGAGGGAGGGATGAAATATATCTTAGTCTTTATATAGCCAAAACTAATTTTGATTGTTTAATTTGTTGCCGTCAAAATTTAAAAAATAATAAAAAATTTATTATGTAAAACAGACGTAGCTTTTAAGAAAACAAATTAAAACAAGAGAAGCAGTATGTGTAGTGGTTAAATATGAGGACCCTGAGGCTAGATTGCCTGAATTTGAACCCCGACTCTGTCACTTAATAGCTGTGTGACCTGGGCACGTTACTTAACCTCTCTGTGTTCAGTTTTCTAATCTGTAAAAGAATGCATATCTCAAAGAGTTGTTTTGAGAATTAAATGAGCTAAAACACAAAATATGCTTCAAAAACAATACTGACATATAGCAAGTGCTGTGTATTTATTATTGCTAACAACTACCTGATTACAGATGTGGTCCCTTAGGAAACAGTGAGAGAATAGCAAGAAAATATGATTATAGATGAGTGCCCCTTTTCCATTGGCCAATTTGTCCTCAGTTTCACAGTTCAAGATTTTTAAAGATGGAAAATAAAGGGATTGAAATACAGTAGAAGAAAGATCATATAATGTCTGGTGTCTGGATAGCGGCTCTGACTGTAAATTCAGAGATGCACATTTGAATCCTGTTCTGCCACTTACTAGCTGTGTTTCCTTGGACAGGAACCTCTCTGTGTCTCAGTTTCCTATTCTGCAAATTCAGAATAATAGTACCTAACTCATAAGGCTGCTGTGAGGATCAGTGAGGAGATAGGAGCTCAGTAAACGTTACCTATTCTCATTAGATCCCAACGTAGCACATTAGCGAAGACACGGCCTGTATAACGCATATCTCCGCTACCAGGAAAATTTTAAAAACTGGAGGGAACCGAGTAACATATTTAATAAAACTGTTACACAGTACATACAAAATTACAACCACATTTTATATCACTCTCATTATATTCTCATAGATAAGCAATTATGTATAGCTGTTTTCCATACAATAAATCCAAAATGATTTAAAAGTGGAAGAGAAAGGGGAAATCAGTGATACCATGGAACAATTCAAGGCATAAATACTTAATTCCTGTTTTGACCAAATTCTTGGCCTCCCCGTTTTTCTCTAAAAGCAGAGGTCTGAGTAAAAATAATACATTCCAAATGGTTTCTGTGGTGCCCCAGCCCCTCTGGCCGAAGCGTGAGCGGGCTCCACGGTCTGGGCACAGTGGTTGGGTCTGACTGTCATATTAACTGTCCAGACTACCTAAGGCCTGCCTGTGTGGCTCAGTGAAATGAGACAGGGCTTAAATACCAAAACTTCTTGATACTTCCTCAGGAATTTTTGAATGCAGTTCCTCGGTCAACAGTTCTCACTTATGTGTGCAACAGGTTCTCAGAAAACTCTTAATTGCCTCTGAAAATTGACTTGACTTTGTCAGTGGACACCAAGAAAATATTTCTGCACCATATTTTTAAAATCTTGCACTTACATTGATCTAGGCTCAATATCAAGTCCATTTCATAAGAAGAAATTAATTTCTTATTGAAACCAAGCTTTTATACAATTTGCTAGTTTCCAAAAGCAGGACAGGAGAAAGATTAACAAAGCTTAATTAATAAAATAAAATTAAATAATAAAAACTTAATTCTGTCATGTTATATCATTAACTTTAGTTTTCATACTTTAATTCCACCTACTGGAGAACCATGAAGAAGTCTCAAAGATATTAGCTATTATTAATAAATACATATTTTTAAGTCAGTAACTTAAAGCACAAGAGGTGTTCGATAGTAAAAGTTGCTAAAATAAAACCAAAGTATTTCTCAATTAAATTTTACTCCCAGATGTGTACAAATGAGACTCAAATTCAACTAGAAATACAAAAATTCTAACAGTGTCACAAAATATGAGAGGAATATGTGGTATCGTTATCTCCTAATCTGGCTCCTCTTCCTCCTCCCAACTTCTAACTATAAGCATAGCTCAAAGTTCATTGATCCAATTTCTTTCTTTCTCAGAACTCACCCACTCACACAGCTTTAACTCTCTCTCTTCTGCATGTGACTCCAGAGTTTAGAACTTCAGCCCTCAGCTCATGTCTTTACTCCAATAAATCTTCTCTGTCTGCCTAGTGGACATTTTCATCATCTCAAACTTACCACGTCTAAAACTGGTCCCTCCGTGTAACTTCTCCTCTAATGAATGGTCCCACAATTTTTCTAATCATTCAAGCTCAAATTCTCCATATGTGACCTCTCTTCTTTCCTCACACCCCATTTATGACTATGTCAGGTCTTCCAAGTGCTTTGTTTGGATTGGTTGCCTCTGGTGAACCGAGTATTCATTAATCGTCCAATATTCATTGCCTCCCACACAGACTTGCTTTAGCCAGTGGGACGTTAGCAAGTGCAAAGCAAGCCAAGGCCCGAAGTACTTGCATGTTGGGGCTTATACCCTTCAAATGCTCTCTCTTGGAGCCTTGAGCCACCATACAAAGAGGTTCAGCTACTTTACTGGGGAGATCTCATGGAGAAAGATACCCAGTCAGCTCCCAGCTGCTCTGGCCGTCAAGCTGAGGCGCTAGGCATATGAGTGAAGAAGCCACTTTGCACATTCCATCACCTGCAGATACCAGGTGAAGCAGAAGACAGCTGAGCCCGGCCCAGATGATACCACTAAGACAAATAATAAGTTGTTGTTTTAAGCCACCACATTTTGTGGCAGTTATTATGCAGCAATAGATTAAAGGAAATGTGTTTTAGGAAGCCATCCTCAAAAACACCAGTTGCGTAGGGATCTCTATTGCCACCAAATGCTAATTGCACCTCCCGTGTACTGTTTTCTTGCTTCTTCATCATATAATGTATCATCTTGAGCCACGGGACTTTTTTATATGCTCATGTTTTCTTCTCATCATAGACCCAACAATAATTTACTGAAAGAAGAGAGGGAGGAGTGAGGGAGGGAGGAAAGGCTGGGACTAAAGAAGGAAGGAAAGAAATGAATCAAGTCAAAGTGAACAGAAATGAACATGAGGCCATAGGCAAAGGCAGGGAGAAAGTTATTGACATCTTTGCACATTGGGCAAAGACAAAAGAAAAATTCTTCATAGATAACTATGACTATGAAATATAGGTCAAGATTAATGCTTGGAACATTTTCTATTTTGCCTATAAGATGATGGGCAATAAAACAGAAATAACCATCTTATAGAAACCCCACTATTATTTGCTGACATCACTTCTTTTTCAGCACATGCTTTTATAAGTGGAGAGAATGCCATCGATGTAAGCACTATCAATATATTTCCATATACATTTCACAAACGTACTGGATTAAAGGAGACCAAGTTTGTGTTCAACAGAAGTCACCAACAGAGTCCCCCGTCAGGGATGTGGTGAGTGATTATAATTGATGACAGTTTTAGCACTGTAGTAATGAGAGCAAGGTAGATTTTCACCATTCCACCTCTTATCTTTATCACTAAAATAGATCCAGGGTGTGCCATTTTCTATTCTTATTAGTCTTTGTCATGAGAATATGGCGTCGGAATGTTAATGCCTGAAAGAACCAGAGGAAACTAAGTTTTGTGGCTTCAAGTCTCTAGTGTGTAGTGGGGTTGCTATCTAAGAAAAACTCAAGTACTTCAGAAATTTTAGTGAAAATTATCACGTGTAAGATTAAAAAAACTTTTTTAGAACAAGTGTCTTATTTATAAAAGGGTTGAATGATAAATATTAAAATATTGTAATTTTCAGTAACTACTCTTGACTTTCTCCTTTTGTTTTGCAAGAAAGGTTCTTTAATATGAGCCAGGTAGACCTCACCTACAATGTTATCATCTGCCTCTGATTGTATTAAAGAAAAAGGGAGAGTGGATCATATTTATGGCAGGTCTAAATTCGAATGAAAATAAATTTCCATGAAGTCGGCTTGTCTAGAAACCATCTTGGTTATTCAGATTAATTAAGTTGCAACAGAGTAGAAGATGTAAGTTCCTTCTGTTCCCATGGGGTTCCTGTGTTTATCTGCCAAATTCATGAAGTCTTTACAACTTATCCACTGGAGCAGCATTTTTAAAAATTCAATACCATATAGAGATGGGCCGGCCCTGTGGCTTGGTGGTTAAGTGCGTGCGCTGCAATGCTGGTGGCCCGGGTTCGGATCCTGGGTGCGCATCGAGGCACCACTTCTCCATCCATCCTGAGGCCGAGTCCCACATACAGCAACTAGAAGGATGTGGAGCTATGACATACAACTATCTACTGGGGCTTTGGGGGGAAAAAATAAAATAAATAAAATCTTTAAAAAAAAAAAAAATACCATATAGAGGCCTCAGGGCAATGCCAAGAGCACTGATTTAGGGACAAACTGGAGTCCAAACAGTCTTTCCGTTCACTCCCTCTGTGGTCATGGGAAAGCTGATTAACTTCTCTGAGCCTCGTTTCCTCATCTACAAAATGGGCATAATAATTGATTACAGAAAGGTGGATATTGAAGTAAATAATGGGAGAAGATGCTCTGTAAATTCTATTGCATTCATTCTAAAGGGTGGTTCCTGGACCAGCAGCATCAGCATCCCTTGGGAACTTGTTGGAAATGACAATTCTTGGGCCTCGCCCTAGATCTGCTGAATCAGAAATACCGAGGTGGCGGCCCAGCAACCTCCATTTTCACAAGCCTCCGGGTGTTCTGATGGGTGCTGATGTGTGAGAAGCACTGCTCTGAAGCATTTCCACTTACTAGTTTACAAAATTAAACTTGGTGGTTTACAAACTTGGTATTACAAAATACCACTCAGCACATCAGTTTCCTCACCTGTAAATGAAGGTTTTAATTGTGCCTACCTCATAGAATTGATGTGGAAATTAACTAAGTCAATATTTGTAAAGTGTTGAGAACGGTACTGGGCAAGTGGCAAACATGAGAGTTAGCTATGATGCTCTGGGCCCTGGGGGTACCAAGGTGAACAGAGTAGTCAGGGTTCCTGTTCTCAGGGTCAAGATAGACGATGTGAGTAAACACATAAATAACAATGTCATTTCAAAAAGTGCTAAGAAGGGCTAGAGATTTTGTGATAATAATGACTGAATTGTGGGGCAGGAGGTAGGAAGGTTCCTTTAGTTAGGATGAAAAGGAAGACCTCACTAAGGAGGTGACATCTGAGCTGAGACCTGAATGAGGAGAAGAGCCAGCCACATGGAAATCTGGGAAGACAGCACCCAGAAGGCCAAAGTGCCAAGGCCGTGCAGCATGAATGTGCTGCCTCATTTAAGAAACAGAAACAAGGACAGTATCCAGAACAATAACGAGACAGAAAGTGGAGGGTGACAACGGTCCAAAATGTGGGCAACAATTATGGTACATGAGACCTTGTTGGACATTTAAAGAGTTTGGGTTTCATTCTCAGTGTTATGGGAAACCTTTTGGAATGTTTTAAGCAAGAGAGTGACATGGTCTGATGTTTAAAGCCTATTTTGGCTGCTCTGTTGAAGATAGACTGTGGAGGGGGCATAAGTGGAAGCATCGAGACAAGTAAGGAGGCTACTGCAGTAACACGAGCAAGAGATGATGGTGGCTGGATTGAGTTGTGGTGGTAGAAGTGGAGAGAGTTAGCTGATTAGAAGACAGAGATATTTTGGAGGAAGAGTCAACAGGATTTGCCAATGAATTGGATTTGGTCAGGGGAGGAAAAGAGGAAACGTGGATGAGTCCCACGACAAACTGTATTAGGACTGCTTTACGAGGACCTTTCAAATATCTAAATATTTAGTCCTAAGACAAAGCACAAACAAGTAACACAAAGAGCATTTCAGCTCAACTCGGTCGGTCGCTAATTAATTGTGTGATCCTGAACAAGTCACTCTGGGTTCCTCAGCTCATTCAGAGAACTCACAGTCATTGAGGCAGGATTTAAGGATTTCTTTACATTTGGGTAAATAAAGAAAAGTTCACAGACTGTTCTTCCTGAGTCCCCAGTGAACTCCTATAAGTCAAATCCAGTGGCTACTTTCCAGGCTCTTGACCTCCATGCAGAATTTGAGGTGTTGAACCCTTGACTCTCTCTCTTCTCTTAGCTTTCACAGATCCATTCTTAATCTTGGATTGTGCCTTCTCTATTTCTAACCAGATTTATCTTTTTTCTTCCCAATCCCAATATGTTGTGGTTTTGTAAGGTTCTGTCTTTGGCCTACTTATCTTTTTACATCCATAGCTTTAACTACCCTTGTAGGTTAATGACTCCCCAAATCTACAGACCCAGGCCTAGGCATCCAAGCACTCATTGGGTCTTCACTTAGCGGAGTTTCATGGTCACTTCAACTCAATCATTTGTCTTCCTCCTCTTTTACCTACTTTGGTAAATCGACTCAAGCTTCATTCAGTTATTAAAATAATAACAAAACTTTTAAATAAAATAAAATAAAAACTCAAACCTCTGCTTTGAATCCTCTAGAGTCTTCCTCACAGTTAATATGTCCCTGTTACTTCCTCTGAATTCTCATTGCTTTTGCCTTAGTTCAGACTGCCACCATCTCCCACCCGGATTATTTCAACAGCCTTTTACCTTCTCTGTCTCCTCAACCTCCACACTGCAGTCAGGCTAATATTTCTAAAATACAGTCCATCTAATTCTGTCATTCTCCTTCTTAAAATCCTTCAGTGGACTGCACACCACCAATTCTAACTCCTTGGTATGGCATTCAGACACTTTCATGATCTGGCCCTGTCTTAGTCCATTCAGGTTGCTATTACAAAATACCACATACTAGGTAGCTTATAAACAACACAAATTTATTTCTCATGGTTCTGGAGGCGGGAAGTCTAAGATCAGGTGCCAGCATGGTCAGGTGAGGGCCCTTCCAGGTTGCAGACTTCTTGTTGTATCCTCACATGGTGAAAGGGGTAGAGAGCTGTGTGGGGCCTCGTTAATAAGGGCACTAATCCCAAACAAGAGGGTTCTGTCCTCATGATCTAATCACCTGCCAAAGACTCCACTTCCTAATATCACCTCCTTGGGGATTAGGATTTCTACGTATGAATTCTGGGATTTGTGATGGTTAATATTATGTGTCAACTTGACAGGGCTAAGGGATGCCCAGATAGCCGGTAAAACATTAGTTCTGGATGTATCTGTAAGGGTGTTCCCGGAAGAGATTAGCCTTTGAACTGGTGAACTGAGTAAAGCAGGTGGATGTGAGTGGGCATCATCCAATCCATTGAGGGCGCAAATAGAACAAAAAGGTGGAGGAAGGGCAAATTCGCTCTCTCTGCTTGAGCTGGAACATGCATCTTCTGTCCTTAGGCATTGGTGCTTTTGGTTCTCAGACTTTCACACTCAGATCAGGACTTACATCAGCAGATACCAAGTCTGCCAGCACCATGATCTTGGACTTCTCGGCCTCCAGAACTGTGAGAAATAACTTTCTGTTGTTCATAAACTACCCAGTCTGTGGTATTTTGTTATAGCATCCCTACAGTTGGTACCAGGTGTTGGGTGCTGCTGTAACAAATACTGAAGATGTGGAAGAGGTTTTGGAAATGGGTAATAGGTAGAGGCTGAAAACCTTTTGCGGTGCATGCTAGAAAAAGCCTACATTGCTGTCAACAGACTGCTAAAGGCAATTCTGGTGATGGGCTCAGAAGGGGAAGAGGAGAGCTGTAGAGAAAGTGTCAATCTTCTTGAATTGAAGTGGTCAAGAAGAGAATGTTGGTAGAAATATGGATGGTAAAGGCCATTCTGAGGTTTCGGATGGAAATGAGCTCCCTGCGTTCTGGTGCCAGGCTCCTCAGCTCCAGCGGGCCCTGGTGCAACATGCACTGTGACCAGCAAAGCAGGGGCTGTGGCTGCCTCCACTTTGATTTCGAAAGATGGAGCCATCCAAGCACCCAGTCCAGGCTGAGGACTGTGGCTGGGGCAGGACTACCGTGGAGAGTCCCCACTAGGGCAATGCCCTGCCACCCCCGTGACCCCAGACTGGTACAGCCGCTAGCCTGTGATTCCAGCCCAGGAAATTTGCAACATGGGCTGCACCCAGCAAAGCCATTGGGGTGGGACCACCTAGAGACTTGAGGGTCCAACCCTCACCCCAGTTTGCCGAGAAGTTGGAACATTGAGCCAAGGAGGATTGTTCTCAAGCCTTGAGATTTAGTGTTGTTTGTCCCCTTAGGTTTGGGCTTACCTTACACCTGTTACTCCTTTTTTCTTTTCTATTTCTCCCTTTTGGAATGGAAATGTATATCTTATCCCTGTCCCATCATTGTATTTGGAAACACACAACATGTTTGATTTCACAGGTTCATAGCTGCAGAGCATATACAGCCTTCTGAAGAACCTTGCCCCAGCCATGAAAAGTATTGCCACCTAACTGGCACTGTACTGAGTCTTCAAAAGGCCGTTTCACAATTCTATCAAGCCAGGTGTCTCAGGATGGGGGAAGTTGGTAAGACCAGTGAACTCCATGAGCATGGGCCCATTGCTGCACTTCTTTTGCTGTGAAGGAAGTTCCTTGATCTGAAGTAAGGCTGTGTGGAATACTATGATGGTGGATAAGGCATACTGTAAGTCCACAGATGGTAGATTTGGCAGAAGCATTGCATCCAGGAAAGGCAAGTCTGTATATAGAATAAGCGTCTATCCCCTCCACAATAGAAGCAATCCAATGCAATCAACTGGGTACTGACTGATTACCCCAGGGAATGGTACCATGTTGAGGTCTCAGTATTGGTCTCAGCTGCCGACACATTGGGCACTCAGTGGTGGCTGTAGCTAGGTCAGCCTTGGTGAGTGGAAGTCCATTTTGCTGGATCCATGCACAACCTCCATCCCTGCCACCATGACTACTTTGTTGATGAGCCCATTGGGATATGAGAGGGGTGGGTGGGGAAAAAGCCTGACTGGTATCCACAGAATGGGTTATCCCCTCCACTTAATTATTAAAATCACCAACAACGTCACCCGTTGGTGAGCATTCACCTGGAGCACAAATATTTTCACATTTTTTGCCTAGGCAGAGAAGTCTATCCACATACATCTTCCCTAAATTTCTTTGTCACCAATTTTCCAATCACATTCCTTCCATGTCCCTGACCATTCAGCCAAACCATTGGCCGAAGACCATGAATCAGCATATAGTCACATGTCTGGCCATTTCTCCTTCCAAGCAACATGAACAACCAGGTGCACTGCCTGAAGTTCTGCCCACTGGGAGGATTTCTTTCACCACTGTCCATCAGGGATGTCCCAGAAAGGGGCTGGAGTGCTACAGCCATCCACTTTCAAGTGATGCCTACTTATCATGGAGAACCATCTGCAAACCGGGCCCAATCTTTTCTTCTCCTTTCAACTGATCACAGGGAACTCCCCATGAGGCTATAGGTACATGCTGGAAGAGAGAAGGTAGTGTAGCAGAGTGGGGGACTATGGGCATCTGGGCTACTTCCTCATGTAGCTTACTTGTGCTTTCAGAGCCTGCCCAGGGCCCGATCACATATATACCACTTCCATTTGATGATGGAGTGCTGCTGTGAGGGCCCAAATTTATGGCTTGGTGGATGAGATAACACCCAGTTCATGATGGGCACCTCAGGTCACATGGTAATTTGGTGGCCTATGGTTAAGCATTCAGCCTCTGCTAAAGCACAGTAGAAGGCCAGGAGCTGTTTCTCAAAAAGAGAATAATCATCTGTAGAGGATGGGCCTTGCTCCAAAAATTCCTAAAGACCTGCGCTGAGATTTACCTACAAGGGCCTGTCAAAGACTCTGAACAGCATCCCTGTCTGCCACTTACACTTCAAGCACCACTGGATCTGCTGGAACATACGGGCCAAGTGGCAAAGCAGCTTGCACAGCAGCCTGGAGCTGTTGCAGAACCTTCTCTTGCTTTGGGCCCCACTTAAAACCAGCAGCTTTTCAGGTCACTCAGTAAACGGGCCAGAGTAACACATCCAAATGAGGAATATGTTGCCTCTAAAATCCAAAGAGATCCACTAGACATTGTATCTCTTACGTGGTTGTAGCAGGGGCCAGATGTGACAACTCATCCTTGACTTTAGAAGGAATATCTCAATATACTCCACTCTTGGTACCAAAATCTGTAATGGTCAGTGTCCTTCAGAGAAACAGATGTAGAGAAATAGCGTATATAGAGCTATCTATAAAAGAGTTGTTATAGGAATTAGCTCATGTGGTTATAGAGGCCAAGAAGTCCCATGATCTGCTGACTACAAGCTGGAGAACTAGGAAAGCCAGTGATGTGGTTCTGTCCAAGTCCAAAGGCCTGAGAATCATGGGGCTTGATGGTGTAAATCCCCATCTGAGTCCCAAAAGCTGAGGGCAGGAGAAGACTGAAATCACAGCTCAAGCAGAGACAGCATGTGTGCCCTTCCTCTGCCTTTTTGTTCTATTCAGGCTCTCAATGGACTGGATGATGCCCACCCACATTGGGGAGGGCCATCTACTTGACTAAATTTGCAGTTTAAATGCTAATCTCTTCCAAAAACACCTTTACAGACACACCCAGAAATAAAGTCTTACCAGCTATCTAGGCATCTCTTAGCCCAGTTGAGTTGACACATAAAATTAATCATCACAGGCCCCGCCTCACCTTTCAAGCCTCCATATATAGAACTTTAGCAATACCAAACCATCCGCAGCTCTTGACAGAAATTGCTATTTCTCATCACCTTTCTTAGCACGTGCTGTTCCCTGCCTAGAATTCCCTTCTCCCTTGTCTGCCGGGGTCTCCCTTAATTGGACTTCAAATACCAGCTCAACATCACCTGTCTGGAGGCTTCCCTAACATACATCCCTAGGCAGAGCCAACAGTGCCATGGCTGTACCTCTGCTCGTCTTAATGCGTTACTCATATAATTATATGTTATCATGATGTGTCAGTCATGAGACTTGGGCAGGGCAGGGAAGGTGTTTCATCCTCCCATCCCCAAAGTCCAGAATAGTACATGGTGGTGCTTAATATTCACTCATTCAATAAATGTTTATTGCGTGCCTCACGTTCACGTAATTGAACAAAACAAACAGCCCTAACCCCATGAGCTTACCTTCTAGTGAGGGGGAAGGAGAGCAGAGAAAGTAAAAAGAAAACATAAAATAAACATAGTGAATAAAGTATCTAACATCTAGTTAGAAGGTGATAAGTGCTACAAAAGGTAAAGTGGAACGAAGGACAAAAGGAGTTCCCCGGGTAGGAATGGAGGACAGGTCACAGTACTGAACAGTAACTGATGAGTGTATTAGTCAGGATTAGCTAGGTTATGTTGCAGTAACAAACAACCCCAAATCTCAGCAAAAGTTTATTTCTGGCTCACCCAACATACCCATTAGAGGTTGGTGGGAACTCTACCCGTGCCATCCTCACTCAGGGACAGGCTGATAAAGACTCCGTCACCTGGAAGGCTGCCAGTTGCAGGGATATAGGGTAGGGAGCATGGAGAACTATACACAGGCTTTTAAAAACATCCACCTGGAAGTGATGTGTCAAGTCTGCCCATATTTCTTTGGCCAGAGCAAGTCACATGTTCATGTCTAGCCTCAAGGGAGAAAGGAAGTGTGATCTGCCCAGTGGTAGAGGGGAGCTGGATATTGGTGAGTGGTGGTAATGTCCACCAGAGTGTTAGGATGAGAAGATGAGAGATGAGAGCCTTAAACAAGCGGACACCTCTGGGGAGGATGTTCCAGGTGGGAGAAACAGCTAGTGAGAAAGCCCTAATGCAGAGAGCATACCTGGAGTGTTTTAGGGACAGCAAGGAGGCCAGTGTAGCTAGAATGGTGTGAGAGAGGGACAGCAGTAGGAAGTGAGATCAGAGAGCTGGGGGGTGGGGGTGGCTGGATCACAGGGAGGGAGGAAGGGAGGCCACGATGGCTACCAACAGATGGGTCTGTCTCTTCTGAGACTAAACCACAATCTTCCCTGGGTTGAATTTGAACTGATTTTAGTCCGAGTTCTCGTCTCAGACCAGCCTACCCTAGAAGAAACACAAAATTAATTTTACCACTTCAAAAGTGGGATGATAATCACACATGCAGAATGAGGTAAGATAAACTGACACAATGTGTATGAAATTGCTTCAAAGATATAAAATATTACTATTTATTCATTCATTTAAATCCATTTATGTAGCACCTACTATGCATCAAATAAAAAATGAATAAAAAACTGATGAATAATTACTGGCCACTCATCATTTGAGAGTTAGAGTCTAGAGCAAAACGATTTAACAAAGCAATGATATACAGTGCAATAAAATTAAAGAATGACAACATTGGAATAAGCACATTTTCCCAGATCTCACCCAGGAGGTAGGAAATTTATTTAAGTGGTTCTTCCTACTTTTCCACTTCCTTTTAATTTTCCAAACCATACTCTTTATATAGCACCCATTTTTGAGGAGAGTAAAGCTAAAATAAATATATTGGAAAACACAGTGCTCACAGCACTCATGGACTGGCTGGGGGACATTTCTATAGACAAAGAAACAGTTTCTTGACAAAATAGCAAAGACTGAGGATCAGAGTGCCCTGATTCTCTATTTGTGCTTATCACCTATATGATCTTGCTGTTTTTCACTTAGGGAACAGTCCAGTGTACTGAGGTTTAATGAATGTGTTTTCTATGATATGTTGTAATCTTTCCAAAATAGCTATTTCCAAAATACGTGTTTTAAAATTAACATTAGAAATATTATGAATTTTACAGTACATAAATAATTAAGATCATCTGGAAGACCATAAAAGACAAACTTAAATAACACAAAATTCTATTCACTTTCATATCCTTTAACAAGTACATTATATGTGTGTGTGAGTGTGTGTGTGTGTGTGTGTGTGTCTGTATGTGCATCATGGGTCTCTTTAATATCTTTCTTTAATCATATAGTTTCTCCCCTAAAAGTGTAGATAGCACAGTATACACTCTAGTAGACAAACCCCTTAGTATATTAGAGTTCACCATTGGCTTTCCACGAATAATCTTAAAATGTAACCTACAGTAACATCTTTCTTCAAATGTTCTGGTTTGGAATACTATTAACAAAGCTAGGTGGAGGTAAAAGCATGGTTCTGTTAATTTGGGATGTTTTCCTAATATGACAGTTTACACTTTTAAATGGATTAGTTTACAACATAAATCTTTTTATACTTTTTAAATTTAAAAATTTAAATCTTTTAATGTTTTTTATATGTCTTTCTCCTTCATCGAATTGTAAGTTTTTTTGTTTTTGTTTTTGCAGGGGAAGATTCGCCCTAAGCTAACATCTGTTGCCAATCTTCCTCCTTTTTTTCTTCCGTCCTCCCCCAAAACCCCAGTACATAGTTGTGCATTCTAGTTGCAAGTTCTGCTAGTTCTTCTATGTGAGCCACCACCACAGCATGGCTACTGACAGACGAGTGGTATGATTCTGATCCCAGGAACCGAACCCGGGCCACCAAAGCAGAGCGTACTGAACTTGAACCACTAGGCCATCAGTGCTGGCTCTCTATATATTAATTTTTAAAAATAAAACTGTCTAATTACTTTCTTGGTCCTTTGATCATAGGTCCACCTCTGAGTGGAGATGTGTTCTGTGGCTTCCTGCCTGGTCTCCCTGTGCCCTCACTGCCAGTCCTTGCCTGCCCCGTGCTCAGTCTCATCCACTGCCTGCCAAGCCCCACCTGTGAGCATGGCACTTCAGGGTTAGACAACAGAGACAGACATATCCTCTTCAGATGGCTATTGCTAAAATGCCCCAAAGGCAAGCCCTAAGTGCACCCCAATTATAACAAGACTGGATTATTGCATGACAGGCATACCTCAGAGATATGGCAGATTCAGTTCCAAAGCACCACAAAAAAGCGAATATCGCAACAGAGTCACACAAATTTCTTGGTTTCCCAGTGCATATAAAAATTATGTTTACACTATTCTGTAGTCTGTTAAGTGAGCAATAACATTATGTCTAAAAGAAATGTACATACTATAATTAAAAAATAAATTTGCTAAAAATTGCTGACCATGATCTGAGCCTTCAGCAAGTTGTAATCTGTTTGCTGGTGGAGGGTCTTGCCTCGATGTTGACGGCTGCTGACTGGTCAGGGTGCTGGTTGCTGAAGGTTAGGGTGGCTGTGGCAGCTTCTTAAAATCAGACAACAATGAAGTTTGCCACATCAGTGGATTCTTCCTTTCATGAAAGATTTCTCTGTAGTGTGTGCTGCTGTGTGATAGCATTTTGCCCACAGTAGAACTTCTTTTGAAATTGGAGTCAATCCTCTCAAACCCTGCCACTGCCTTATCAACCAAGCTTATGTCATATTCTAAATCCTTTGTTGTCATTCCAACAATCTTCACAGCATCTTCACCAGGAGTAAATTCCTTCTCAAGAAATCTTTTTTTCTTTTTTTTTTTTTTTTGGTGAGGAAGATCGGCCCCGAGCTAACGTCCTTTGCCATTTTCCTCGTTTTGCTGAGAAAGATTAGCCCTGAGCTAACATCTGTGCCCATCTTCCTCTATTTTGTATATGGGATGCTGCCACAGCATGGCTTGATGTGCAGTGTGTAGGTCCACGCCTGGGATCCAAACCTGTGAACCCCGGACTGCCAAAGCAGAGGGCGCAAACTTAACTGCTATGCCACCGGGCCAGCCCCTCATCCGTTAAAGTTTTATCATGAGATTGCAGCAACTCAGTCACAGTTTCAGGCTCCACTTCTAATTCTAATTCTCTTGCTATTTCCACCACATCTGCAGTCACTTCCTCCCCTGAAGTCTTGAACCTCTCAAAGTTATCCATGAGGGTCGGAATCAACTTCTTCCAAACTCCTGTTAATGTTGATATTTTGACCTCTTTCCATGAATCACAAACGTTATTAATGGCATCTAGAATGATGAATCCTTTCTAGAAGGTTTTCAATTTACTTTGCCCAGATCTATCAGAGGAATCACTATCTATTGCAGCTATAGCCTCACAAAGTGTATTTTTTAAATAATAAGACTTGAAAGTCAAAATTACTCCTTGACCCATGGGCTACAGAATGGATGTTGTGTTAGCAGGCATGAAAACAACATTAATCTCATTGTACATCTCCATCACATCTCTTGGGTGACCAGATGCATTGTCAATGAGCAGCAATATTTTGAAAGAAATCGTTTTTTCTGAGCAGTAGGTCTCAACAGTGGGTTTAAAATATTCAGTAAACCATGTTGTAAACAGAAGTGCTGTCGTCCAGGCTTTGTTTTTCCATTTATGGATCACAGGCAGAGTAGATTTAGCTTAACTCTTAAGGGCTCTAAAATTTTTGGAAGGGTAAATGAGCATTGGCTTCAACTTAAAGTCACCCATTGCATTAGCCACTAACAAGAGTCAGCCTGTCTTTTGAAGCTTTGAAGCCAAGCATTGACTTCTCCTTTCTAGCTATGAAAGTCCTAGATGGAATCTTCTTCCAATAGAAGGGTGTTTCATCTACATTGAAAATCTATTTGGTGTAGCCACCTTCATGAATTATCTTAGCTAGATCTTCTGGATAACTTGCTGCAGCTTCTACATCAGCACTAGCTGCTTCACCTTGTAATTTTATGTTATGGAGATGGCTTCTTTCCTTAAACCTCGTGAACCAACATCTGCTAGTTTCAAACTTTTCTTCCGCAGCTCCCTGACCCCTCTCAGCCTTCACAGAATTGAAGAGAGTTAGGACATTGCTCTGGATCAGGCTTTGGCTTAAGGGAATGTTATGGCTGGTTTGATCTTCTATCCAGATAACTAAAACTTGCTCCACATCAGCAATAAGGCTATTTTCGCTTTCTTATCTTCTTGTGTTCACTGGAGTAGTACTTCTAATTTCCTTCAAGAACTTTTCCTTTGCATTCAGAACTTGGCTAACTGGTGCAAGATGCCTAGATTTTGGTCTGTCTTGGCCTTCAACATGCCTTCCTTACTGAGCTTCAGCATTTCTAACTTTTTATTTAAAGTGAGAGAAGTGCGACTCTTCCTTCCACTTGACAACTTAGAGGCCGTTGTAGGATTATTAATTGGCCTAATTTCAATATTGTTGTGTCTCAGGAAATAGGGAGGTCCCCGGAGACAGAGAGAGACAAAAGAACAGCTGGGCTGTAGAGCAATCAGAACCCACACAATGTTTATCTATTAAGTTGGCCAACTTATATGGGCGTGGTTCATGGTGTCCCAAAACAATTACAATAGTAACATCAAAGATCACTGACCACAGTTCTCCATCACAAATATAATAATAATGAAAAAGTTTGAAATATTGTGAGAATTACCAAAATGTGACACAAGAGACACAAAATGAGCAAATGTTGTTGGAAAAATGGCACCAGTAGACCTGCTCCATGCAAAGTTGCCACAAACCTTGAATTTGTAAACAATGCAATATCTGCGAAGTGCAATAAAGTGAAACTCGATAAAACGAGGTATGCCTGTACTTAGTTGTCATCTTAAAGGACACAGAGACACAAGTAGAGTTACTGGATTATTGTGCTACAAGTGATGCCTCTAATAAATTAAAAATAATAATCCTTTAGATTTATATAATTTCTTAGAGTTCCCAGAGAATTTTCAAGAACACTGTATAATGTTCATAAGCATCTAGATCTATTATCCCTTTTACAGATGAGGAAACTAAGACTCGCATAATTGAGGAGACCTTCTAACTCACACCATCCACTAAGCCAAAAGCTTTTTAAGCTGGATGAAGGGAAAAGGAGGGCTCCGTAAAGCTTGGCCAGAGCATTAGGGAGGGAGGGACAGAGTAAAGATGAAGTTGTCAAAATACAAATATCACCATTTGGCTCCAGACTTGCCTACTATCAAGTTGGTGGAAAACATTTTTGAATCTATCTTACTTACAAGATTGCTGCTTGCCTTCTGATTACCAAAGTCTACTAAGAGGGAAAAAAAAAGCTATTGCAAATAAATTAGAAATCCAATGTCTATGTCAATGACAAACTCCAATAAAACAAATCAAACAATCTGGTCAGCCTCTTGACCAACTCTAATTTTCACCTTTTTGCAGCAATTCAGTTGGTATTTTCCAGCATAGACAAACATAAAATGAAGTTTCCACCACGTTTTACTAACACAAGGATTATTCAAGTTGAATTTACGGGGAAATTAAGAATTGGGGTTACTTATTTAAATTGAAGACCACATTTCCACTTAATAAATGCAAAAGCAGAGTAACCACGAAAACAAACAAAGGAAAAATGCCATAAGCACAGCACGAAATTGTTTGGCAGAGAGACAACGAAAATACACAAGACCATTCCTTTATTTATCCATTCATTAATTCTTTTAGTCATTCAACAAATGTTTGTTAAGTATTTACCACGGGTCAGGAACTGTGCTAGAGAAAAAAATAAGTTCTAGCCTCTGCTACTGAAAAGCTCACATCTAGTGAGAGCCACACCATTAAGTGAGTAAGTGACTAGAGGACACAGTAAATGCTACGACAAAGTTATAAACCAAGTTCCACGACTGTACAAGAGAATGGAGCCGTTAAATCCATCTGAGGAGTCTGAGGAAGGCTTCTTGAAGACAGAAACGTTTTAGCTGCATCTGGAAGTCTGCAGAAGTGACTGTTGTAAGTGAATATGCTTGGTGAATGTGTCTGTAGTCAAGAACAGGAGAAAGGTAGGATAGGAGCTTGTCTCTTCCTTTTAGAAGAAGACATGTGCCCTGGAAGAAGTTTACCAGAGAATCCCTGTTGAGATAAGAGCCAAAACTGGCAAGGAGAACAAGGAGGAAGTACAGGCAGCTGAGTGGATTAGGGCAGAGAAATGTTCTGGATCAGGATTCATCATAACATGGATCTGATCTTGAGGAAGGAGGTGTAACACCACACATCTACAAAAGTAAAAAGGTACAGAGCAGTTATCTGGAGCCATGGAATTGTGGATCCCAAAGCTACTAATTTAACATCTCAGAGTTATTATAAACGTAAACTAAAAGGCATTGCCTGGTAAGAAGCTAAGGAGTTCTTGAGATTTTTTGAGATGGCACCAAGCTTCTGGGAAGCTTCTCCCTGAAGAAGGCCTTTAGGGATTCTAGTGGGTGCTGGCAGAAAAAACCAGTGAAATCGTCACTCTCCCACATTTGGCCTACCCCTTTTAATCCACTAACGCATAGCCTTTAAAGAAAATCATTTCATTCTTTCATTTAAAAACAGCACCACTAATTTTTTATTGAAGTATATCAGTGAAAAGAATACTACTTCATAAGTCCCTAAATGTTCCAAAATTGATCTTGTAAAACTCTGGGACCCCAGCATAGGTGATATTACAATTGTGGCAGATATGAAATGAATCTGGAATGCTAAGGATGGAGGAAAGGGAAGTTTCTGAATATTTGGTGGAAAATGATAGAAGGTATTTTTAAATTTCTGAGATTTAAAAAAATAGAATGTTTCTTTTTCTATTTTTTACCTTTATTGGTCAGTTTTCAGAATAATGATTTGGTTCCCAAAAATGACTGATGAAGTATGCTTTTAAAATATCATTATTCACGAAAGAGATTTTAACATACTTGGTATTTTTAATCCATTGTAGTGATTTACATATGTATCTGTAGATCTGTATGTATTAATTACTTTTGACTATAACAATAATATATATTATTCAAATATATTCAATTATATTCAAATATATATTTGAATATAACAATAATATTCAAGAATATTGTGGAAATAATATTCATCCTCTACCTTAACATAGTTTTTTACGTTTTTTTTGCCTATTTCCTTTTTACAAGCATAGTTGCAAAAAATAGAATTTTTAATGATTTTAACGTTCAAGGTAATAACATGGATGCTGAAAGAGTCCCTTGAAAGAGAACGTTGGGTGACCACTGATATGAAGTGAACCAAAAAACTACTAGGTAGTCACAAAACTGAAGAACAAGGCCTGAATAATCGGAAATAGCCAAGGGCCACATTGGTGATTGTGCTATTGTAAAGGCTAGTTCTTTATCGTGGTTATATTTTAATACTTTGGAAACGGATCAAAAGCAGAGGTCATAGTTGAAAGATCAGAGGTGAAGTAACAGGGAAAACATAATAATGAGCTTTTACTTTAATCACTTAATACACAAGTTTAAGTCTGATTTTCTTTAAACAAAGAACTATTATTTGAAGAACACCAAAAGACCTTGACAACGAGAAGATTATTTGAAGTTTAAGTTCTAAACTCTTTTAAGCGTTTAAAGTACTGTGAGGAGACCCTTTAAAATATACCACCACTGTTGGGGACTCTGCAAAAGTGAAATGAGGAGGAATCTGACTTTTTAATATCTTTGAAAAGGAGATTCTGCCTTTAGAAGAGTTCTCAGAGTTCGCAGGTTAGAAAACCGGCCTATTATAACTGGTTTTGCATCTGGAAATTGTAATAATCCTTAGGATGACATGATGAACTAGACGAACCCTTATGGCACTTCCAGACCTGCATGCCTATGATGTTCTTTCCAAAATGAACCCTTGATGTACCACAAAGTTCAGTCTGAAGTATCCGAGAAAAGCTAAAAATCCATGCCCTCTTTTCAATATCTTTTGGAATATTCCTAGCTAACATAAATTTCAACTATAGGCTTCATAAATGTGAAGATAATTTGTGCAATTAAATTTGGGGGCAGTTGAGAGATAAATATATATTAATCAATCTATTATGCAAAATATTTCTTAGGTAATTTTTTAATGTTCCAAAGTTGTATAATGGCTGAAAGTTCATTTCCACTTAAATATTTTTAAAATATCACTGATCTAGAAACTTCTGTTTGGATCATTTAAAATCTCTTGCTTTCTTAAATAGAATATCAAAATATTTTTAATGTCCCCCAAAATCCTCGGTCTAGTTTATTGGCAGACATGGGCTGAGCTGTGTTTCAAGCAGATGTGCAGTAGCTATGGTTTCTCAAAGAGGTATATATGTATGTTTACACGAAATCCCTAGAAAAGTCAAACACTTCACACAAAATTGAATGAGGAAAAGGAAAGCTTTTATTTTAATACGTGTAGTGTAATCTCACTGAAGAATTTTATTTAACTTTATTATTGTCACTTTGTTTAGAGCAACTCTTAAGAGTTGCTTTAAGGATCTCTTACACCTACGCGTAGACAGATAAACCCTTGAATATGGTAGTATATGTATGTTGGAATTGGAAGCTATAGCTAGATAAGTAAGTGGATAAAACATATTCTTCAGACATAAACATTTTTACAGAAGTGTTTATGAGTGAAAAGATGCTATCTGGGATTTGCTTTAAAATCATACAATAAAAATGAATGCCATTAAGTCCATTAATGTTTAACTGATTCTATTATTCCTATATTACCATTAACAACTGTACATTTTTAAAGTTTTCTTGGCATTCTGGGTAAAAACAAGGACCTGGATTTGCATAAAGTACAAATCTCTCAATTTAAATGTAAATACTAAATATTGTAATGACATTTTTACCAAATCCTTTGTTCCATTTTCTAGATAAAAAAATAAAATCTTCTGATGGGTGTTTTAGCCAAAACTGATATGAAGTTAATTTATTTCAAGTACCTAAGATTGCTGATTTTTCACATAGCCACACACACAGCAATCTCATCACAATATGAGCAAAAAGCAGTTAACCATGCTCAAAACCAAACTTCTAGTCTTCTACCTCCCCAAACTGCTCCTCCCAGTGCCCCCCACCTCAGCAAATGGCACTTCCAAACTGACAAGTATTCAAGGCAAACTCTTAGAGTAATCCTGGGCTCCTCTATTTCTCTCAGTTGTCCCAACTGCAGTCATGTGCCATATAACAACATTTCAGTCAATGACGGACCACATATATGATGGTGGTCCCGTAAGATTAGTACCATATAGTCTAGGTGTGTAGTAGGCTATATACCATCTAGGTTTGTGTAAGTACCATAGGAGAAGAAGAAATTTTCCTCAACCCCTCTAGGTTCTTTTGGCTGGTCTAAGAATTCAATTGACAGGAGACAGATTAACAGGAGAAAGACAAACAAAAGTTTAATAACATGTCTACATGGGAGAAACTCAAGAAAACCAAGTAAGTCACCAAAATGGCTGAAGCCCTCACCTTAAATACCATCCTCAGCTACAAACAAAAGAAGATGCTGGGGGTGGGGAGAGTCAGGGACTTCAAAGGGAAGGAAGGCAATTCCAGGTAGGTGAAAAGGAGCAACCATTTGAAAAACAAGTGTTTGGCCACACAGAAACAGAAGAACACAGAGGGGAGCCCAACAAAGAGGCTTTTCTAGGTTCCTTCCTGTCTACCACCCGGCTCGTGTCACGCTAAGGTGATAACTTGCTTCCTGAGACAGATTTTTCTATTTGAATTCTTTTAGGTAGTTAAGAGGGAGGTAACAAAAAAACTTTCTGAGTCTTTTGTTTCTTAAACATAATCAGCCTAAAATAATCCTCATGTTAAAGAGACACATTTTGGGGGGGCAAATTTTGTTCCCCTTAAGTACACTCTGTGATGTTCTCACAATGACAAAATTGCCTAGTGACACATTTCTCATAACATATTCCCATCGTTAAGCAACACATGACTGTAATCTACTAGCAAAACGGTCAGCTCTACTTACAGAATATGTCCAGATCTCTGACCACTTCTCACCACTTCAACTGCTACCAGTTTGCTTCAAGCCACCATCACCTCTTATCTTATTGCAACAGCCTCCTAACTGGTCTCTCATCTCTGCCCCAGCAAAGAACGCAGGGTATTCTCAACACAGTAACTATAGTGTTCTTTTTAAAGTATATGCCAGACCACATCACCCCCCTGCTCAAAACCCTCCAATGGGTTTTTCGTCTCAATCAAAGTAAAAGCAAAACCCTCAAATAACTTACAAGGTCTTACATCATATGACCCGCCGTTTTTCCTCTGATGTTATCTCTGACTACTCATCCCTCATTCTGCTTATGCTGCACTGGCCTCCTCAAACACTTTACCATGCTTGCACCTCAAGGCCTTTGCACTTGCTGTTTCCTTAGTCTGCAACAGTCTTCCTCCAGATATGCTGTTTCCCCAGAGAGTTACATAGCTTGCCTCCTCATTTCCTTTGATTTTCCTTAAATGTCATCTTCTCAGTGAGGGCTTCCCTCATGCACTATTTAAAATAGCAATCCCACTGCAAAGCCCTGATCTCCTTCACTCCATAGCACTTGTTACCATCCAACATACTATATGCTTAAGTTCTTTATTCATTTATTGTGTCTCTTACCACAGCTAAAATATAAGTTTACTGAGGGAAGGTATTTATGTCTGTTTGGTTTACTGGTGTGTTCTTGACAGCTAGAAAAATGCCTGGCCTTAATAAATATTTATAAATGAATAAATGAAGCAAAAAACACACAGATTTTAAAAACATTTAAAATTTTCTCTTATGCAAAAATTTTGCTTAAATTATTGACTTTTCCCTTCACAAAGCAAAGATCTCTTCTTTTTCCTCAGGTATATCTTCAGATGATCTCTCTTCAAACAGCCTCACCTTAAAAATTCACTGACTGTGAACCAGTATTAAGATATCTCAAAGTCACTAAGTTTCTCAATCAAAAGCCAAGTTGAAAATTCCAATTTGGGAGACTGGTTTAGGGTGAATTCTGTGTTCCAAAAATCCATAAGGAAAGGAAAAATACATTTAAACATTCAAAATTCCAAGTATAACCATTTACCTCCAACATTGAGTTATTGGGGTAACTCAATTCTATTCCTATACACAGTTTAGAGAGAATTGAGTTTGTAAACAACAGTTTTTATATTAAGAGGCTACAGATAATTTCATAATTGTCTCATCCCAAATTTGCTTTTCTCTCAATTTTTGAGGCATGAATTGCCACCTTGAGATGAACACATATGTTTGTCCTGACAAAAACCAAGCTTGATTTCAGACTCCGTGAGGACAGGAAATGTTTGCATAAACGTATGCTTTTTTTTTTTTTTCCTGAGGAAGATTCACCCTGAGCTAACATCTGCTGCCAATCTTCCTCTTTTTTTGGTATGTTAGCTGCCACCACAGCATGGCCACTAACAGGCAAGTGGTGTATGTCCACACCTGGGAACCGAACCCAGGCCGCAGAAGCGGAGCGTGCCGAACTTAACCACTAGGCCACCAGGGCTGACCCAAACGTTTGCTTTTTTAGTAGTGACAAGCACTGAGCTTACACTAGATATATTTTGATCAGCTTTCTAGTCTAGCCTTTACCGCTAGCTGGTAAATAAGTCTTCCAACATCTCTGGACCTGTTTTCTCCTTCTCTTCAACTAAAAACCAAACAGGGTTGAACTGATTGACCTCTGGGATTATATCCAGCTCTAATATTCTAAAATGTATAAATCTAAATGCTACAGTTTTGTATATTCCATCAGAGTTTATCAAACTTGTCATCCATGCTTAGTTTGATGCTTCTATTTTTAAAGTTATAGTTTATTTATTTTTGTTATAATTTACAAGTGTGATTTAACTTTTAGCCATTCTTCTCTGTTGGCACAAAATGATGTTTGGTGATAGTGATAAGTTGATGAATTTTGCTAGTCCTTCCTCCGGTATTCTGAGACTTATTGGGGATGTTTGGGGAACAATCCTTTAAATATTTTCATCTGTCTTGCAACTATCACTCTCTGATGGCTAAGGTCCTAACTGGCTTTTTAGATTTATGATATTAATGCACATTGGTGATGCTGCTCAAGATTTTGTGTTGCATCTCTAGCAGCTCCTAACTATGTGTTATGTGGCTCCTACACAAACTTTAGCAACCCCACTTATCTTGTTTCTCTTCTTCGCTTTTTGTTAACCTCTTGTCTTATTTTTCTTATCCCTGTTTGCACAAAATTCTACTGCTTTCATGTTAAAATTTTCTGATTCTTCCTCTTTTCCAATCCCAGTGATTCGATTATCTTCAATATTATTATTATGCATTGCTTGTACACATTTTCTAGTCAGTCTTTACAATCTTTTGACAATAAGAGCTCAATAACACTTAATTCCTCAAAGGAATATAGATGCCTACATAGTATCTAGTGTTACCATTTGTGAGAACATACTTCAGAGGATTTTCTAACACAGTCATTTCTATTCAAATTGTCTGTATATAAACAATAACTAAGAAATTAAGTTAAAAGGAAATAAAACAAAACATCAGTAGTTCAGGCAAATAATGTCTTATTGAACATTGAAGCTCTTAATTACAAATATTCGTAAATCAGTTTGACTAGTCCCACTCACCCCTACTGGTCAACTGCGCTTAGAATCTCAGCTTTCTGGAGCGTTGACTGCTCTGGCTCACAATGTGTCCCTCTGTGAGGGATTGCTTTGGGTCAAAGGAAGCTGCCTTCCCCATGTCACAACCCCTCCTTGATGACAGCTTGCACCCAAAGACTGGTCAACATGGATAAAAATTTTGGTGCCCTGCTCCAAACTGGAACAACTCTGCGGGGCAACCCCAGTTCCGGAGCTGCCAGTGGGATTCCTTCTTCCCCATCCTGCACCCCTCACTCCCTTAGAGGTGTTCTTACCAAGATTATCCTCAATAAGCTTCCTGCATGCAAATCTTCATTTCAGGGTCTTATTCTAGAGAACTCAACCTAAGGCATCAGGTGTTAAAACCCAATGAATCAATATTAATACTGATGGCTATGTTCTTTCTTTGCCTAAACCAGGTATGGCAAATAGGTTTCAATCTGGGTGCCAAGTGAAATCCGCTGGTTGGATCTGTTTGGAGTATCATGTTGAAAAAGATTCTGAGGCTAAGTCTGCTCATCTGGAAAGAGTGTCATGGTCAATTTAGGGTGTCATCCAAGAACAAGGAAGGAAGAAATGATGGCAGAAGAGCCAGGGATCTCCCACCGCTGGCTATAGCAGACTCTGTTGGTGTTGCTTGCCCAGTGTATCCTTTTTCTGACAGCAGAGCTCTGATTTTATCTTGAGAAGACACCCCTCTCCACTACGCCCACCCTCCCACCCTACTCCAAAGATGAAAATGGGACCCAGGCCTGGCCAACTGGCTTAACCCAAACCACTGGCTGTAGTGAATTTTCAGAGACAGATATGTGATGTATGGTCTACTGAAAGTAAATCCTTCGAGTTTTTCAGAAGATCTTTTTGCTGAGATTTTTTTAGCTTTGAGAATATAAACCTAAAAGGCTTTTATCATAACTTGGGGAGAACCTACTTGAGTATAAAGAGTCTACACAGAGAAAAGGAAAGTTGAAAGATGGAGTGCAACAGCCATACCAGAAGACAATCCCTTGGATTTCTGAGTTCCATGAGTGAAGAAACTATTTCTTTTCAGATTAAGCCATTTAATTTGTGTTTTAGTTGTTGGCAACCAAGAGTCACAACTCATATATTTAAATTCATACTTAAGCAACCCAGGTCCCTCTGAGGCAAGAAACTCAGGAAGATGGAACTATAACTAAATATTTTGACTCATAAAATGAATGATTATGCTCAAAAATATATATTTATGAATGTTTTTATTTTTATTTATTTATAATCTTTTTTATTCTAGAAATATTGAGGGTGGCTTTCTTTTGCACAATATGATTTCACATATTTAGTTCTATAATTTGTAGAGGAAACTTATGCCAAAATTTATTCCTACAGAGAGATTATTTTTAAATTATTTGTGATAACTTTTATTATTATAACCCAGGTATCCCAGCCTATATTTCAATTCCATGAGCATAATTTGGAAAATCATAACCAAATGCCTAACCAACATTCACAATGTGAACAATATCTAATTTGAGTCAGGTTTAAAACTGCTTCCAGGGCCGGCCCTGTGGCTTGGTGGTTAAGTGCGCGCGCTGCGATGCTGGCGGCCCGGGTCCGGATCCCGGGTGCACATCGAGGCACCACTTCTCCGTTCATCCTGAGGCCGAGTCCCACATACAGCAACTAGAAGGATGTGCAGCTACGACACACAACTATCCACTGGGGCTTTGGGGGGAAAAAATAAAATAAATAAAATCAAAAAAAAAAAAAAAAAAAAAACTGCTTCCAAATTGACTGCAACATGGCATGAAAAAATGGATGAATTAGACTTGAGGCTATTCACATGAAAAATCCAGACATATCCCACTGATAGTTACCATGTAATAATAGCTAATACTAAACACTAACAAAAGACCAGGAACTGTTCTAAATACTTCACATGTATTAATTCATTGAATCTTCACAATCATATTTTGAGGCAGGTACTATCATTATATCAATTTTATAGAAGAGGTAACTGTTTCAGAGCAGTGAAGAAATTTTCCCAATGTCACACAGCGAGTATATGGTATACCCCAGATTCAAATCTGGGCAGTTAGACCTCAGAGCCAGGACACCATACTCACTCTTGCTGTGAGCGAGCTCATTATAACCTCTAAAGTCAAGTTTCCAGTTTCTTTAGGCTGATGTAGTTGTTTTATTGCATGTGAACCTGGTATCAGCAGACAAAGCCAGCCATGGGACAATCTAAACACCAGTGTCTTTAAAGATCTTGAGTGAAATTTAAGGTAATCCAAATTACCTCTCTCATCAATAAGAGCCTGGTATTAATGCATTGTTTCACAGGAAGGCTCCTGTTAAAATAAAAATTAGTTTTCTGTATATGTAATATAGTCATCAACATTTGAGGATCAATTAATTATCCTGTTGGTTTCCTAGCAAAGCTTAAGAAAATTAACATGCAAGAAAGGAAAAGGAAAGTTCTGAGTTCTGCAGAAGGACAAGAGGACGGATAACACAAAATTTCTTTGTAATACAATTTCATATTTATATTTGAAAGGCTATATCTCCTATTTTATGAATTCCAAACTTTTCAAGTCATTTATGAAATCACACAGAGACGGATTCATAAGAGGTGGCTGAATATTTACTGAATGCGAGAATGTGTTCTTGGCTCCCTTCTCAAAACATTTTCTAGCTTCTAACTCCATGTCCCTGAGAGCATCACTTAAAACTGTTTTTTTAATCAACCTAAAACATCCTTAATGCTACAATAATGATATTGTATATTTCTCATATTATCAATAAACTAGGGAAGTTTTAAAGCACTTGGGGTTAAAAAGTCTTGTAATAGGCTGTAGATTACATGTAGGTATGAAAGAGTGGCCAGTGTCAGAAAATGCTTTCAAAACCTGTTCTGGTCAATTACGGTATTTATTAAACAATGAGCACCGTGAAAAAACATCATGATCAAGCTCTTAATTTGGAGGGAAGGAGAGGAATAGGTTAAGAAAAATTTACCTAAAATTCCATGACCCTATTTTGTAATAAGGCTTCTTTTTATATCAAGTCACACGTTTTATACTTAGTCAATAGCTCAATAGATTTTTAAACTGAAAGAGACAAAACAAACGAACAAAACAAAACCCCAAAAGATTAGAGGACATAAAGAAAAAGTAGAAAAGGTAATAAAGGTAGAGAGATAAACTAGAATAGGGAAATGAAAGAAGAGAGTTAAGACAGACCCTGATACACACAGGCATTTTTACAGTCTTAAGGCATCCACTACAAACATTCAAAGGCACATTTCCCATTGCTTTTCTCTAAATCTAACCATAATCCAATACACTTTCCACCACTCTCACTTCCTACTGCTCTTCCCAAGTTGGGACTGAGTTTCTCAGTAGATGAAATTACGGAAATAGTTCAATAATTTTAACTATTAGTAACTTCATTCATTTATACAAGTAACATTTATTCAATGCTAACAACGTATCCAACACTGTGCTGCCCACTAAAGATTCAGTTGTGAACAAATCAGAAATACAATGCAAGCCACATTTTAAATTTTCTAAAAGCCATATTAAAAAAAAAGTAAAAGAAAACATTATTTTGGATCTCCCTGTTTGCAGAAGAAAAGGATGTAGAGAAAAAAATATGAGAAATAAAAACATAGAAATAGAATGGAGAACAGAGGCAAACCTAGGAATAAGAAACGTTGAGACAATAAGAAATCTGAGAAATAAGATGGAAACTAAGAATGGAAAATAAAGATACAACATAGGAATAACAGGTGCTTCTAAGGAAGAAAAAAACTATATTTGAAACAGAAACAAGAACCAAAATTATAATTGTAGAAAAAAGGTATTTCTTAAATACATTTTAAAAAGGCTGAATGTGCAGATAAAAAGGGTTGGTGGTATTTTAGAAGGAATCAATTAAAATACAACAAGATCTAGAGAGATCTTGAAAGAATTTTTTTTAAACACAAGCAAAAAGAAATATTCCTATAAGCTTTCATGTGGGGAAAATAACTTAAAAAGAAACAATTAATTTGGCCTCTGAGTTTTGATTGGTTGTATATTGTATTTTTTTCTTAATTAATTTCCAGAAGCCAATGAAGTAATGTCTATATGAGTTTGAGGCAAAAGACCTGTGATCCATGACTTTATATGCAATTGCATTATTTTTCATGTGTGAAACATGAAAATACTCTTATACAAAAAATATCTGCATTTCTCTAAAAATTTCCTTGAAAACATTCTCCAGCTGACTAAAAGTGATATCAAAATAAAGATCTCAAGAACTTCAGAAGATATTTATAGCAGACACTTTTTATTGTAAATCCAACTGGTATTCCCACTTCCTTCTTGCCAACAAAAACTCTGATACTAATCAAAGTGGACCCTTCGCCAGTCACTAGGGGTAACTTACATGGGTCTAAGCCAATCATGGTATACGATTCCCTTTGCCAGAGATGAACTCAAGTCTAGAGAATGAGATGTGAGATATAAGGAGGGCTTCTGAGAAATATTCTCTTTATTGATAAAAACTGACAGGTAGGAGAATTTTTCTTCACTTCTGGTGGTATTGGGTTATGGCATGATACCTGAAACTACAGCAAACATCTTGCAACAATGAGTGGATAAGCCTTGAACCAAAACCAAGATGCTGAAGATGATAGAGCTGGGAGAAGAACACAAGGATTCTTGACAGTACTGTTGTGTCAGTGAATGAAGCAACTCTGAATTCTGTTAACGTCTTTTTAGTCGAGGGTTATTGTTACTAACAGCTGAAAGTATCCCCAAGGGATAAAAGATTTGGGCTCTTAGGGATCTTTATGAGGAAAATTAATTGAAATCTACAGAAAAATTTATTTACAAGGATGTTTGTTATAGTATTATTACACACTTACAACAGTAGTATAGGACACATATGAAAGTAAGGGGCTATTGAAATAATTAAATGCTATGCAACCATTAAATCTATGCTTATGAATAGTTTTAAATAACATAGAATATTATAATGTTAAAGAAAATAAAAACATACAAAATTTAAAAATCCATCGAAAAACTGAAAATATACTAAAATGTTGCCTTTGCTGAGGAGTAATGGGATTATAATTTTTTTCTTTTTTTATACTTTTGTGTATTTACTTAATTATCTATAATTGACATGTATAATTGTTTTTCCAGCTTTATTGAGGTACAATGGAAAAATACAAATTGACATGTATAATTTTTATAAACATAAAAATAAATTCAAAACATTTGTAAGATTTTAATTGTGAAAAGTACATGGAACATGAAAAACGTTTCAGTAATATTAGTAAGTAAAGAAATATAAAATTTTACCAACAATGCTTGTAAAAACATATGCATTTATACCACAAATCTATATACCAAAATGAATACACCTTGTGTGAAGGTGGTGAGACGGTGTGTGTGTGTGTGTGTGTGTGTGTGTGTGTTTAACACTGTCTTCACAATGAACACTATTAAAATAAAAAGCCTAACCCAAGTTTTTCCTTCTCCTCCATGACGCTCTTCCTTACCTACCTCAACAGAGTGAATCACTTCCCCCAGCACTGTCTTCTTTCCTTGCCTCTATTATTACTCTTAGTATATACTGATTCCAACACAATTAAAATCACAAATAGTGAAATAAATATATTTTAATATCTTATTTCATTAAAAAGTAATTAATACCATACAAAGACATAGATGAATATTAAGTGCATATTGCTAAGCAAAAAAAGCCAGTCTGAAAAGGCTACATACTGTATAATTCCATTTATATGACATTATGAAAAAGGCAAAACTAGAGAGGATAAATAGATCAGTGGTTTCCAGGGGTGTCAGGTCAGGGTGGACAGTTGATTAGGTGAAGAATAGAGGATTTTTTGAGGGTGGTGATACTATTCATATGATACTGTAATGGTGAACACATGACACTATGCATTTGTCAATAGAACTTTAGAGCATGAAGACTGAATCTTAATATATGGAAATTAAAAAAAAATCATTTAGAAGAAATGCAGACTGTGACAAAATAATCTAACTGGATTGCAAACGTATGAGACAACCTCACTGAAAGGGATGGGAGAAAGATGATGCTGACCTAGTAACTCTGGAAATAAGTAGAGTCTGTAAGACTGAAGGCAAAACTGTGCATAAGCCTCGTGTTCTAGGTGATCAAGTTTTGAAAGCACCATACACGGATACTGGAATTGGAAAAGTAAACAAATGGATGGTAAACGGTAGAAGCCAGGTTTCTCACTGTTGGGGTGGGAGATTACAGATAAGCAAAGAGAGAAGGCTAGAATGATCCACGTGCTAATGGATTCAAGTTAGAGACATCAGTACAAATTTCTGTTTAACTGAACATATATACAAATGGATACATATGGAAATATTTATAGATACGTGTATATACGTGGGTTACCATACACACATATTTCCTTGCTTTTTCAGCTGACAGGGCCTAGAAGCAAAGATATCCCAATAGCAACAAGCACACCTAGTGCCCAGAACTTAGTTTCTAAAACCATTTTCCAATAAAAGGAACCAGAGTTCCTTGGAGAAATGACTGATTCTGGAACTCAGGTAGGAAATAAATAAGATGAGCTTGGCGCATCTTGCAATGCCAAAAAGTAAGAAAATTTTACTTACACACACACACACTGATGGAGGTATATCAAAGTGACACAGGAGCCAAATCAAAGAGCTCCCATGGCCAAAGGTGGAAGGATTTGAGCAACAAAATAAAGTAGTATTGAATTATAACTCCATACAGACATAAATTATTGAATGAATAAATAAATGGGGGATAATAGACAAATCTCCCATGCACAAAAATTCCAAATAATTTATGTAGATACTCTGCCCTCAAAGAGGTGGAACATAATTCCCCACTCCTTAAATGTGGTAGACACATGGTAACTACCTTGAAAATGGTATATTATGGAAAAAGGAGGAAAAAATTAACTTTACAGTGAAGAAATTTGATAAACACTACCCCAGCCAGGTTATCAAGGTTAACATCAATGTCAACAGTGATAAGTCATGTCACTAGTACGTAGTCTTGATACAACGTGATAAGAAGGGTACTTTACCTCTGAGGTCTTCCTCCCCAATACCCATAACTACAGTCTAATCATGAGAAATACATCAGACCAATCCCAACTGAGGGACATTTTATAAAATGCCTGACCAGTATGTCTCAAAGCTGTCAAAGTCCTCAAAAACAAGAAAAGTCTGAGAAACTGTCACTGCCAAGGGGAGCCTAACGAAATATGATGATTAAATGTAATGTGGTATCCTGGATGGGGTCCTGGAACAGAAAAATGACATAGGTAAAAACTAACAAAATCTGAATAAAATATGGACTTCAGTTAAAAAGAATGCGTCAGTATTGATTCATTAATTTTGACAAATGCACCATACTAATGTAAGATAATGAGAGAGGGAGTACATGGGAAATCTCTGTACTGTTTTTCACAATTTTTCCACAAGTCTATATCTATTCTAAAATTTAAAGTTTATTTTTTAAAAAGTAATTAGAAATTTCAGCCAAGCACTCTGTCCGCAAGACAGGTAATGTGATGTGAGTGGAAAAGTCCTGAACTCAGAGTCAACACCAACGTCTAATGTCAAGAATGCTGCTTGGCATAAAGAACACTCAGCTATAGATCCCCACTGTGTCACAAAGCAGCCATGTGGCTTTCGGACCTGGGTCAGTATCCTCAACTTTAAAATAAGGAGTTCAATAGGTGATCTCTGAGGTCCATTCCTAAAATTCTAACATTTTTATCAGAGCTGAATTCAAGGTCTGTCTGCACCACTCGCTCGCTCCATGACTTTGGGGAAAGTCTTGACCTCCCTTAATCTCAGTTTTGTCAGCTTTAAAATAAGAAGACTAAATAAAGTACATCATCTTTAAGGGCCCTTCCAGCTCTAAATATCTTCAGCAACAATCACTAATGTTCCTTTCAACTTCAAGTTCACTTTGGTAACCCAAGTAACCCCATAAAGCTACCAATTCTTTCTGGCCATAATTTTAGACTGACAGCTTCATAAGGACAAGGGCCAGTTCTGTTTTGCTCACAGTGGTGTCCCTAGGGCCTAGGATAGAGCTTCTCATCGAGTGCACAGTGAATTAGTATTTGTGCAGTGAACAATGAATGTTTAATTTTCAAAATCATCCTTGGACTAAAGAGAAAACTTTCCAAACAAAGAGACTCTCCAAACAAAAACACTCAGAAGAGAAGAGCCAAGATGGTCAGTCCACCAAATCAGAGAATTCTTATAATAGTAACACTATCATCCCATTTAAAATCACAGTCATTTTGAAAACTGGCTCTTTACAAAGCAGGGTTATTAATAGGATAATGAATTCCTCATCAGTTTCTTACAAAGGTAAAAAAATTAAGAGAGAAGACATGTGGAAGCAAAATGCAATCTGCAAAGCCACAGCCCTAGTCACAAAGACTACCAGTTGTGTCTGCACAAATTTTACTAGAGGAACATAAAATGAATAAAGTAATATTTTCCATGGGAAAATATTAAGCTCTTAGGAAGAGACCAGATTTATTGCTTAATTGTGGATTTGAGAGCAAACAGGTTGATGGGGGACTTGTACATGAAGTTTGGAGTAGGGAAGAAAAAAGTAATGAACGATAGCAGGAAAGAAAGAAAATATTTATGTTTTACTCCAAATATTTTGTTAAATCTACTTTAGATTTTGGCCTGTAGCAGTATTCTTAAAGTGCAAGGCTTAGATCGACCTCTTGCATGAGAATGGTAAGGGGTGGCTGAGAAAAATAAAGATTTTTGAACTTTGCCCCTGACTGGCTGAATCAGAATCACAGGGGAAGAGGCGTGGCAATCTGAATTCTTAACAAGCTCCCCAGGAGATTTCTATGTAAAACATTGGAGAACTGCTGCCATAGTGAGTTGTGATAATCTGTCTAGGAAACAAATGCTTGTTTACATCAGACGTGTAACTATCTCAGATGATCAGGACATAATTCAGTGTCCTGGAAGAGATAAAGAGTCAAACACCTCCTGTAATTTTGTGAGCATAGAAAAATAATTTAAAATAATAATAAAGGTTAATTTGAGGTTAACCTAAGCTCACAGAGATAACAGACGCCTTTTTACTTCAAGTTCACAACAGAACTAAATCACTTTGATAAAGTAATTTTTTCCTAGATCTGACCCCCAAGCCTTCAAATATTTAGTTCTAGTTTCAGTACATTGAAATTAAACCACAAACTTGAATTCATCCACTCTTTCATTGTGACTAAACAAATATCTATTCATTGAATGGTTTAATTCTAATGGCTTAATGGTTTAATTTTAGGGCATAGAGTCAGGTTGATAAAACTGTATGCTGGTGGGGGGGCCTGGTGGTGTAGTGGTTAAGTTCTCGCGCTCTGCTTCAGCAGCCCAGGGTTTGCAGGTTCAGATCCCAGGCACAGACCTACACACCACTTGTCAAGCCTTGCTGTGGTGGCATCCCACATACATAATAGAAGAAGATTGGCACAGATGTTAGCTCAGAGACAAGCTTCCTCAAGCAAAGAGAGGAAGATTGGCACCAGATGTTAGTTTAGGGACAATCTTCCTCACCACAAAAAAAAAAAAAAAAAAGTGTGCTTGGGATAATATGTCTGTGTGTGCATTTTTATTGAGCACAGCACTCACGGGACATACCTAGAAAGGCAAATTGTTTCTAGAGAAAGTTCTAGTTACTCTGAACTTTGTTTTACCTTTTACTTTTTATATGCTTTTAGCAAGTAATGATATTATCACAAACAGTACTTGGGATATTTAATTCATAAAATGAAGCTTTTATAATAAAATATGTTTAATTTATAAAAGCTTATTCTCTGATGGTGAGATCACTGAGTCTATTTACAACTGGAGTAGTTGAAAGACTCAAGTTTATCTAAAGAGCACCAATTTTGGAGACCTGTTTTTTGTTTCTGTTTTTATTTTGAAACCATTCCTCACACAATTTCTGTAAGTAGGTGAGAATGAATACATGTTTTAACAATGAAAGACTATGAATCATAAACCCCAAATTTCATAGCAATTCATTCAATCATCTATCTGATAATTCACCAGAATATGCAGAATCTCCATTCCCATGCTTTTCTCAGCATTGAATACATTCTCTTCATAGAGTGTTGAAATCCATAAAGGAGTTATTTAATGAACAACTTGTCTTAGTCTGCACCTCTGTACCCTGAAAGAAAAGGCTTCCACTGGAAAGAAAGTATAAGACAGGAGCCATAAATAGTTTATTTTCATCTAGTATTAAGCATTGATTCAATCAACTTTATAACATTTTATCTTAGTTTAAAAAGTGTAGAGAATGTTAACTATTATCCACCTAGAATAGAGACCAAAGTCTATCTTTTGACTGAAGTGTAAGCTCCTTGAATTGTGGGGGAGACATCTCATTTATTGTTGAATTCAATAATACCTAACATAGCACCATGCATACAGCAGAGCTCAATAAACCGTCATTGATTTGAGGTCATAAATTCATTTAATTAATTCTTATCCTTTCTATTTTCCTTGAAAATAATTCAGGAAGAGTCTTAAATTAAGTTCTCTATAAATAAGGTCCTCTTAATTTTAAAAGACTTCTAGGGTCCTTAAATAAAATTTGTAAATAAAGAGTTGCTTTTGTTTTATGTATTTTCTTAACATGACACAAGAGTGATATGTACTTAATTTTCAGAATATTCCTCAGTAAGCAAAGTTTATCTTAAAATTAGTTGAAATTTGATTCTAATTTCCTCAGTTTCAGATACAGATTTGTAACTTTGATTAAGCTCAACATTTCTAAACGATTAGGCAAATGAAATAGAAGCTGGAATTCCTGGAAAAGGAATTATGTCCAAGGAAAAGATTTTTCACCCAGTTCCTGGAGACTAAAAGGTAATATTGGAATTATTCCAATTATAACAGTTCAAGAAAGGATCCTGATCGATATCTCTTATATTGAGTGATAACACCACATAAAAATACTCCAGACAGTGGAAATACAATAGTAGATGCAAACAGAGTATGCAAACACAAGCTACAGGTGGCAGACCTTTGGAATCAAGTTTATTTGCTCTTTGCACAAATACTTTTATCTATATATAAAAAATATCTAATCATATTAGCAAGTAGACACCAACCTGAGGCACTGAAAGACAGATAATGAAGTTAATAAAAGTAAAACAGTTTAGGGGCCCACCCGGTGACGAAGCGGTTAAGTTCGCTTGCTCCACTTTGGCGGCCCAGGGTTCGCAGGTTTGGATCCCCAGCACCGACTTATGCACCACTTGTCAAACCATGCTGTGGTGGCATCCCATATAAAGTAGAGGAAAATGGATACAGATGTTAGCCCAGGGCCAATCTTCCTCAACAAAAAGAGGAGGATTGACTACGGATATTAGCTCAGGGCTAATCTTCACACACAAAAAAAGTAAAACAGTTTAGTAGTTCTGAGTTTGACAATATAATTTTAAAAGTTTAATTTTTCTAAAAATTGTTCTTTCATGTTAAAATCCTATTGTTTTCCATTCCTCATTATGTAAGTGTACCATGTATAAGGAAGGGACCTCATGTGCATCCATTGTTGATGGGAATGTAAGCACAGTCATTTGATAGGACAATTTTGCTGGGTCTCAAATTTTCAAATGCACACGCCCTTTGTTCCAACTATTCCACTTCTAGGCATTAATCTTTCACAACTACTTTGTGCATATGCATAACGATAAGTGTGCAAAATGTTATTGATTGCAACATTGTAACACTGAAGATCTAGCAATAATATATATTCCCATCAATAGTGATTTTGTTGAACATATAATGCATCTGTGTGCTATGGACACAGGTGTTTATTACTTTCATTATTTTATTCTCTACTGTTGCCCGGATGTTGAATGTTTTGTAACGCAAACAATCTTAAAAAGCGAAAAATAATACATTATGATATATCGATTCTACGGAATTCCATGCCATCCTAAGAGAATGGTGTAAATCTTTATGTATTAACTTGAAAATGTATTAGCGATAGCCTGCTAAGCAAGTCAAAGAACATGTAGAGTTTGATTTATGCACATAAACAGAAAATTAAGCAAATCCTGTGTGTAGAAAAGGAGAGGGGTGTGTGTAGAAAAAGATGTGCAAGATATACACCAAACTACTTACGGTGATTACCTCTCCAGTTTGCGATTGGAGCGGGGAGGGGCAGTCTATCAGGATTTTAACTTTTTATTCACAAATCTCTGTAATATTTATTTTTTATTTATAATGAGAATTTATTAATTATTCTCATTATAAAGTATTCTCATACTTCATTATAATATAATTTATTACTTTGGTTTTGTTTTTTAAATAATAAAAAGGAGGAAAAATAAGGGGCTCTGGTAATTTGTCAACCCACTTTTGTCCTAAAACTAATTAGTTTTAGAAATTCAGATGAAAATTTAGAATAAAGTAATTGCAATCAGATTTAGAAAATAAAATAGATACTATTGCAATGGACAGGATATGTGGAAATAGTTTGAAGATGTGGATGGATTAAAATTCTGCATTATTAACTCATTCTGTAATGATTACAGCACAGACGTAACAATTGTTGATATAAATTGCATACCATGAATCTTTCAGGTATCGTTAATAAAACCAATAAATGAATCAGTAGTTAATAAGCACCCATTATGTGTAACTTACTTCACTTAAATTTAAACTTGATTTCCATCAAGCACTGCGGACACTGGACAAGAAAGTCCAGTTGCAACTGAGAAGGCATTCAAGCATAACTTTTGAGGTTGGTTGATTTTTCATACATCTGACTGATAGGTAACAGTGTTAACCTACATTTTACTTCCCAGGGACCTCCTTAATGGCAAGATCATGTCTTATTCATACATCTACCTCCACCTAGCTTAGAGTATGATACACAGAAGTACTCAATACTTTATTAAACGGATTTTTCCCCTGCTACTTTAAGGTGAATTTTATATCCTATTCTCACATGAATTCTTTTAAAAGGACATTTGATCCAAAATCTCACGATATTCCATTGTGAGATGGAACAGAACACTGATCTTGACTTAAAAGTTTTAAATTCCGGAACCTGAAGGTATATCTTTACAGCTAAATCATAAATTTGGTTACTCCAGGATAAAGGATCTCATCTCACACTAAGGATGCTGCCACTTTGCACTCTATTCTCTGGCCACAACTCACCTTCTCCCTGTCCTTTGCACACACCAAGCTCACCACCACGGTAGGGGCATTTCACTTGTTTTCCTTGCTCACAGATCTCTACAGGGCTAGTTTCTTCATATTATTCACTCCAGAACATGAAGTTCACTTCCTCAGAGAAATTATCAACCAGTTTAAGGTAGCTCTCATCACTCCCAACCCAAATCTGCCCTTTCCGGTCTCTCTTTTACATCACTCTGTCTTACTCTCTTCAAAGCCTTTATCCATTACCTGAAATTACCTTGTTTGTCTTTTCCTTTTGAATTGATTCTTTCACCTTCTCTCTGATTGGATGTCAATTCTGTAAAAGCAGGAACGTTTCCTGCATAGTTCACCCTTGAATCCTCCATGCCTAGAATAATGCTCTACTCATAGAAAGTGTTCAAAATTTCAAAATTTTAATTTCAAAAATTCAAAATTGAGGATGCACAGTAAATAAGAAACAGCAAGTGCATGTCTGCATTGAGCCCTTCCTTGGTTCCTTAAGTTATTCCTGTCATAGTAGATGCTTGACATTTCCAAAGGATACACCTCAGTTCCTCTAGAATCACTGAATTAATAACCAGACTATAGCATACAATTTCATCAGTTTCCTCATTTGTAAAACTAGTATACTAACATGCACCTACTTCAGAAGATTGTCATGAAAATTAAATGAGAACCAAAAATCCATGTTGATATGTGGATTCGGGGACTCAGTTCTCTCACTCACTGGCAAACTGCATAATTTCAATGTATATCAAAAAAAGGTATCAACTACTACTTCAAATTACACATCTTTAGGGATGGCTAGTAGAGTCAACACTGTGCTGGGTATCAAGAAGTATGAGACAAAATAAGTAGTAAGCTTTCTTTAATACATCACCTCTTACATACACACCTGGCTTGGTGGGCAGTGTAGGCTTGAAGATAGCTGGGGTTCTCCTCAATCGGGAAAATAGAAGTGGTTTGTAAAGGATGAGACTGGAAGGGTACACCAAAATTACTTGAGTAATTCTACTTCCAACTGTGAAAATCGCATTACCCGCGTCATGGCCTAAGTTTCCACCAACAAATGAAACAACAACTATTGAGCAAAGTCAATATGATTTGCCTTTTAAAATAACTAAATTTCCTGGATAATTCAAATGAAAGAATGATCAGATAAGATCTGATTTTATTTGCATTATGCAGGCAAATCTGTAACTTTATAGCTTAAAAATATAAATCGGAAAAATGTTTTGATCTTGGCAATGTCAAATGTGTTATCAAGCCCAAGTGGCAAATAGGGAATCGTATTTAGTGGAAAATGGCAGACCAAGTTAAAGAGGTGATTTGGTATCATATGCCCTGGACAAGATGAATGTCAAAATAGTGTACGCTGGTAGTGCCTAATAGAAAAAATTAATGCCCATGCTCTGAAGACTCCACAGCCAAAATGGAGTGGTCCATTTTAATTTTCAGAGGAATTTGGTGAACAAATGACTAGATATCCACCAAACCTTGGTACTAATGAAAAATACAGTGCATTCTGAGAAAATCAATATATAGTTTGCCTGAAGGTATCCCAAAGGAAACATTCAGTTATTGAGGTTTAAAATACGTTAGCCCCAGAATAATAAAATTCTTGAATTGCAGGCGTTTGCAAGAACAGCAAAGGGGTTAAAGACATTTTATATTTTATCAAAGCTCTAAAACTGCTGTGCAGTTCTTATGCATTTTGTATTTTTTCCTTGCTGCTTCTTCATGCAAAAGCCTCCACCAATTCCTCAGAGCATTGCTTCACTGTTTAGACCCTCTTAATTTGCTCTTCAAATAAAATGTCCTCAGTCCCACTCCTACCTGGCCTCCACAGGTTCACACGGTCACTGAAGTGGGTCGGGGGGACTGGGAGCATAACTTGAGGAACCGATATTTGTCACAATGTCTCAGTTTTGCAGGTAGTTGCCAAATTGTTGGATTTTTTTGTTTGTTTCTGTTTTGTTTTAGGAAAATAAGTACTTTTTTAGCCAAGCCACATTTGGTTTTAATTTTCATTATCAATCTTATTTTGTTTAATGACATAAAGAAAAATGGGGAATTCTCTATTTTAAAAACTGCAATGAAAATGTCAAGATATGCATATAAAGGGCTAAGACTGTCTCTGCAGGAAAAGAAAACTGAAGCATAGGTTGGAAAATCAGCAACTCAGTTTGGACTAAATCATGAGGTCAATTCAGGTAATAATCTAATTTGACCCTAGCAGTACACATTTGTGAGTTAATTCTTTAGTATTTGTTTAATAATCATGAACTGAAGTTCTTCCTAGGCAAGAAAACAAATATTTTGGAAATAAATCTGACAAGGTGGTTTAGTTCATGCACCATGCTACGTTTCCCTTCTTTTACCAAATTATAAAACTACCAGTAGTCAAAGGGATGATTGAAGATAAGCATCTGTCAAAAAACTAATTTCATAGAAGAAATGCTAAATTCAGTACAGAAGTATTTAAAAATAGTATCAATTTGGGGCTGGCCCGGTGGCGCAAGCGGTTGGGTGCGCGCGCTCCGCTGCGGCGGCCCGGGGTTCGCTGGTTCGGATCCCGGGCACGCACCGACGCACTGCTTTGGCAAGTCATGCTGTGGCGGCGTCCCATATAAAGTGGAGGAGGATGGGCACGGATGTTAGCCCAGGGCCGTCTTCCTCGGCAAAAAAAGAGGAGGATTGGCGGATGTTAGCACAGGGCTGATCTCCTCACAAAAAAAAAAAAAAAAAAATAGTATCAATTTAATGAAAGAATTTTTCTTCTAATTAAAAACAGTATGAGCATACTAACAAATACATTTTTGTCTTCTCCTGCAAATACTACTACACTTGCTCTAGCATCAGTCATGAGAAAGACCATTTAAAAAGGTTTACAAAGTTAGCTTCATAATCATCTTTTAGTAATCACTTACTGTCTTATGATCTATTGAGTCCCAAACAGAAACAGTTAGTCATATGCAGAACTTATCACTAAGAAACAATTCATTGTAATTTTCTTTGTCAGTGTAGCTCAAAGCCAC
Source organism: Ceratotherium simum simum (assembly GCF_057802395.1). Taxonomy (NCBI): domain Eukaryota; kingdom Metazoa; phylum Chordata; class Mammalia; order Perissodactyla; family Rhinocerotidae; genus Ceratotherium; species Ceratotherium simum. The sequence goes on along the minus strand of NC_141903.1, from coordinate 79,389,083 downwards.
TTATTCCAATCTCTTATTTTTGAACTCTTTAAAATGTCTCAAAGTTGGATGGTATTATGAAAATTCCTTATACTTTCAAGACAAAATTTCAGTTCATTTTAAGTAAAGAAAAACAACCATACAGTACATTTAGCCATGGATCGTGACCACAAAGATAGAATGTTGTAATTTTAAAGAGATTGAGTACAATTATTCCAAGTATTGTTTGCACTATATCAAACTGGACAGATGATGAGTTCTGAATGCCAATCCTTTGTGTTGGTCATTTAGCTCTGACCCAAAGAGTTGAAAATACATCTAATGATCTGTTCATCAAGCTTCACTGAAAATGACATGCCTCTCCACTTTGGTTCCACCAAGAAGACACAGTTAAAGTAGATTAATCTATCCTCCAAGACGTCCACTGCACAAAAATTCTCAGAGAAATTACAGAAGCTTTTTTTATAGACCACAAATTCTTAGCCGAGTGTCCTGCAGCTGAGTTGAAATAGTGAATCTCAGCAAGTGCTCTAAGACCAAGTACTGGGAAACTTCACTATCCCCTGTAGGTTTGGTCAGTAAGTCACCTATAGAATGATACGAAGAGTGAACTCCTAAGAAATACATCCCATATGGGAACTTTGTGCTGCTCTTTAGAAACTGTGACAGTGAAGAATAGCACAAGATTCCCAGTCTTAACAATCATCACAATTCATTTGAAAATCTTACTTGAGTTGGAATCCATCCTCTATGGCTTATTTATTAGTATTAGTGAATGAAATATAAAATATGATCATTCCTTTGGCATTTTCAAAAAGAACTTCGCTAATACTAAAGAGAATAAAAAGTTAATTAACAAGAGACTATAATCGCCATCAAAATATGCAAGTTTTAACAGACTATCCAGTTTCTGAATGATTTCTGTATTGCATAAGAACTTGTTATTTTACTTAGTCATTTAGGCTACATTAATCCATTTTCTCCCAGAAAAATATATGATAAATTGAAGTTCACCTATATTATAAAATATCAGCACTGAAAATTATAAAAATGAAGCCAAAAATAAACTTTAAGACAGAAACCTGAATTTTTAAAAGCTGTCTACTACTGACATACTTAAAAACATAGTATGAAGGGGGCCAGCCCAGTAGCATAGTGGTTAAGTTCACATGCTCCACTTCAGCAGCCGGGGGTTCATGGGTTTTGATCCCAGGCACAGACCCACACACCAAGCCACACTGTGGTGGCATCCCACATACAAAATAGAGGAAGATGGGCACAGATGTTAGCTCAGGGCTAATCATCTTCAGCAAAAAGAGGAGGATTGGCAACAGATGTTAGGTCAGGGCCAATATTCCTCACAAAAAAAAAAAAAAAAAAACCCATAGTATGAAATCTACATGATTTTATAGAATATATAAAAGTCAATACTAAAGATATATAACTTTTCATAAGTATGTAATACATTTCATAGTATTAGATGGAATATTATTTGATTATAAAGTTGTTGTTTCCCACCAAATTAATGAATACTAGCTGGTATATATTTAAGAGGTAGTTCTGTGTAGTAGAGAGAAAGCCAGATCTGAGAGCAAACACATCAGTGCTGGAAGTGACACTTTCTAGCTGTATGATAACAGGTAAATTGCTTTATTCCTATGAGGTTATTGTGAGGATTAAATGAGATAATATGTGCAAAACACTTGGTTCAGAGTTAGCATTTAGTAATCAATAGTGCCTCTCCTTTTTGCAATTCTCTTTCCTTACGCTATGTAGATATTTGTTCCATTATTTAGATGTTCACAACTGACCAACATAGTTGGTGATTTGGGCAGCTACCCAGATTTTTAGAACACGGCCCTGCATTTCTCAGTGAATGCCACAATCCATGCATGCACCTGGCCATAACTGTCAAAGATAAACATTTTTTTCAGAGCATATGTGTTTGCTTACTAGACAAATAAAAACATATGAGGACCAACTTCCTAGGAGTTTTTGGAATTAATATTTTGATTTCTGTCATTTTTATTTTTTTCAAACTGTTAGCTCGTTTATTTAAAAAAGTTCTATAAACAAAATTCAATGAGAAAAACAATAAAATATTGTGATTTTGATAATTTCTAGAAAATATCTTCATATAATTTAATATTTTCAAATTGTTATGAAAGCAAACATAAGTAAAATATATTGAACAATTCAGTTATCTAAATTAAAATCATTTTAGTATTCAATACTTGACTTAAAACTCAAATGTAAATAATACTATTACAGACAGGTAGGTAAAGTTTCAAGTAAACCAATCTAAAAGAAAGTAACACTCAATCCAAAAATACAGTGAACTTTGGGTCAGTCTTATTTACTACAAAAGTCCCTGGCTAGAACACCAAATTCAGGATAACTTTGCAGATGAAGTTCTCAGTATCTGCTTATTTAAGAAAAAATAATGATAGATTACTTCTGATCTTTCAGACCCCCAATCATTTTTGCCCCAGCAATATTTTCTAGTCTTTAAAATACTCCGTGGAATATAGAATGAGGTTAAAGGCAGCATTCCATCTTTGAGGGCTTCCTTGGGCAGAAGAAGAAATATAAAAATGTTAGTTTTATATGTTATGGCCTGAAGACAGCCTAAGAGCCCAAACATCACCTTTAACATGATTTCTATTTCTAAGTAGTTTATCAACCAACCCCTCCTTTATTCTTTGGTCTAAAAACTGGTACGGGATTCTCTCTCAGTATTTTAAATGTATTCTTGCTCTTTGGGCCTCATTAGAAAGTTTCTCGATATTACTAAGCTTTTTTCTTCCTCATTGTGCAACAGCAAATGAATGCTTCGTCAAGTTGCAGAAGAAACAGCACAATTGGCTATTTTATATACGTTTGAAATTTAAGAATCTCTTTTAGGGTATGTGTATTTGCAAACCATTAGCTTAAAAAGAGTAGTCTTTCTCATTAAACAATAGGCTTGGTAGTAACGAGACAGATACTCATTAATTCACAACATGTCCTAAGCCTGGGATTGTTGGGAAAGAGGCTGCACAGGCTGCAGTGTGTTTAAAAGTACAAAGTTTATGCTTTATGATCTCCACATTCTGCTTCCTACCAGGATCCAAAACAAAATCTGGTTCAAGGGTCAAAATTCTAATGACAAGGAACTTCAGACCCTCGAGGGATTCCAAATTGTAATGCCTTCACTTTTATCACTATTCTATCAGCCTAAACATAGTTGAAAAGAAAAAGAATAAAATGAGTGAGTAAGCTGCCATGAAGGTACAAAACACTTCATTTTAGACATGCCTTACTTCACTGATTCCAGCGCTTTGATTTTGGATTTGTTTATTTGTTGGTTGGTTGGGTGGTTGATTTTATCCAACTCAAATTAACCCTCCATTCAGCCCAAATACCCAGAGACATTTGTAAGAAAAACAAATTGATTTTCAATACTTGACTTAAGTATTGCATTAACACTTAATATAATACCCACCCAAACCCAAATTCTTGCATGTACTCAGAATTCAATGTTTAATATGTAGGAGCACGGACTGAGAAACCACTCATTTTCTCCTAAAATATTTTATCACCATGTATTGAGTAACCAGAACTTTTTATTTTATTTACAACAAAATGAATATATTACCTACGTGTCTGTCTTGAGGACCCCATTTGGACACTATTTATGTATTCAGCTGTGATAAGCAGGACAAAAATATTAGTTAAAATACGTTAGAAATCCAGATCACAATTCAAGAGATAGCCAGCTTGTGCCAGTCAGAGTCCAATCAGGAGAAAGAAACCATGCAGTTACATGGAAAGAGAAAATTTAAAATGAAGAACTGTTAACAGTCAACAAATGGTCCTGGAACTATTGGATATCTATACACAAAAAACTAAACTTCTATTCATGCCTCATACCACACACAAATATTAAAACAAAATGGATCATAGACCTAAATATAAAACCTAAAACTGCAAAAATTCTAGGAGAAAATATTTGTGACATTGGGTTAGGCAAAGATTTCTTAGATACAAAAACACAACACATAAAAGAAAAAACTGATAAACTGGACTTTATCAAAGTTAAAGACTTCTGCTCTTCAAAAGATACTGTTAAGAGAATGAAAGTAAAAGCCACAAACTAGAAGAAAATATTTACAAATTATATATCTGATAAAGGATTCTTAACCAGAATATACAAGTCAAAAATCAAAACTCATTAATAATAAAAACCAACAATCCAATAAAAAAAATTGGCAAAAGATTTGAATAATCACCTTTACCAAAGAAGATATATGAATGGCAAACAAGCACACCCAAAGGAAATTCTCTAAGGTGATGGATATGTTCATTATCTTGATTGTGATGATGGTGTCACTAATCATTAGGAAAATGCAAATGAAAACCACAATGATACTACTACAAACCTATTATAATGTCTAAAATTTTAAAAAGTGGCCACACTAAGTGTTGCTGAAGAAGTGGACCTAGAACTCGCATACACCCATGGTGGGAATAAATAAATAGTACAACTTTTTAAAAGGTTTGGCAGTTTCTTAAAAAGTTAAACATACAACTACCATATAATCTGGTCAGTCCACTCTTAGGTATTTACCCAAGAGAAATGAAAGCATATGTCCATACAAAAAATTGATACAAATGTTCATAGCAGCTTTAATTATCAAAAACTGCAAATAATCCAAATATCTCTCAATAAGTGAATGAATAAACAAATTGTGATATATCCATACACTGTAATACTACTTATGAATAAAAAGGACTGAACTATTGATGCACTCAACAACATGGACGAATTGCAAGATGATTATGCTGAATGAAAGAAGCCAGGCCAGAAAAAAAGAGTATATATCATGTGATCAAATTTATATAAAATTCAGAGGTCACCAGGTATGTAAGGGTGGGGGGAGACAGAGAGGGCTAGGAGGGAGGAATTATAAAGGGATAGGAGGAAACCGTTTGGGGTATTGGATATGTTCATTTTCTTGATTGTGACTGTGTTGATGCTACCCAACAGGGCAAGGAGAGCATGTCTGGAATTCAAGGGATTCTCTGGGCACTTCTCAGGACTTCCATGTCCAATAGTAAAAGTTAATGAAAAACTACAACAACTAAAAAAGGGCAGGATTCAGAGTCATCACAAATGAACGTTTGGGTCCCCCTGCCTAGTAAAGGACTTTGACCAGCTGAGGTCCTGGTTGAGGGAAGGCAAAGGAAATAGGGAATGGCTATCATTAGAAGGAATTTATAAATATCAACTACGGTCTCATGAACAGTTATAGAAATCAAGACAGTATCAGCCCTGCACATTTTCTTCCTTGCTTTTTCTGTACACATATACATACACACACACATCTACAAGGACTAATTGTACTACTTGGTAATTTGGGATTAATAATCTAGACTCTTGGTTTGGTGGAAGGAGAAGCCCGATATATCCAGGTGACATTCTAATTTAATGGAACCATATGGGTCCCCAGGTAGAAACAATCCTTCCTTGGGAAGCAAGAATGACTTGTGTCCTTACAAGAAGAGATTAGGATACAGACATGCATCTTAATGTATCTTTCCACAGGGGAAAGACTATATAAATGTATAGGGAGAACGCAGCCATTTATAAGCCAAGGAGAAAGACTTCAGAAGAAACCAACCCTGCTGACGCCTTGATCTTGGACTCTAGCTTCCAGAACTGTAAGGAATTAATTTTGTTGTTTAAGCCAGCCAATCTGTGGTACTTTGTTATGACAGCTCTAGCAAATTAATACAATGAACTTCTACCTATATCTCAAATCGGGCAAATAGCCAAATGGACAGCTTGAAATTCTGCCCACTGGGAGGAGTACCTTTCATTGAATGTCCCTGTAGGTCAAAACACTCTAATTACCACTATGTCCCTACTACCCATTACAGTAAATGTGCCCAACTTGTTTCTGGAAATTAAGTGCTGCCATTTGGCCTGCAGAAGTCAGTCACAACAGAGCTATTCAAGGATGCAGGTGCTCCTCTCACAAATATACTTCTCCAAGACTTTGTAAAGTAAGTATCGTCTGGGCTGTCTCAGAAGATGTAGTTAGGAATGGCTATGCATGACATGCATGAAAATCCACTCCAACATTCCTATCTCCATAAGCCTTAGCCTTCTACTGTTCCAAAGAATTTCTGGCATCTCTTCCTTATTATAGATAGGCCACCATTGAGTCTAACTTTCAGTCAAGCAAACAAGTAAACTGTCACTTCCAGCTACACGAGCTAATGTATTATTAAATTCAGAATCTTTAGTAAGCGCACCCATATCCAAAAATGTGGCCCAACCTAATATTCTATTCCATCCTCCTTGGTCCAATATTGTTAGAATTCATTCTTTCATGTATTCTCCAGATTTCTGCCAATATAAATTAGCAAAACTTTGCAATTCTCTTGGCATATAAGCTATTTCTTCCTAGGTGAGACTTTGTAATTTAGAGTATACTGATATGACCCTAGTAATGGGTCTACAAAGAATGGTTGGGGTGAGTCTTGAGAATGGGCATCCTCTTACAAGGTACCTGCCTTGAATAATGTTATTATAGGATTTGCAAGCAGAAGGCTAGTCTTCTCACAGGCAAGCTGCTTCCATTGACAATGCCTCCATTCCAAGATTCAGAGTCTCACATCCTCTAATCGATGCCCTAACTTTCATGATTTGGTGAGCCTGTGAATTCAATTTATGTTATAATTTTGTAATCTTTACAATTAAGTTATGTGTTTAATTTTCAGCAATATTGGTATTGTTGCTACAAGAAATAAGAGATTATTTTAAGGCAACCATAGAAGCTTCCAGGTTCTCTGACTATGCCTTGAACTAAGAGTTAAAAACCTGTGTCTCAATTATCTTTCTGTAAATGTTCCAGTTCAGTCAGAAGAATCCATTCCACACCAAGTTTCTTTTAGTCATTGATACAGCCATAATGGTCAAGTTTTGTAACCACTTAGGCGCCCAAGGTACTTCTTTCTGAAGATACTGCATCACAATCAATTATAGGTATTATTTGATTAATTGTGATGTCACCACATGCCATGGATTACTAGCACTTCATATTCTATTGGCACAGAGCTCAGCATTTCATTCAAGTCCAAGGACGTGCCCCAAATTCCATCTTTGTAAACCAATCCCCAAATCCCATCTTTGTAAAATATCCTGGTAATCATTCAACTTTATTTGGTAAATATCCAAATTATTTCATAATCTGTAAAATGTGATTGGTACCAATAATTGTGTAGGAAAGGATGACCAATAATAAATTGCAAAAATATCTTGAAATATGATAAACTCTCATGTGAATCACTGAAAAAGTATCTTCCTCACATTGTAGTAAATCTACTCCAGTGATTGAGAACATTTAGGTAATAAATCTAATGCTTATTTCAGACTAACAATTGTATGATGCCTCTCAAGGAATTTGCATGTAGCTAAACTATAGACTGACTCATTTCTGATTTTAGATGTATTAAGGGCACATTATAGACACTGAACTAAATTTCCTAGCAAACAGAGAATGTTTTCATTTAAACTTTGATTTTGCATGAATTCTTTTCGAATTCCATAAATTTATAGCTGTTTGGAAGAAAATAAAAGGGCCTATAATCTTTCCCTTGTTATTGCATTAGAGTAACAAGTTATTTTTATTTTCGTTCTCTGTAATTCCTTACGGTAGATGGGGAGAAGAAAGGGAATAATCTAGAATTCAATGTTTATTAAATAGTAAGTTGTCAAGCACCAACACAGCAAAACCTACTTCTAGAACTACATCTCTTGAGCACAAAGTGACGTTGCAAGACAGATGAATGCTTTTCTGAATTTAAACAATGTTCATAAGGAAGGCTGAACTCTTACCAACATGTAGAATTTGTCCTAGGACCTGTATACTGGATAGGCCCAGTTGCCTAAGGGTTATAAATGTCACAATATCAACAAAATGTTCCATAGAATATGACTTAGCCATTTAAATGAGTAATGATAAATGGAGTTGCACAATTTTTCTGGTCTGACTAATTCTACCATCACTATAGTATAGGTTGAGAATTAATGTTATAGGCTTGTCTGTATTGACCTTAATCAAAAATTGTACTATTTCTTCAAAGACTTCTTTGAGAAATTATCAGTTCAGAAATCAAATGACAATTGGAATTATTACATAATAATAAGGTTCAGAGTGGACAAATTTCCTATCAGTCAATTTATTATGTGAGATTTGAGAAACTTAATTAAACAATGATTGCAATTAAAACTGAAATTTGATACTTCTTAAGTAAAATCAATCTACTCTTGTTAGTGCTTTTTCCTCTTTGTTGCTTTCACTGTTTACATAATTTTTCTTAGTGATTCTTCCATAAACTCTAAAAAGTTAGGTAAAACTTCAATTAAAATGGGTATTATGTGAATTATAATCCTTTAATTCTTTTATACATTTAGAAGGGTTTTTAGAGATTCCTGATAGAGTATTATTGCTCAATAGTTAAAATGACAATGTATTTCACATTTAAATATTGTCACACATTAAACAGGGTTAAATAACTAAAATAAAAAATAATTTACGATATCCTTGAAATGTATTTATACCTCTGTATAGCACTTTAAAAAGAATGAATACAATTCATTCTCATTCTTATTACAAAGGCTTCTCTAAGAAGACATGTGTTTTTAAAAACTGAAAACAACTATTGTTTATGGATAACTCATTTTAAAATTGGAATCATACTAGGATACTCCAAAAGTCAAGAAATAAACTTTTTAACATATTAAAATATTAGATATAAAAGATTTGTGACAATATTTACAACAAAAAAATTAACTTACATTTCAATTATAACAATAGTAAAAACTCAAGAATTATCAAATCTCTGTAAAATTTTTTAAACTTAGATGTGAACATTTCTACTTGTAGTATGAGTCGATAAAACCCCTGTCATGAGGGTCTAATTGGATCTTCCCGTTGGCTCTGTCATCACTGCCCCACAGAGAACCAGGCTGACCACAAGATTTTGCGCCTGATTTGCCTTAGCTCATGATTACCATCATGGGGGTAATAAGCGGGGCTGGCCACACAAATAGAATTTCATTTCGTGAAATGGTTTCAAAGATAAAAGGATCAATTGCTTCCCAAGCTTTCCCCCACTGATTATCTGAAATTCCACAGTTAAAAACCTACCTAATAGGTTATTATGAGAATTAAATGAGTTAACATTTATAAAATGCACAGAACAGCGAGTAAATGTTTGTTAAATAAAACAATTTTCATTCCTTTGACCTACATTGTGTTTTAAGAAATAAGACATTTAATCATATCAGTCATTTTCACCTCAGAAATTAGTTTCTTCTAATCCTGTTCCCAGAGCAAAAATTAATAGGGTAAGGAAAGAATTGGGTATTTTCAAAGAGGAATAAGGGTGTGGGAAAAGAAAAGGAATAAGGGTGTGTTTTAGTAACAGATCCTCTTTGTTCTGAGCCTTTTACCTTCAATTGTGAAGGTAAAACACCTTCTGTTACTAAAACACATGCTACAAACGTCCCTTACATCACAATTTTGCCCTGTGTCAGCGTGCCTTCCATGCAGTTAGGCGAGGTCAGACTGCAGCAACATCGCCTGCTCAATTCTTCTGAAGAGCATGCAGAACCCCGAATTCATCTGTGGGTTTAAATTCAGAGGCTTAAAGAGGAAAAAAAAGTTAGGGTGTATTTGATTGAAGCAATGCTTGAGTGCCAAATGTGGGTTATGTTAATTTTAACTTTCTTTTGATCATCCAAGACACCTCTCCTCACACACTTAGACATAAGGCTAGCAAAATTGTCACTTATTTAACATTAGAGTTAATAATATGACTGTACATAATTTGTACAGTCATAATATCATATATGGTAAACATAATTCCAATGCACATTTTCTTTCCATGAAATTAAAGATAAAATTTCACACATGCACAGGCAACAAAAGCAAAAATAAACAAGTGGGCCTACGTCAAACTAAGAAGCTTCTGTACAAGAAAGGAAACTATCAACAAAATAAAAGGCAACCTATGGAATGGGATAAAATATGTGCAAACCATACATCTGATAAAGGGTTAATATCCAGACTATATAAGGAACTCATACAACTCAATAGCAAAAAACTAATAACTCTCAAAATGGGCATAGAACCTGAACAGACATTTTTCCAAAGAAGACATACGAATGGTCAACAGGTACATGGAAAGATGCTCAACATCACCAATCATCAGGGAGATGCAAATCAAAACCACAAGGAGATATCACCACACACCTGGCAGAATGGCGGTCATCAAAAAGACAAGAAATAACAAGTGTTAGCAAGGACTTGGAGAAGAGGGAACCCTTGTGTGTTGTTGGTGGGAATGTAAATTGGTACAGATGTTATGGAAAACAGTATGGAGGTTCCAAAAAACATTAAAAATAGAACTACTATATAACCCTGCAATTCCACTTCTGCATATATATCCAAAGGAAATGGAATCAGGATCTTGAAGAAATATCTGCACTCCCATATTCATTGCAGCATTATTCACGATAGCCATGATATGGAAACAACCTAAGTGTCCATCAACAGAAGAATGAATAAAGAAAATGTGGTACATATGTATATTTCAATGGAATATTACTCGGCATAAAAAAGAAGGAAATCCTGCCAATTGTGACAACACGGATGAAACTTGTGGGCGTTAAGCTAAATGAAATAAACCAGCCGGCCCCGTGGCTTAGCGGTTAAGTGCGTGCGCTCCGCTGCCGGCGGCCCGGGTTCGGATCCCGGGTGCGCACCGAGGCACCACTCCTCCAGCCATGCTGAGGCCGCGTCCCACATACAGCAACTAGAAGGATGTGCAGCTATGACAGACAACTATGTACTGGGGCTTTGGGGGAAAAATAAATAAATAAAATCTTTAAAAATAAAATAAAAAAAAAAAAAAAAAAAAAGAAATAAACCAGACACAGCAAGATAAATATTGTATGATCTCACATATATGGAATCTAAAAAAGTTGAACTCAAGAACCAGAGAGTAGAACAGTGGCTGCCAGGGGCTTGAGGGTGGGGGAAATGGGGAGATGTTGGTCAAAGGGTACAAAGTTCCAGTTATAAGATGAGTAAGTTCTGGGAATCTAATGTACAGCATGGTGACTATACTTTACATATTGTTGTTATTAATAACACTGTATTGTATACTTGAAGCTTGCTAAAAGAGTAGATCTTAAGTGTCCTCACCACACACACAAAAAAAGAAAAGGTAACTATGTGAGGGTATGGATCTATTAATTACGTTGATTGTGGTAATTATTTCATAGTGTATATGTATATTAAATCATCACATTGTACATCTTAAATACAATTTTTATTTCTCAATCATATCTCAATAAAGCTGGAAAAAATTCACACATAAAAATAGGTACTTTTTTAAAGAAATTCAAGTACTGAAATAATCATAAATGTAGACTTAACTTCTAAATATGTAAAATTTGAAGCACTGTTTGTTTATAAATTATACCTACATGATACCATAGCCACTAAACGCAAAATGAAATATTCAATTCATTTTGTAGATATTAGGTTTTTTCCCCATCAAATAGTCTCTGGTTTTTTCCCTTAAATGACCTTATATGCTGATAATTTATGAATTCAAAGTGCTGAGGTTTTACTGACTTGAGGCTTTTCTTAACTATTGAGATAGACACATAAATCAGAATATTCTCTAACGAGTTTTTGTTTGTTTAAATATGAGCATGTCCTGACCCTGATTCTATGATATCTATGCATTCTTTCTTTTCTCCCTTCTTTTCTTTACTTGCTTTAAGTCACCTCCCCAAGCCTCAGTTTCTGTCTCTGAAAAATGAGGCTAACATAAACTAAAAAGTTTCAGGAGGATGAAATGAGACAGTGTATGTAAAGTGCCCAGCACAGTGTCTAATGCAATCCCGTGTCTTCTCTTCTCACCTCTCCTTTCTTCCTCAGTTCTAGAATAGTCAGAGTAATTGTAATGGGTGAGAAAGAAATGTTTGCTCACATCCCTTGGTTTGTTCCCCAATTTAGGCCTTGGTTAACAATACATTCGATGTTCAAAGTTCTCTTTATAATATGCTATTGAGAAAACCAATGACATTTATATACTCACTCATCTAACCGCATAATGCTCCTTCTCCATTCTACCAGGGGATGCTTCATGGTAGCACTGCTGTGAATTTCCCTTCCGCAGCCACAGTTGCTCCAAGATAGACGATCTGAACTCAAGGGCTAAGCTTTGGAACTAGAGAGAAGAACTTGACAGCTTCACGGAATGTCTGATTTAACTTAAACTCTGATGGAAGGACAAACAATAAGAAACAAGGGGATTTCGGCAGAACAGACTCGTTAGTTACTAATCTGTCTGCTAACAGAAGGATTGACTGGACATGAGGCCACTGCTGTTGCTGTTCTTGTTGCCGTTGCAGGAGTCCATTGGACAGGGGTGAGGGATCATGTAGCGTCTTCTTCTGATTCCATGAGAGCACTCTGTCCTGAAATTTTTAACTGATCCATAAGCGTTTGGAAGTTTACAAGAAGGTTACTGATGATGGTTTAAGCTCAAGTTTAGAGATCAGCTAATTTAAAGTGAGTGGAGAACCACTAATTATCTTGGCATTTTGAAAGCTGGCCAAGTACATAGAGTTGTGAGGAAAACAGTTTACAAACCAAACCATAATTGTGAACTCCTTGTGCTCACAACAATGTTCATAAAATCCCTCAAGGCGTAAATCAATACCTTTTGGAAAGACACTGCCCATAACTTTCCTTCATGTCTCTGAAATATGAATTTCAAAAAGAATAAACAATATGAATTCACCGAAGCCTAGCTTTCACCAAAGATAAGCTCAACAATTGGGCTGCTTAATGATTTATGTTTAAATCCAACCTTTGCATATATTTGATTGTATTTTAGAGAAAGTTGTGAAATAGTAGAAAAATGTTCCCGAGTCCAATATAATTAAAATTTGAGGAAATGTCACATAAGCAAAGTAATTTCAATTTTAATTTTAAAACAGTTTCCAAACCTCAAGAAACTGCTGGTTACCTCTAGGGAGTGAAACTCAGGGGATGGGAGCCTACTTTTTACTACATACCTCTGTGCAACTTGCAACTTTTTAAAAGCATGTACATGCGTGCCTATTTTTAAAAATTGATTAAAATTGTTAAACAATCGATTCAAGTCTGAATGTGAATTCCCAAAACAACATTAAGCACACGTGATTAGAAAACACCAATATTTCTCAATGAAATGATGCAGGCAATTAAGAAATATCTTGAATAGAAAATTTTTACTTGATAACTTTAACAAGTTAAAAACTTTATAATACATTGAAATAGAAACATCATTAGATGTGGAAGAGAATTATTCTTGTCAATCACTATAAATAAATATAAATTGTAGTTACTAATAAAAATGAGAACAATGAATTGAAATAGCTCAAGCCTTCACTTTTTTGTTTACTACTATCCTAATGGTCAGCCAAAAATTTCTTAGCCCCAGTTCCAATCACTACTCTTGAATAACTCTGTTCCCCAGTCAATACCTGTGATGGCACTTCGAAAATATAAATTTCTGGGTCCGCCCATGGCTTAGTGGTTAAGTGCTCGCGCTCCGCTACTGGCGGCCGGGGTTCGGATCCCGGGCGCGCACCGACGCACCGCTTCTCCGGCCCTGCTGAGGCCGCATCCCACATACAGCAACTAGAAGGATGTGCAGCTATGGTATACAACTATCTACTGGGGCTTTGGGGGGTGGGGGGAAAGGAGGAAGATTGGCAATAGATGTTAGCTCAGAGCTGGTCTTCTTCAGCAAAAAGAGGAGGATTGGCATGGATGTTAGCTCAGGGCTGATCTTCCTCACAAAAATAAATAAATAAATAAATAAATAAATAAATAAATAAATAAATAAATAAATAAATAAATAAATAAATAAATAAAATTTCTATACACACGCCTAATGTTATCGGTAGGGCAATAAATACAACAAAAATGTATTGTTTTATTAAATATTTTCTCACAATGCAGCTCAAAAGTCTTCACCAAAATGTGTTGATTTTTAAAAGCCCTTTTTGAAAAGGGACTCTGAAGTTCGCAGGCGAAATACGCAGGAAAGAAACTATTTTCTGCAGCTTTTTCTTTACACTTGGATGCATAATTATGGAAGGGCAGCAGGCAGTCAAAGAGCCACATTCATATAGAGTGTTTGCTCTCTACCCTTCTCTGTCTTTTATGATCCTGAGTGGAGATTCAAAAGAGATCAAGTCAAGGTTTTTGCTGCTATCAAACCCAAAGAGGTTCATTAATCTTATGTAAACTGACAGACAAGTATATGTACCTCTTTATAGACTTAAATAGTGTAAGTATTATGCTTTTGTGTATTAAGATGTCATTTCAAACATTGCTTCCTCAAGTAAGCCTTGCCTGACCACTCAATTTAAAGTAAGCCCCATTACCACGTTTTACTTATTATAGCACTTATAGCTATCTGATGTTTTCTTTTATTTACCTGTATATTGACTATCTCACCTCTTTAAAATGTAGATTCCCTAATCAGAACTAAAATCAATAGGACCAAGAACAGTGCCAGGCATGTAAGCTCTCAATAACTATTTACTGAATGAAAGCATAAGCTTACATTTTTCTAAAAGAAATTCTATGAACTTGAGCATATATAGGATAACTTGGTAATCATTTTTAATTAAATGTTTATGAAGTATTTCCATAAATATTAAATTCCTTAAATTCCAAAAATTTAAATTCCTTAAATTCCAATTAATTCTAGAATTATATGAACACTCTCCAACTAGTCTCTCCTCCCTTTCTTTCTTTCCTTATTTCGATGTAACATATTCTTACATGTGGCAAACTGCAGACACTTTGGGGAGACTCTACATATTTCAATAATCGAACACACACTACACAGCTAAAATTTAAGTTGCCGTCAAAAAGGAATTACTGAGAGCAACTGTTTCCAGATGTAAGCTAATCCATTGGTGACAACTGCTTACTCCTTCCACCAATTTCAGAATTGGTGCCTAGGCTTGCTATCCTACACTCTCTATACTTTCCTTGCCAAACTTCACATATTTTACAACTTTAATCCAATCACAAATCTCTATTGATGCTCTCCCAAATAGAATTACACCCTTATATCTGTCTATATAGCTATCTCACACCGAAAACTCAACACCGCCAAAATGAGACAGTCATTTTTCCACCCCATCCTACTTCCTTCTTATAGCCACGAAGGCCAATAAAGTCACTAAGCCTTTACACTTTTGAGTTGAAAAATCTATATGTCATTCTTTTAAAATGTCTCTAAATATGTCTTCTCTTCTTCATTCCCAATTTCAGTTTCCATCACCTTCTCAGATTATTGTAACAGCCTTCAAATGCTTTCCCTATTTCCATACTAGGCCCACTTTGACCCACTGGAATATTGATGACAGTGAACGATTTTTTAAATTCTACTTTCTCTATTTTGTTTCTCTGGTCAATTTTGCCTAATAAACACATCTCTAATCTATTTGACTCTCTCCATTTTCACTACAACCACCCTAACCCAAACCATCATCATCTCTTAACTCAACCATTACCTCAGCTTCCTAACGGGTTTCCCTCACCCACTCTTGCCTTCCTCCAATCTATACTGCAGTCAGAAGCATCTTTTAAAAGCGTAACTCCGAACATGCCACTCCCTTGCTTAACATCATTCAGTGGCTTTTCACCACATTTAAGTCAAAGACTAAAACTGTACAAAGTCTGCATGATGGTCCACCCACCTCTCTAACCTCATCTTTGACCCTCCTATCTTGTTTTCTGTGTATTTCTGTAGTCTAGTCACACTGATCCTCCTGCCTATGGGCCTTGCCTTATGTTGTCTCCTCTGACTATAAAGTTCTGCCTACCTCCTTCCCCTTCGCTCAGTCATCTCTACTCCTCCTTTAGTTCAACTCGAACATTACTTCTTAAGGCAAGCTTCCCCAACACTGCCCCCTGTCCCAGACTAGTTATACTCTCTCATGATACCCTGTACTTCTCCTTTGCAGAACTAATCATAGCCATAATTAGTCAATTGTGTAATTAGTTGCTTAAAGTCTTACTTTCCTGCTAGCATACATTTCAGAAGGTTGGGCAAGAACTGGATTTGGTTCACCACTGTTCTCCCAGTGCTTGACACAGTACTTTGCACACAGTAGATGCTCAATAAATATTTGTTGACTATATCAAAGAAGAAACCCAGAGTAACTATCCATAATTTCCATCATCATGTCTGTCTCTAATGGCCAAGTTTCAAGAATATAAATAATCTGGCCTTCTCCCACCTATCCACAAATATTAATCACCATTACTGATTATGAAGCTCTTCTCTCTTCTCACTCTCCAAAACATGCACTGTTCATTCATGCATTCAGGTCATCATCAATCATTTTGTTTTTCTGACCTGGAATGCTCTCCCTTCTATCTGTCTTAATTTCATAACTCTTTCAAAGCTCAAATTCAAAGCTGCAAATATTACTCTCTCTACTAATCCTTCCTTGGCTATTCACACTAATTTATCTTTATTGTATATTCCTTTATATTTTAATAGGTATCCCACCATTCAATATTATCTTACATTATTCACTAACTTTTTACATTTATTAATCTAGTCTCCTCAACCAAATCTTGGGCTTCTCAAAGTTAGCATCATCTCTTATACTTTTTGTAAGGCCTCTTATAAAGCTTTCCATGTCTACGTCTCCTAAGCCTACACTCTCAAACATATAAATAGCCCCTAGCACTGTATATTCTTGTAAGGTGCTCAATGAATATTTTCTGGTTAACAGATTTCCTATTGGCCCAGAAATTCTTAATTCATCTCCTCATATTTAGCTCTATCTTTAATGTAGTAAATAGTATGGCCCCTTATATAGTGGAGATTTCTTTTATAATTAAAAGCCAAAAGTATGAAAATGGCCCAGATAAAATACATAATCTGAATTCTCTACTTTGCTTTATGACAAAGCCTGTTGACAGTATCAGTTTGGATCCAGACTTTACCAGATTCCAGAGCCAGTCATGATGTTCAAGGCAGATGACTTGAGAAGCCTATTATATCTCTCAGGGTACTGTTTTTACCTTCTTGCACCAACACAGAATCCACTGTAGCTTCCAAAACTGTATTCATAGACTAAAATTGCACCTTAATAATCTGAAAGAGTTAATGGGGTTAATCAAATGCTTAACCCAAGTCCCAAATCAAGAACATTCATTCTCAGTGGTACATAAATAGGAAAGGGCTGTGCTTTTCCGATGACTCACTTTGCTAACTACTTGGTCTTGTGAATATATTTGCTTGTTGCTTATGAACTCAGCAATCTACTGTTGGTTACTTTCTAAGAACTTTAGAACCTTATTGCTGGGAACATAAGAGCTCAATAAACATTTCATTAATTTGTGTTTCCCATCTTACATTTGTTATTTAGAACCCAAGTTGTGTGACAATGTGAAAAGACAAATTTTCACTGTATACCAAATCATATATTCCGATTTCTGCTCAAAAATATAATCAATGATTTAAATTCGCCATGTAACTCTTCGATTGCAGGTGAGACACCCAGAGAGGTTAATTTTTAAGTCACAGAAGCACTGCATAGTAACATAAACCATGTCTTTATTTTAATTCCCTAGTATTCTAAGGAAACTAATGGAGCCTTCAAAAATGGTCTTAACTTAGTCAAGAAGAAGGTTAGGTTCCAGGGAGACTCTGACTCACATTTATTTCTTCTGTCATTAGTGAAAATTGTAAGTATTTCAGGCCATTTACAAGCAGCATGCTTTTATGAATTAAATATTTTAATCAAAGTGAAATAAAAATATTAAAATTACTTGCATAATATTTTTGTCTGGAATATGTTTTTAATAATTCTATGTTCTAGGATTCAGTTCCCATGTGTCTAGTTGATCTGGCCCTGTTCCATGAACCACTGACTATTCCCTATATCAAGGATAGGATCTCAAATACATATTCAATTCTCCTACAAATGGACCTTGAAATCTAGCTTGGAAGTTGCTTGCAGTTATCACTCACCCCTAAACCAAACAATGGTCTTACTCTGTCTAGGAAGGGTAATCTCCTCAATTTAGCTGGGCAGCTTCAAGAGGACTCCCATGTTGGGGGAACCAGCATATCTACCTGAATCAATCCCTTAGATCCATAGGGTGACAGCTATCTCAGAAAGATCAATCTCATATTTAAATTTATTAATTCTTTTATCAACAAATTATCATTGAGCATCGACCATGTGTCCAACACTGTTCTAGGTGCAGGATATTCAACAGTGAACAAGACAGGTAAGTTCCCAACTCTATAAACCTTATATTCTGAATGTCTATGCAGGGGGGAGGGAGGTGGGAATAATAAACAAAGAATAATACTGGTTATGATGAGGATAAAATAAGAAATTGAAGTAAAAAAATTTTCAAATTAAAGAACATGCCATACAAAAGGCACATCAGGAGCACACTTTTGTTACACAGTGGACTACACACACATACTGTGTTATTTAACTAGATAGATCGAGAGATAAGCTACACAGACATGGATTCATATCTACATATTTAATCTACAACCAAACATCCCATGGTATTCACTGGCCCACAGCAAACAAAGGAAATAGTATCACATTTTCAAAATAATAGATTTCTCATAAAAGTAAAATTTTATATGCTTAATGAGTAGGCAATTTTTTATTATAGATGCTTTATAAGCCAATTACTAAACATAATTAACAAACAGAATCAGTAAAATGTTCTAAAGGAACTTTGAAAATATTTGTTCATCAATTTCATTTGAGAATATATATATATACACTACTCATTCATCTGCCTTGAATTTTAACTATGCAAATTCCAACTAAATTTCCTGTATAAATAACTACATATAAAGCAAAATAGTCCAATGAGTATAATTACTTACAATAAACAGCAAATTTTACATAAGTGGCTTATTCCTATTTTCTTTATGTTTCATACACATTCTAAAATGTATTTAGAATCAGCTGGGGTTTTTGGCCAATTGTCTGCTCACACAAATATGGTAGATAATTTAAACTTCTAAAAAATAATTTATTACTGTTATATTAAATATCAATTCACATTCCAAAAAAGAATGTTATATTTCAAAATGCACTAGTAAAGCCCACTTTTATTGTTAATGCATCCATACGCATTTGTATACATAGCTTCATAAATACGCCACAGTGTTAAAAAAATATACCCTCTTAAAGACATTTAAATTAGCAGAAACGCTTTTTAAGAAGCACACAATTAATTTGTAATCATAACAGGTATGCGTAGACTATAGAATTAATGAAAAGCAAAGCATCTTAAACTAACAGGGTTTTAATGTTATCAATTTGATTTTTCAAGAAATACATGTCATTTATTTTCAAAATGGAATGATAGCAATACTTTCTAGAGTCTATCAATTGTATTCAGAATAAGATACTCATAACTTTCAAATACTGCTTGTACTAGTCATCACTTATCATTAAATGTAACTGTATATTCGAAAGCTTTCTAATAATAGCCTTTAATTAAACCAAGGACTGTTAGCGGGTTTCTGTTGCCCTTTGAAAATTCTTAATTATTACTTGTATCTAGCCTTTTATGGTACACTTAAGGTTAAATTAAATAATTTAAATATACCTTGAAGAGAAATAGGAAGACTTTTGCCTGTTTTAATTAAATCTCTGAATTTCAGGATTTGAAAATAATAACATATGTTTTGATTTTTTCATGGCCGAATGGTAAAATGCTCGCTATATTAAACAACAACAAAAAAATGGTAGTTTTTTATGGGACTAATCGCTAAGCAGATGCATGTAAATGAGCTATTTTCTATGCATGGCTTCCAAAAGTGCTAATTAAATAGTTGGTATTCAAGGCTATGCTCGCTCATTGTTTAGTGACACACAAATCCAGCGATGTGTGCCAGCAGACATTTTAAGTTGAATGTTTTCTCCTCTACGGCCTTTGTCATGAAATGGTGGCACCATGATGAGAACACTAGTGTAAGCAAAACATTGAAATATGCTTTAATAATGTTTTAACCATGTAGTGACACTAGTCTAGTTTTCTAATGAATTTTTAATTTCTTTTTTCTTATAAGGGTGGTATGAGTTATCGCTGATGCATATTAAATCATATACATGAGTCATTTTCTCTAAATTTGCATAAAATGGCTAAATGCTAATGCACCAAATGGAGCTTACTATATGTGGTACAGCAAATATTCCCTTGAAGATTTTCTGCAATCAATCTCCCGTATTTCATTAGTAACCAGATAAGGTGTGGTCTGCAGAATAAAAAAGAAAAGTGTGTAGCTCATGAACTTATGAGGCTTCAGATGATTTCTACATGGTGATTAGAGTGGATTCTGCAATTAGAATTTATGTAGGTAAAACACACAAGCGCTTCTTTTAAAGGCACAGTGCAACTAGAGTTCTGAATACAGCCTTGCAATGTTAAACAATGAACATGCACCATTCGAGTATTGTGATTTTCTACAGCTGTAATTAAATGACGGAAAGCCATACTTGAAATTTAGTATCACTTGATTGTGTAACCCTTACTTGAATTTTATAACTCAAGATTACAATGCCCCTACTATGTTTTTTTGTTTGCTAACTTTTCCCTTTTTCCTTGTCAATTAATGGAGAGGAATTTTTACACTAACGTTTAACATTTAAACATGGTTTCCTCCAAAATACCCTTACTGAACTGGCATTAAGATCACATGCCATAAAAATTGCATCAGGGTGACAGTATTATTGGGCAAACCAGAGATGTTTCCTTTAAGGATAAACTCGCTGCTTAATCACTTGACTCATCAACCTTTTTCTCCTCTCTCCATATTTTCACCTCCTCTCTCCATATTTTCACCATCTGGAATATTTTTCAACCTGGTACAGAAAAAATTGGGGAAGGGGATGGCTATTTAAAAATAAATGTATGCTTTACCCTACAGTTATTTTGAATTAGTCTTGATAAATAATTAAGGAATGCATAATATATTATTTAGATGCTATGGTCTTAAGAATTTGAGTGGTATTTCAAGTACAATTATAGTCATTTATTTATCAGTAGAAAATTTACATAATCACACTTCAAAATCCAGTGGACTGGAGAGATATCAGAAAGACACCCATGAATGTGGTAATGACTCTGAGCATTAGATTAAGTTAAGAATGTATTGATGCACATGATATTCTAATATCTAGCCCTGCAGTATTTGATCACTTAAAATGATAAAAGAATAAATATTTTTCTCTTTTCAAACTGCATTTTATACAGAAGGGCTCTTTATAGTATAAAATGCAATTTGAAAAATCAAATTTGTATTAGACAATCTAATAAAATGGAGCTAGTTAAGTTTAACTTAAATAAAGCCAAATTTCTACTTCTATTGACCAAGAAAATAACTTTGTCTTAATAATAATGATTGGTTAACAAAAAACATTGTTCACTTCATATATTTTGAATCGACAATATAGACCTTAAGGCTGAAGTCCAGAAAAATGACAGAAATTCAAGTCCTCTTTCTTGTCAAGTGAGCACAGCATGCAAATGGAGGGATTACCTATTGGAAAGGTAACACACTTTCTGTTAGATCAGTCATGCTATGGATTCTTCCTTAGCAGCCAGTCCATCTGAGACAAACTTGGCAGAAATATATGCAGTATTTGTACTGTGCTGTTTGAATCACTGGAGTCTCATGTTATATCCGCAAAGTCAGATTTTAGACTATAACTGAGCATGGGTCTTCAGTGTGAAAATCTAAGCTACTCAGCAATTTCTAACTTTATTTGGGGACAACCAAACTTTTTATCTTTTATATTAATCTAAGTACCTACAAAGTGTCATAAGAGATACTTTATAAAACAATGCAAACATAAGCTCATCAATTAACTCCTATTTCCTTGCTGTCTAGGTATTTTCACTACTAGAATCACTCAAGAGGCATATACTAGAAACTCCAAAGCTGAAGACCTATCAAATTATTTTTCTTCCATTCTTTTCAAACCCACTTGCCATGAATTAGTCATGGTGATAACTTCATATTTAAAGCTCTTAAACAGTTTTCAAGCCATTCCACAGACTGTTCAACCTCCTCAACTTCAGATTCCCATCAACCAATGTTAATTTAACTTTGTATATAGATCATATATTTCAAAGATAATTCAATACATTAAAATAATATATATTGAGCAGCTACCATGTAAAAAGTATGTGCTTTCTAAAAATAAGGCCTAAAATCCATTATTTGAGCTCCTCTCAAAGACTGTTAAATTCATGCAACAGTTTTAGGTACCTTCATAATTCTCACTGAATTAAAAATAAGGACTAAGTACACTTCTGTTATTACTATACAAGAGACCTAGCTCTGACAGGAAGTAAGTCCATGGATTCTGAATTTCAATGATATTACATCTGTTATCATCTTCATGAAGGCATTACCTCCAAATAAATTATAGGAAGTTTTTTTTTTATTAAACCAGGGTTGATAAATACATAATTAACTATATTTGAGATATTAATTCAGTGAAAATATTTCTTAATCATACTTGTTAGAGTCTTCCATTCCAGTAAATTTCACTCATATCTATACATGTGTGTAGATATATAGATTTTTTTTCCCTAAAAGACTAAGATTTAAGAGACATCCTGGGTAATATTCTGTAAATCAATTTTTCAACCTGATTCAGAGAAAGTGTTTATTTTATTTTTATTTTTGCCTACATCCCTTTTCCCAAGTGGTTCATTTACAGGTTTTCACCAATTATTAAAATGATTAGCCTCTATAGTTATTTCCAATCTCCCACTAGCAATTAATGACATAAGACATAAACATTTTAACCTTGTCAAGTTTGAATTTAAAACTAAAAAATCAACTCCAAGAGCCAGTTTGCAGTTAAAATTCTCCTGATAGCTTGTTTTCCCAGGGCCAGTGACTACCAAAAGAAACTCAGACAACACAAGAAATCCGTCAGACAGCTACTTAGTGACAGAACCAAATGAATATTATTAGATGAGTGTTTTAATAACGCAGCATTTTCGAAGCATTTTCCCAAGATTATTTCTAATTGGCCCTGTCATAAAGTAGTCCCAAACTGCCTTAAAACAGTAATCAGTTTGAAACCAGTTGAGCAAGCCTATGACAGGAAGTTGTTAATAACATGCTTCGAAATTTACCTGTGAAATACAGAGCTTGACTACTTTTGTAAAAGAAGAACTGAAAGTAAAGGGCCTTTGTAATGCAAATTGATCACTAGCAAAAAGCCACCACCTTTGGAATCCCACAACCTCACCTGGACTTGCAACAGACTTAGGTGCATCCTGTGGTTAATGGAATCGAGCCTGTTTTAACAGGTAGGCAAGTACCCTTCAGGGTCACTAAAGCACAGACCGTGGGGTGTGGCGCGTCCGTGTACACTCGGGCCCTCGTCTCGGTGCTCGCGCCCACCCAGCAGCAGGACCCCCCGCAGCCTCCCAGGACGAGTGACCACCACCTGAAGGGAGGACCAGAGCGGCTCCTCCTGTTTCCGCCCTCCTTGCGCTTCTCCAAGAACCTCCTCTTTCCCAGCCTCACCCTAGGGCCGCAGAGCTGGACCTGCGCCGGACGAGGTGGATTTAGCCCGGTTAGAGTTAAGATGGTATCATTAGCTGCGCACAGCGTGACTTCCCACTAATCCTTTCTGCAACTTACAACAAGTTTAAATGTCCATGCATGATGTTATTAACTGGCTTTAGTAAGTGCTTAAGACCCAGGTCTCTTTTTAAAGTAATCTCCGAACAAGTTCTACTGTATCCACCCAACAAGAAGATTAATATTTCCAGCAAATCGGATAGGGGGAAGATGCGCCGAGTCCCTAATGGGCAATGGGGTAGAGATGGAAGTTTGATCTAAGGAAGGGCCCAGAGCGGAGTGAGCTCAGCAACCCCGGCTGGCTCCGGATTCACAAAACTTCCTCCTCCAAGAGCTTCCCGGGCAGGGGGTGTCTTTTTCTGTTAGCAGTTTTTCACTACATTAACAATGGGGGGAGGGGGCACAACATCTTTATCAATGATAGTGATCAACCCAGGGAAGACGCCTGGGCAGAAATAGAGAAACTGCGAGTCAGCAAAAGAAAGCTTGTGATTACAAGTCGCCTGCTAGCCTGAGGAAGGGGCCCTGGGAAGGGGGTGGCCGCCGCGAGATGCCTGCCTCCAACGGACGTCCTGGCGCGACTAAACCCCGAAGCCACCCCCAGCCAGAAGCCCAACTCAGGGATTCCTAAGCAACCGTAGTCCCGAGCTGGCGCAGAGGCAGGACCGAGGTCGCTGGTGAGGGGCTGAAGGGCGGGCTAATCAAAAAACACAGAACAGCCCTCGCGGACGCAACTCCGCATGCCAGGCAGAGGAAGGCTGGCAGCCTCACTGCTCCGGGTCCCGCGGCGCCCGCGTCCAGCCGTCTCCAAGCGCTGGAGGGCGGGCGCCGGAATTTGAGCTCGCGCGAACTCGGAAGGCCTCCCCGCCCGCTACTCCGGCCGCCGCGCGCCCCCGGCTGCCCCGCCGCGCGCCCGCCCCGAGCGCGCGCCAGCCCCGGGAGCGCGCGCGCCGACGCACCAGCTTGGGTAGCTCGGCAGCTCAGCCCGTCTCCCGGGAAACACCAATCAGACGCCAGCTTTCAGGAAGGGGCCACGAGCAGCCGCAGCTGCAGGAGGACTCTGGCTGTTGGCGGTCACCGGGAGTCGTTGTGCTGCCCGGCGGCGGGCCGGCCACCTTCGCGGCTGCCAGTGCCTAGCCCAGCCACTTCAGCAGCCAGTCACAGAGTCAGCTGTCTCCTCTGTGCACCGCCCACGCCAACTATCTTGCAATGCGGCTGCTAAGCCTGGCTATTTTTAGATCTCAGGAATACGTGGTGCGGGAGCTCAGCTAAAGCCCAATCAAACCACCAAACACAGTGATGTGCTTCTCTTTGAACAAATACGTCTCAGAACTCCCTATTTCCCTGAATCAAGTGGATTAGCTTCACTTTTTAAAGTCCTACCCCATGTGGTGTGGCAGTTGGCTGCAAAGCGGAAAGCCACGTGCTCCCACCTCAAAGATGGTCATCACCTCTCTAAAGAAGAGCCCTAACTCTCGCGGCCCTGATTGAGGGCAGGCAGATATTCCTTAGCAGCAGTCATAACTATATTCTTTTCATTTCCATTCACCATCTTTAAAATTAATTCCACAATAAAGTCGAACAATTCCCAGAAGGGGTGAAATGGGTTCTCTAAGCAGATGAGAATGGAGTTTTCTGCTGATTTCTGTACGTACTAGGGTAACTTGTGCTAAGAAACCAATGAACACAAAAACAGGATAACAAAGCCATCCATTAAAATCTGGAGACACTGAAGAACTACCTTACATGTCCCATCGCTGTAAGACCTATTTAACTGTCTCAAAGCACTAGTGTTAAAAACAATTGACCCAGTATTACAGATGTCTTTTTACTTAGTCACTTCTAAAGGACACCTTGTCTGGTGGTGTGCATCTCAGCACCTCCACCCCCAGCTCCTATGCAAATGCAACATCATATTATAGTATGTTTTACTTACTCTAATGGGGAAAAGCTAAGTCATACAAGACAGAGTGGGAAAAGGGTATCAATATTCTTAAGCCACAGGGCATTTCCAGAGGTACAGATCCATAAAAAACTAGATATGTAGATATACACTCTCTTTCAAACATTTTCTAGCCACAATGGAAAATAAAACTTTTGGTTTTATCTCTTCATTTTTAAAAATTTAAATTCTTAAAATGCTAAAGTGTCTTGAACTGTTTATATGTAGTCTATGAACAGGAAGAATGTTTATGAATTTGAAATATACTCATCCTTATCTCTTATTATTTAAGTGGTTTCTTAATTTTCATTAAAAACTACACAAAATCAAATTAGAATTTCATATTTTCTAAGTAAGAAAATCATTTTAATTTTAAAAATAAACACAGAGCACTAGTAATAGAAATTTAGTGTTTAAGAAGACTTAAAGAAAAGCCACTTTGGGAAAACAATTCATTTTGAATGTAAATAATGCATTTATCTCATTACTATGCACATTAATGATAACTTCACTAGGGGGCTAATACTGGTGAATATATCTGTTCACATCCTGCAAGGATGTTGCAGAAGTCTTCTTATATATCCTTTTTACCTCTCTCAATTTCCCTTTTTGTTGCTGTTTTGGATTTTTCTGTATGACTGTTTTTATGTTATATCCTTTATAATTCTCTTATTGAGTGACTTTTCATTGTTAATTTTCTGGTATAAAGTAGGACATGAAAAATAAGTTGGTTATATCTTTATATTTACTTTTACGGGTGTCATTTTATTGTCCTATTTCTAAGTATTTCATGAAAAGATTCTAGATGTCAAAACCTGCAGTTAACGTTCCTGTTTAGAAATACACAAAATAATACCTTTGACGTTGGCAACTCAGATGTATTATTCAGCAAAACAGCAATTACTCATTGTTTTGCACTTACATGTTAAGAACTATGCGACACTTGGTGACACAATAACAAAATTGCAAAGTCAATTACATTTAAAATAGACGTCCTAATAAAACATACACAACCAACTCCTTTTACTCTTTTTGAACTGTTTTGTTTCCTTTTTCTGACTGTTTACAGTCAGATTATGTGAACGTTAAACCTAAGTATAATAACTGATGCACACACATCATGAGAAAAGTTAGAAGATGGGGAGGGGGTGTAATATACAGGGAGGTGTATTCCTGAGGGCACCAGAATCCACCTAGGGCAGTGCCTTGTATATTTTCGGACGTGTAAAACTAGGATGTTCTTTTGCAATGCCAATCATAGTGGCAAACTTTGAAAGAGCAGTGTCTGCCAAAATTTAAAGCAAAATTTAAGCTAGATTCACACTAACAATTCTAAGCAGAACTAAAGCAATAAAACTCAACTAGAGTCTCTATATTTAAGAAGAGAGAATTTCAGGTGGGACTAGGGTGTTTGTTTTATTCTATTTTAATTGCATGAGAAGCATTTTTGTAACTTGAACTTCCCAGTAATGAATTCCACGTCTCAACCCAGCCTGCAGCCTGAATTGAAGTTCCCATCAGAAAATTAAAATGTTTGTCTGGATAAAATAACTTCTAAATGAACTCTCTATTTCTTTTCCTTTCTTTTTGTATTTTCTGCAATGTAGCCCCTCGCAATGATATTAGTTCTAGTGTGGGAAAATATTATAATTGAGATCTGGTAAGTTATTTGCAGACTTCAAGTTTTTCTTTACACTGTGCTGACATTTAGTACAGCCCTGGTGAGGAAAACAATACTACCATTCATAGCTCTAGACGTAGATTTCAATCGACTTAAGCGGGCACAATGAAACTTGGTCATTCACTGGTTACCCATATTGTGTTCTCAAATTTTCTCTCAGCAAAAGTATAATGACTCAGTATTGTATGGTTGCATAGACAAGAGCTCGGAACAAGAGACACTAGTTTTGTCTGACGGTGTGAGAAAGTCGTGAAGGGATCTTTTCTTCCAGATGGTGTTAAATTCAGCTGCCTTTTTAACATTGGCCTTGCACAGCAATCTGCTGCTCCCCTTTCACAAAGACTGCGCTTGGTTCCCACTAGTTAACATGCATACTCACGCACCCTGCAACTTCACTCCAACTGTTTTACAATGCAGTGGTATGCTAAATAAACTTGATCCAGTTTCTGCCAATGTTAAAACTAGCTTTCAAAGAACTACTTAACTGATATTTACACTTCTTTTGACTTAAATGTACATGCCTTTGGAATATTTCAGATTTCAAAGAAATATCACCTTATTATAAGGTCATTGTGGAGATTTCCTCGGACACCCTTCAGACCCACGCTCAGATACAGTACCTCTCTTCAACACACACAAATAAAACAAAATGTCAGAAGTTTGATGTGTAATAGAAAAAAGAAAAATTGGAACATGTTGCAGCAAGAGCAGTGGAACAGCAAAAAATAAAATGAAAATAATAACATTGAAATGTATTTTTATTGATCGATAAGTCATGTAACATTAGTATGATACAAAGCAAGTTTGATATGACAATGGCAAACACGTAATTATAATATTGTTTATTTTCCTTAGATGTTATATTTAACACATTTACATAAAAGACCAAGATGTAGGCAAAAGCTTCAGTAATTTGACTCCATTGAGTGCTTTCAGTAAACAATAGGTTTCCCCAGCAAACATCTTATTGCCTTAATTGAACCTCCTTGAGAAAGAAAACCACACACTTTGTAATGTAAATGTTAATTGTAGTAGACAATGGTTCTAGGTAAATAGCACCCCTGGACATGAAGTAAATGAAAGGAATACAAGCACTTAACAATGAAAGGTTGTTTGCACAAACAGTGCTTCAAATGTAAATAAACAAGGGTCTTCTCAACGGTCACTACAGTAGTAAAACTTTGGCACGTGTTCAGTGGCCAAATTGAGAATTCATGTTCATAAAGTCTTTCAGAGTTTCTAACTGAAACTAACAGTGGGTTTTCAGGCTTCTCCAGTCTGAAGTCTTATAAGGAGTTGAAGCTACAAAGGAAAATGTAATGCTTTTGAAGAAAAGTTGTATATTTGAGATTTGGGATTGTCAGTAATCTAGGTCACGTGGAAGATAACAGGCCATTTTGGGCATTTTCTTATTGCAATGTTTGTGTTTATGTTTAAAGGCCTATACAAATATTTGCTTGGTGACGTGGAAAAATGGAAGGACTTTTACAAAAAGATTACCATGGGGACTTCCAAAGCACCAAAATTTCTGCTAAGCATAGTCATTTTTAGATTAAATAAAAATGGCTATTTAGAACACATCTAGCTGGGACTATACGAAAACAATCTTTCATCATACTGTTATTGTAATCAACTTTCTATAGATGGATGATTTTACAGTTTTACTTCCAGTGTATGTCTACTAGCATAATTAGGCCAAGTTCCTAGATATATCACATTAAGAGGTAAA
This sequence comes from Ceratotherium simum simum, assembly GCF_057802395.1. Classification (NCBI taxonomy): domain Eukaryota; kingdom Metazoa; phylum Chordata; class Mammalia; order Perissodactyla; family Rhinocerotidae; genus Ceratotherium; species Ceratotherium simum. Next base: position 79,360,004 of record NC_141903.1, on the reverse strand, counting down.
GAGCCTGATGAAGTGATAATAATGTCTGTTATAGAAGAGATAAGTATTTTAAATATAACCCTCCCCAAAACAAAAGCCAAAAGGTGGCCACAAGGCCACAAGTATGGACTGAGAATTTGACATGAGAGGCAGGTAGTCATGGGACTTTCTTGGAACTGCTTTCTACTAGCTTTCCTTAAATATTGAAAATCTCAAGCAAAGAAGAAAGCCAAACTTCATTATGGCCAGATTAAACAGCGGTTATAAAATTAACAGAAACAGACAGTATGCAGCAGCTACAGACCAGTTGGTGCTGCCATTTGGGAGGCTGCAGATGGCTGTGGGTGGGAAATGCCTCTACTTTCTTAAGCGATGGAGATGAGTATGGTGTGTGCACTTGATGTTTTTTTCATACCCCCACCTCCCAACAGGGCTGTCTGTCATAGGCTGCCGGGCCCGCTTTACCACTTGCCCCCGAGCGTGGGAATCGGAGCGTCCTGCCGTTCACATCTCCTGCATTCCGTTTAGCGGAATCAATTAGGCAAGACAGACCCTCAGATTCCCCACCCCCTTTCCATTTTTGTCAGGTCTATATACGTCCTAATTATTTCAGTTTGGGATGCCAGAGCTGTTTCCTGGATAGACCTGATCATCCTTAAACAAAAAGAGAGGAGGCGCACACGTGGGTTGTGGCGTAAATGTCACTTTCATTTCCAATGCTAGGCGCAGAGTAAGACAGAACATTTTTTTAACACTTTGACAAGAGGGGAGGCGATCTCGTCTCCATCATGTCTTTCTGCTTCAGTAGCTTCCTCAAGGAAACCCTCTTGGAACAGAGAAGCATCTGTCCTTGTATTTTGAATAGAAGAATAAAAATCAGCCTTTGCTTTTTTTTTTTTTTTTTTTGCATTTTCCCTTCTAGCTCTATGTCCTCAGTAGATACAACTGATTAACCTCCCAGTATAAATTTTCTGAAAGTCTAATTTCATATAATTTGACAGACAACCCCAATACATGTAGTTTTCAAGCATAATCTTTCAAATTTTTCAGGGGAGGGGCCTCAGAAGGGAACAGCCTAAGTCTACATATGATGGAATCATTTTTAAACTAGGTCCCAGACATCTCTACAACAGCTTTCTAAGAAAGAAAACCAACCTCATATATAAACTTTTGCCTGAAAGTAGGACAAACTACACGAGCCTCCTTCCTCACTAGCAGCATACAATTCTCCCTTGCGGCTCTAACAACCCCTGTCCAAGTACCTGGCACCTTTATATTTTGGCATATGTGTCACTTAACTTCCTCTAATCCCACCTTTAATCAAAAGGCAAAAAAAACAAAAACAAAACCAAAGTTAGATTCAATAAGTATTCCTGACCTTTCTGGTTTTTACTGTCTCTCGGTTGTAGGCTCTCATTCTCACACGCTCCCCGGCGATCTTGAAGGAGTTTTTACTTTCGGTTATCTAGCTTTATGAAGACCAATACACTCATACAGCTAGATAACCAAAGATAACAACTCGCTTCCCTCACGCGCCTCTGTCTTCCTCTGACCGGACTCCAGACGCCGAGGTCTCCGGCAGTGCGGAAGGGTAGTCCTCTAGGATACTTGCCGCGCATAAGATTCCTCCTGGTATGTAAATATGACCTGGTTTCTGTCTGTGTGTGCAGCTAAAACATCCAAACGAGATCTGTTGCTTTCAAAGTTTATTCCGAACTTTTTTTTTCCTTTCAGCAAGTAATCTCCGGCAGCGTTAGCCAACAATTCATCTATTAATATCAGAAAATAAAACCAGCTATTAAGGTGCAGCAAGCGGTTACGAGTGAGCGGCAGCATCCGTCCCTTCACAGGCCTCTATTTGCATTGTAAATTGCTTCCTTCTCACGCAAGACTCTTTAGTCTCCCTCTATAGAGACGTATAAAGCCAAAGGCAATTTCCAGCGCAGGTTAAGGAGGAAGGAAAAAAACACATCCCATCCTACAGAAGAAGTGACAGCTGATTCAAGGATCTGCTCCTGATCCTTTTGGGTTAGGCACCATGAGCTTTTTACCAAGCGGTGGCAGCTTGATCGCACATATCTTGTGTGTGTGTGTTTTAGGGGGAAGATCCTCGATTTCACAGGGCTTCTAGGCTGGGGAGGAGAAGATGCCGTCTTGCTGGCGTGCTGCTGCCCCCGGTCTGAAAGAAGGAAAAAAGGGCCATCATTGGAGGGGCTTTCACTGCCAAAACGTGGACCAGCCCGGCAAGGTCAAAGGTTCGAGACCGCGGGAGACCAAGGTAATGATGATGTCATGAGAAATCTCAAGTACACGGTTATTGATATGCATCAGTGATCAGCCAACTGCCCCACGCCGGCTGCCCGAGCAGTGGCAGCGGCGGCAGCAGCGGCGGCAGCATCGCAAGAAGCCCTATTTTCTCAATCAGCATCTCTTCCGCTAGCACTCCCGACTGCTCCTGGAAAAGCAACCCGCGGCCTTTTACCTCCTCGGTGCTAGTGTAGATCGCTCTAATATCCAAAGACTGGAAGAAATCTCTCTCTAAGGACAGATAAAAGCATTTCAGATCTGGGGAACGTCTTTGCCTGCATTTCTCTTCTGGCAGATTGCATGGGCAGGCAGATGGAAGGCACTTTGCTATTGCTTAAAGCAGGGCCTTGCTTTCTGGGGCCGAGAATCACATCTGTATTACGCAGTGAGTCGATGTGTGATTACATTGACAATTTGCTCTGAGGGTGTGTTTTTAACGGCTTCACAGCTCAGGCATGTTTTGTGTCTATGTACTATGGCGATGGGGCCCCATATTTGTTCTTAAGTGAAGGCTCTAAGCAAGCCGACTTCATCCTGGCTTTTAAAAAATGACTCTCTATGTAGGGTGTGTGCCTTAGAATGTAGCACAGGTAAACACTGCAGCAATAGTTTCTAATGTGGACCACAAGACTGCTGTAATAAAAATGCGGAGCCTTTGTCTATAGTTTCAAACATCAATTTTCATACAGAAGGGCAAAATGCACTAGTCTTCCTTATGAAATTATGAAAAAAGTATTGTTACCTCATGAAAAAGACAGATAAAACACCTGGATGTTAAGAGTGTAACTCTACGCCCAACCTCCCCTCCCCCAACCCCACCTGTTTTCTTTCTAGAGGGGAATATTGTTTTATTAATTAGCCTCATTCCTTTTCTTAGGACTTTTCAAAGTGTGAATATGATCACTTAAAAGAGCATTTTTCTTCTTCCCTCACCTTCATAATGGGCAATCTATGTCTAATGCATCTATAATATGTGCAGTTCTAATAGTCAAATGCTCCTCAACAGAACATCTAAGGTGCAGTCCACATAAGATGCATATTCACCATGAGTGAACTTGATGGACTGTTTTCCAAAATTATGAGTTATGTTTAGTGGTGTTACCATTCTTTAAAATACACACTACAAGCGAATGTCATAAATCTTCATAATCATTTCACACATCACTAGTTTACCACGATACTCTCATTTCTATAGGTTGACTATTTTCCCCAATGATTAAAACATTTTCAGAATTAATACACACTTTCATTAATTCAGTAATTTATTCATTTAAGACATGAGTGTGAATATGCTGACCAAATTACATACAGAGCACACATATGTAAATCCTATAAAAAAGACTGATAAGTAAAGAAAATCAGAATTGCTAAGAAAAGCCCCCAATCAAGAGTTCAAACAACAATATTACACCAATTAAAGATATGATTTAGTGACACGGATGCCAACATTTCCCTAGATTTTTTATTAATTTACTTTTTTAGTGAGCACTCTTGTCTTGATTATTTAGAAAAGACTAAGCTATGGAAATCGCTCATCTATTTTTCTTATCAAATCTTGGTACAAGAAGTACGATTAGAAATGGCTGCACTGGGTTATATGTAAAACGTACATGCAAACTACAAACTAATTCAGAGAAACACACTCCCATAGAGTTACTGTTCCTTCTTGAACTATGAGGTCACAACATAAACTACTGGATAAGAATTGAACACATCGCTGAGGCACATACCACTTTTGACATTATGTAAAACCCTAATGAGCTTTGCTGCTGTGGAAGACAGAGTATTTTGGCCTTGCTTTCCAAAACCTAGAAGCAGAATCATTAGTGATTTGTCATGTACTACCTAAAGCAAGCATATGATCAGATGAATTCAATTCCTTAAGTTAAAACCCCGAGAAATGCCAGATACTTTTTAGAATTTTAGAATTTTGCTTTAAATATGTCTGGGTGTGGGCTGGTGAAAGTAGAGAGATGTAATACATGTATGTCTATGTGTGTGTATCACCTCCACACTTGTGTGAATTTGCAAATTAATGGGGCCATATTTCCACATTTAACAATTAAATGCACTTTTAGAATCCAAGTAACTATTATGAAAGCCAAGACAGTGAACATATGAGATGCTTCTACAATTAGAAGCTACAGAAGATACTGTCTTAAAATAGCATCTTCTGCGGCAATGCCCCATAGTCATATCAACTGACTCCAGGATTGGCCCCCATTCCTGTCACATATACCCTCATTCATAAAGAGAGGCCCAAAAAGTGAAACTAGCCAACACAATGATTATGGGCAGTCTGTTCATTAGCCATAGCGGCAATTAAATATTTTCTCTCTCCACCATCTTTCAAGGTATGGAGAAATAAAAGAAACAGAGCAAGGCTTAACACCGAGCACCTGATTATTTTGACTATTGCCAAGGTTCATGTGGTGGTTTATCATATACATTTCAAGGACTATATTATTATCTAGGATGTTAGACAAGTTGAAACAATGTGGTGCTCTAAAGATTCCTTGTAATGTCTGCCATACATTGTTATGAGCAACTATTAACATCTACCTGTTTTTAGTGCAGATATCTTTGCTTTTCAAAAAGCTATTTAGCTGAGCTACAGAATACCCCTTCTGAAATCTGCATATTGAAGGATATACTGAATTCAAATGGCTTGCCTGCTCATTCTCTAATAAATGCTCATTAATGGCCAGCAGATTAGGACGTGATTGTCATGCTTGTTTTCTAATCTTTTTATAGGTCTCCAGATGGCTGACACATGCATTGAAACATCCTGGTTTTGTTGGGAATAAACAATCTCTGCTTAAGTTAAAAGTGAAAAGTTATGATTTTCCACATATTTGGATTAGAATTACGCTATTCCATAAATGCAAATACATCAGGTTTGCCACTAATATTTAGAACACCTCTCTGAATCCTATTCAGACTACTGCAGCGTATATAAAGAACTGGCCTATCACCAAAATCCCTTTTTAATATGGAATTTGTATGACTCTCATGCATGTAAACCACAGTGCACTAATACAGCCAAGGCTATCATTTTCTACATAAAAGCCATTTAATTTAGTGATTTGTATAGTTCAGGCAAGGTACTTGACTGGCTTACTTTCTAATAAAAGTATCCTATTATTTCTTCTGTATCCTGAATTTCATTTTTTACAGGCAGTTGCAGGTCATGTTTGCATTATTCTTGATATATAATATACAAAGGCTACCTACGGGAAAAAAACCTACACATATGGAAACTTAGATTTTTCTGGAATTGTATCTATTGCATGAACTGGGAGATATGCATTACACTGCAGGCCTGCCACCCAGTAAATAATATTCTATTTTGATTTTGTACATCACTTTGATTTTATCAAATGTAAATTTTAAAATTACCTTTGGTTGGGTTGTCTATTCATTTTACGCTTCTTTGTAGTCTCATCTGAAAAACAGTCAAGGAAACAAATGATCACAGTTTAAATATATATATATATAGAAAATCATGTCTAGATTTGGCTTCATTTAAAGTATTGCAATTAAAATGCCAAAAGATTCCAGAAAACCCCAGTGCAATGTATCCTGGGCTTCAGCACCCACAGGGTTAAATATGCTAATTTGCATTTAAATGGCTACATGCATGATAATAGGAATGCAAAATATGCAGAATCTGGAGGGGTTTGGGAAATTAATATTTTTCTTTCTTCTTTTCTTTTATTTTTAGCTTGGAAGGCACAGGGACTCTTAAGAAACATTAGGGATTTGAACATTGTAACCTGTCATACAAAAGAGGAGGAAGAGTACTTCCATGTAAGAATTTTAAGACAAGAACAAAGTCGTATTTTCTAAATGTTTAAGAGACTGAATTTCCAGGCCTTTCAAACAATGGGAATCCCTGGATAAATATCTAATCCATTAGAAAGATGCAAATAGTTTACTGTAAGGCGACAGCACGGTGAGATGTGCATTCATATCTATGGCTCCTGATTGGCTATTTCCTCTAGTAAATCAATGAATAATGTAAAACCTGATTGCTGTAAAGTGGTGGATTTTTTTATTCCCTTTCCCCCATCCCCCCACAACTCAATATTCAAGAAGTCTTACACTCCCGAAAATAGGTTGCTTTTCTTTTATGATTTTGTTAATGCTTATTGTTATTTTGGAGTGGCAGGGTGGGGCTATTGGTTTTGCAAAATGAAAGTACTGCACTGGTTCGATTATGCTGACTATGGGAGCACGTTTCCCGGAACAGTGCCCTAATTACTGGTGTCAAGGTGGGGAAAGTGGGTGGTGGGCAAAGGTGGGCACCAGGAGAGGGAGGAAAATGGATCCGACCCCGATGTTCTGGGCCCAAGGTAGCTACAGCTCCAAAAGAGTCCCCGGCCGTGACCGTGACTTGACAGGGCCTCCGGTCTAACTTCTCATCAATTCCACTGCTGCCCTGACCCCTCAAGACAGTCTCCCATTCAAGCATCGCCGGTACATTTGCAAGAGAAAACGCCGCAGACACTAATGCAAATACATTGCGTAGGTTCCCACCGCCCCGGGTTCCCTCAGACAATTCTAGGCCACGGAAGGAAGGTCTTGCCTCCCTCAGCCGGGTCTGGGCTCCAAGCAAACCGCAGAGACAGGGCTCCGCTCGGATACCAGAAGCGTCTGAAACGGAAACCCGCCAAGTCCCAATAACTAACCGCAATGGTTGCATCTCGATCGTAGTTTGAACTTGGCATAACCCTGTAAAGCGGCCTCTTGCCTCCCAGAATCCAAAAGGCACAGAGAGAAAGGAAGTGGAAATCCACCAGGTTTAGTTAGCTACTGTACGTAAGTTTCTACTAGAATCCAATCAGACCCTCGCTTCACTGCCAGGTAGTTGCAACTTTGAGGTGGTTAAAAGAATTATTCAAAATGCGAATCCTGCATCCAGGAAGGCAAAATACAATTGTATTTGGCTCTAGGTTTAAGAGGGAAAGGTCCCACCACCAGCAGCACAGAATTACATACAAAATTCCCCTTTCCAACGCGAAATTTTCCTGGCATCTCTCTGCAATTGGGGGTCAGGCCGCTGGATAATTAACAGTCTTGGTTCAGACAACTCAGGAGATCAACAGGTTTAGCATCCGAGACTCACAATCAATTAGCTGAAGCAAAGCCCCGGACTGGCCCTCGGAGCGGCCCGCAGCCGGGCTCTGCGGGCACCAGCTGGCTGGCGAGGTGCGGAGCGCGAGCGCGGGCCGCGGCGGGCACTGCTGGCCCCGCGCCGCCGCCGAGGTGCCGCCTGCGGGCCGCCACGATACTCACTTGCTCTCCTCCCTGCGCCAGGCACTGTTGCCCCTGTAATCCAGCTGGGCAGGAATCGAAGCGCCGGCCAGAAGACAAGATCCAGAGTCACAGGGCGGCCGCAGTACACACACAGGCTCCTTTCGGCGTCTCAAAAAAAGAAAAAAAATTTTCAGATCATTCCTCTCCTTAGCACATTTAAAACTGCCGCTCAATTCCACACGGTGATTCTTGCTTGATTGCGTCTAAAATAGTTTCAACGGATCTTCCCTTCTGGGAAGGGAGAGAAGGGCGCAAAAGACGAAGGAGGAAAAAAAAGCCAACTTTTCCCCCCCACGCCAGGCACTTGCTCCCTGAGCCTCGGAGTGGAGAGTGAAGTGGTGTGTGCGAGGCTCGGCAAGTTTTTGGGGGGGCTGTCCAAGGTCTAGTCCAGCCCCCTCTGCCGAGGAGGACGTGCTCTGAAACTCAACCAATTTCCCCACTGCTTTTGTTACTGATGAACTGAAGCCCTATTGTTCATCCATTGCCACGGTCTTTTTCAGTCCCCACACTACGTTCTGCGTTGCCAGAGATAATGAATTTGCACCCAAACCTCTCATAGTCCCCTCCTGACAGACGGAACAAATTAGAAATGTCTCGTCTGAAGGAGGGCAATGGCTACATTTTCCTATTGTAGGATGCAAAGCACACATTTCTTTGGAAACTTCTTTTGCCTTTTCTACCTTTTATTTTCTTCTCCCTCTTTTTCTTTTTTCCTCCAGTTTTTTTCCTCTTGATTTCTTTGGACTCTTTTTTAAAGAATAGCCCTGTCTTGTTTTTCCAATGCACCATTTTATGTAACTTGTGGATCTTTATCTTCCTTCCTTCTGTCCTCTCCTCCTTTCTTTTTTAAGGACTCCCTTTGCAATTTTATTTACAAACTTGGAGAATGACCTTTTGACTTGCAGACTTCTTTTTTTTTTTTTTTAGAGAAAGGTCTTTTGGTTCAAGTCCCCCTTCCTCACTCCTCCCCCTCTTTTTATTGTGGTCGTTAAATATGTTTGGCTAAAGACAAGAAATACATTATAAGGATTTTTATTCTTTAAACTCCACAGCTATTCAAAAGGTACCAGGGTTGCGCCATGGGGGTTATCTATTTGAGGGGGAAGAAAAAGCGTGTGTGTGTGTGTGTGTGTGCGCGTGTGTGTGTGTTCCAGGGATAGAAGCAGAGAGATGTGGGAGGGTGTGGGTGGGAATGTGCAGGAGAGAAGGGTGGGGGCCTTGAGGGGAAGGTGGGCTTTCTGGAATACGAGCGAGGAGGCTGTCAGGAGTGTAGGCACAGGAGGGAGGGTGCAAGAATCCGTCACGCCGAGGGCGGCTTGCACCCCTGGGCCTGTTCGCGCGCCCAGGCCGGGCGAAGCCTGGGCGCGGGTGTCTGCGCGCGCGGGCGCTCGTTCCGAGCCTGCGCGCGTGCTGCCGCGGGCGGGGGGGGGGGTCGCCTGTAAAAATTCAGTCGAGTGGCCCGTATGTAAATGTGGTAGCGGGGGGAGCGCGGAGGCAGTAATGAGAGCCGTGGGCGCGCAGCCCCGCCAGCGGCCTCCGGCTTTCCCGCCAAGTGCAGCCGGAGGACAGACAGCCATGCGTGTCCTTGGCGGGAGGGTCCCGCCCGCCGCGCGCGCCCGCCCCCCGCGCACACGCACAAGCTCCCCTGGCGGGCGTGGGGCCCTGTGGCCACGAGCATGTCAGGAAAACAAAGCTAGGGCTGCGAGGTGGAACGAAGAAACTGCGGCCAAGGGCAGGACTGGGAAGCCGACACCGCGGCCTCCGGCTCTCCTTCCTCGCCAGCCCGCGGCTCTGCCCTCCGCCCCCGGCTCCGCATAGCCCCGGCCCACGGGAGGCCGAGGACCATTTCTTAGCTGCCTAGGCGAGGGTGGTGAGCAGAGGCGGGGGCGGATGTGCACAGGGAGGTGCCAGCACCCCCCCTGCCAGTGCGCGGGCACGCACACGCCGGCGCGCCGGGCCCGAGGGGCAGTCCGCAGGCCTCCTCGCCGCGGAGCCGAGAGCTGCCACCTCCGCGCCCAGACTGCGGATCTCCGCGCGAAACACACACCAGGCTGAATCCGGCGAGGCAGCGCCCCGGGCTGCGGCCGCGGAATGGCTCACACCTCAAGCCCTCCTCCCCAGACAATGTAATCGGAAGGACCTGGCTGTGCAGAGAACCTTCTCTGAACCCCTCCCCCCGTGCCCTCCCCTCCATTCAAATGGGTGAAATTCGAACTCCAGCCCAGGAGCTCTGGCCTAGATGGCCTCGCAGATAAGTCCCGGAGGTGGCCTTGGAGACACACTGATCTCTCTCTCATCTCGCTCACAGCGCCTGCCTCGGTGCTCACCAGCCCAAGCACCTCCCCAACACACACACACACACACACACACGACACTCCCATCACATTAAAACGCCCGCTAATGGAACGGCTGTTAATGAAGCCGACGCGCATGATGAGTGCACAGGTAAATAAATAGGTACCGAAACAAGAAGCCCCCACCAGTCGACTGGGCGATTTACCTCTCCCTACTGGAAACACGTGTAGCTTATCGTGTTTTAGGAGTGATTTGCTGTTGTCTGAGGTCTCCCCCTCCTCTTCTTGTGGAGAGAAGCCAAAAAAAAAATCATGTTCCATTGTCAGAGTCTTCTTTCTGATAAGCTACCCGAGCACTGATCTAAAACGTTTGGGGATTTGATTTGGTTTATCTGTTGTTTTTTGGTTTGTTGTTTGGGGGTGTGTTGTTTTTCGGAGGAAAGCAGGAGAACGTGTATTTGGTGGGGCTGGAGGCGCAGGACAAGAGCCTGCGTGCGCGGCCGGAAGGGTGGCGAGGCTGGAAGCCGGGCAGTGGAGAAAGAAGGCGGCGGCTCGTCCTCCCCCGGGGTCGGCACGGCCCCCCGCGGCCCCCTCGGGCCTGGCCTCGGCCACCGCGCTGCCGCCGCCACACTAGCGGGCTCCGCCGGCTGCCGCTCCGTGTTTTCCCCCATCCCGGCTTCACGTTCAAGGTTTAGCTGCGAGGTCACGTCCATTGACGTCAGCTCCCTGTCTCCCTCTACGTCCGGCTACATTTACATACATCAAGGAAATTAGGGCATTAAAAAAATATGCAAATCCTGCGCGAAGAGGAGCCGGTGCATTCCTGGCGCGATCGCCTTTTATTGAAGCTTTTAATTAAAGGGGCCAGTTGGCGAGCCCCTGAAACAACCGCCAAAACCCCCAAAAGAGAAAAATAAACGCTGTAGCCTACGGGAACGGTTGTTTCGGCTCCTGTTCTGTGGGCGGCTGAGGACCGCCGGCTGCCCGGCTCGGAGAAGAACAGGTTAGAGGAGGCAGCTCCAGCCCATGCATAATCAGGGCTCCGCGGCGCCTCCATTCTTTCCTCCTCCTCCTCCTCTCCTCCTCCTCCTCTTCTCCTCCTCCTCCACCTCTCCTCCTCCTCCTCCTCCTGATCCCGCTCCTGTTGGTTCCAGCGTGTGTTATTTTTAATACTGATGCATATGTAAAGATATATTTGCATTTTTTAATTCGCGAAAAGTTCAGGTTGTATCGTTTTATTGATTCCCCCCTTCCTTTTTTTTTTTTTTTTTTTGCTATCTTATTATGTCTATCTGTCTTTCCTGTCCCTTTCTGTCTGTCTGTATTTTTTGGCGAGTGGTTGCTGCTGTCTCTTACTAGATAATATGCACAGTTGCCTCCCTGCTTCTGTTTATTCAAGGTTCCAAATATGCACATCTGTCATGTATGTAATGCCAGCTGTATAACCTCTTGGTTTGGTCGTAAAAGAAAAGACACATTTTTTTTTCTTTCCTGACATACCCCCTTGATCTGCTGTAATGCCCATCGCTCAAGGCTCAAAGTTTGATTGTCTAATTAACTTCATATTAGGAAAAACACAGTTCGGGCCAGTGCATTTGGGATAATGTAGGTATAAAGGGAAGTGACTCCAAAGATTTCTAAAGAATTTTTGTTCTGATTAACTGAGAGCTGCGGCATTCACCGCCTTATTGCTTTCTAGCATTTCTTATTGCAAAAAAAAAAAAAAAGATCTATTTTAAAATGTGTAGACACAGCAAGGGACAGCCTTCTGCAAGGAAGACATTTTCAACCATGTTGTATGTTGTACCTTATCTGCTGCATTCAAAATTTACTGAGTTTCATTTTTATCTTAATATGGCTGGAAACAAGGCACAGTATCTTGACTGAAAACATCCTTAATTCCTGACTTGGAAATGAAAACAAATAAACAAAACAATAGACTATATTAAGCCAGTTGATTTGCCCTAAAATATACAGGCCTTGAGTTAGATTTCAAGCAATGGTTCATAGGGTCAGATTTTCCTTCTTGGCAATATATCTCCAGCACAATGGCTTTTGGAAAATATATATGTATAAAGTCCACTTTTAAAATACCCTCAAAGCTATCATTTTAAAAAGACTGAATCCATAATTGCATAGCCACAAAGAACAGCAAATATGCACACATGCAGCTTATTCAATTAAAGGAGTCCAAGCACATGCACAGGTAATTAGTTTTCTTATGAATGACTTACCTGCACAGATAGTCAAGGCAAGACTCAACCCTCCCCAATGGCTTTCATGTATAAATATTCACAGGTATTTTCCCCCATTTTAAAGCTACAGCTGTATGCCATCTTTCATGCTGGACTATTCAGCATCCATTTTTAGCACCCTTAATTCTTATGGCATTTCCAGCCTTTCCAAGCCTACACTAAAGTGCTCATATGATATGTCACCCAATAAAAAGTGGTCAGATGGCTACACGTAAAACATTAAAAAACGGAAACACACTCATCCTTTAGGTTTGCCCTTACCTTGCCATATATAGCAAGATTACATTTCCTAAAGTACATTTTCAGCACATTTTATGAATACTTGCAGGATTCCACAACCGGTTGCAGAATCGCCGGTTTCTGAGGGGCACCTGGCTGAATGAAACAATTCGGCAGGTTAAATGTCTCTCCGAGTTTGGCTGCAATTCAATCGTGCGTGGCGGTTTGTTCCTGCCTGGACTCTCGCATATACCTGCCCGCCTTTATGCAGGGATCAGGACAAACACACCAGCCACGCTGCAGGACATAGAGTGGCGGTGCATATATTCAGATGGTAGTAGCAAGGAATGTGTGCATGTACGGATGTCTGTGCATGCATGTGTGTACAGACGCATGTGTGTGTGTGTGCGCGCGCGCACGCTGTGTGACCAGGAACACAGAAAGGTACACCTCTTATCTCTGATCTCTCTGTAATCTCCTTTTCTGTTTCTAATCTCCCTTATTGGCGCATGGTAGTAACCTGAAGCATCTGAACCGTCACCGTCACTGCCGTATGCGCGCTGTGGCTTACCCTGGGGGTCGGTGGCTCGGTGGCTCGCTGGTTCGGTGGGTGTTGTGGCGGAGGGTTAGTAGCGCCGCTGCCGCTGCCGCGGCAGGTCCGGGTGCTCTGTCCCAGCCCGGCAGCCTAGCGCGCGGTGCCGGAGCCCCCTCCCACCCCGCCCTCACCCCCATCCTCCCCTCCCCTCTGCGGCTCCCCCCACCCCCCCGCCCCGTATTACCATATGGAGGCCGAGTCCCTGCGAATCACAGCAGCAGCGGGCGGCATTTGAATAAGCCCCGCAACCCCGCGCAGACCCCAACTCCTCCGCAAGCAGCGTGCCCTGCACCCAGGGCCACCACTCCCGCCGGTAACCTGGCAGCGGCCGACACCTCCCCAAAGTGCTCTGGGCGCGCGGGAGAGAGGGTGCTGGGCCTCCCACTTGCTACTTTTATATTAACTTGACTGATAGGATCAGACAATAAATGGGGGGGAGACAGAGAGAGAGATACACACAGAGAGAGACGGGGTGGGGGGCGGGGAGAGAAGAGGGGAAGAGGATAAGGGAAAGGAAAGAGGAGAGGCTCTGTGGCTGGCTGGGGGATGGGGGTGAGGAAGACAGAGGCTAAGGAAAGGGGGAGACAGCGGGGAAAGGAGCCCAAAGGGTTGAGTGAAAGAGAGAGTAAAATGGGGAGGGAGTGGGGAAACGATGGGAGGGGGAGAGATACCCAAATATCTGAATTTGGACTTTCCAAGCTAAAAATACCACCTCACTGAACTTCGAAACCTCCAATTAGACACGTGTTTCTCCCCCCCTCCCACGTCACCGAATGATTAATTTGCCGTCTCAATCAGAAATAATAATTTAGAATTGTATAACAGATATAGAATTTAAGGGAAAGGAGCCAATTTTGTGAAACACAGCAAAAGGCATGACATTTAAAGATGATGTTGGCCACGTCACGTTAAACAACTAAAGCTTGCCTCGAGGACTCAGGCACTGGTCTAGCCTTGTCCTCCGAGACTGCGAGACCGAGGCCCCGAGTCAGGAACAAGCTGTGTTCCGAAATATTTTGGACTTTTCTTTCTTCCTCTTTGATATTTGATTGTTACATTTTTCTTCTTCAGAATTGATTACGTTTACCGAAAAATACAGATAAAGGGTGGGTCTGGTTTTTTTTTTTTCTGCAAAATATCCCCACATTTTTACTGAAGATATGATTTTAAACGTTAGTTTAAATACATAGCCAGTTCCGTTTTGCATACTAACTCTTTCAATAACTCGAGGTTCTGAATTTAGCGTTTTCAATGCGGTCTCCCTTCCCTATCTTCAAACGGAGCAGTGATTTCCCTGTACAAAACAGAGTATAATAAAATCTCCAGTCACCTATAGGATGTACCCATTGTAAATCTCTCTCTCGGTATTCATAAGCCAAACCACCTCCTTTTGAGACACACAAAAAGAACGCTTCTGATTAATAATCTCTTACGCGGCACACTGAGGCCGAAGGCAGGGAGCCGCAGGACGCCAGAGAAGGGCGCAGAATTCTCAATACCTAGAATTTCAATACAGATCCCAAAGACGTGCTAACTGCTAGGTTTCCCAAAGGGAATAATACTTGGCAAGCAATGTTTTCGGGGAAGACAACCACATCCAAATACTGAGTCCTTCCTGGGCCGGGGGAGGGGGGCGGTCGCGGTTACCCAGCATTTCTGCGTGCAGACGTGTGTACAAGATGGTATGTAGCTCACGTATGTGGCCAGGCCCAGGTTGCTTTCTTTTCTTTTTTTTTCCTTCTTATTTTTATTTATTTATTTTTTTGAGACAGGAAATTGAAACCAATCCACTCTATCTGTGGCTAGCTCCCACGAAGTTGGGATTTCAACCTCTTGTTTATTGTTAAAGCCAGTGTGGAGCCCCGGGTGAATGCCCCGGCTCGGGATTTTCCCGGGATGCTCCCAGTGCCCGGTCGCTGCCCACGGCACGTGAAAAGAAGAGAAAGGAGGTAGAGTTGGTGGCTTCGAGCCGCTTCCGTCGGGATCCCGCGCTTCACCCCAACACAGCCTTCTCTTTTTTCTCTCCCCGAAGGCGCTCCCTTAGGCCGGCCAGTGTCGCTGCAGTGGTGGCCAGGTGAGCCAGGGGACGGTCTCGGGGGACAGCGGCCCTCTCCCGGGGGGCTCTGGTGGCTTGGGAACCCGCCGGGCGTGGAAGGCTGAGTGGCACGGGGGGCCAGCGCGGGGCTCCTGGCCCCGGCCAGCAGGGGAACAGCGACACCTACTGGCCGCACGGCCACCGCGTCGAGGCCGTCGGGGCGGCCCTGGGCCGGGGGTGCCCGCCTGTGTGGACTTGAGAGACCCCAGGACCCTGCGCCCAAGGCTCGGCCCGCCCCTCTAGGCCTCGCCTACCCCGGGGAAGGCAAAGCCTCCGCTTCTAGAGACCCCCGAGGGGGACTGGAGGACGGGACTGAACTCTTGCGCGGGCACGCACGCCCTCCAGCCCGAGGCTCTTCTGGGGAACCGGAGGGACCCGCAGACGCCGTTGGCCACCGTCTCCTGGTTTTATGAAAGACCCAGGCGGAGGTTGGAACCCTGACCTCTTTGGGTTCATGACCCAGGCCTCTTGTCCACCACCCCCATTTCAGCGCTGACTAAAGATGATATCTTTACAAATTAGGAACCGGGGAGACTTCATTATCCTCCCTTAAGAGGGGAAATGTGCGGGTCAATGACACAGCCTCACACGCAGTGGCCGGCGCCAGGCACGCGGCCCGCCCGAGCCCTGCTGCTCGCCGGCATCGGGCACCTTGAGCGCGCCCCCGCCGCCGCCGAGATTGGGGTTTGGTAGCTTTCCTTTAAGAAATACAATCTTCTTAATTACACCGGAAGTAAAGGCAAATTTGGGGTGATGATGATATTTTCGAGACCTAAGGGTACATATAGATCCTGCTAATAAATGCTTCGATTGTTGTCTTCGGTTGGGAAAAATAAGAGAGGGTGCCAAGGGATGGCGAGGCCCTAGGAAAACCTAGACAGGATAAGGATGGAAAAAAGCCAATTCGTGGATTCCAGATTTAATTTCTCTTATCAATCTTTTCTGTTCAAGCAAATATCCATTTCATATGAAAAGGAGATGTAGGTGGTCCCAGCAGGGGATGGAGGAAGGAGGGGTCTCAGCCTCCCGCCACCCCCCAACGCCTCTGTTTCCCGTGTTAGCTTGAGGCTTACCTGGGCCTAAGAAACCTGACCGAGTGTGATGAGGGTGTTAACTGCTTGAATATTAAAATATATTCCTTCTCCTAGAAAGATTGGGGTATTTGAACTGATTTGAATCGTTGAGATTTTCCATTTGAAATATGAGTCATCATTAAAAATCTCAGAATTAAAAAAACTTTTCATTGAATGTTCGAGTTCATCTTGAAAATTATTTTCCTTTGGAACTAGAGTCTGAAGTGTTTTGAGGAAAAGGGGAAGGGGGAGTCCTGTTAGGGCTACATTTTTGTCTGCATTCCCTACAATTGCAAAAGTCTTGCTAATTCTGTTTTGTTTAAATAAAATTGGAATCTCTTAATGCCCCTAAAGTCAAGAGTTTTAAATCAATTCTCTTCCTCTTTTATTAAAAAAAAAAAAATCTCTAAAATGCTCAAGAAACCTGCTCCTCAACTCAGTTTTGCAAGTGTTTGTTCCTTTTTTTCTTTTCCTGCAAGTGTATCGCATGTGTTCCGGTAATATATGAATTCACATCCCAGAGCAGGCTCTTAGCAGTTTGTATGATGTACAAATAAGCCTGTATTCCTAATAATGAATAAAATCAAGCTATATCCTAATGGCATTTCTCTCAATGAATCCTGCACCCCACTGCATATCAGAGTCAACTTTCTCCTTATAAAATGGAAATCTTCATAGGAAAAGAAAATGATGCCAGAAAATTTAAATTACACTGGGCACACCACAAGTATCCATCAGCCAAACCCAGTTCAGAGGTGTCTTTGAGTATTGAAAGCATCTTGAAAAATGCAGGGGTTGAAATTTTTTCCTTTCTTGGGCAGCATTATGTTTCTAAGATGTAGCTTTAATTGTAACTGGAAAATCTTAGCTTAAATGGGTTCTCCTTGTTGCTTAATATTCTTTGGTCTTATTGATTCTAAAAGTTGTTGATTTAGCATTAAAAAAAATAGAAAAACATAATTTAAATGTCAAAAATGGTGGAATTTCTCTGTATACCTAATCACCCTGCCCAAGCATAAGCACATTAAACCACTAATTAAAGGAATGTTTCTTGATTTAGAACAGAAAATTAGGCCAGTGAAATCGTTTCTTATTCCACAAGAAATATAAATATATACATATTATTATATTATTTGTAACATAATATATATATATATCCATGGTTGTTATGTGATGTGTTTCTGAAGCAAGGGTGGAGACCAGGTTTCTCATTCTGTTTAGATCTTCCTTAATATATTTCTTTCTTAATTCCTTTTATTTAGCAAGAAAATTAAGGAATGAAGACAGGCTAGACTGTCATTAGACTGTGTCTGTGTTCCTTTGTCACACCTGCCCTCCCTCTGGGCTCGACTGGGAGGGTGTGTATGCGTGTGTGCGTGTGTGTGAGTGTGTGTGTGTACTTCCTTTCCTGCTCATTGAGGAACAGGAAGGAAGGAAGGGATTCAAAGATGGGAATACTGACCAGAAAGGCACATCATTGCATGTGAGAATGAGATGGATACATTTGAAACCTGGTAAATCCCAGCTAGATGGTTGTTATCTGGGGAGGGGGGACATGTGTGTGGTAGCTGGCAGGCTGATTGCACAAATCGCTTGGGGAGAGGGGAGAGGCTCCCTGCCTCTGGAGTGGCCTCCCTTTCAGCTTGCGGTGAAATCCGCAGGGGCTCAATGACGTTTGGCTTTGGGGAGTAGAGCTCCAAGGACACCTGTGTGCATCTGGTTGGAGACAGGGATGTGTCTGTGTCTGTATGTGTGTGCATGTGTGTAGGGATGAGTAGATGCTTCATCAAAATTCATTTGAAGAAATATCGGTCCTAAAATTCTGCCATGTCATCAATTGGGGTCAGGCACCAAGGTCACTAGCATATCCCAGGTTCACTCATAGACCGCAGCAAGATTATTGCTTTTGATGGGTACGAATATGGCTTCTTTCATGTCTTCGGTTCTTTATGGTCCTTCCTTAGAGTGGGGCGAGGCTCTAGCCTCTCCCTCCTCCCTTCTTGATCCCCGCAAACAAAACCATTCTACCACTTGAGCCATCTGCCGCAGGTGTAATGGATGGCAGGGGGCCGACCTAACCACACTTCAGTCTCTTCTAGGTCGTCACCGCTCTGCACCAAACAAATGAGTCCTGTTTCGCCACTAGGGTGCCGAGGTGGATGGTGGATGCCGGCCCCCGCCCCTGGCAGCGTTCAGCGCTTAGAAACCAGAGCCAGCTGACAACACACGAAACACACAGGCACAGAGAAAACGCCGAGCCAACGCGCGCTCCCTCTGCCCCCTCCCGCTGCTCTCTGTACACATGGAGGACACGTACACAGCCTTTACACATTTAAAAGCCCTCGCGACTCTCTCTGAATTCTTGGTTACTTATTACTGCCTTCTCCACTGCACTTAGCCCCTGGTGTGTGTGTGTGCGCGCGCGCGCTCGAATGTGCGTGTGTGTTTAAAATGCTTATTGGTAGGTCATCAGCAGCTGATCAGATATAGTAATCCAATAATCTTTTTGAATACATACAATTTTTCGTTAAAGGTGATTTTTTTTTAAGGAAAACTGTCAATTTCCTGCGCAAGTCTCGGGTTCCCGGTGTCAGTTCCA
The DNA here is from genome assembly GCF_057802395.1 of Ceratotherium simum simum. Lineage (NCBI taxonomy): Eukaryota > Metazoa > Chordata > Mammalia > Perissodactyla > Rhinocerotidae > Ceratotherium > Ceratotherium simum. The sequence continues at coordinate 79,341,269 of NC_141903.1, read as the reverse complement.
GGAACACGCAGCCCCCGCCTTGACAAACTTTCCCTTTCCAAGGTCTGAGCGAGGCCCAAATTGTCACTTCACGACAGAGCACAGGCTTATTTGCATGCAGGTGTGTAAAAGAAGGGAGCTGTGGGAACGCGCAGCATAGGGAGGGAAATTGGGCAGCTGGAAGCCTCCGGTAGTCTCTTGGAACCCTGGCAAGACGCACAGGGTGCCCCAGGGAAAGAGCGCGGTGTCCAACCTCCCAGGCGCTCAGCAGCCTCTTGGCCCCGGCCCTCCGGCTGGAGCCCTGCCCGCCGCCCCCCACCCCCGCCCGCGGCTCGCACCCCACCTCCATTTTCATCATTATTTGAGTAGCTGCAGGTAACGGTGCCCGTCTTTGCGGCCTGGGCTATGGGCAGAGGCTGGACCCTGCCAGGAATCGAACTCCGCTGCCCCCAGAGTACTTACCTCGAGCGAGGCTCTGGCAAATGGTGGCCCAGAAGCATCAAGTTTCCTCTCGCAGCCGTTGTGCCAGATTTCCCTTCCTGCCTGCCGCTCCCCTCGGCAGGCTCGCCTCCCTCTCTCTCCCCCCTCCACTCTCTCTCTCTCCCCCTCTCTGTCTCTCTGTCACACACGAGGATTACTTGTGACTTTTAGAGGCAAAAGCTTGCTTATTCAGAGGAGAGAGGGAGGGGAGTGGGAGAGGGCAGAGAGGCGGGAGGGAGGAGGGGAGGGAGAGAGAAGTAGAAGGGGATGGAGGATGAAGAGGAGGTGGAGAATCAGAGGTAGTGAAGGCGTAGGTGGAAGAGGAGGTGGAAGGGGAGGAGGTGGAGGGATGGGAGGGGTAGGGTGGAGTAACCGAAGATGGGCTGGGATGGGACGGCGAGGAATAAATTGCTCCCCACCCAGCTGCAGTGCGACGCCCCCAGCGTCCCGGGGGAGCCGGTGCGTCAGATCGCGGCTGGCCTAGGCGGGGCGGTACAAAAGCGCCGCGGGACCCCCTCCCCGGGCTTCCACCCCGGCAGACCGAGCGCCGGAGGCCGCTCCACGCTCGCGCTCGGACCGCAGAGGGCTCTCCTCCGCCCGGACGGGGTGGCTGTCTAGGGGTTCCAAGCTCCACGGAACTTTGATTTCATTCCCGGGCGCCTGGCCATCCTCGCCTGCGTCTCAGACAAGAGCTGGAAGCCCGCGCAGCCCTCGCGCGTCCTCACCCTGGCCGCCGGCGCCCACCTTAGCCATAGCCCCTGGCGCGGGCGCCGCTCACCCGCGCGGCTTCCCCAAAGCCCAGACGCAGCCTCAGCCCCGCGTCTCTGTTCACATTTGGGGCACCCCCTCAGCTTGTTTTTACGGAAGTGTGTGTGTGTGTGTGTGTGTGTGCAGCGCGCACGCTCCAGGCTAGAAAGAAGGTGAAATCCTGGCACGAAAAAGTAGCTTCGGTCTCCTGCAGCTTGGAGCCCACGACCAAGTTCGATCATATCTAGTATTTGAGATTACAGTTCGAAGCGGGGACCAAGGCGGGAGCTCACGGGATCATTTCAACTGGGTTTCTATACAGCAAGGATTATTATTATTATTAAATACGAAAATAGGCTAAAAAAAAAAAAGAGTAGTTGCAGAGAAAGAAGGGGGGTATTTTAGCAATGGTCAGGAACAAAAAGTGGTTGAAATGGTTTTCTTGGACAAGAGCATCCACGATGGATAAAGGTGGAAGCCTCAGCCTGGTAGAAAATCGATTCATTACGTGACGGGATTAAAAAATAGGAGCATGCTTTTCACCATAGACGACCCATTAGTTCTCTGTTAAATGCTTTAAGCCAGCCCCGTGGAATGATTACATGGCAGCCTTTAATGTACAGACACAGGGATACTACAGAGGGTGTGCACAAGCGTTTATAGAACTCTCTGTGTACACATACACACACATTTATAAAGAGAAAAAGTTTGAACACCAACGCCCTGAACTCATAAACACGTATATTTTCTCCAACAACTATCCCTTAAATATGGTAATTTTCTCTGCATTTCCTTGCTGACCTGTACATGCGACATTATAGTTATACAGTAGGCTACCAGGATCGACATAATTCTGCTTACATTTATCGTGGATGGCACGTCATAAAATGCCAGAGGGGGAGGGGAAAACTTGAGGGGCGGGGAGAACAAGGCTTTTATTAACAATTATATTCTCCCATAGCAGTTTAATTTAAATAAACAGCAATGATGTCACGGTAACCATCCTCCTTCTCCCACTCCATTGAAATCACTGGATGGTTTGGTGAACAATGCATTTGTATATTTAGTTAAGGGATTATTATTGCTATAGAGTTATAGATCTATCCTGTGGCATAAAAAAATCTCTGAACATTAAATTGTTGAACATTTGGCATGTTTTAGAACCCGTTTACCTGCCAAATCTTGTTCCAGAATAAGGGTGATAAAATGTTGCTAGTTTGTGCCCACCATAGTTTTGCAGGAAAAGGAAACAAACGAAGTTGTTCTTTGAAAATTTTGTTAGTTGTAGGGCAAATAAAAATATTTCCCTTCAGCACAACGAGCCAGTGTGCAATCTATTAAATGAGGACCATATTTTACCAATCCGAAGTGGAGTTTAAAAAATTCTTTTGGAAAGCGGTGACAAGAGAGGAAGTAGGAAGCACGTAGACCCCAATCCAGCCTGCACTCGTGGGTCGCTGTGCCAGGAACGCACGCCCAGCGCACATCGGCACCCCAGTCCTCGCACATCCGCGCGGTTTGAAGCTCGGTTTCTGAGGATCACAGTGAAGTCTCCGTGGACCAGCCACACGTTTAGACATGGGTATTTGTATAAGGGCAACGTTCAGGCTATAGCACAAAGGCATGGTGGAGACAGAATTCATTTTTTTCATTATTTAACAATTGCTTAATAATTAAACTGCTCTGCTTATTTTTTTAGAGAATTTTCCTCCTTCTTTGAAATTATTAGCCAGTGTTTGCTTGTAATGAGGCCTCAGGATTGGGTTCTCCGGGGAGGGGGAGGGGGCTCAACACGGTGCAGCTTTGAGGTACAGAACAATTAACGTAAAAGAAAGTAATTGATTATCTGATAGGTAGGAAAGGACAAAAGAAACTTTGGATATTTGAATAGGGCTTTGCTGTTGGCAAAACTTTTCTTCTTTATATTTTAAACAGTCAGCTTTATAAATTACATTGTTTTTTTTTTTTCTTTTAAATCATCCACAACCTCAGAGATTTTGTCTTCCTTACTAGCAAAATGCCTCCCAAGGCTCGAATTAGACGCCAAGTAACCACTGGTGCCCCAATGATGTGCGGCCTGCCCCTTTCGAAGGTTTGGGATCCTTTTCGAGGACTCAAGGAAAACCCCCACACGGAAACTGGTTCAGTGGTGAACACACTGAGGAGTTTGCTTTAAGTTTATCAGTTTTTTAAGCACCACATAATTAGACAGGAAAGGTAACTTGAAAACACAACCTGATTCTGGGTGAAATCATTTTGTCCTTTTGGCATGAAAACGTACTGGTATCTCCAAGTTCCACCCAGGAACAGAGGGCTGCATGTCAGGGCTGGTCCCTACCCAGATCACTACAGGATCTTCAGCTGGCAGATGAGATCCAGCAAATGGGATTCATGAAGAAACTCATGTGTATTTCAAAAAAAGGGGGGTAGGGTGGGGGTGCTGCTTCCTGATTCTTTTTGCTGAGAGCTCCTGCGATAACCATCAATGGCTTCCACAGCACCACAGAAAGCAACAATTCACTACTAAACAGTTTTGACCATGACATATTTTATGGGGCTAGTTCAAACTTTGTTGAAAAAATCCCCCCACAGACATTACTCTTCTCCCTGCTTATCTTTTACAACATTTTTAAAAACCTCATCTGTAGATAGTCAATGCTGGGGTTGTGCTACAGTTAACACAGAGATATGGGGGCACTTCAAGGTCATGTAACTATCAGTGTAAAGGGTCTGCCAGCTTTACCTGGCAGCTTTACCTGGCAGCTTTACCTCTGTAAATGGGAGCTGCTCCAGAGAGAGACACGTTGGTATTTGTGTACTTGTAACTCAAGTCTGTATAAGTGTGAGTTTGTGGCTGAATTCATCAGTCCGAATTAAGAAGTTGGGGTCCACGCCCAAATCTCCTGTAAGCAACTACTTGGACACCCAGCCCCTGGCCACTGTCTTCGTAGTTATTGTCATAACTCTCCCCGCCTTTCCTTCTCCCCTTCATATCACCTTTAATAATATGAATTAGTCCTTTCGGGACTAACTGCAGAGATCCAAATTTAGCCTTCGAATTGGTCACTTAAACATTATTCTCTATTTTATCATTCAAAATTAAGCCCACTCCTCAAAATTGAGCATTTGGCTCTTTAAGCCTCAAACTTTTCCTTAGATCTCTAAGGGTTCAAACTCAGCACTTGGCGTCGAATTCCAAGAAGGCAACTGTTTGGTGTCCACAAGTAAACTGAAGGTTTGGAGAGGGAGATGCCAGGATTCCTAAATTTTCTTTCGTTTCTGCCTAATAAAATGGAGGCTGACAGTATATGAAATCCCCTTCTATTGTTTACCAAAATTGATAAAGTGTTTTAAAAATTCTAATTGGGCATGAGTCCCGTGGTCGTGCATCTTAGAAAGATGTACGACCCGAACTGGCTTTCTTTGCTTGATTTTTAGAGACCTGCGCCCGCCGAGGGGGCTCCCAGTAAGGCTACCGGGATGAAGGCGGGGCTCCCTGTTGCCTGCGAAGGTATTTTACCTAGAATCTCCTGATTGTGCGTCCTAACTCACACTCAGCCACACTCGCAGGGGGATTGGTAGGTTAATAAAAGGCAGATAGTCTTGGAGTAGAACCCCACAGTTTGTACCAGAGGGACTTTGGCCAGAAAACAGAAAGCGAGCAGGGACGATCCCCTCCACGCCCCTCGCGACTGGACTCCAGGCCACCTGCGGCTGCGGCGGGCGACCTCAGGTGAGCGTCCCCGGGCCAGCCTGGGGCCCCTCTCCAGGAGCGCTTCGACCTGGGCCGCCGTTCAGCTTGGTCTTTTCCTGCAAAAACATCTGCTGCGGCGGATCAAGTACACCTGACACCAGATGTAGTCAACAGAAAAAGGAAAAGAAAAGAAAAGAAAAGAGAAAACCCCACCCTCCTTAATTCCGTTTGGTAAGAGCCGGGGCTGCCAAATCCATTACATAATGCCAGCTCGAGCTGACACCTGTGCGGGTGCAGGGGCGAGATCGGGTTCCGGCGGCGGCTCGGGCCTGGACCGCGGGCTCGGCGGCGCCGGCAGAAGGCCAAGGGGAAGAGGAACGAATTTCGGGCTGGAGGGCGGCGCCTCGGTCCGAAGGGGAAGGTGGGGGCTGAATCTCCAGGGGAACCTTCAAGGGTGGTTCCCCGGCACCTCGGAGACGCGAAAAATGAAAGCCGCGGTTTCGAGGTTCCAGAGCCCTCTCTGGGGACATCCGACGTCCCTCCCTGCTCGCGCTGGGATGGGCTCCCTGGGGCGCCCCCTCCGGCCGCGTAAGGGCGGGCTACTCACCTGCTGCGGGGCCTCCGGGAGCCTCACTCCCCGCCCGCGCCCGCCTCCGGGGCGCTATCGATGCCGACCTTGGAGGTACCCACGGCATGGCCTGATAGGATGCCCCTTGCCCCTGAAGGCGGACAGTGGCTTCATTAATCTGCCATCATTAAAGCAACCCAAGAGAAGTCCTATCCCGCAGTGAGGGAGCGTCAGTTTGCTTACAACTGAGCGGTTTGGGCAAACGGTGGTTAACGCACCGAAATCTCGCTCTCCCAAAGACCTGAACGTCCAGATCTTTGGGGTCTGTACCACTGACTCCGCGAAAAAAAGGTCAGTCCTCAAACTGTTGAGATGTCCACAGTCCCGGTCCCCAAGCCTCCTGCTCCCCGGCTAAGGCGAAAGACCTCGGACTGTGTCAACTCCTCTGTCAGAACCCGTGTTAATGTTTCCAAGACTTTTCTCCAAAAGAATTATGAGCTCCTCAGGCAACCCTTCCACCCACCAGGACACCGTGTCAAAGGAACTTGTCATGGCGGTTTACAAACATGAACTTCGGCAGTGCTGTTGGAATAAACCCGGGCTTCGTCTCATGCAGTTCACAGGGATTTAGTTGAGGCCCTGGAGACATGACTCAGTCTCCCCAGTCCATAGTGGAAAATGCTTTTTGGGCTTTGGTTGGGGGGAAAAAAAAAGCTAGACCTCAAGCTCCGTGTGGATCTTTTAAAAACAAAACAAAACCACGCACACTCAGTAAGAGGCAGGGACCCTCCCTGGACCTTTGCAGGCATCCCCTTCCTCGCGGGTTAAAATTCACCGGGGACGATTTCCCGGCGTCCTTCTCAACCATCTCCCCCCCTTCCCCAGACCACATCAATAGGCATGAGACACGTCTTCGTTTCTTTTCTTTCCTCTACCAATTTCAAAGACATTTGGGCATTTTTTTGTACTCCACACCCTAAATAAATATTCTTTTACGTTCGTGTGCGCCTAGGACGGTGTGCACGTGGGCCCCTCTCCCCCATGGCTACCGAGTTGGAGAAATCCGCCCCGAAGACCAGTGTGCTGGAGGGGCCAGAACACGCCGCCCAGCCTCCGAAAGCTGGAGCGCAGAGCCGGGCCCCGCGGAACCTGCGCTCGCAGAGAACGTTATCTTCACAGCAATCCAGCAAGCCCCACCGAACAAAAGTTAAAGCGTGATGGCACTATACCTTGCCCCGGGTTACTCAGGCGCCTGTCTCCCATTTTGGACATGCTGGAAGTGTTGGGTTTGGGGAGGTTTGCTTTGGCTGGGTTTGGGTTGCCTATATAAGCCCTGCTGGTGTACTGTACCGAGGAACGCGCCTTGATGGACTCGGGTGTTAATTAACGCGCGGCTAATTTGAGCTCAAGGAGCTGCAGGCTGCCGGCCGCGCCGCAAGCCGCGAGGGGCCAGTGACCTCTAGTGGACACGAAGGGATATGCAGCTCGGGCGAGTCGGCAGGCGCGGCTGGTAGTCGAGAAAACTTCTGCCCGCGCGGATGCCTGGAGTCTCCTCTGCACCCAGTGACAGCGAGGGACACGAGTCCCTAATTTAAGGGGGAAAGGCCCCTCAGCAAGTGATGTCGAGCAAGGGCCTTAGCTCTTCTGATGTATTTGAAACCTAAACCCAACGCTTTTTTTTTTTTAAACACAAATCAGTATTTACCATTCTTTTCAGCGAGAGAGCGAGAGCGAATGGAATGCGTTTGAGAAGCGAGCTTCAAGAACTTTGGTTTGTGAATCTAGTGGAAAGCAGGGCTTTCAAAGCTCGGGGGTCTCCAGCCAGTCAAGGAAAGGAGTTGGAATGTGCTTCTGTTAAAAAAGTTCATCAGAACTCCTGTGACCTATCTTTGATTTAAAGAATAAAATATAGGACACTTAGTTGGCTCAAGAGGAAAGCGAGAGAAGAAACGATGTGTTGAGCAGCTCAGATGCCTGAGTTCACATCCCTCAGGCAAATAAGGACACAGCCAGAAAAATACTGGTAACAACACAAAAGAGACTTTTCACCTAATAAACAAAAAGGCCAGGAGGATAAAATGACCTCTTCCCCCCCCTCCCCCCCCCTTTATTTCATCAGTTAGCTAAACTAGCGCAGAAGTTGTTTTGAAAAAGATCGTCCCGGCGCTGCGTGCGTCAAAAGCAAAACATGGACCACGGCAATTCAGACGGAATGCCCCTTTTTTGAACAGATAGAATTCTGCGTTTTCTCCTTCCCCATTCCGCACATCGCAGCGGAATGCAGAAGCTGGCGAGGCCCCAATAAAAACCCACGACCCGGCGCCTCGGAGCTCGGGGTCCGCCGTCTGGCAGTGGCTGAGCTGACCTAGCAGACCGCGGTGCCTGCCTGGGCCCTTGCTCCCGGGTCCTGCCCTCAGGGCATTGAGGATTTCTTAGTCTCCTGTCCTCACAAGCACTCTTCCCCCGAGGGCCGAGGGCCGAATTCCCAGCCGCTCGCAGCGAGAACGTGGAGCTGATCTTCTCCCTGGGGGTAGCCTCCAGCGGGTCGTGGGCCCTCCTCCCGCTGTGCCAGGCTGTTCAGCGGGTACCTGAATCTGTCCTTATGGGCTGAGGGGTGGATATAGGGAACCCCGAGGTATTTCCTCTCCCCAAACCTTGGGCTCAACCGCTTGGGGCTGGTTTCACACCGCCCGGGACTGAGGATACGCGCCTGGAGCGCAGTGGTCGGGTTGTGCCGGCACGTATCGCAGGAAGCGCGTCTGGGGCCCTAGGTCAGGGGGCAGCAGCGTCAGGGAGGGACAGCGGGGTCAGAGGGACAGTCACCCCTGGTGGACAATATACAGTTTGGACTCCGGGGGAAGGAAGAGCAGAACTGGGCGCTGGGCGGGTGAGGAGGGTAGTGTTATTTCTCCAAACTTTCCCTCTCCCCTTGGCGCCTTCGGAAATGTCCTGGAAGTAAATCGCAGAGGCCGGGAGGCTGCGGAAGGAGCAAGGCCTCGCCCTGCGCGGCTGCGGCCGGGTTTCCTAGTGGACTCTGGGCATGGGGGGGGCTCAGCTCCGCCGAGAGAGGGAGCTCCCACCTCGTCCTTTCCCGGCCGGAGACGTTGAGTGTCCCCTGTGAACTGGTCCCTGTGAATGGGACGGTCCAGAGTCGGAAGTCAGGCACTGGGTGCCGGAGTGGCTACCCTCAGAGCAAGGCTGTCAGATTGCAGTGCGGGGCGGGGGGAAAACTGTACCCCACCACGGCGAGGAATGCGCGACGAAAATGAACCCACGGGGACCGAAAATTTCAAAGAACTGTATTTCACTGCAGACTAAAGACGAAGGATTGCGAGCTGCTTAAGTGAAATGCGAGCATTTTAAGTCCCAATATAAAATATCTATTACAGCAAAAATGCAATAATAAAGTAATAGATTTTAACAGATAAAAGCGAATTGTAATGACTTAAGAAATGATCTCTTCAGTAAAGTAACCAGGAAACAAAACAATTTTCAACTTTAAAACGCCAAGACGCGACCTGCACTGCAACAATACATCGGGTGGTAGGCGTTTTCCTCAACCTCCCCTCCACCGCGCCACAGCAGTTTCTTATAGCCTTAGGGTAAAAAAAAAAAAAAAAAAAACCATCGACTTCGGAATCAAATAAGAAAAAACTTGTAGCTCCCCAGGCAAAGATCGACTCGCGTTCCTGCCCCCCGTGCTTAACCTCCGTGCCCCCGGGAAGTGGCGCGAAGCACTCCTGGCACCACTTGGGGCGCACAGAGCGGAGCTACCGCCCGTTGGCCAGGCGACCGCACAGCAGGGGCCAGAGATGGGGAGCTATAACTAGTTGCGAGCTGTCTCCAAGCCTGAGTCCTGCCTGGCTTGGGCCCTTGTAAGATTGGGGACTTACCTTTGGCCACGTAGCAGCCCTTTTCACCCCGTCATCAGAGGCAAAGCGAGCGCTCCCCTCCCTGTAATCCGGGACTTACCGAGGGCAGACCCGAGCCCCCCAGGCTCCCGGGGGTCCCGTCTCAGGCCCCAGCGTGCCAGTTTCACCTTTGTTTGTGGCGCTCACAGCAGCCTTCCTCAGCCAACTTCTAAGTGGGCGCCCATGAGATACAGCCCCACGCTTATCCTGAAGAGTCAAAATAGCGAGCTTCGGGCGCTCGGCGTGGCCCTGGCACCCCAGGCCACTATACCAGGCCCTGGCACGTCTCTACGAGGATAGAGGCGACGGGGCTTATTTCCCAGATTACAATATCCAAAAGCTCGGCACTGCTCTTAAAGGGTTCACCCTCTTCTCAAATGGCTCATGTTCAGGCTCTTTTCCCAAAAAGATGTAGAAAAGACTGGACTTGAATAGCTGGCCAACTTGAAGTTGGCCCGTAGAACCTCTAAGAACCTGGCCCCCGAGTGGCCTTCATCTCTCTCTCGTCCTCCCCCCCCATTCTGGCCGCTGGTGGGGTTGGAACGACTCAAAGGCGGGGCGGTCCCCAACTCCCCAACTCCGGGGCGTCCTCCTTCTGTCCCGCCGGGAATCGGAGCGACAATCTCTCCCAAACAGTTTATTTGAGAAATTTGCACGCACACACACACAAAAATCTAGAGTCCGGGATAATGGGTGACGTGCGGCCTTGGAGACGGTGTCGCAGGCTCAGGGCGCCCAAGGCCTGGGTAGCCCCAGGGCCAAAAAGCCAGCGGGCGACCCGGCCCTGAGCCCGCAGCCGCGCCGGAGCGCTGCGCAAGGATTGTGCTGGATCCTTCACCCGAATCCCGGGTATTACATCTCTTTCTTGGCTAGAGTTATAGATTTCCTATGTGGCGCGAATTAGAAAATAAATTTGGGCTATTTAGCTATTCCATGTAAAAAAAGAACCTGAAAAGCCCCATGCTCTTTTTCTCTCTCGTCTTTTTCCTATTTTTCTTTTTCTCAAATTGCAACATTTTAGCGCCTGGGTGGCGGGTAGGGAGGAGGGCCGGCAGGAGGACTGAGGCGTAGGACCCGAGGTCTGAAAGTGAATTTTTCACTACCTGTTTTACCCTCAATGTCTCATTCCATCTCAAATGATGACGACGACGACGACGATAATCTGAGCGGTAATAGAATATGTTGCTGCTCCTCCGCGCAGTTTGGGGAAATCTTGGGAATCAAATCGCATGAACTAGACTCCTGTTCTGAAACTTGTGAATGAGGGAGGAGGCGGATACCGAGTGCCTTGCTCTGCGCCCTCGGAACCCCTGTGAACAGCCTCAGGAACTTCTGAGAGCATTTCGCCCCCATCCCAGCGCTGCCACCCGCACTGACCCGCCAACTTCGTCCTGTTCCATTTCCTCTCCGGGCTGTTTTCCGCCGGTCTCTGGAGTTGCTGTTGCTGGAGACACCCGGAGTGGAACTCACAGTGCGGTCAGAGACCTTCTAGGACGCCCCAGGGGGAGGCTGAGCTTTGGGCTGAGCCTCGGCAGATGCAGATTTTGGAGCTTGGGCGGGGCGCTGAGGACTCTACAAGCCTCGGGACTAGGGCGCCTGGGTCACGAGAAGGGTCCGGCGGCTCTCCAGCAAAGGCGAGGCCCTGCGAGGGGGAGTGACAATCTACTCTCGGCCTCAGTTTCCCCATCTGCTTTAGATGAACTTTAAAGAGGCTTATTTTAAAAATGGTTCTCCCACCCCGTATATCTTTTGTCCCCCCCCAAAACATCGTAAATCTTTTTTTCAGGGTTAATTTAAAAGAACCACAAAACCATGCATAAGACTGAATTTACCTGCCCACATATTTTTGTTGATGGAAAAACTTTTTTTTCTACTTCTGTTGATTTTGTAAAAATACATAGATCTGGAAAGTATTTGGCTTATGAGCTAAGTCATGTAGTTACTGTTTATTTAATAATTTTAAATCACTAAGAGTTGAGCTAAATGCTTTATTTTTCTCTCATTGTCTCACAACAACCATGTAAGATAGTTTTTTCTTCTCTCTCTTCCTCCTTTCCTTTCAATCTGAAAACTGCAGTGCAGAGATATTAAATGACTTTCACAAAGATACAGGGCTGGTAAGTGGCAGAGGCAGAGTCTGAACACATCTACTGGACCCCTAAGTGGAAGCTCTTAGCAGAGGTGAGCAGGGTTTTCAGGTGAGGCCATATTCCTCCAGGACCCTCCAACCTGCGGTTCTTGGTTTCCCATTAAATGGGACAGCTGCGGTTGAGAAGCAGAAGTAGAAGCCGTGCACAGCTAAGATGGAGCTGACTTCCAGTGCAGGACACTTGAAACAGGCTTGCATTCCCCCTCTATTCAATGCTCTTCACAGGGGCAGATTAAACCCTGCCTGATGTTATTCTGGCCCTCTCTGTCTCTTCTTGGTCATTCCTCAGACCTCTGAAAGAAACCCAAACAAGCTCTCCTTGGTGGTTTATTTTTAAAATTCGAGGTTAGAATTATGGAAGACGTAATGGAATGATATAAAGAGGGAAATCAAGTACCAGGAATAAAAATTATAAAGGAGTTAGTCCCTCAAAGCTTGTTGGTAATAATGCCAACACAGAGAGAAAATTAAGTAATAGTTTAACCAAAGGTCATGGTTTTTTAAAAAATTACTTTTAATGTTATTGGTTCTGATGTGAAGAATCATCGTATTCAAAGGGTTTTTTATTTTGTATTTAATATATCTATGTATTTTATGTATCTCATTTAAGCAAAATCAGATAAAATCATAGAGATTTACCCTCTATACATTATGATGTGATAATAAGTTAAATTTAAAAATTTTTAAATAATTCTGTCAAATATGCATGCTAAGTATTCATCTGGGGTGATTGTAAACTTACTTGAATAAAGTCACTTCCTACAATGTATTTGGATTTTCTTCTCTTTTTCCTCTTTTTTCTTTTCCTTCTCTATCTCTTTCTCATCCTTTTTTCCCTCCTCCTTCTCCTTTTTCCCCTCTGCTTCCTCCCTTCCTTTTTGTCCTTGGAATCTATTTCTGAGACACACAAGAAAATGAGGCTCATTAGTTTAGTTTTTTCTTCCAATGGTATTTTTGAAAAAAAAAGTAAAAGAAATGTCATCTTCTGATTTACGAATTTGAATACCATTTCGGACTGTTGCAGGTATTCAGAACAATCTGTGCAATCCCAAAGAAGGTCTTCTGTGGTAGCTATTTTTTAAGATGTTGCTTTACAGTTACAATGGATTTACTATGAGGTTAACATTAAATTAAAATAGATGATACCATAATATTAAAAATTGAAATTTAAAGCTACCATTAGGATGTATTTAGCACTGAAAACACTTAAAATTAAGGAAAGCGCAAGGTCTTATAAGACACAATCAGCAGTAGACGCAGTCACAGCACACACACAAGGACAATGCAATTTATCATGGCCCTGGAACACATTTGCTTTGCAGTCTCATATATTTTAGTGCAGCAAGGAAACATTTGTACTTTTATATAAAAATACTCTAGAACTGCTATTTAGGATGGGTGGAATTTTGAGGGTAAAATAACTTTGTCTTCGTATGGAGCTTTTTCTGCTTTTCTCCTTCATCAACTAAACTTAGCTCTCCTTTCTTCTAGTCCTTTAGGGTTCTGCTCTTTGCCTCTCAAGGCAATGACTGGATCACATGATAAAATGAATCTATGCTAATGCATTGATGATTATAAATGCGTTAATGTACAAAGCCTAGGCCACAGTCTCTTCAAGCTTTCCAGTTCAGATGTAAATTCTAATGAATGTGTTTGGAAGGAACAATTTTGCTTTTGTTGTCTAACTTTAAGTGATGGCCGCATAGTCATACTACATAGGCTCGCTTTTCTAAGGCTAGCCTGTCTTCATGCTTAAACTCATCTGTGCAATTATGGAGAAAGCCCATTAGGGAAAGAACTGGAACATACATCTCGGAATATAAGACTGCTGAGTAAAAAAATGGCAAAGACAGAATAAGTTTAAACAATTTGCAAGACCAGTGTCTAACTCTTAGATATTAATTTTCAAAGAGCTTTCAATGACAATTTAAAATATTGGGCTTGTGTTAGAAAGTAGACTACCCTCATCCTATGTTAAAACCACATTGACTTTCCTGTCTCCAGAACACTTTCCTCACAGTCTTTACAATTGCTGTTCCCCATGCCTGGAACACTTCCCCCAGAAATTAACACGGCTGCAACCTTCTCATTGCATTCTCAGGAAGCATCTCCAGCCAGACCTACTACCACATCAGTCTTTCTCTGTCACATTCATGCTTTTAAAATAAATCTATAACACTCTGAAAGGGCTTTGTTTCCATATTTGTTTACACTTTTTTTGGAGTCTTTCTCTTTACTAGAATATCAACTTGAAGAGGTCAGAGACTTTGCCTCATGCCTCTACCTTACTTAACACATGACAGATACTCAGTAAATATTAAATAAATGATTAAATATGTTTATCTGTAATGTGGATCATCTTTTGGATGTCTCTATCATTAGCCGTCGTTCCCTATAATATCCACAAAAAAAGTGCCTGCTTTGGTTTGCTTTTCACATAACACAATAAGTTTCCTCACCAGAAACTAAAATGGTGTGGGGGAAGGCAGAACCTGGTTTGGAAATTAATGCAGAGGCGTAGCCAATTGGAAAGAATACTTATTACCTACGCCATGTCTCCAGAGGTCAATTTCCCGGAGGCGAGCAATCATGTTGCATATAGATTATACAGAATATCAAGAATATATAGACTGTTGAATACTTGCATTCATTTATTCTTTAATTCAGCAAACATCCGTAGAATGGCTACTCTATGGTTGGTGCTGTGCATACAAAGACAATTGATGTGGTTCCTTCCCTGACAGAGTAGAACAGGGCAGTAATAGTTGCTATCCTTTTAGGCAAAACTACAAAGTCAGAGAAAACTAACTGAAGCACATCCAGTTCTTTCTCCATTTGCTTTCATTTCTCCCCTTCTTTAGGGACCCTTTGGATCTGGCTCCCCCCGTTCCTCAATCATTTGTAGGAAAGTATTTGATAAAGTTTCATACTGAAGTGTGAAAGGTTTACACTGGCCATCTCCTAGAGACATGTACAATGTATCCAATTAGAAAGTAAAGGAAAAGCTCTCTAATTATGGACTTTCCAAACCAGAAAGGAGAAAGTGAAATTATTTTTAAAGCCAGTGTCCTTGAAATCGAGCTACCTAGGAAACTGCTTACTTTGCTTGTTAGTAAACTTTCAGAACTTAACATTGAACAACGGAAGGGTTTTTCTGTAAGATCTAATGGTTAAGACTCCATGGATATTTCTAAAACCAAGTAAAGGTTTCCTCAATGCTTTTCATTTCCAGGGAGGATATTGTTATTGTGCTCTCTTCTTCCTTTTCTCCCTCCCTTCCTCCTTTCATTTCTCCCTCTTACTATTCTCCTCACCATCTTCTTCCTGATCTTCCTCCTCCTCCTATTCCTTCCCCTTTCATCTTCTTCGTTCTAGCTCTCTCTCTCCTGGAAATCCAGAAGATATAGGAAATGCTGTAAAGAAGTTGCTTCTGCTAAAACCAACACCCCTTACCACAAAGCAGATGAATAAACACAGGGAAATACTATCTAAATGTTTCTGTAAGTTACCTGTAGCAAAGATGTATTATGGAGAAATAATAGTTGATTTTTACTAAGTTAATTTGTGCTCTTTTAATTAAAAATGTCATATAGACCCTTCATTAAGGACACTAAGAGGTGAGGAAACTAACCATTCAAATATATTTAAAATCGTAACTTCAAGGCTTGTCTTGGTCCCTTTGGGTTGCTCTAAAAATATACCACAGACTGGGTGACTTATAAACAACAGAAACTTGGTTCTCACAGTTCTGGACGCTGGGAAGTCCAAGATCAAGGCAGATTCAGTGTCTGGTGAGGGCCTGCTCCCTGGTTCATAGACTATGGTCTTTTCGCTATAACATCACAAAGCAGAAGTGGGGAGGGAGCTCTCTGGGATCTCTTCTATAAGAGCATGAATTTCATTCATGAGAGTTCTACCCTCATCGCCTAATCACCCCCTGAAGGCCCCACTTCCAAATTCCATTACATTGAAGATTAGGATTCAACATACAAACTTTAGGCGGACACAAACATTCAGTCTACAGCAGGTCTATCTCCTTTTCTTTAGATAATAGCTCTTTTCCTTGGAGGGTGATTTTATGACATCTCTCATTTGGGAAGATTGGTGATAGTAACATCTCTTTTCCATTAACACCTTTATCACCCTTAAACAGCACTCCTGATGCATTTTATTTTTCAAAACACGAGTTTGCAGAGAAACACAATGAAACAGATTTCTGAGCACTGTGGTCAATATTCAGACGATTTCTCCCTCTAATCTGCCAAGCAGACTATTCCTTTGCGTGTTTTCTTTCAAAGTCTGACACTGTATATACCCTAATCCTTTTAAGTATCTGGAATCTTGGGGGTTATAAGCCATTTGTTTTATTCAGACTTTGAAGATGAACAAACAGGCTGGGAAGGTTAGAGGAGGAGAGAGAGAAAGAGAGCTGGAGACTTTCAGGCCAGTGTGGCCAGGCGGTCAGGCAATGAGGGAATTGCTTGTGAGATGTGGGTGATTCTGGGGGTCTGTTCAGTTACAGCTCTCTTCCTTTGGCCCAACTAGGAAACTAGTTAGTGACAACAGCAGGGTCTGTCCTCAGCCTAGGGACTTGAATTATTCATTAGTCAAAAGTAAATTACCATTTAGAGGCAGGTGACACACATATTTTCTCGAACAATTATTATCACTAATCATCATTTTCCACAGTAATCTGTATGCTCTCATTATTAGCCCTTGATTTCTATGTAAATCCTTTTCATAAAACTGCCACAAGAGGGAAGTTGTTTTGTTGGCTCTCTTTACCTCCTGATATGTTTCTTGGCATTTTTGCACTCCTCATCTGGCACTTGATGGTTGGGTTTTCAGATTAGCCCGACTGTTGACATGCCCGGATAAAACATTCTTTCATTGAGCATATTGCATTTGTAGGGCAGGACACCTTCTTTCACCTTCTGCCATATTGTGCCCATATTTTTTTTTTATATCAATTGTCCAAACATTGACTCTCACATTTTCCCCTCTTTGATTTTCATTGTGCACCATATTTGACACTTTAACTACATTTACTAGTTGTCCATGCCTTGTCACAAAGACCGAAGCTGACACAGGCTTTGCCTAAACAGTTGCCTTGAATAAGCACATTTGCCATACGGATTTCCCCTTTGAATGCTGTAGAACATCTTGTATATTTTTGTGTCTCTTTTATTACATTTATATGGGTTCCGGGACTTAACTACTTGAAAAGAACAATCATTCTTTGTAACATTTATCTCATATCTCCTAGGTTCAATTTTTAAATGAACTTCAGAAAGGGTTCTTGAAATTAGCTAGTTCCTGGCAGCATGGGTTCCTGTCTGGATCATGAGGGAATGATGGAGATTTGCTTATAATTCTACTGGCTTGTAAATCTCCACCCTGATCCAATATAATATCTAAAATTCTTACCTTTAGAATGAACCTCATTACACTGGTGAGGGGACAGGCAGGAACCCTAAAAAGGATCAGTGCCTAATTCCCTGCATTTACAAGTTAGTTAAAGGTTATAGACTCAGCTCATCTCATTCAAGTCCTGGCTTCCTGATTGACCAACTGGGTGACTTTGTGGCAGGTTACTTAACCTCTCTTTGCCTCAATTTTTCTCACCTATAAAAAAGGTTTAATGATTGTGCCTACCTCACAAAGTTGTTGTGAGGATTCAATGAGTTAATAAATATAAAGCACTTAGTGTCTGGCATAGAGTAAGCGCTTGAATTGTGTAAGCTGTTATTATAATAATAATTATTATTATTATTATAGTGGCATGAATTTGTTTCTTGGAACAATAGAGAGTAGCGTCTTGGTGAAATGGACACAGACGTATAGGTTTTTATCCCCAGAAGTTGGGTAAGAATAGCCTGAAGCACAGGCATTTCTTGTAGAGAGCAGGCCTAGGTAGGGATCTCCAAGAGAAAGTGCTGGGTGGCCCCAACATCACAACATCATCACTGCCAAGTGCTTTGTGCCTGGCCCTTCCCAGGTGTTCAGGACAAGGATTCTGACTTAGCTCTCCCGTGAAACCTTGCCTATTACAGACTCAGAGGAGAGGGAGGTTTAGTGACTTGTACCTAAAGGCATTTTGTGGCCTTAACAGAGCTATGCTTTTCATTACCTCTTTCTGGAACCAATGCAATGATTACACATTCTGAATGGACATCTCCAATTGGTTTCCTGCATTAAAAAAATACTGTTTCAGTTGTGAGTTTTACCTCAAGGGTGGTTATACCAGGTTCTTGCCTGCCACATTTTTAATACGTGAAGCCTGTGTTCAGGCTCATTGTTGAGTCTCGTCATTTTGGTCGGAAGACATAACTGCAGTTCTACTACATGGTCTTGATGGTGTCTTTACATAAAATACAATTTTCTTAAACAAGGAACAGAAGCAGCTGCAAGATTAGTGATACCAAGACTGTAAAGTGAGGGTTTTAACTTCAAGACCTTTCCAAACAGTTATCTGTGTCACCACACACATGCGTGTGCGCACACACACAGACTTCAGAAATACAGGCGGAGGAAAACACAAGATAACATTCCACATTGTTATGGAGCTTCCAGAAACACGAATCCTAGGGACTCAATATTACATCAGCGTGGAACAGTGTCACAATATCCAGCCTGCCCCTCCTCCTTTTGACATTTCTGACGAAGAAAAGGAGCTCCCGCTGTTCACCCTGGCGCTGAAGGAGAGGAACGCGCGCTAGGTGTGCCCAAGGGGATTCACGTTGTAAGCTGGGTTAAAACAACTTCTCTGCCTCCACTTGGCAAATTAATTTTTCTATGTAAAATAAACACAACAGAAAAATATGTCATTCCAGGAGTGCAGTGTTTCACAGACCCCTAAATCATTGCCATCATGATTTAAAATTCAATTCTAGCTTGCTGAATTGAAAGAAGCTGGAAATAACCAGTTAGAAGAGGTATATAAATACAAAATCTAAACATAAGAAACAACAACAATACAGCCATTGACATACAGCAGGTAAGTTTTCCTTAATCTGATGCCTTTGTTTTTGGAAAAATGTTCCTCACTTAATTGAAGTAAAAGAAAATAACTTGTATATTGCACACTGAAAAGCCTTAATTTTTATAGTTATATTTTTTTCTTGTATAACTTCATCATATATATTTTATCTTTACCTGGGGATCCACTTTGATGGTATTGCTTATGATATAACCCATGTGTCACTACTATTGTCACCATACTAGCCACTTGGTTCAGTTGGCAGAGGATGGGAGTAAGCCAGCCAAGATGTTTGCTTGGCTTCCTGTCCAGTAGGGACTGGTTGGCTTGGCTCTTTGCCACAGCAACAGATGATATTTCTAACTCTTCATGATATTCTCGCTTCAAAATGCCTTGACAGTGGGGGCTTTACTTTAGAAAAATTATTTTATTTTCCAAAGCACCTAAAATACTGGTGTTCTGCACCCAGGATTTAATAACTATTTGCTTAGTGAAAGGAAAAACAAAGAGAGCATCACAGCCATCTCTCAGTCGTGTCCTTTGGTTACAAATGATTGACAAGACCATCCTCTTGCTCAGTTATCGTCTTCCTCAATAAAGAAATAATACATGGTCAAAGTTTAAGTGAATTTATATGTTCAGTTACCTGAGAACTTTGTAAAAGTTACCTCATACTTTTCATTATGTTGGCCCTATTTCCCGAATATATGTATTTTGTATGTGGAAGAATAAGAAATTCATCAGCCCACTATTCAAAAATCCTTAAAATTCACCATTGGAGAATACTGATCTATAGGAAAAAATGCAAATGAACACATGACGATATGTAATTGATTCTTCCTCCTATTCTTATTCAAACTTCACATTTATGTGTAGTAACAGTGTACACAATTATGTTATCTAGATGGTTCCTGGTCTTTCAACTTAAGAAAATCAAAGATTCTAACTTGCTTTGACTAAATTTTTTTTAACTGACTTAAAGAACTCTGGCTTCTTTCTGCTTATAAGTATGAGTTCTTGCTGGTATAGCTGACTTACATGATTGAATTAGCTAGAATTCTCTCAGACAAGCCCCCTGAGGGGTCTGAGTAAAATAAGATGCAACATACAGGAGACTGGATTTGTAAGGAGAATACACTCCTGATATCTAAATGATTCAAGTTATACATAAAGTGTTTGTTAGTAAGGAGAAACATGTTTCTATGGAATTATTCACTATTATGAGTGGAGGGACCATCTCTCACAAAACTATGTAAGCCTTAAATACCTGTGTATAATTAAGTTTATTGGAAATTTTTCATAAATTAACTAGGAATGGGACATTATTAGACACTCAAATAGTGGATATGAGAAATGATACTAACATAATATATCTATACAATTATAGGACTACAAATAAAATGGAAAAATGTGATAGTATTTCTCCTTAAAAGATTCAACTTAGGGGCCGGCCCCGTGGTGTAGCGATTAAGTGCGTGCGCTCCACTGCTGGCAGCCCGGGTTCAGACCTGGGTGCGCACCAAGGCACCGCTTGTCAGGCCATGCTGTGGCAGCGTCCCATATAAAGTGGAGGAAGATAAGCACAGATGTTAGCCCAGGGCCAGTCTTCCTCAGCAAAAAAAAGAGGAGGATTGGCATGGATGTTAGCTCAGGGCTTATCTTCCTCACAAAAAAACAAAACAAACAAACAAACAAAAATTCAACTTCATTTTATTTGTATGCATATAAAAATATGTGTTAGAAATCGTTTGTTTGGGCATAATGAAAATATTATGTTAGTGTACACTTCTTTGGCTGAGCTTAAGTTCTTATGTTTTAAGGAGCTTGTTAAAGCCAGAAAATATTATCATATTTGTAAGACTATTTTTTATTTTTGAGTATAAAATATTTCAAATGTACAGAAAAATGCAAACAAAATAACAGAAATCCTTAAAACCACCATTCACATCTGAAAGATCTTATTTTTTGCTTCATCTCATTTTTTAACCAAAAAAATAACTTTTAAATTAGCTACTCTTCCATTTTCTAATCCCTTTTCCTCTCCTTTCTTTCCAGAGGTAACCACTACCTAGAAGTTAGTGTCTATTTCTCCTGTGTATTTTGAAAATCTTAGTATATATTTATATATCCCGAAATTTGCTTTTTCTCCAAAAATTATGTTTTTAAGATTTTTCCATGTTGATACATGCAAACTGTCCATCAGCAGAGGAAATGAAAAATTGTTGTTTACTCTTACAAAGAATAGCATTAGGAGTTAAAATGAGTAAATAGATCTAAATGTATCAACATATTAAGCCATTTTTAACCAATTTAAAAGAACTCAAAAGTTATAGACTAATTTGTATTACTCATATCATTTCTTCTCTAATTCAATAAATATTTGTTGAGAGTTGATTCTACGCCAGGTACCATTCTAGCGGCTTAGGCTGCCACAGAGAACAAAACAGATGCAGGCCCATTTCGGCTAGCTTGCTCCTTGCAGCACGGACAAGTTAGGCCAGCTCATGGTTGCTGTTACGGGAAGAAAGAAGTCTCATACCCAGTAATGGTCAGGGTGGAATCCTAAATTTTCAAAGTAGGTATAGATAGCCTCTCATCTTTTTCTGATCATTACCCAAGAGTCAGCCAAAAGGAGATGAACCCTTTCTGTGGGCAGCTACAGTCAGCGACCAGACTGCCTTACTAATGTGTAAGCAGGTTAAGGTGGTGGAGTCAGAAATCTTTTTGTGTTGATTTTTGAAAAGGCTGTACAATAGCAAATGCCGGTGAATGGTTGGGTGCATGGAACATCCATTAAATACCTTGGCCTTTGGCCCATTGTTAAGTGACCCTTGAGACAAAAGGCATGTATTTCCAGACTGTAGATAATCTAGAAAGCTGAAAAGATGACATAGTTTGATTTCAAGAGCCACAATAGTGTGACCAAAGTCAGATGGTTAGCCTGGAACAGCAATATCATAACTTGAAAAAGTGTCATTAGTGGTAAGGCATTAATGGTAGTCTCAAGAGTGGGTCAAATGCCTAATATAGTCAATTTTCCAGGAATAGGCAGGGACAATGCTTGCTGAAGTGTAATGGTTTCCTTCCTTGAAAGACAAATGGGCCAACTTTTGGCACCAGTCACAGTCTGGCATGCAGCGGTGGCATCTGCACAAGAAATATCTTGTTCTTTAATTTGTGCCCTGTCTATGATGGTGGATATGTTGCCATGTGTGATATGATGATGGATCCAGGTGACAATGGTGACTATCTAGAGAGAGCAGGCTTGATCAGCAGTGTGATTCCAGCCAGTCTCATTAGAAAATGTATCCTTACAAAGGCATCTATCTGAGTGACCCAGATTATCTGATTGACAGCCACAATTTGTTTCCTTGGTTTCCTGCCCCAAAAGGACTGTCTTTACTCTACCAGTCTTCAGCCTTCCAAGTGCCAGACCAGATGCTTAGGCCATTGACTATAGACCAAGAATCAGTAAAAATATAACGTGACTGATCCTTAGAAGTGCTGTCTAAGGCCAGGATAATGGCTTTCAGTTCAGCTCATTATAGTGACAGGTCCTTACCACAGTCTTCCAGAGCTGTCATTGAGGCTGGACAGAGGTGCCTCCCAGTGGATACTATCAGCTTTTAACTTAGCCAAATCATCAATGAGCTAGGCCCAAACATTTAGGGAAGCCTCTGTGAAGAGCACCTCGTTGAGCTATTGGTGTTGCTTCATGTGGAAGTGTGGAGGATAAGGAAGTCTCCAAAGGGGTAGCCGCCACTTTTCCATGTAAAGCCAAAATGCCAGTCTGCCTGCATTTTTGAATATACCATTTCTATTTGACCTGCAAGGCCTGTTGGGCATTCCTACCTTGTTAGTCGTCAAGTTAGAGTTGACCCACCCCAAAATGGGGATGGCAGGCCACAGTCACAAGGCTTCCATGGGTCAGGCATTCAGTTTCAACAAGAGCTTAGTAGCAGGTGAATAGCTTCATTTTCTTCAAAAGAGGTGTATTTGCTGACTGTGTCAGGAAAGTGACGGTGTTGAATGACCTAGGAAATGACCTGTCTGTGTACCTGGCAGCTGTGAAGACGTTAACTAAACCTGTGATTTCTTTTCTCCTCTTAGGATTTTATCGCTCTTGACCACCTTGAGGGGATGGTGCATGCAGCGATCACTGTGTGGGTCCTGTCTACCATTTATGGGCAGGGCAGACATGTAACACACCGATTCCATTATACCAGCAGATGTGGAAGCCACAACAACAGTACACAGTATCAGCCTAAAGACCCCACCCATAAAGTCACTTTAGCTGATCTCTGCTGTGAACCTTGCCCAAACCCCACCATTTGAATTCAGATGCAATTTTCCCCTATGAGAATACAGACCAAGGAGTCTAACACATGTATGTCAGAGGGTACAGTGACAGTCACCGGAAGATTATGTTATCCCCCAGCTGAGAATGCAGGGTGGCAGAGGATGCTAGCAAATTAGCATTGGTGAGGTTGAGGGGAAGAAACAATGGTTTTTGTTCCTTACTCTGACTCTAGGGTCGATGTCTTAGCATCCGTTTCCCTGTGTACTTTCCTGCCCATTTCCCTGTGTACTTTCAGCATCTGGAAAATGCCTGCATCCAGGGGCCCCTTTCTTTCTGCTCCTGTGTATGCCACAGCATTTTGTCCTGCAATCTTTCAGGCACCCAGCATCCAGTGCCTCATCCCTGTTGCTGGCCAAGTCTGGCTGTGGCAGAGGCCAGATTCACAAGTATGGCAGGCTCTGCACAATCTGATAAAGCTTTGCATTCATGTTGCTTTTGAGAGACTTATCTGCTCATGGCTCAACCAAATCAACCTCTAATGTTTTCAGTTCACCCAAAGGTATATATCTATTAGCCAAGTCCCTTATTTTGACATCATTTATTTCAGCTTTAGGGATTTCTAGACTCAGTAGCCACCACCACATTGTCTTTCATCTGGGGTCATTGAGCTTGCTACCCCTTGTCATGATAATGTTTCTTCTTCCACCCATTTGGAGGGGAGTGAGCGAACAATGAAGACACCATTTTTGCAGCTTGTTTCAATCTTACCTCTCAGTGCTTAACCTGACTAGCCTCATTAACAGGCACAACAGTGGGTGATCCTTACCCTCTCCCCCATCTACCACTTGGGCAAGAACGTTAACTACTGGATTCCAGGGAGCCTTTGTCCTTTCTCTTTTAAAAAGTCATGTTTTTGCCACCGCCTATATCCCTCCCCAAAACTTACAAGCTAATAAGTTAGCCTGTTACTGTTTCACAGATGCTGGCAGAAGACCTGAGACTCCTGGGTCAGAAACAAAGGACTTTGTTACTCAGGGCACGGCAAGCAGCCTGAGCATCGGCGTATTTGTGTTGATTACCCTTGTCCACAGTCCACTGGGCAGGGTGTGCTGGGAGTGGGATGATACCTAGACGGATGGTTTGTGGGTTTGTGTTGTAGCTGAGGAACACTGAGCTTGGGGAGTTCACCACTTTTATAGCAAGTATGAAGAAGCCCACTCTTTGTCCCAGAGGGAGATATTACCTCATCACTGAGTTGCTTGCTGCAACCACCACCCTGAGAAATGGCCTGGGTAGAGTAGTCTGGTCTTACGTTCCTGGCAAACCCAACAAGACGTAGATCATTGTGAGAGGTCCGTGGAGGACTGTCTCCCAACAATAATTATTCATAGTAGTTTCATTTTCCAATATTTCTGAAAACATTTAAAAAAATTTTTTTTAAAAATGCATAATTAATTTGCATTGAGAATGCTTTAACATTTAGTTCATTACTCCTAGTGATTGGTTCCAGGTAAGGAAAACATTCATTTTCTATGCCCAGTTACTTCCTGAAACCCTTCAGTTCAATTGGAGGTATATTTATTTTTCGCTAAGATGCTGTGAATATATATGTTATATACTGTACAAAAATAGTCTAGTAAATCCTGAGTGCCTGGTTGATATACATATATATACACATATGCATATATAATACACACACATATAACTATATATAAACTATATATGCGTATATATACACAGTTACATGTATGTGTATAGATACATAGATGTATATATATTTAAATTTTTCAGATTGCAACATCTCTTACGTAGGTATTAATATTTCCATTTACAGATGAGGAAACCAAGCCAGAGAGGTTAAACAATTTTCCACACAGCACGTAGTTGGCCAAGGGGAGAATTCAAACACAGATTTGTTTGCTTCAAAGTTTGTAATCTTTTGGCCACATGATGCTGCTGCTTTACCAAGGTCCACAACACTGTAAATGAGACCGTGAAGACCTAAGAAGTTTCTTAACCCATAATAAATTATATCATATTCCTGAGGATTTAAGATATTACTTATTACATACTAAAAATAGCACAAGACCACGACTGGAGACTCTTTTAATCTATGTGACAGCTCATACCAAGATGAATGTTGGTGGTCTTGTGTTTCTGCGGGACCCTTGCTGGCTCACCTTTTTTACACAGGTGCATCTTTACATTCTCTTCTTCAGTATGAAGAAACACTGGGAGATAATACGAGAATCACTCTTTGATGTTACCCGGGAAAAACAGAGCAGGAAGCCAGTGTGCTTATCCTTTAGGCCCAGATACTTATTTGCAGAACGAGGTTTTCTTATGCTCTTTCTGCTTGCCCTCCGACACTGACTGGCTGCCCGGGTGTGTGCAGCGGGGCAGACAAAAGACGATGAGCAGAAGCCACGGTGGGAAATATGTTGCTCTCATAGAGCTTATATTCTGAGACAGATATCCACGTAGACAAAATCGAGGTCTCTTTTCTGCGGTTTTATTGTATCAATCTGAATCATATATATATATATATATACTATTATATGTGTGCATGTGTGTGTAAATGTTGAATGTTAATCAGTGTTATTGTATTTAGTTAAATGCATAAAAACAGAGAGTCCCACTACTTTGAGAAAAATATTTTATGTTTTAATGTTTTGGGATCTTTTTTTCTTAATAATTAAGAGAAGAATGCAGTGTCCCTTCGCTGGTAGCTTGAGTACTGAAGCAGACAGGACTGGCACTTAATTTCACTAAATGCACCTCAACATGCACCTGGGCCTTTTATTTTCATTTGTGTTGTCCTTTATTTAACCCTCAAGGGATGGGTAGATGGATGATCAATTTTATAGGAAAGTGGTTTAATATTGCTGGTTGCATTGACTATCACTTTTGGTTCTACACATATTGCAGCTTCACATAGTTTCCCTGGGAGGAAAACAAATGAACTCTCTTTGTGGACAATCTACAGACAGAAGATAAACATTCTAGCCTTCTTATTTTTTCTCTTGATTATATTAAGTCTGTAAGAATATAGTATAAGACCCTTGATAGCAAAATTGTCAAGCCATTTAATATTCTGGAATACTTAATGCCTTCATCTTTGAAGCAGTCAATTTATTTGACATGCGTTATTACATTACATCATCAGTCTCAATGTAATCATATTAATTTACCTCTACTCCTTCAGAATTTGTAATTATTTGATCAGGATTGAATTGAAGTTTACCTCTCTTTATCTATGAATATTGTGAATATTTGTTGACAAGTATTGCGGGGGAGTATTTAACAGAGAAGTATTTAGCAGAATGAATAATTTTGAGCAGCTTATCTTGATTGGAATCGAGGCTCAATGGAAGTATGAGGATTGTCTGTACTGAGGCAGGCTCTTCTATATCTCAACAGGACGCACTGTGGAGTCATAGCACTACTACTCATTCTTACTAATACTCTGAATATCAGATTTCTCTTCACATAAGCATTTCTTAAATTGAGGTAAAATTTACACAGAGTGAAGCACACAGATGTGAAATGTACAATTACATAATTTTGACAAAGTATCCCAATCAAGATGCAGAACACTTCTGTCATCCCAGAACATCCCTCTGTGACCCTTCCAGCCAATCCCCACTCCCCCAGAGTCAACCACTGTTCTGTTTCTGTTACCATAGATGAGTTCCATCTGTTCCCGGAATGCAAAAACAGTATGAAATTCCATACTGTATAAGTGGAATTACACAGTATATTCTTTTTTTGTGCTCAGCTCCTTTTTCACTCAAGGTAATCCTCACATACATTTTAATGAGCGATGTTTTAATAATTATTATGACAATTAGCACCAACATTGGTTACATTCTAGTTTATCTAATAACTAGTCCTATATAATTTTCTAAATGCAGTTCAATGCATCCTGTCTCATATTTCTTGATTTTATATTTCACAGTAACTTTCCATTCTGTTCTCAGATTTTACAAAATGCATTGTTAAAGGCAGGAGGAAAACTGGGCTTTATCAAGGTAGGTGACCTCTCAAGGGCTGTTGTATATGTTCTCATATTGCTGTCAGTCTCTTCAAAGGGGATTCTGGAGAAGATGCACTGTTCAAAAGAAGTAAACCATTTTTCTGAGTTCTTTTTTAATAATTGAACTCAAAGGAAAAATACCCTCACTGAGAGTTTACGGGTATAGGTAGTGGAAAGTATCATCCTTTATCATCAGTAGAACTCTGAAGTAGAGAATATGTTTTTTGATTTGGCCAAATAATTTCTTTAACATGTTTTAATGGTAGAATTTTGTGGTAGAGTTCCTTATCTATCACTCCTACCATTAACCTAATCATTTGCTGAATTTTGACAATTCTATCTCTTCTAAATCTTTCATTTAACTGCTTAAACCCCAGACTTCTTAGCTTGTCATTATATAATCAGATCCAGTCTTCTCTCTTACTGTTCCACTACTTTTGGGAGCTTCCCAGGAGAAATCTGAAACTGGCCTCCAAGCACTGGAGGGCAAGGAGAGATCAAAGAAAGAGGCAGATCCCTCCAGACTGGTAGGCGGCAGGTTTAACAATCCAGGGCATTTACAGACGAGGCTTGTCTTGGGTGGTTGCAAGACAAGTAGAGCTCCAGACCTGCCTGTCAGAATCTTAAAATTTTACATAGAGGCCTTAACTGGGTTCAATCACATATATGTATGAACCATCTCAACAACACATTGCTCTCTCAAGGCCACAGCCTTGAAAACAGCTCCCACTGTGGGAATGGTGGGCAGAATGTACATTCCAAGGATAGGGGAGGGGGTGAGGAGCCTCCCATTGCCCAGGTCCAGCTCAAGGGTCAACCATCGATCACATCCTCTCGATGACCTCCTCCAACACCTACATATGGCTATACTTTGTCTAAACAGGATAGTGCACCATTCCTGCAAACTCGTCTCTCACTTTCCCATCTCTGTGCCTTTGTACCTACTATTCGCTCCTGCAGAATGCCCTCACTCAGGACTGGAGTCATAATTTGTGGGGCTCAGTGCAAAATGAAGATGTCCTTTTTCAAAGAGTAGGAAAAGGTGCCATTCAAGTTACTGAACTTAAAGCTTTCCACTTTTTTCTAGGTATCTCCTCTGCTCACATGCATGCTCTTTTTGTCCTATTGGACTTCCCTTACAAAACACAAGCTCAAAGACAAAATTGAGACTATCAAAACGGTGACAGTAGAGCACAAAACTAAGCTCGGGGCTGTGTGTGACTGCAGAGGTCACATGCCCACCATTCAGCCCTGTCCTCATCCATCTGGGCCTTTCTCCATCCTATCCACGCTCCAAAGACAAGTCAATGGCTGCCTCTGCTGGGCAGATTCTGAAGTGTCCGTGCCCGGGGCCTCTGCTCTGCTCTGCTCCAAAGACAGTCAAAGCAGCTCCCTCCTGGCACTTTGCAGAAGTCTCTGAGAACACTTTCTATTTCCTGTTAGTCTTTTAATCTCCTATTAGTTTATAAGTTTCTCAAGAGCAAGGGCTACATCTTCATTCATTCTAGAATCCATCACATGAGTTACAGATAATAAGTGCTTAATAAATGTTTGCCGAAAATGTCTAAAGAGAACAAAGAGAAAGCACTGCTATTTTGAAGCCACATGCAACCTTTCCCTAAGCTGCATTCATTTCTTCATCAGAACAGGAATCACTGCTATTGGAAAAGTCCAAGTTCTCCAGCTGGTTGGCCGGTGCTTTCGTTTTCCTTTTCAGATCCTAAATTAGTCTTTATATTGATCACTCTAAGGACATCCCCTTTAGAAATTATAATTAAATTTTGGTCATGGATATATTTTATAGTTTCTAAAAATGTATGAATTCACTAATTTTCTCAACTGTTTAGATATTAAGCATACATTTTCAACCTTTTTTGGTTAAAGAAACTATTTTGATGAAGAAAAAGAAATGAATCTGCAAATACGCTTTCTACACATTTTAGTTAAAAAAATAATTTAACTTATTGCATGATAGTGCTGTTCACAAAGACTTTTGTAAAATTCTGTGTATTTAAGCGAGTTATCAAAGATCTTCACAGAACTGCTTTGATAAAGAAATTGAACCCCTTGATAAGAACCTTGAACTTCCCATACTGGCTGAATACATATATCACCCCAAGAACAGTGATCCAATTCACACCCTCCTTCCCCCCAAAACACAAATATCCCTCTTTGAGTGTTTTGGGTTGAAAACTGAGACAGCTCACTTGCGTTTGTGGGAGAAGCTGCTTTTAAAAAACACGATACAGTGGAATAAATTTAAACAGCAAAACATTAATTAAAAAAATGCACCACAGACACTGCATCACTAAGAAAGCCAGTAACTTTACTGAATTGTCTGCAAAATACAAATTATACCTTATTTCCAGCAGGAGAAACTTTTGAAAATTTCCCACTTTTATTCACTACAGACAGCTGAATTAAGTCCCTTGAGATACACAGATGTGGTTTAACTTAGTTATAACATCTTGTCATCTAGTGGCGACAAAGTCCAGCTTATGCCGCTGTGAGCCTCTATTTGAATATTTGTTGCAAATGCTTGTATGCCCTCATTTACAAGCTATTTTAATTACTGTCATTTAATGGAAACAAGTCCCCAGAAAAAGAAAAAGAAGAAAAATGATACAGCAAACCATCTGAAGCAATCCAAGTCCTACGCCTACAGTGACCCAGGTCTACTTTGCTTGGAGAGAACACTGGTCCTGCATTCAAACCACAACAGAATCCATCACTTCGCTGACCTCTCTGAACTAAACTGAGGTATGAATCAATTTGAGGTATGAATAGGGAAGGCAAAACGCAATACCCGATTATGAAAATAACCAAAATGGACAAATTTCATGGAGAAGATATGTGGCTTGGATTGCTCCACATCTTTGGTTAAAACATATTAAGAAAAGCCTTTAATTACATTTGTAGTCTGAAGCATTCTAACAGACACCAGTATTCCATCAATCTTCAAAAGATCTGTAGTGGCAGGAAATTAACGCCATATAAGTGACGACATCACAGCAGATGGCACAAATGCGGACAGAGGAAGTATGCCATGCTTAGGCAACAGCCTTTATTGAGGGTTCAAGTGGCTGCTGCTTCTTTAAAAAAAAAAAAAAAAACTTCTTTTAAACAAAGAAACATAAAGCACTTACTCTCTGGAAAAACAAACAAAAGGATCAAGGAGGCAAAAAATGCTATATCTCTAAGTTAAAAGATGGGCATTTAAGAAAAACAAATACATAAAAGTGTGAGAGGGCAGACATTCTTTTAAAAAGTGTATTGGATTTTTTTTTTTTAATTCTCACTTTAGTTAACCTTAAAATGATCTGAGGATGACAGGTATTTTCATATTCATCATTACAAAATGCTAAATTCCACCTTTGGGAAAAAATAAGCCATTTTACTAAAAAACACAATTTTAAAAAAGGTTGAACAGCCTTCCACGCACCAATGCATACAATATACAGGTTGTGCAGGTTGCGTATATTGCATCAGTGTTACCAGTATTTAAGCTTAATATTACCAAAAATCTTTTAAAATAGGATTAGCTATAACAATCCACATAGCTGTGTAAAATGCCACTTATGGTTCTTTCACTTGCAATGAAGAATGTTGCCTAAAATGTTACTCTAGGGTGGGTTATGTAAAATAATACTCCCTCAGGGCTCTGCCCTAAACTCCTGAATACAAAGGATTTACGGTGATAAAAACCCAAAACCATGCTAGCTTTGCAAATACAACAAATGGTAAATTACAGATAAGGTCTAAGGGTAAAGATAGATAGCGATTGTTTATAGAAAGTGACTCATCACAATCAAAATTGTGCTTCTTCTCATTAAATCATCTTTAAAAAATTCTGAGATTATCCCTTCGCTATCTTGCCACCACTTGATGTGAATTCGGTAGTGGGAACAAGAGATGACTGGCATCCATTTTCAGGTGATTCTGTTCTTTTCATGTTCTTATAAAACTATTGTCAGAACTGCTATAAATAGCCAAGGCTTCTGCTGGTACTTTAGCTTACTTCATCTTCAGCATTAGAAATTCACTTTTTCTTTGTTGCTTAGGCAAATTGCAGGTAAAAAATTAATATGGCTATTTTTTCATATTTTCACATAATGACCCTTTCCCACCCACTAGTAAGTTTCTACTGATATTGATAAAGTGTTTTGAAATGACAAAGGACATTTGTGACATGTTTGCATATTTTACACACATCAAGTTATAAGGATGGGTTGTAAGGATGGGATCAAGTCTAAGGTCAGAAAAATGATTTGCTTAGTTTACCCCCACCCCCATGTGTGAATGTGTATGTGTGTGTGTGTATTTTCAGGGATGGTTTTCTATTTTTCCTCTGCATAAATGTTTTTCTTTCGTGTTCCATGGCTACCTTGAGTAGTGGGATATATGAAATGGCTGATAGATTTTAGTCTGTTTGTTTTTAGTATATAAAACGTTAGTACAAGGCAGGCTAGCATCCTATATGGATACAACCAAAGGTGCATTGTGGTCTAATTGTGAATTTCAGATCAAGTTAAGAAAAATATAGCCTCGTTAGTAAGGTATCTTGGCATTTGCCACCCAGCGGCAGCCTTTTACAATGAGAAACACATAGCAACTATGCATAAAAGAAAAAAATAGATAAGAAA
Source organism: Ceratotherium simum simum (assembly GCF_057802395.1). Taxonomy (NCBI): domain Eukaryota; kingdom Metazoa; phylum Chordata; class Mammalia; order Perissodactyla; family Rhinocerotidae; genus Ceratotherium; species Ceratotherium simum. Next base: position 79,309,783 of record NC_141903.1, on the reverse strand, counting down.
TGTCCTACACATGGTATTGCAGTGTCGATCTTAACTGTCTACATCTTCTTTGCTGTGTATGTCAATGCATATGATTGGAGATGAATCGACAGATCTTCACATTCCAAGAGAAGGAAAATCATTCCTAGACTGAAATCTCTTTAAACAATATATATCAACTTTTTTTTTTTATGGCACTCACTTGATAAAGGGTCTGAAAATTAATCCCTTATAGACAAATATTAGACAAGAGTCATCATTATTTCTTGAAAAATTAAAAAAAAAGGGACATAGAGAGGTTCTTTAATGGGATTTCTTGAAATGGCTATTAAATCTCTTTATTGAAGGAAAAAATAGATGACATACATGCTTTAGGCAGAAGTGACATTTGGGGGTCCTGACACATCGGGATTGTTCAACAGTCCTATTTTGCTGACAAGATTGTTGAGGGTCAGTTAAAATAATTAAAAACAGATGACGAAGCAACTATTCCTTTACTGCTTCCTTCTTGTCTAGCACCCCGTCTTTCACATTTTTCTTCTGTGGGAATTTATAACGTATGCATCGAGTAAACTCCATATCACTTGTTTCTAGGGCCATATTTGCAGGACATGTGCCCCAACACAGCTTCTCTATTCTGGGCATAGTTCTAAAAAGCATATCAAATTCTAGGCTGAAAACCAACTAGATAATTTAGGATATGGGCAAGTTAGGGTATGCACTTACTGAATTCCAAGATGCATGGTGAAATGGTGATATCAGAAAGGGGCCCTGCATTTGATAAAAATGCCAAAACAAAAACAAAAAATAGCATGAAAGAAACTAATTAGTATATACAATGGATGTCAATTGACCCAACAGATTACGAACGTATTAAAAACAATTTAGGGTGTTGCAGTGTGATATGTTCTAATCCCACAGGTTATCCTTTTGACAGCTGACCTTGAACTTATAAAATGTATGCAGAGTAAAAGAAAACAGAAAGAAAATAGTTACTCAAATGTGCAACTGCACAAATATACCCCCCTCCCGCTATTAAGATAACAAAACTTCTGCTATTACCATAATATTATATATATTAGAAAGCTATACACAAGCATGTTAATTTCACAGATTTTTTAAAAGATTCTTAATATTTTATATAATTAGAAATACACATTTCAAAAACAAAACTTCTACAAAGAGAAAACAGTTATCTTGGTTAGCAAAGCATGGAGTTCTTCATGGCTTAGGGTAGTGCTTTCTATACAAAAAGTCCTTTTTGGTTTTTTACAGGACTGTTTAAAATATTAGCGAAGCTTATCAAGGGGGAAAAAAACACATTTTGGCTTAAGTAAACTACAAAAAGCCACAAATGCTTTGCAAACTCTGTCTTACCTTTTATATGAAAATAAGCAAAATGTAATGTACATATTTTTATATTTTTATTTAATAAGAGATGCAGACCCAGATTTATTTATTTAATTAAATACGTTAGCCCTCACACTCCACATTTTTAAAAATAGGTATGGTCCTCTTTTAATGGTTGTGATCCTTTCTAATGAGTGCCATACGCCAATGATATGCCTGCAGGTTTGTGAGCGTTCTAGGGATGTTAGGTGACCTGGCGTGTTCCTAACATTTACCAATGGCCACCCTTTGTCGGGTCTGTCCAAAACTTCTATACATTTTTCTATATGTTGCATAACAGCTGCTCTCTCTTTCAGTAAAGATCTGCCGCTTTTGGCAAATGTTTCCTTTTGTCTATTTACATGTAAATAACGTTGAACCTGCAACATGACACTATCTATTGTAACATACATTTTGCAAAGGAGCACAACAGTGAAAAGAAGGTAGCCTTAAAATCTATTTTGTACAAGTGTTCTGTTGTACAACTCAAGTGCTAAGCTGATCTCAGCATTTCTGTTTATCTTTATACTGTATCACTGAGGCAAATTTAAAAGTACTTTTACAAAACAGAGTACCTGACTTTTTTTTTTTCCACACACAGCACATATAATGCATATCGACCCCCCTTCCCCATTAAGGTATAGCACACACACACACTGCAAGAAAAAAAAAAAAACTATTAAGTAATAATCTGATCATGTTGCCCATCCTTCAGAGAGTCGCATGCGCTTGACTGAGGGACTTTCCCTTTCGTCCGGCGAAGGTCTGGTGAGTCCAATGGGGGAGTGGAATTCGTTCCGGTGATCCTCTCGGTCGCTCCCGTCGTACGAACTGCTACAGCTGCTCAAGCTGTCAACAGGAGATCTCCCCGCCTCGTGGCGCGTGTGTTGTGGGTATCTCGAAGGGGTGGTGGTACGGTCTCTAGGAGGAGAAACAGGTTCTGACTTGATGTTGAGGCTTTGAGTAGAAGGCAGGGAGAGATTTGAACTCTGAGATAAATGAGTGCTAGTGCAAGCTCTGTAGGAGGAAAGGAAACCCAGTTACAGATGGAGGAGGCCTGGAGCCCCCAGGAACTCACAATTACATAAAACATCAGCTTAAAGACTCGCAAGACACCAGAGCATGCCCAGAGCGGGGAGAACGTGCTGGAAGCACTTAGGGGCATCGCCCTCTTAGAGCGATTTAGGATGCCTTTATTGGTTTGCTCCGTACTAATTACAGTATTTAACTGGTCCAGGCCTCATAAATAATACCTCTAGTCTCTAATAGGCTCCCTAAACGGATAGGTTACCGGTTCAGAAAGGTTTAACAAGACATGCTGGAAAAACCATTTTCTGTGCCCATGGAATTTCTCCCTAGATTAGTTTCAAAATATAATCTAAGACTAAAGATACAGTGTTTAGCTTTTGAATTAGATGTCTTTGATTTACTAATGCCTGTGTTTGAAAATTATTGTAAAAAGCTTACTATGGATATGAATGTGTCCCTCAATTTAATAAACACATACACATTAAATTGCACAGTCTTCAGAGAAAGTGAAGAGAGCTCAAATCTCCAATGAACAGAATCCACAAAATGCTACATACAACCATATCTGGTGAAAATCTGGGGAGAGGGGAACAAAGGGGAAGGAAGAGGGAGGTTGAAAATTATCTGCAGAAATTTTAAGTATCGGCTTAAAAACACTTAGACTTCCTACTCCACTGAAACTGTTGAATAATTAGACTTCATCCTTTCACTATTTTCCACAATTACCTCAACTTGACTATTGCTAGCCTCTCCCTGCTGCGGTACTGAGGATTCCCACTCCTCTTATTTATAATTGGCGGTAGTTGTTGAATCTGGATTTGCCTAAGGAAACGTTGTTGCAAAGAAGGATCTGGTGTGATTTTGTTGTGTTTATAACCGTTAATCCTCATTTATCCCAGGACAGCATAACTTGCCCTTCTTCCAAAAATGTGGGAGAATTTAGATACTTGAAATTCTGGAGCAAAAAACACTAAGCCCTTCAGTGCAGATCAGCAAGCACAATGACTCTGATCAGCATAAACCATAGAAATATTGCCGACATCAATTTTAAGATGTTTGTACTGTTTTTACATTCTGATTGCACTGATATTCATGGCTAAAGTCAGCATGACTTGCCCGTATGGTCAAGAGAGTACAGAAATCTCTTTAACTGAGCAAGCGTCACAGTAAAGAATGATCCATACAGACACACACATTTTAAACAAAGGAGACCTACTCATGTATGTCATTATGTTAACTTTCCAATGGGGAGAATTAGATGGCATTAAAAATGTCCTTATGAGCAGTGAGAAAATGGGTATGTATTTCTGAGGAAAAAGTGGAGTAACTTGGGGCTGACTTTTTGGGAGATGCAATTCAGGCTCAAGATGTATAGAGATATAAAATTAGTCAGAAATGAGTTTATCTTTGAGTGATGTTTTATGCAAAAGCACCACCTACTGGCAAAGAGTTACTTTCCTTCTCTTATTAATAGATGAGCTAATGTCGAGAATAACATAAAGGAGAATTATGTGTTTCCCTGATAAGCCTTCCTTTCGCTGGCTTTTACTATCTTATAGAATTGAAGCAGTCTTAGCGTTTATATTAAGATACTACATTGAGTGTATCTAATTTTCAAGCACATGTTTGTACTTGTAGTTATTTATTTGTAGTTTTTATTTTACAGTCTACACTAGTATGCTAATTTTCTAAGAGTTTTAATTAAATAATCTTTCAATCAAGAAGATATCAAAATGGGAAGGGGACACCTGTATTTTAAAAGGATCCATAATGGTGGACTATTTTATCTTGGTTCAAAGTTACTTAATGATTCATTTTGACGTCCGAGGAAGTCATCTTTTGATTTCTGGAAGGAAGAATTTTTCCTGGCTCTGGATAAGAAAGACTATTTCACTAAAATTTAATTAAATGCTTCTACTAATGAATTGCACAACTGTTTAATAATGAATGTCAATCAGGAGTCTGAAAATAAAGTGGCATATCAATAAACACTTTTGTCTGCCCTTTGACATTTAGATGGTCTTCACAGGCAGGGTGACGTGGAAAATTTGAAAAAATACTTGGTGAGTTGGACCAGAATAAGCAGTTAATCTGGATAAATTTAGCAAAAAATAACATAATCAAAATGCTGTCTCTTTAATACAGCCTTTGGAAGCTGCATTATCTCCTTATTTATGTATCTCCCATTGTCAACTGGCTTGTACAGATTTTGTTGCCTCTCTTCTCCATGAAAGCTAGAACACCTACTGTTTATCCCATCCTTTATACAAACAGGCTGATTCCTAAGTTTATCTTTTGGTGGCACTTCATTTGACACTGAAAGCATATATGAAGCATTTTGAGTGGTTCTGGGGACACTAAATCACAGTAATGAAATCTAAGTGGTATCTTAGATTCAGCTTCATTATATTGTGGTATAGGATTCAAAATAGAATGAAATTTAGTTGGCTAGACTCTGTTATCAAAGAAATATTTTCTTGAAAAGAAAAAGGAGCACTAAAAAATCTCTTAGCTGTATATATGCCAGATTCAGATGTAAGCCTGTTGGTCTATTTGTTCTTGAGAAGGAAACCTTTATAGACACAGCTAATTGTGAAATACTTCAGATGTGTGGGTGATGAAGAGGTGGGTGGGGAGAGCAGCCAGATCGCAAGTTGCCCATATCAAGTCCTGCTGCAGGTTTCCATCTACTACAGACGCCTTCCAACTGGGAAACACCTACCCTGCCCTATAACTGTTCAGGAATGAAATATGACTGGGTAGTTTTATTCACATTTCTTACTGCCTCCTCCTGGAAATTAGACTATTAAACTATATTTAACCTAACCTTTTAAAAGTCATCTTTATTGCAAGTTATCTCTCTCAGTATGTCCTGAACACCCACATCAACAAAGATGATGTAGAGAAGTGCTTTCAGAAAACAGGTTGCCCTTTATTCCGGTGGTAGGAGAAGAACACCAAAAAATTTGAGGGTCAATTTCTCAAATATTAGTATTCAAATGACTTTCACTAACCCTCGATGGCAAGTTCCTTCTGCCAGTCATCTCTGCTCCCTACATCAAATCAGTTTATGCTGTTTATCTAACTTAGTTAGATAAGATCAGATACTAGATAGTAAAGTATAGCTTTGAAGACTCAAAGCTATTTCCATGAACAAAATACGAAGAGCTCTTTTATACCTTTTTAATTTTGAGAAAGAATTGTGGTGACCCTCTTGGGCTGCCGAAAATACAGTAGTCCCCCCTTATCCACGGTTTCACTTTCCGTGGTTTCAGTTACCTGCAGTCAAACTCTGTCCGAAAATATTAAACGGAAAATTCCAGAAATAAACAATTGATAAGTTTTAAACTGTGCACCATCTGAGTAGCATGATGAAATCTTGCACCATCTGGCTTTGTCCTGCCCCGGACGTGGGTCGTCCCTTTGTCCAGCGTTTCCACGCTGTATATGCTACCTGCCCTACTGGCCGTTAGTCACTTAGTAGCCATCTCAGTTATCAGATCAACTGTTGCCGTATCACAGTACTTGTATTCAAGGAATCCTTATTTTACTTAATAATGGCCCCAAAGTTCAAGAATAGTGATGCTGGCAATTCGGACATGCCAAAGACAAGTTATGGTTGTTAATCTCTTACTGTGACTAATTTATAAATTAAATTTTATCATAGGTCTGTATATATAGGAAAAAGCATAGTATATATAGGGTTTGGTACTATCCTCAGTTTCAGGCATCCACTGGGGGTCTTGGAACAAATCACACGGATAAGGGGGACTACTGTATCTACTTTGGTGGAGCTGAAACATATTTTATTCTGCTTTGAACACTGTATCTATCCAAAAGAACGCGAAGCCACCCCACAAGTATCTGAGGCTAATTTGACCTGGAAAAACATTGATTTTTTAAAAGTGATTTACACTGTAAGGAATTAAGGCAGCTCATATAATTTATTTTACATAAATATTACAAGCTGAGATGTTTTTAACAGTTTAAGATTTAATTGTGTGAACATGGGCTAGTCCATTTGAGGGAACCTCCTTTTGAAAACTGTGCGTGTATGTGTGTGTGTGTGTGTGTGTGTGTGTGAGGAAGAGGGGGAGAGAGAGAGAGAGGGAGGAAGGAAGGAAGAAAAGAAGGAAGGAAAGCCAAAATTAGAAGGACTGGAAGGGGTATCTATTTGAGGGATAAGGGAAGTGATTAAGTGCAATAAAAACTCATAGACTAAATTCAGAGTCAAATCATGCACCCTGAGAATCGGTGTTGAAAGAAACCGGAACTAAACAAAATGCTTCATCCCTGGCTGTTGTAATTAAGTTCCTTTCTAGTCCCGAGCCGTCTCTTTTCTCCTTTACTGAAACCTCTATTAAGGACAGCAGAGAATTATATTCTTCCCATGACAAAAAAGAGAATTTTAAAATTGTAATATACTTAAAATATGTAAATAAATATGTATTTTCTATGCAAAAATGCAAATTGTCAGGTGTTACTGAAAACAGAAAGCCACATTCAGAGAAAATAATATCACTTTTGACATTGATAATTTCTAAGGAAATCTAGTCTTTTAATGGATGAATTTTGTGAAAAATGAGAAGTAAACAGCTACCTTTATTTCTGACAAGCAGCATGTACAGTGGATTCCCTGCTGAGCCACAGAAGTACAATGCTACATGTATGTATTTTAAGATTGCCTGGATGGTGTCATGTACTTAGTGATAATTAACCTGAAAAAGTTATTGCAATAAATGTCTACTTGGATAGTTAACATTTCTGAGAAAATTTAAATGTTATCCTAAAAAAAGAAACTCTGTTACTGATCAATATTTACTATATCTTCAAAGTTAATCTCTCAAGAAAGCAGAGCAACAATGTCCAGTGAATTTATTTTATTATTTACATGAGAGGTTAGATTTTCAACAATGGTGATTAGTGAGTAGGATGGGCATGAGCAGTCGGTGAGTGGGTGAAGACTCCATAACCAGAGCACTAATCTCTGTGAAATCAAGTCCACAAGAAAGATCATGGGGGGGGAGGGGTAAGAGAGACGAAGTTGTGACAGCAATCGCTGATGTTTATTCTAATCAGAGTTTTATTCTCATTATCGCCTTAGAAATATGAATACAGAACTGGTTAACCATTCTGACCAAATGGCTCAGCAGAAAAGTAAAAGTGGGGTAGGCATATAGAATGTTTCTAAAATATAAAAACTTATTATCTTTAAATATTTAAATTCTTCTAGTATTTTCTTTTGAAGATAAACTGCGGTTTTGGAGTTATTAGTTAAACTTAAAGTCAGGTCTTCAGTTCATGTTTCGAACTTAAAAAAATATATTTGTTTTACAAGTGGTGTGAATTGTGAATTCAAGGCTTTTTAAAGTTTGAACATTTCCATTGATAAATGACAGGAGTCATTTCCAGGATAAAGACATATCTCAAAACTACCACAAGGGGGCAGAAATACACATCTTCTGACTTCAGAAAACAAAAATTATTTTTATACCCAAATTTAGGTAATTAGTATATGTATGTACATATACATATATATTTACATTCATACAATATCTATAAATATACAACTGTACTATGAGTACATTTTAAATATATGAAATCTGTATATCGGTGGAATAGTTGATCCTATGAGTATTAGGCTAACATTAGCATGAACTATGTGGTTTATGCTGAGTGAGGATTCTCAAATATCTCAAAAACTTAAAGAACTTCTAACTATAAATGCCTTCTTTTGTCTCACATGAGTTATGTGAAAACTTAACTAAATAAAAATTTATCATCGATAGAAGTAGAAACAAATGGAGCCTAAAACCACAGGGAAATAATTGACCTCATTATCACAGGGCTCCCCCTCCTCTTAAAGAATAAGGAAAGTAATATTTAAGCTACTTGAAAGGTATTGATCTGATAATTACTTTCAGATTTTGATAAAGTAGAATTTTACGTCCTCCGATGGGATATTAGAGCGTATATTTAGAGATTTGCCATTTGTCATTTAAAAACGCATTTTAAAGTGTATTCTAAAAGAAGTAACATTGCTTACCCCAGCTGACTGAGGGCAGATGGCGGCATGTTATGTAGGTGCTGCTGTTGCCAGCCAGTTACTGACCCAAGATGGAGAGCGCTGGCTGTGTTGAACCCAGACAGAGAGGACAGGTCCGCACTACTCAGAGAGTACTCTAGACCAAAGAAGAAACAGTAAGCGTAAATATTTAATTTGGAAATTATCAAATGGTGAATAGAATAAACATTTTCAGTTTTTAAATATTCTGTTCGTATTATTCAATGATTGTTATAAAATTTTTAATTTTGGGAGTAAGAAGGAAATAAAACATTAGGAACAATTTTAATTTAAAAGAGATATACTATATACCAAAAAATAAGTATTCCATGAAAACTTCAAAGTAGTACAACCTGAAATTCTAGTTTATTAGAACTACAATCTGGTATTACAGTATATAAGTATTTGATGATCTAGAAATGTTTTTTAAAACAATCCCAAGAAAGGGAGCTTTCTATTACATCAAAGAAATAACAGCTCATTTTCCTTCAAATTGTTCTTCTATATTGAATTCAGGTTGGGTTAATAAAACTTTCAGTCACTTAAGAAAGAAAAATGTGGATATTCACTTTGTCTTAGTAACAAATAGGCAACAGTATAGTGCTCTGGACACCACAGGTACTAAATAAAGCTTCCTAACAGACTAAAAGGTAATATCTTTTTCATTTTGCTTTTTAATAAAAAGTATTTAATGTACTATTTGAACATGGCAAAGCTACTCACCGGTACCATAAGTTGTTGAAATGGCTGATGGATATCCTCCCATCCCTTGTCCTGGTAAAGTAGGAGTTGCTACGGAAACCACTGGGGTAGCCAATGACTGAGCAGACTGGGAGTTATTTATCCTTTGATTCTTTTAAAGTAAATAAAAGGATATTACTGATGGAATTTTTTAAAAAGTTAAAAATATTAGATTTCAGTATTAGTTTTGCACATAAAGAGATAACTTGGTACATCTCTCATGAAATTAATCATTTAACATGTGTCTCTATGAACTATGCCAACCCTATCATTTACAATCCTTCAAGAGACCAGTTGTTGCCATAGTAACCCATTACATCAGTATCTCCTAGGCAACGGAACTAGTAACAAGTACCATAGCTTTATTATGGGTAAAAACAGACTATGTTGAAAACTGATGAAATATGTATACTGTACTTCTATTGTTTCAGTTTTTATTCAAATGCAAATTTAAAAAAATTAAAATCAACCATGGTGTTTTTTATGCTCAGTTCTATAATCAGCAGAGCAGATGAGTAGAATTTCATGCTACATTCTGACCAGCAGGTGGTGCTCTGACCACTTTTTTCAGATTCTTCTAAACTTCCCTGAAACTAGATGGTACAGCAGCTAACGTGTATATTTAACTCCTTACAGCAAGGAGGTTAAAAGATTCACATAAATTTGAAGATCATGAGAATTTAATTCTTAGAAAAATAAGTATCTTCATGGTTTTAAATAACTAAGGAAATTTTTTTGTTTGTTAGAATTTTAGTATAAATTTAAGTCCTAAAATAAACGGAAAACATGGCCTTCACTTACAGAGGTTGAGACAGAAAAATAACCTGATATTCTTTTCACCATTTCTTTCATACAGTGAAATTAATGGTACTTAAATATAATCGATGCTGACACACTATGGTAACTTCCAAATTCCTTGCATTTTTGTAGAGCTACCACTCCACCTAAAAGTCACTTGGATCGCTCCTTGTACATGCCATTTAAGGGACGTAGTCTCACCACTTACCAAAAGCAGGTCGACATCCTCAGACTGAGAGCATGGGGAAGGAGTTTCATTAATTAGTGTTTGTAAATATTTATAATTGGGCAAAATCTTTTCAACAAAAGGAATAGCATCTTCTGATAGACACACCAGTTTAAACAGTTTTAAAACTCAGCCTCTAAAGATAACTCCTTACAAAGACACTCTTTGTTTCCCTTAATGAGCTGTTTGTCTCAAATGTGAAGACAATCTATCCAGTTTTCAGCACAGGTCAGTGTCTCAACGTTCATTATTTCACCACCACATTTTGAAGAAAAAAAAGATTGCACTTGGAAACCCCACTTGCTGGAGCAGACAGGAAGCTGCACGTGGCTGCTGGGGAGAGACCTGACCGACCAGAATCCCTGGGAAAGCATCAGTTTTAAGGGACTTGGAGTAAATCTGCTGAGAGAGACAGCCTGCCATGCACGGCCCACACTGCTTGGCCATGGCCCTGTGGGAGCTTTCATTTATTAGAGCCAGTCTTTTCCGAAGGGAACGTTGCATATTATGTGATTTTTTTTTGGTTGATATTCAAAATTAATCTGTACTGTGCCATAATAAACTAATCAGCTTGCAGCACAGTTTTACCCTGAAGCTTGCCACAGAGCACAGAAAGAAAAAAAAATGTGTTTGCAGAATGATCTAAATTTGTCTCCTGAATCTTGGTTTTACATGTTCTCGCTCTTAAGCAAAGCTAATTTGGAGAGCACTGATGTAAGTCTCTTTGTTGTTGAATACGATCCCATAATATTATCTGCATCTTAGCCCTGCAGACCCAGGGGAAAGAAAAATGATAGAGTCCAGGGATATTATTTATACTTCTATTTTATATTTATTTATGTGTTTTTCTTGCAAGTGCCACAACTCTTTTTTTGATGTAAAATAGAACCTTGTCCTCGAAATGCCTAGGCTTTTAAAACAATTTGCTTTTGAGCTATCTGCATGAAGCACATATATGGAAAGATGAATTGAGGCAGTGCATAGGCACATGATGTATTAAACGTTGTCATTGCAATATACCTAAGAAAAGAATCACCAGTTAACAGGAGAAAGTTCATTTAGAAATTATGGAAAAGATTTTTCATCCTCCAGAACCTTGAGGACATAAATAGTTCAATATTGTAAAAATCTGTTATGAAATACCTCATTCTGTGAGTTTGAGTCTACCCTTGGTGAAACCATATGTCCCATAAGCAGAGTAATAGATAATGATTTTTTTCTAATTATAAATTGGAGGCCTTAAAAGGAAATGTTTTCTTTGCCCCAGAACCCCAGTCCTATAGTGGAGTTTATTGGATGTTGGTACTTTTTTACATGGAAAAGGGAAATGCAAACCAGTGACCAGAAATAATAGCTAAATACAAACAGGGCTCCAGCAATAGCACTGATGTGTGAACTTTCTGGGAGCACTTAGGTAATTCAAAAGTTAGACAAATACAAAAACAGCAAAACATATACAAAACATTATCAACATTTATTTAAAATGTAGTTTTGCATTACCACTGATGGCATCGTATTCTTGCTGCCTGGCGGAATAAGAACTCGGAGATCTGGTTTACGGTTATTCATCCCTAAATTCATGGGGGGAGGAGATTTTGCTTGCATATTCTTGTTCAAGTTACCAGGTGAGACCAGCAGACCTGGTGAGTTGCGGGGATTGCCATACCCGTTCCCTGTTAACACAAAACCATGAGAACACTCAGGAAGAAATCTAGACTCAAATATGTTTCTAGAGAATACACTACATGAAATTAAAAACAAAAGCTTAGGAGGGTAAGACATACAATACCACCCACTGAAAGTCCAGAGGATGACTGACTTCACCTCCACGTGAAGAATAACCCATTCGGTTAGTTATTGAATATTCCTCTGAAGGAAGATTAAAAACTTCTAATGAGAAGAGAGCTAATATATGTCAACTTGCTCAGAAACCAGCATATACTTTTTTTCTATTAAAAACATTCGGGAAGAAAGTCAGACAGTCACTCAGGGTCTAAGAAAAGCACAGAATTGGTCCTGCACTTTCATTGACCAGTTCGGCAGAGGCCTGCCTGGCGTGACTTATCTTTCAGTTTGATGGTTTGGGTTTTATTCTGTGTCTGTGTGTCCTTAAATGAAGAAAGGGCAGACCAGCAAGACTGTAATTTCTAGGAGGGCAGGAGAAGCAGCCTCTTACACGTTTTGCTGTTCAGTTCCCTTTTCTTTGAGCTATTTCTCCCTATGGTTCTCCTCCATCTGCTTTGCCCTCCTCACTAAGTTCAGGGTATGAACCGGAAGACTTGCTCTCCTGCTCACACACAACTTCAAACAGCAGGACCCCTTCTCAGGAGCTGGAATGAAGGGAGGACGGCTCCACTAAAGCGCTGATTCACCGGGGCACAGGAGTAGCCGTCTAATGAGAGCACTGAAAGGGTTTTCTTAGGCTTCTGATGTTTAGTCCCTACTAACAGAAAAATGGATAGCTGAAGGTCTCCATTTCTCATACTTCAAAATATACTGCTCCGTTGACGGGAAGAGCTACAGAGGGAGTTGATGCAACCTGAGCTGACACAGAAAGTCATCTGCTGGCTTCCTCTGCTGCCTCTGATTGGAGAAACAGAGACACCAACTAGCTGATTCAACAGTCCTTGCTGGAAAACTAGACAGTTGTTTTCTGAAGCTCTGTAAAGGAGACAGTCAAACCTCGTTGTTACTGTCATCATTGTCATTATCGTAAAACACAAGTATCTATTACCCCAGGATGAATGATACTGTGTGTTACCCAGTGGGGGTGCGAAGACAAGGCCCGGTCCTCAAAGGCCCTGCTGTCCCTTGGTGGCAGTCCAATACATACATGTGTAAACGTACAAACCAAGACAAGGCAGCCTAGGGTGAGATGCCCACAGAGCAACCCGGATTAAGTGTTACTGAGTTTCCAGGAGGGAAGAGATTATCCAATAAAGATTCATGGAAGAGGCAGGAATTGACGTGGGTCTTGAAAAAAAGAGAAGAGATTGTAAGATCTCTGGGCTTGTGACCGGGTGTTGGGAAAGGGCCGAGATGGCAATTTACAGATCACAGGCAGGGACACTGAGGAACCAGGTTAGAAGGGAACCCATGAGGAGTGTCAGAGACCCTGGGGGGACATGGAGGTTGGGCTGTGCAGACCCTGAATTCCAGGCTAACATGTCTTGGGTTTAAATGGTGGAAAAGCAGACTTATGAAGGTCGCACAGCAGAGTTATAACACGGGCCTCTAAGTGGACAGAGAGATCTGATGGCATTGGGATAGTCTGCAATTAGGAAGGCCTGGCAGTGTGATCCAGTCTGGAAACTACTGTGATGGCCTGAGCTAGAGGCGATGAGGAATTGGGAAGGCAAAGTGCAGGTATATTTCAGGAGATATTTACGGGAACATCTTTAGAATTAGAATATATTAGAGGCACACTGCGTACAGCACATTTGTTCTTCATATCCCATTCATTTACCTGTCTCATTTTATGCATGAATAAACAGGCTGAATATATAACAAATAACTACAAGCTTAAATCTGTCAATTGGATCATGCATAAAATTCTCCACATTACTGGGGGGAAAAAACCCAAAATAAAACAAATGAAACACCCCCAAAACATGTGTCAAGTACACAGTAGTTGCTTAAGAAATGTTGGTTGAATTTGAATATATATTACTCTTCTATCACAAAAACTTCAAGAAAATTAGCTAAAATTTCCAAAGCCGGCTAAATATGTCAAAAGCCAAAATTTTCTCTTACAGTTAATTTGGACAGTCTTCTCTGATAAAAGTTATTATACGAAACAAATACATTTACCTTTTATCACCAGGAGAAATAACAAAGAATATGTTCACTTAGAAAAATGCCTGATGAAATAGAATGCTCAGAGGAGTTTCATATTTAACATCTTACCGAATCATTACGGTGACTATGTTAGGGCTTTAGTTTTAATTAATAGATTCTATTGGATAAAAAGGGAATGAGAAAACCAAGACAAAATTTGCACTGTACTTTCCTGTCAGCTGAAGTCCAGACTGACATACTGATTACATATGTCATTTATCTATTAAGTCTGTGTGAGATCTGGTTTAAATAAACAATCAAATGGAAAATTAGCTGTGTAATTTCAAAAGAAGGGGGAAAGAAAAGTCAGTTAAGCAGTGCAATGAAGCTTGAATAGATCAGAAGAAACTAAAACCCCGGCTTGGTAGATGCCGATACTGGTTTGCATGGAGGAGTTATTTTGCTAAAAGGAAGTAAAACCGCTTCATGAAATGTGTTGTCCTGTGATAATGGCAAGCACTGAGCCAGTGGACGAAAATGGAAATGCTTCACAGGGGCGCTGAGAAAAATTTTTTTTTTTTAAACATTTTCTACAGTAAACTCTCCGAGAAATTCCAATAAAGCCTACGTCTTTTTGCCCACATTTTAAACAATGATTTGGGGCAGCAGTAGGAAAAAAAAAAAAGTAAACAAACATTATAGTTTTTCATCCACTAAATGCCTGAAAACTAAAAAAATTGATTTGAGAAGCATTCTATTTTCCTCTTGGACTATTTCCTGTTATTTGGAAATTATGCCATTTTAGAAGATTCAGTCACATATTTTAAGGTGTTTACATATTGAATGTAAAATATTTTGAACCACGATGACACTTCTTAAAATCATATTTTTAGCGCATAAAGTTATTTTTAAGAACAAATAAATTCTGCCTTTCACCGGCGAATTTCTGCTGTTTTTAGCATATTGTGCCAGCTAGCATTTTGGAGCCATATAATAACCATTTCTGTTTCCAGCCACCAAGTTGTTATTCTTTTGGCATAATATAGATTCAGGAATGCAAGACTGTGGATCCTAAACCAGTGATATAGAAACCTATCATTTGAAAATCAATGATGAATACATGCGTGTGGTTTACTGCTAAGAAGAGCCTGCATTTAAACCGGCTCGGAAACCGCGGCCTCCTCCCCACTCAGAACGCTGTGGCCTTGCGTTGAGGCTACTGTCCTACCTTAAGATAAATTCCCCAGAGAGGACGGCCCGTGTAAAGCCAGGGCCTGGGGCGGTGGGAAACACCGCCTCTGAACCACCTTCAGGTATACATATTCAACCTTTCTTCATGCTATGTTTTAAAATTACCCTCTGCCTGGACAATTATCAATTTAGATGTGACTGTATGCAGATGTCACATTCTCCTGACCACTTAAAAGCATAAAAATTATAAAGCATGAGTGAATGGATTTCCTGATTATAGATTATAAGAAAATGCAGACCAGACCAACTTTAAAGTCGGTTTGTTTTATAGTTTCATTTGATTAAAAATATTGTTTCACATAAAATAAAACAATTTAAGCATTCATGATATAATTTGTATAAAGGATAAGAGAATCTACCTCGACTGGTTACAAGTTTTTAAACACTCATATTAAAACCAGTGTAAATAGACAGAACTTGAAAGGTGGTGTTACGAGAAAAAAAATTTTTTTCTCCCCAGTTCACTTGAAAACACTTGCTGCTTTTTTTTATTGACTCCTATTTTAAGAAGTTGTAAATTCAAAGAACATATTCCTGGCTTAAGATGTTCTGAGGAGGACATTGCCTTGTCTCACAGAGCTCAACTGAGCGTGTAGCTCTCTTTGAGCCCAAAGTTCTGAAACTTTCTCTTATTTGGGTGTTTAGACATTATGAGTCCTTTCACTTTTTTTTCCCGGGGCCTTTCAATTATAAATCAAGCATATAAAACTAATAAGCACAAAACAGAAACTAGTCCTTATGCACCAAGGCTAAATTTTTCATTGGCACGATCTTTTTTTTCAGTCTCCCAAATTGTCATCTTTGACTATTCCTTCACCCTCTTCCAACTCCATATCCATTCAGATGCCAAATCTTGTTAATATTTCTTCAGAATTGCCTCTCTCCATCTCCCCTGCCACCATCCTGGCTTAGGCCTTCATCGCCATTGGACTAGGTCTTTCAGTATCCTCCCATCTGGATCCCTGGTCTCTAGCTGAAAGCTTCTTTACCAGGCCTTAAGATGTGCTTCAGGAAGGCTGCGAGCTCCTTAAAGCTGTATGCAAACTTTTGTGCATACGTATGATGATAAACCTAATGTACAGTCCCAAGATTTTCTCCGAAAATCTTCCTACAGTGCTGCTCCCACCAAGTTTCTTTTTCAGATCATACTTAACACTCTTGGGTCACTGCCCGGCTTGGCTCTCAGAACTGTACATAGTTTGACCCACTCTATCTGTCTAACCTAATGTCCATTGGCCATAGCCAAGCTCATGGTCCTCTGAATATGTCTGAGTCTTGGCTCTAGTAGTTCAACAACTGGCAGTGTTTGCTCTCCTGTTTAATTTAAATTCATTTTTCAGGATGAGTCAATGCCCCAACTCTTTCATGATGCCTTTCAAACAACTTCAGCCCACCTTGAACTCACACTCCTCTACATTCCTGCTGCAATTAGAGGCAGTGTAACTACGCAGAATACTAGTTCTTTAAGTGTTTCAGATGCTTGCAAAACAGATACACAGACTATGCTGGAAAAATTAGGGATTATTCAGGAATGACACTAAAAGTTAAGTTACTGAGGGAATGTGAGATGAGAACTGAAGATGTAATGTGTAACTTGTTAATTGCAAACACTGACGGTCTCTCCTGTTTACGCTACTTGAGAAATTTTTCTATTTTGGGTAATAATTACATACTGATGACCAAGTATACCATTGAGACAAACTGCTTATCAACCGTATAATATGGCGTCAGGAAATCATGCAAGTGCCCCCGACTAAATTTGTTTATAGAGAGTTAATTGAAGCTTCTTTTTCACCTGTTAATCATTCCACAGCACATTACCTTAGATAACTGCAAGTGGCAGAATCAAAGTAGAAATTTTCCTTAATGAAAAAGAAAATTCTGAGACATTGGATCCTCTCGCCTATACTGACAAGTGTTTACTGCCACAAGTTATCTCTATATTAGGATGAATCTCAACAATAATTTACTCATACAGAACTTTCCACTGAAAGATGGGCTGCATGATATCCTAAGGAAAGAAATGGTGGAAGGGTGGCAACTAAGAGTGAGTAGGATTTTATTAGACGGTCAGAGAAAGACTTCCCAGAGAGAGGGAATGCATGACAGAGAGATCTCGGAGTCACAGCTGTATTCAGGAAGGACAAGCATTCCTATGAAGATGAAATCCCGGGTGTTTTAGGGTATGCAGTTTTCACAAGTTGGAAAAGTAGGCTTGGCTAACATGAACCTCTCAGATCATGTTAAGTTTATACCATAGACTTGATACTAAACTTTATATTATACAAAATAAGCAGCCAAAGTCAGTTTGTGAGTGGTAAGTGACGTCGTTAACTCCGCGTGTTAGGAAAATAATAATAGTGGCAGTGGAAAGGATAGACTAAAGGGGGTTACGCTGCTACTAGGAAACTACTTAGGACGCCCCGGCCACAGAACATAGGAAGAATGGGGTCTGAATAAGGCAGCAGAGTTGGGAAGATTTACAAGGCAGATGGGAGTTCGGGACAAGGGAGGATACGGTAGATAAGTCCAGGTTCTAGGCATGACATCTCCACTAGAGTTCCTTCAACCACACTGAGCCTTCTCAATGCTAAGTAATGATTTCATTATTGTGAGAGAAGCATAAATGTAATCTGAACCAGAGACTCCCCCACGCTCGCCTGAGGCAGCCGTCACCAACACGACCACGCAATAATACTAACAATAGCAAACACTTTATACAGTATTATATACCAATAATATTGACAACATCAAGCATACACATTAAGTATCCAGAACAGTACCAGGCACCTAGTAACCACTGTCTAAGTGTTTGCTATTATACATGGATATATATCACCCTCACAGCAACAAGCCTGTGAGGTACTAATAGCATCCTGTGTTATGTAATGAGAAAACGGAGGAACAGAGAGGTCAGGTAACTTGCTCAATGTCAAACAGCTATCAGCCAGGATTTGAACCCAGCAGTGCATCCAGAGTCCACGCTCTGAAGTACAACACTGCCCTGCTCCTGGAGAATCAGTTACACTCGGAGATTCTGAAAACCCTTCTGTGTCAAACCTCATTCTAAAACTACAGGAATATAAAGAAATAGAGGAAACAAATGAAATGTGAAACCCAGGACATGAGACTCAAAGGTCCCCCTAAGCCAGAGGTGATGTGAAGGCTTGAGGGACACGTAACATGGTCAACGTGGCCGCCATAAATAACAGTTCTCGTTCAGAAGACACTGAACTTATACAAAGAGACACAGAATGGTGATGTTCCAAACTATATTTCTGGTCTCCTTCTGGATAAATAAACATTTACACATAGGAAATATTGGGTTTAGCTGCACTAAATGCCAGAGCAGCTGTTTAACTTTCAGTGTGCTATTTCGAGTGGATGATTAAATATGCTTTTAAAGGTAGATTTTGTAATATTTTAGTCAATAATCTTCTCCCCTGTAATAGAAGGTAAAGATGTTTACCTACCTACTGTCAATTTAAGAGACCAGCTTCCTTCAGAACCACTTAACACAATAGTGAAATGCCCAGGATTTTATAGTATCTGCTATTAGTAGTTATCTGGAAAATAATTTCTAATATATAGGTGTATAAAATTTAGTTTGTTTAGTAATTTGTTAATGGTTATCTTATTTTGGGGAATGTGGAGCAAGCTGCCACAGGAAAACATTAAGTTGAATATATAGTTGAACCTCTGATGTATTAATTTTCTGCTTCTACTTCAGCAAAATGTTTTACCAACTTAGGTTTTTTTTCCTTTCATTAGAACAATTTTGAAAACATTTACAGTACAGTCATGCATCGCTTAATAATGGGGATATATGTCCTGAGAAATGTGTCATCAGGCGATGTCATCGTTGTGTGAACATCATAGAGTATACTTACACAAGCCTAGACGGTATAGCCTGCTACACAGCTAGGCTATATGGTCCTAATCTGATGGGACCACCGTCCTATATGCTGTCTGTTGTTGACCGAAACATCGTTATGCGGCGCGTGACTGTTACTGTCTTGTTAAACTAGAGATATCACATACATAATAATGCTCACCACCATCAATTACTTTCATATTTTACTTTTAAAGGTTTTAAGATAAGTTAGTTTCCAATATCAGGACATTGTTTTGTGTCTCAAACAAACATACGTCTCTTCACAGAAAATTACTTGAAATTGTATACAGCAGAATTGCTCATACGACCCACTACTCTACCGGAAGCGACACACTTAAAATAGTTTTTACTGGAAAAGTACTATGACTTTCTAGACTTCAGTCCTCTACTCACTTTGCCCTGAATGTCTAAAACCCTGTTAAAAGTGCTAGGAACTATAAGTTATTCAGCTGTTGTGAATCACAATCAGGTTTTTTTTGAGGGAAAAGGAGACCTTTTTCATGGAATGGCTCTAAGGGAAAACGCAACCACGAAACATCTGGAGATCAGAAATCTGGGAATGATGAAAATTTTAATATGTCTACTGCAGAATGGGGCAAATCAGATTTCTGACTCTTATCCTGGTAAGGACTCCTGATTATAGATTCTTAAACATAAAATCAAGTCTCCACGCTATCTGGGGGTTTCTAAGGGAAATAATATAATAATGCATAATGTTAGACTATGAAGAAACTCCTGTGAAATCTCAGTGCCTTTTGCGGTGTATTCTTAGAAAAATACCCTAAGAAGACACCAAAGCCAAGACTATTTTTGGATGTACCAGTTAGAGGGCAGCAGACATTCTAAAAAGAGACTTGTCTCTTCTGCTTGACCATGTCATAGATTTCATATCTACCCCTCACGTCCTTGGTGTTTCTTTAATGTGTTGTGTTTAGTATCTTTTGTTAAATTAACAGTCTGTCTGTCAACTAGATGCTGCACTTTAAACATTCAGCACATACAATAAGCTCTGGTCTGTGAGGCACAAGTAAAGAATTTTTACCTATTACTATGTTGTTTTTCTAAATATTGAGAGTCTATGTCATAAAGCAGGCTTGCGTTGGCAAGCCACTCTCTCATTTGTCTTAACAGTCAGCTGGGTCAGGCATTATCATCCCAATTTTTGACAAAGAGGAAACTGAGTTCAGGGAGCTTCCGTGACTTGTCAGTAAGTGGGAGAGCTTTGATTTGAATCCAAAACACAGGCTGCTTCCACTACATTATTACAAAAGCCAGATGTTTCAGGTTTAGAATGCATCCTTACACTCCTCCCTCTCTCTGAATAAAGGCTCCATTTGCAAATAAGGAAGAAATTGACAATGATGTTTCCAGTGCAAAAAGGCACTCAAAATATCATTCTGCTTTGAGTACTGATTTACTGAAGGGATAGTTTTTAATTGTACCATAAAAATGATATTGAACCTTGTTATCTTCAAAAAATTCCACTTAACAATGAATGATAGATTTATGACTCACTTAATTGTTCACTTCTTGTGATTTTGGGGGCTGTCTCTTTGCTAAAAATGAGGGGGTGTCTTCATTATTGACACAATCGCTCATTCTTTCAGTCATTTTTATAAACAAAAATATTGAGACAGTAGAAATTAGAGAGAACGTGACAGAAGAGAAAGAATAATTACTTGTGGTTTTAACATTTACACACCTGCTGCAAACACATCAAAGGATCATAATGTTCAAAGTGAAATGTGTTGCACTGCACCGTACTGTGCTCCCATTCTGCCTTGAATTTATTAATATTTCCTCTTTACTCCCACCCTTGAGGGCAGCGGCTGGGGCAGACGTCTCTGTGAAGGCTACTAGGGCACGACTCACTCCCTGCACATTTAATAAATATTACTGGAATTGCATTAAACTAAGCTTTATTTTTTCCTTAGGAAATCAAGAATATAGATAATTATAATACTAACAATAGCTAGCTATTACTCTGGGGGTAATAGCTTTATTAACAAGCACTTACTCTGGGGCAGAAGCTATGTTAGGTGCCTTGCATTGATTATCTCACTTAATTTTCACAACAATCCTGCAAAATGGGAATTCACAGGCTTTCCAAGGGCAATAATGTCTTCCCTAAAATAACTTTTATGTCATATATTTTCCTTGGTTATTCTATTATTCTGAATATGTGCTTCTGGAATATTTTCCCAAGTTACTGCTTGAGCAAAAATTTTGCTCCACGATTTTATAGTTTTCTCTGAGTTGCCTAATATTAAACTAAGACTCCTTTTTCGTGATTGTTATGTAAATTAATGTTATCATGTTTGAATATGCAAGCTGACCATAGATGTAGATTTGCTAGTATCACTACATTATAATAACATATATTAACATGGCAGGGATTTTTTCTCCTCACACTATAAATACAACATAATCAGTTCTTTGCCATAACTGGAGGTTGTAAGTGGGGTGTAAGGTTAAGAAATTGTGAAAGAAGAGCAGAGTGTTTAGTACAACAATTAACAAGTAAATATTAAGTTCAGTTAAAACAACTGAAATGGAGCAATAGTAAATAAGTCCAGTTAATACTTAACACAGGTCGATTATAGAAATTGTTTAGCCAAGGTTTTGGTACAATGTAGTTTCCTTCCGTTTATAAAGTAAACTAAAGCAATATATTTGATTTGATCTTTCAAATATGAGACTGTATCATGACTATATACTCTTTGAATTGAAATTCAAATGAAACATACTATGTAAGTCTAACTGTAAAATTTAAGTGACTGGGAAAGGTTTGTCTAAAAACAGCAAATTATACTCTTGGCCGACAGCCTTCAAGCCCTGAAAAGTCCCTGGTAGGTAAAAAATTGATTTCCAAAAGAGGGGTTTTTTAACCACATCCCTCCTTCAGCATCTGCTGTCTATTGATGCACAATTTTATATCACTGATGATTTTTAAAAGAGCTTTTCTTTCCATATTATCTCCAAATAAAATCTTACGGTGACAGGGAAGAGAGAAACTAATAGTGTACAAGGGAAAAAAGACAGCTAAGAGAAAAAAGACAAATGTTGAGTAAAACTAATATTTTAGGAGGAGATATTAACTGCTTGAATTAATATTAAAAATGACCAAAGTTTTATCATCAGTCACACTCCTAGGTTAAATCAATGGGATATGAGTGACGAGACCAATTTTCACATTGCTTTACTGAACTTAATAAGGATAGGGGATAAAAAGGATACAATTTGTGAGGTCAGAAATCATTATATACAAAGCGGTCTAAAATCTGCTAAAACATTCTCTAAGATGTTATCATCTGAAATTTTGTTTTTCCCTCTGGAAATCAAAGTCTTTAAGAATTAAGTCAGACCAAAGAGGTTGAAAACAGATTTTACAATATCCTGACTTAGCCTGTAACATTCTTCATTTGTCTTTTTGACCTGCCTCTCCCACTTCAACATTGGTCCCTAGAGAATGGTGTCAAGGCTGTGACTTTCCAGGTCTGGTATATGAAAAGTGGACACTGATTTCCTTGGCAGTGGCTCCAAATCACGTGCTGTAGATCATCCAACCAAAGGACTATTTCTTTTCCTTTAATAAATCCAGATAACCTTGGTCTGAGTTAAAAATTTCATTCTTTCTTAATTTCATAGATAATAATAAAGCAATGCTGTTGGCTCTTTATTACGTTTTGGGTGAACTCTCACAGTAAAACTGCAAATGAATTCAGAATTTTTATTCAGAAGAATTCAAGCTAACAGAATAATACTTTCAAAACAAGAATCCAACTATTAGATTTTTTTTCACATGCTGCTTAATAATATTTTAAAAAGTAATATAAGGGTCGGCCCTGTGGTGTAGGGGTTAAGTTTGCGTGCTCTGCTTCAGCAGCCCGGGGTTCACAGGTTTGGATCCTGGGCACAGACCTATGCATTGCTTATCAAGCCATGCTGTGGCGGTATCCCACATTTAAAGTAGAGGAAGATGAGCATGGATGTTAGCCCAGGGCCAATCTTCCTCAGCAAAAAAGAGGAGGATTGGCAACAGATGTTAGTTCAGGGCTAATCTTCCTCACACACACACACACACACAAAAAGTAATATAAAAGTATATTTTATACTAACACAAATAGTTTTCTTATTTGAGAGCAACTAACTGGTATCCCTCTCCCTTTCTTGAATGCTGCAACCCGAATTTGTGTTTTGTTAGGCAACAAAAATGCAAACTTGTTAAAGCCAATCCTTTTAGATTGAATTTTTAACCATTTCACTGAAATTTTAAATCATTGAGTAAGCATTGTAGAGAAATCTTTTTGGCTGATATGAAAGTCAGGCAAGAAATTTTTGATAAGTATTCTCAAAAACAAACACTTGCAAACAATGGTACTGGTTCAGAATAATTAAACATTGTATGACCTTTTCCTCTCCTCACTTACTTAGTTCTATTTTATAATATGATAAATTTTTCTTTTCTAATGATCAATAAATTTGAAAAAAAGTCATGTAAGTAAGGTTTTATGATTATATCATGACACATTGCGTGTAAATGGACTCTAAAGATATTTGTGTCTTATCCCCACTGTGAGTACTAAGTTCAAAGGTTCTAAGTCATGGCCTAAGGTCCTGCTGGATGGTGTCTCTTCAGAGTCTGGAAGCCAGGTCTCCTCATTCACTGCTCAATGATTTTTCCATAGTCGTACACTGCCACCACCAAGTCTCCATGTATTTAGCTGATATAAATTAAGCATTCCAGAAGTGACAATGCTTGACAACCAAATGCATAAAATAGTAAACAATTAACAATCAAAATAAGGAAACAGCTGTTAGTTTCTTTTTATATAAAATTATATCTAATTTACAATAAATGCCAATTAAAATTATTAACCAATATACATAAATCTCCTTTGCCTTATTGTCAAATAGCTATGTGGATTGCTAAATTCTCTTAAATTTTCAAAGAGATTCCTAACGGCTTTTCTTTTCTCTCTCTTTTTTTTCTTTTGGTCTCAATCATGAATCAGTAAATCCTCGAGCATACTGATACTTTCAACTCAATAAAAACAACCATATTATCAAAGTGAAAACAAAGGGTACTAATAGGATAGTGAATAACTCAACACAAGGCTTGCTGTGCCAATGGTTATTTCTATTAAATCTAATGATTATGAAACTTGATCTTACAATCATCAATAACCACTAAGATTAGCAGGTTAAAAGCTTTAACGTACAGAGATATGACAAAGAGGAATTTTAAAAGCAGTGACTTTTCATTTTGGTTGTTGAGAGGAAGGGGTTAAGTAGTGGATGAATAACTGTCAACTGATACCTAGCAATGTCACTATTACTAATGTATTATAATAATTTGCTGTTTATTTCCCTTCTACCAAGAGTACAACCTCATTCTGTTACTTCTTTATTACCACTTGCCTTCATCTTTGAAATTACTTCAATTAAG
The DNA here is from genome assembly GCF_057802395.1 of Ceratotherium simum simum. Taxonomy (NCBI): domain Eukaryota; kingdom Metazoa; phylum Chordata; class Mammalia; order Perissodactyla; family Rhinocerotidae; genus Ceratotherium; species Ceratotherium simum. The sequence continues at coordinate 79,285,185 of NC_141903.1, read as the reverse complement.
TGGTAAGAAGTTTGTTGTTTTAAGAGATATGTGATGGTCTGAGATACCAACCCACATTTCATTTACTGCTATATAACAGCTCTTTAAGTTTTTCTTTAAGTATGTTAGAGAAGTTAGTAAAACTTTCCTTTATTGGTCAGTGGTGCTCAGCCATTTAGTCAAATAATTAATTTGTCATTCATTGTACATAGTATCAGAAGAATACATTATTTTTGTGAATTACAGATCAAGGGCATATCTGTATTTAAAATTACACTATTTCTTTTAATGTAATTAAATATTACATTAAAAAATTAAATATTTTTTCTGTTTTTTACATCAACACTATTAAAAATTTATGTCTACAAGATCAACTTTTCCCTTATTCAGCTATCAAACATTTACTGAGTAGCTGCCCTGTGCTCTCTCTTATGCCTTGAGCTGGGAATACAAACTGAATAAGACACAGTTTGCCTCCAGAGGGCTGAGTGTCCAGAAGAGAGATGTGTATCCAGACTTTGCAATTACAACGCAACGAGATAAGTAATGCAGGCACAGGCTGCCATGGGAGAACAGAGGAGAGGTGCAGACTTCCTTCTGGAAGAGTCAGGAAAAGATTTCCTGAATGGTTGAGCTGAATTCTGAGAGGTGACAAGGAGTGCTCAGGAGCATGAGGCAGGAGAGGGAAGGGGAAGGCTGGGAATGCATAAATGAAGGCAAGTGGCCTCAACACTGTTTGGAGAGGGGCAGCACAATGTAGCGGTTTAGAATGCGGACTCTGAAGACAGACTGCCTGGGTTCCACCTCGGGCAACTACTTGACCTCTCTGTGCGTTAGTCTCCCCACCTATAGAAAGGGCATAATATGAATATCTACTTTAAAGGACTGTGATGAGAATAACTGAGTTACTTTTCGTAAAGCACATAGTAAGAGCAATTTAAATGTATGCATCATTAGAGTTGGAGTGCAGGGCTCTTGACGGCAGTGGCCGAAGGTAAGAAGGTTTAAGACTGGAGAGTAGGGATGGGCCAGAGATAAGAGGCTCATGGTTAATTCTGAAAGAGTTGGGAAGCCATTGCTGGATTTAGGCATGTGAACGATGACCTACAATTATTTAAGGCTTTGAGAAAGACTAATCAATCATGGGGACACTGAAGCTGGATGCAATGTGAACTAGGGAGATGAATTAGGGGGCTCTGGAAACAGTCCTGGGGTATTGCTATGAGCCTGAACCAGGGCAGTGGGATAGGAAGGGAGAGAAAGGTATAGATCTAGGAAATACTTGGCAGGCAGAATTGGGAAGACGACTCCCTGGATGATGGGATGAGGGAGAGGAATAGCTCAGGCACTGGAGGGGAAAGATGCTATGCTTCATGATAGAGCTGAGCTGAAGAAGAGAATGCTTACCTTTTTGGTCTCTTGGTATTTATAAGCACGGGATAAATGTTAAATTTACTTCCTCCCCTCATGAGACTATCCCCTTTTTCCAAGCTGAGATGACTTGATTTTGAAAAAAATTACAAAGACTGAAAAGTATTTAACTTAATTGCAGAGTCTTTACACGTGGCCTCAGAGTTTCTAACTTTGTCTGAGACCTTGAATTTCAATGGCAATATTCAACATTTGGAAGATATCTTTTGGCCATTTTGCTTTGGTTTTCTTTTCTGAAAATGTAGAGACGTTCTGGCTGGCCTTGTTTGCCCCTGGAGTAATGTGATTCTCTGACATCAGCATGGATATATTCAGCTGCGACATATGATCCTGGCCGGCATGAGAAAGAACGGGAAGACGTCTGAGCCTGTGAGCAGGACAGACAGCTAAGCTCAAGACTAAGCGGCATCTGCAACAGGTGTTTGAACTGTGGAACCAGAGTTAGAAAGGGCTTCTTCCTCTACTTTTAAAAAGTGGAAAGGTAACTCTTTCACCACTATACAGAAACTGAAAATTATATGCTCATGGCTACAAGATACAATCATCAACATATAATGTTTATTGTCATCAGGGTGCAGCAATTGAACGTCTTTTTGCTTCTTTCTATTTTTGAAGTAGAAGATTCTCACGCCTATGGCAGAGGTCCTGAAGGAGAGGGATGAATCTGCTAAGCTTGTAAGATTTTTTTTAGTTTACTGACGCTATAGTCTATATGTGGCTAACTTTTATGCTTACAAGACTGAGTGTCTTCTCTGTCCCTGGAGGGCCATTAAATTTAGCGGACTGTCAGGGAATTGACAACGACAGCATAATTGAACAACCAAACACTTCTTATTTTCAACACAGAATTCTAAAGCATTCTTGCTATTAAGCAGTAAAAAGAGGCCACTTCTGTCAAAGCTGCGTAACCCATCCCCTCCACCCCAACACATTTTTACTACTTCTAATAACTTTCATCACCACTCTTGGTGGCTGTTCCCATAAGAGCAAGCAAACTGGTGCATCAAGATAGTGGATAAAATATAAGATCGAAAGCATTTTTCTTATATTATCTTTTTTTCGGTCTTTGTGACAACCCAGTTTTTAGTCCTCACCATTCTCTCTAACCATAGCATTTGGCAGAGACTTGAACCCAAGAAACATTCGTCTGGCTTTGATCTGCTTTTGTAATTTTGAGGCTACAAACCACAAAGTATTTTTTGAGGGAAAAAAATGAGCACTTCATTTCAATGTGCAGCAAAATAGTATATTGAATTTACTCATTAATTTGACTCTACCTAATTGTGAAAAGATAGATAAAATAGGAAGCTAGTGCCATTGATTGCTTGTTAATTCACTGTGTAGTTCTACTACTTTTTCTTCATTACTCGCTGAATTAGTGAAGAGCCAACAACGCAAGTGAGAAACATTACCCCCAAATGGATATATTTATAAAAATGTTGTTATATGCCAATTTTTTAAATCTTCTTTCTTATAATTAGCAGGCTATTACATCCGACCCTGGCAAAATATTTTAATTAGGCTGTCCATAGATATTTCAATAAACTTGAATTTTTTTTGACATTTCAAACACAACCTTGTGTCATTCGTGCCTGCCTCCTACTATTTTAAATGTATAGCATGTTCCAGCTGCAGGAATTACCATGGTTACTTATTATGCCAATAGTGAACTTCAGTTAGCATTAAAAAGTATTGTGCTCTCTTACCTCTGCATTGAAAATGACATAAATATCTCAACAATCACAATAATATGAATTAATATAGAAACCTGGAGAAGTGTGACCATGAGACAATTGGCCAGTGGAAGAAGTTCATAAGAACTGAAATATATTTAAGGGGCTTTTTTGGGGTACACTATATTTACATTCTCTAAGAGCTTATTTTAATGCCAAATATGGCTTTATTTTATTAACAATATTGTTGAATGGTTATAATCTTTTCTTTATGTATTCTCCTTTAGAAACGTACAGGAGCTTGGTACTTCTTGGGTAGAAAGTGATTCACATTTAATGTGAAACGATTAACAGAGAACTCAATAGCCAAGCTTGCTAAAGGTACTTTTGTGTCCAGAGATGGTATCTAGGATTAAATTGATTTGATCAGAGCCCTCAATTCTGATTATGCTGACTAGTTGAAGTTTTATTAAGGAAAGTTCTAGTTAATAAATAGTCTTCTAAGTTACTATTCAATCACTCCCGCTTCATAAAAGTGCTTTAGAAATTCTTGGGGTCATTCTTGCACGCCTCTCACAGATCTCTCAACTTTACCTTGTTCAAAAGACTCGCTTCCTGCAAATCCCCCAGTAAATGAACCCTGAACAATAACACAGACTACAGAACAGAAGTCTCCACTCACCTGCGCTGGTGCCTGCACCGGACGTGAGGTCTCCACCCATCAGACCACCTATGGATCAAAGAGGAGGATCAAAAGGCGAAAGGCTAAAGGCTCACAGAACAACACACTTTACCCTTAGCGACCTCAGTATTCTGTCCTCTCCCCAAAGTCCTAAATTTGTAAAGTATTATCTGACATTTGTTTTATTGTGGCATGCTGTGCTCAAACATTAAAAATACATTCACTCACTGACATTCTGCAGAATCTTTTTTTCTAAGAAAGATCACATTTTAAAAATCCAGTCTTTGAATGGTGTCTGAATTTTCATTATTTTCAAGTCTAGTTTTTCCCAAGAGGATATTTTATAGAAACTAAAAAAAAAGAATATGGTTTACTATATACTCAAATAACCATACATTTGATGTTTAATTCTTTGTAAATTTATTTTATACAATTAATTTTGTGCAATGCTAATTGTCCAGAACTTTGATCATTTCGTGAATCTACCCAGAGAGAATGATCTCATTTACTACCCAGACTTTACTTACTGACACAATAAAACAGGTTTCACCGACCAGAAATTTAGAAACATATACTTATTTATTGCTAACTTAAGAAACTACGTTAAAATTTGGCAATGTTTATTTACAAGAGCTGGGATGTTTCAATAAAATACTGGATATAATAATTACTTTTATTTTTCAAAGAAAAAAATTTAGTCAAAAGGATAGAATATCAGCTAGATTATTTTCTACTTGCTTGTAAATTGTACTCTACAGTTATTAGTTGGTTCTGGTTTTGGAATTAGAAGAAAGTATTCATTACATTTTAAGGAAATGTTTATTATTTCCAATCAAATAATATTTTGAAAATAGAGTATGAGATTTTTAAAAATAAATGAGCATGAGTTCATCAAATAGGACATTCAACTGCATTTGAGGATGATCTGAAGGGAATACAAATGGTTATTGAAAATTCTTATGAAAAATTTCAATCATATTCAAAAGTAGAGAGAATGGCATAATGAAACCCTTCATACACATCTCTCAGATTCAAGATTTGTCAAGATTTTTTTATGTGGCTGATTTTGATTGTATTTTCTATATGAAGTTTCTGTACTAAAAAAGTAATACATGTTTAATTCTAATTATAAGGCAGATAGTTAAGCATCCTAAAGGATAAAATCTTCTGTGAATAAATTGCTTTTAATATAGTTATGTGTGTCTAAGACATATTAAAAATTTCCTATGGAGTGCTTTTAACAAAATAAAATGTAAATATATAATGGTTTGCTGTATATGATTTAGAAATACAGTTATTTTGGGTGCTTCTTTTATTTAGTTATATTCAGCAAATGTTTAGTTAGTTCCTACTGTGAGCCTGGCAAGTCAAGAGGACATTCTTCCCTTCAAGGTTCTTTAAATCCAGTGGGGAAATAGACACATATTCAATACAGTACATCATATTGTGTTCTGCTTGATCTGAGTACTAAGAATGGTTGATCTTTTCCTGAGCAATGATTTCTTTTGCCTGGGACACTGTGAATTATAAAACAGTAAGGATCTCCTAGAAGCGTAGAGACAGATTTGTGGCTGGTGTATACATCCTTATGATGTGCTCTTAACTTCATTTCTCACTGAGTTTTGTTTTTATTTCACACTTCTTATAAATTATGCTGTCCTATCACATTTCCTTTCTGCCTTAAATCTATGGTGGTATAAGTAAGTTACTGTATAAATAAATACAAGTTGACCAAAATAATAAATAACTAAATGAGATAAACGCTATGAGAGAACACAGAGGAAGGTTTCACAGAAGAGGTGGTATCTGGCTAGCAGGAAGAGGTAAATGGCATATGAGGCAGGAGAAGAGGAGAAAGAAAAGCATAGACACAGGATATCTGACGTTCTGTTTGAGAAAGTATGTGGTTAAAATATAGCCACATGAGGAGATTGGTGACAGGCTGAACAGATAAATTGCAGATTATGAAAGATTTCGAAAGATATGCTAACGGGGTTAGGCTTTCTCATGCAGAAAACCTAGCAGGGGGTGGGTATTAAGCAATGAGGGAACGGAACAGATGGAAAACTGGAGAACTCAACATCTTGTACATAAAAGAGCCTTTTTGCCAAGAGCGGTTCCTTCCGATGATTTGTTAATGTTGCGTCCTTCTGAGGACATACCTGTGTTACCTGCACTTGGAGGTCGATGTGTTACACCAGGAGACATACTATTCCTCTGCAGAGAAGGGTGGGCCAGTGGCAAAAGGTTGGGGTTTCCCAGTGAGCTGACGGGGTTGCTGTATACCAAACTGTTGTGGCTGGACACTGGGATGGAGACCGGCATCTCAAAGTTGGGGGGTGGAACAGCCTGTAGGAGCAGGAAAAAAAAACATGGGTAAAAGAAAAAAATAGAAACAGAAGCCCTCAAGTACAGACAGCCTTTACTTTTCCAAGAAAAATTTCAAATTCCAAACTGTTCAGCGTCTAGAAGACCATTAAGAAGAGCTCTCAAGATGTTCAGATCATAAATTAATTTCTTTAATGTGCTTAGAACTCTCTTTGCAACGTTTCACTTTTGTTTAAAACAAAGCCCCATTTCATTAGACTCCATTGTCTTTGAATTCCATTCGATTAAGTAATAATTGTTCATTTGTGATATCTGAATCTGGTGCCAGAAATGACTGCGAGATCAAAGGTACGTGATTGTGATGACTTCACAGAGAAAAAGGAGGATTAAAATGCGAACCAGAGTCTTTGGTTTAATTGCTTATTGAAGCATATTTATGCACAAGTTTAATGATATAAAATCATCTCCAGGCATGTGAATAGCATATATACTTTAATTACTATTTTTCAAAGTCTGTCTTTTGAAAGTAACTCTAAAGATAATAGACATTTTAAGATAGAGGATTCAACAGAGCAGGTATCATTCAATAATTCATATTTTTAAATGATAGTTCAGAATATAAGTTACACTTCATATTTTGGGATATACTGACACTGACAAATTCAAGACCTACATCTCAAATGAGACAGTTGGCAAATACTTAGTGAACTGAAGCTGTGTCTAATTAGACTAATTCAGGTCCTAATTATTGATTTTTATTTGTATTTTATTGTATTTGTATTTTATTGGTATTATTTTGACAATTTAAGCCAAATCATGTTTATTTTTCTGTTTGTACTAACTAGATCATCATAGTTGTAACTCGCTCTCTCCTTTTTTTTTTTTTTTTAATATTATAAATGAAAATACTGTTTGAATATATTGCCAGAGGACTCATGGTGTCACAGCATATAGCATTCTTAATACAAAATGGATATGTGTGTGTGTATGTGTGTATCTAATATATATATTAGAGACAGGGTTTATATAGAACATTCCCTCAGGGATTCTCAAATAAGCCATTGTGCAAACTTAAATGCATATGTGCATGTGGCTCAAAGTATTCTTTTTCACTATTGCTTTTTCTGTAATCCTAACATCAACTTGCTTTTATCGGTTGATTGGCTGGCCTGCATCATACGTCATGCTCTGCAATCGCTCTGTTTCTCCTGGTGATGATTACAATACTCTTCTGTATTTATGCTTATGCTCCCTTATTCTTTATTTTTCCTATTTTTATTTTCTCCCGTGATCTGGACATGTCGATATTGACAAGAGCAAATGTTTCATCACTATTTCCGTTCACATGTCTTTGATTCCTCATAGTTTTACAGGGAAATAAAAATGTTCAAGTGCTATATTAACAGTCATTTTTTATTGCTTTATCTGTTGTACAAAGGGTAACAAAGAATAATTTTGCATAAACACCATGATATAATGGAATATAAATGTTTGATAAGACATGAGAGAATGAAAATATCCTCCAATTTCCAGAGCCTTTTTAAGCAACAAAATAAATTAGTGTATACTGTAAAATAAATGTCTATAAAGTCAATAAAATATTGTATTCTTTTATTAAAGGGTCAGATAAGAATTGCTCTAGCATACCTAAGAAAAAGTAAAGTAACTGTGCTCGGTCTTCTCCATTTGCCCCTCCAGATCTACTCTCCCCCGTCTCCTCTGCTCTGGGCCTAGGAGGCTGAGCCTCCAGACTGCATCCGCCCGGGTCCCCTTGTCCTCTGGCTTCAGCTGGGCCAGTGGAGGCACTGGCAGAAGTACAGAGAGCAGGACAGAGGTCAGGGTATTTTTCCACTGCAGCATCCTACTTGCTCGGCCAGAGACTGGCAGAGGCTGCATACCCCTAGTGAAGGCCTGTCTCTTACAACCATAGATCTTGCTGGACTCTGGTCACTCCTCCCTCCTCTTGCTCCTTCAGGCCTAGAGGTTAACAGTTTCTAGGTTGCAAGTCCTAACATACGTCACTACTCCTTCGGGTTTCCCTGAACATACTCATCTGTAAACAGTCCTTTTACTGAACTCTTTTCAATTACCTATTTGAGTTTGCCATCTGTTTCCCACTGGAGCCGTAACAGTAACTCTCTAGATCTAGGCTAGTGGTGGACTATCGTCTTAGGGAGCATTTTGGACATCCGTGGGACTATTTTTGGGTGTCACAATGATTGTCATTTTTTGGGTGGGTAGGCAGGTACGCTGTATATCCTATTATATGTGGGACAGTTCCACACAACAAAGAACTGTCTCTTACCCCATCCAACTTTCAAATGCCCCTCTGGACATTCACGCGTGTGAAAAAACCTGTTTATAATGATATGAGTCAGAACTAACTTTGTTCTGCAAACACAAGGTATTTTTTATACGCTGAAACACAGATATTATATACTGAAATTTCCAGAAATGAAATTATTGTGTACATTAAGGGAATATTTTATTTTGTTTTCTACAGAACTTTATCAAGAATTGTTCACCATCTCGGAAAATCATGCCACCAATGGCAATTCTGCTCTTGCGACTGGGGTTGTAAACACAGCACACTGTTTTCCCTCAACTCCATTAAAAAGTTTTCCTCTGCCACTTCACTAAAAAACGCTCTTGTTATAGTGATTAATGATCTTCGGGTTCCTAAATCCAATGATTACGTCTAGGGCCTCAATTTTGACACAGCTGACCACTCCTTCTTGATAAACTTTCTTTCCTTCTAAGACTCTCAACTTTCTCTCCTACCTCGACAGCTGCTCCTTCTCAGCCTTTGCTGCTGGTTCTTCCTCTTCTCCCTGCTCCCTGAATGTACCTCAGGAAGGATGTACCATCCTTCTTCTACCTCAGCTAAGGTCTCTCCCCTGAGTCCAGCCTTGCATATCCAACTACACCCTCAATATTTCTACGTAAAGGTCTAACAGCTTCCACAAACTAACTCCAATCTAGCTCCACTCAGCCCTTTCCCATCTCCAGCTGATGACAGCTCAATGCTTTCAACTGGACAGAATAAAATCCTTGGAGCCACCTCTGAATCTTCTCTTCTCCCACACCCCACAACCTGTCTATTAGGAAATCTTTCTGGCTTAACTTCCAAATACATCTAGTCTCCTTCCACCTTTCACCTTCTAATGGCTGCCACCCTGGTTCCAGCACCATTGGCTCTTGCCTTGATCACTGCAGTCGCCTCCTAACAGATTTACCTGCTTCTATCCCTGCCCTCCTTTTTATTTTCAACCTAGCAATCAGATTGACCTTTTAAAAGCACAAGTTGGACTGCTCTACTCCAAATCGTGTGAGAGCTCCCGTCTTACTTGGAGGAAAGCCCAACTTCTTCCCACGGTCCACAAGGCCCTATAAATTCTAGCTTTCGCCAGGCTCCATTATCTGATTTCCTATCACGGTCTTCCTCCCTTCCTCATTCTTGCCTCATTTCCATGGCTAATTCCATCACCTCCTCAAGTTTCTGCTCAAAATCTGGCATTCTCAAGGAAGCCTACCCGGACCACCCTATTTAATCCTGCATCTTGCCCTGCCCTCCATCTATCTCCAGACCTCCTTCCCTTCTGTTATAAAATCAATTATGATGTGGGCCAAATAATGCCCCCTTTCATCAAGATGCTAAAGCTCTTTTGCTATAAAGTAATGCAGAGCCTAGTCAACTTTTTATTATATGAATTGAATATTTTCTCTTCAAAGGAGAATTTTTAGGAAGACTAACATAAAAATACAAGCTTACAATTTACTGTGATTATTTACTGAGCAGGCACTGTACTGTATAATTTGCATACATGATATGATTTAACCCTTTCAATATCCCTTCACTATAGATATAATTCTTCCCTTTTTAAATTGAATGAGATTAGGTAAGTGGCCCAAGGTCATCTAACTAGTAAGTAAGTGAGCCTGTTGCTTTTGCTACTAAATCACTATGCAACACAGTAAATATTTTTGGATAAAAATAAAATGTTGCAGTCAGAAATCACACCATGAGCATGGGCTGCAGGGTAGTAGCTTATTATTTGTGAACCACAAAAATAATGAACTAAATGGCTTCTCACGGAATAGGGGTGAGCATTCACAGTGGAGTGTGCTCTATGCTGAAAGGGTGTGACTGAGGTCTTGGGAAAAAATAAACCACAAAGACTCCCCTCTTCCATATTTACTCAAATTTGGTATTTTAAAGCCATCTTTTGGTTACAAATATTTTAATTTGTATTCGTTACTACTACTTATAAATGTTTACTACTGGGTACCTAAGGATCTGCCATGAAACTACTTCTTTCCTGAATATTCTATAGAATATTGATTGTGTGCCAGTAGAGAGAAAAGCCTATTTTCCCCTCTGGGTAATTATATGCATATCCAAAATAAAGAGTATTAATAATAGTTATTTAATAAATTCTGAACCACCCTAATTAATAACCAATTCAGTGAAAGTCTCTCTACTCCTTCCATCCTCTGACTACCTATCATCCCCAAGAAGTATTCAGTTTCCAGCTTTCTGGACCAGAAACAACTTGATGATGATTATTATAAAACTCTCTTGTGATTGGCTAAAGAGCAGTCAGATATAATTTTGATATCAGAATATACTTCAAAAATTCACAATTCATAAAATATGCTTCCATCCTTTGCATTCTCTCTATTTTTTGCTTTGTTTCCTTATGTGTATCAGGAACTGGCTAAATAATTTTGAAATCAAATTATAAGCTTAAATGTCCATACTGAGAAGATATTGCAGAGAAGCAGAAAGAACATCAGCCCTTATAACAGAGATCTCAGTTGCAGTCCAGGCTGTGTAATAAACTGCCACTTAACCAGGCAAGTCATTTAATCTCCCTCGACCTTATGTCAGACATGAAGTAGTTGCAATCATAAATAGACCAACCAGTTCTAAACATTTTAGGAAATGCAAAGGCAATAATAATGTATAAATGTTTATAAGAAATTGGCATTATTCTTTTTCTTCTTGCCTTTTCAAAACTAGGGAACTTAAAGGCATCTAAATTTTTAAAATTTTTGCCTAAAAAATGAAAGCCAAAAAGCAGTTAAAAACTCCAAACTTACAAAGATCTCAGGGCCTGGATCCAAATTTTAGAACACTCAAGACAGGAAGAGGGAATTTGGGGTGATTAAATAAATACTGTAGGCAGGACTGGCTATATAATTTGCAGTGCCCAGGGCAAAATGAAAATGCGGGGCCCCTAGTCAAAAAATTACTAAGAATTTCAAGATGGCAACAGCAGAGCATTTAACCAAGCGTGGCCCTCTAGGAGCAGGACCCGTGTAACTCCACAGCTCACGTGGCCATGATGCTGGCCCTGGCTTTAAGAGATATGGGCATGATAGCTAAAAAGCTTTTAGTTTCTATTCCTAAATCGATCATGGTTACTGAAGTGAGTCATCGTGGTCAGAAAGGCATCTGAACTCTTGTCTAAAACCACCATTTTCCCAAACTTATCACAAGAAAAAGTCCAAAAAAATATTTTTAAGAAAACATTTTTAGTTAATAAGCCTTCTTTTATTTAATATGAATGATTGAACTGAATCCATTTTTTGGGGCCACTAACTAACCCTAACCCTTAACTTTTGATCAACCATTACCAAGCTGCTGAGCACCAGCAGACAAAAAAAAATCACACAACTCTGATGACTAGTGACTACCAACTGCTGATAACCAAATTTCCTCAAGGCTGCTCAACAACGCTGGCCTTTACTAGCTCATTCCATCTCCAACCTTCACCCTTCTCAGTTCTCTTTCAAGCACCTGCTTCCCTACCTCAATATCTATAGAAGCTAAATTCAATATAAAAAATAGAGGTCATGAGGTTGTCCCCCACTCAGCTTCAGTCTACCCACCTACCACCTGAACTACCCCGGGGCCATCTGCAACTCCGTCCTGTTCAGATCCCTTCCTTGAGAAGCTTTGCCATTTTATCTCCATTGGATCTATAGATTCAATCGTTTCCTTCCTTCAAGCACTTCTCCTCTGCATATAAATAATCTCAAGTGCTTTTCCTTCTAATTCCTTCCTTGATCCTAGTTATAATATTTTTTCTCTTCAGTCTGTTATTTGAAGAAAATACATACACTCTCTTTCCACTTGCTCCCTTTCTGTTCACTCTCAACTAATCTTGCATCCGCCCCTCCTTCCTTCAGCCCATTTCCTAATTCCTGGTTCCTCAAATGGAGCTGTTTTTTCTTGCTGTGAAGCCCAGAATGAACCGTAGCAAACCCCGCACGAGGAAATGCTGGTCAACAGGATTCCAAATCATCCGTGAACTATTTCATGTAATTGAGGAATATGGGCATAAATTATACTGCACCAACAGGTGACTGCAATATTAAATTTTCTATTTTAGAAGGGAAACTCTTCAAACTGGGTCTTTGAAATAGAAAAACAGTCTTATAATGTTTTTAAAGAGGTGGAGACACTCTCTACATACAAAGGGCAGAGTGTCCTTGCCCTGCTGTAAATGTTTTAGCAGCTGTGGAAACTTTCAACAAAATTTACTTCCAGCAACTGAAAGCGATGTGCGAAAACTAGGCTTTTCGTCGTGGAGACTAAAGCACTTACTAAAGAAATGAGGATGTGGAGGCACAGCTGGGAGCTGTGTGGCTCCTTCTCACGGCTCTGCCTGGAAACTCTAATGTGGTTTGTCATCCACTGCCACACACCGCTGCACCTCTTAAGAAATCATGTATCCTGATTTTGAACTCTTTGCATGACAGGATGAAATACTGTGAGGGAATCTAGGTATGCATCACACCTCTTTCCCCCTAAAGCATGGGAAAAACGATCCAATGTGCAAATATGGGCATTTTCCCAGAACTCTGGGGGCTAAAGCTCACACACATTCAGAGTCACCGCCATGGAGAGCGATCCGCAGTGTTACATTGCCCTTTTCCTAATCGTGCGGGGGACTCCTCCTACCTGAGACACCCAACATGCTTCACCTTGAAATCTTACATTCACACATCTTTGTACTAGCAGCTCTAAATTACCGTAGTATTATAGCTAGAGAAACTCGGCTATAAGAACTAAAAATTGGCCCAAAGGAGCTGCCTCTTTCTTTCTTCTGGGCAAGATTAAAGTCCCAGCGGATATTGGATCATTTAAGAATTCTGGGTATAACAAGGATGCACCGCTGCATCTGATAGGAAACATTTCATTTGATTAAGTGCCTGCTGTGGGTGTGCTGTATGTAGTACCTGGTTTCATGAAACCTTTAAGAATTTACAGCACTTAGCTTTCCTTCATGCTACAGTGTATTAATAATTCTGATTCAACAAAAGCTCAACTGCTCACATTATTTCATTTCACAAAAGAAGCAGACATGTATTTATGAGGATAGAAAGTTTAATATGCATACATTTTATAAATAAGTGTTAAAGTTTCAATTTAATTCAACACGAGTTGACTGTGCACCGACCTTGTGTAAAGCGTGCATTTATCTTGTGAGTGTAGTTGTGGATCTGGCCTAGAGCTTTTTTCCCCAAATATCTGCACTTGTAATTGCTGAGGCATATTTTCTCTACAGAGTCTCTCTCAATCCTCAGGTTTAGGCTGTTTTGCTAACTTCCAAAAAATGTACTTTTTTGAGAAAGGAGTTAACTACCTATTGGAGAGCTTGTATATGATGAGAGCTCAGACACTAACATTAGTTATTCAGAAAGCGTGTGAGCCTTGAGTTACATCACTTTATGTCACAAAACTAACATCACTTGATTCATGACAGAATATAATCACAGGTATGTACTTTCCCCCTTTCTATGTGTGCAAAACCAAAATAATACATGCAGAGTTATTTCTCTTAAATATCTGGCAAGGCATATGATTGATTGTTAGAAATTTTTTGACTTGGTTAAGACAAAATTGAGCCAAATGTTAAAGCATGGAAAATGTTGGTGTAGGCAAAGCGAGTATTCTGAGAAGCTCCACAATCACCCAGCACACAAACATGTCGAGATCTGACCCTCAGGTTCTCATGCAGTCTGTTTCCCTGCAGCCAGCGTTAGCTTTAACCCTTCAGTGCTGCGGTGGGATTTCATGTTTAGGGAGAGGAACGGAAGCTTTATTCAGAAATTCGCTTTTATTTGGTGGATGATTGTCAGTTTACATGAGAGAACTGCACTTCCACTCCTGTGTCTGGTCTCAGGACAAATATATATATATTTTGTAGTAAATCCTCCAACCCGTTCAGAAGGAAATTCTAAAGTTTCACTAGTGCATTATGATTTGTGTGGACTGTGTGCTTAAGAGATTGTGTAAATGCAGGGTGTGTCTCGTAGATCTTTCTCTTCCTCCTGTTAATTTTCTACCTCTGAAGGAACTTCTGGACGGCAACTCTTTCAGATTACGTAATGTCAAGCATCCCTTAGGGTTTGCTTTCTAAATGAACTGCCCGTGGGATGAGATGGCTCCTTTATTAGGTTGACTTTCCAATGCTTCTTGGATAAAGCCATCACTGAAAGGGTTAAGGTATGTTACTGCAGCAGCTATCAGCAGACCAGCCATCTACCTTTGGTACTTACAGGAATTTTATGACTCTTGATCATATTATCAAATTCTTCATTAATTTTTTTGTATTTTTCTTCAGTGCGTGGGGTGAGTGCATAAGAGGAGTCAGGATCGGGGCTTTCACAGCCTTTGTTTTCTTTCTTGTTCAAGGCCTGCCAGGTTCAGAGAAATATCAAGAGTAAAAAAAATGAAAGGTGTTCCGAGTACTTACACACAATCTTTGCCTGCTGATCATTAGATCAATATCTTCGTTAATTTTCCTGTACTTGTCCTCAGACTCAGGGCTGTGACCTACTGAATCGTCTGCATCAGGATCTGGGCTGTCACAGCCATTAAGGCCCTTCTTTCTCAACGTCTGAAATACACAATGTGGAAAGTTCAAACCTAGACAAAAGCTGTATGAAACATTCAGGGGTGTTCTAGAAGTTCAAGCTGTCCAGTATTTCAGGTTGTTATTACATATGCTTATTACACTAGAGTAAAGAAACCATAGAGAGAAACCGTGAGTCATTTCAACAGTGTACTCGTTACTATTAAAAAATAAATAAAAGGGAAATATTCCTTTTGCAACTAAACTCAGTCAATGAACAAAGAGGGTACGAGGGCTGAAGTTTCATGATATGGAATTCATACGTGCTTCATATATCTGGAGAGAGACAATTACAGAAGAATTCAAGTAAGGTAGCAAATTGCAACACTCTTATCTTCCCACAGAAAAATCAGAAGTCAGGACATTACACAATGATTTCAGAATCTGTGACCATGACAAAAGCAGAAATGCTGGGAACAGATCCCTAGTTTGAGTTTAACATAATGGTTGGCACTCATGGCGTCCCGCCACCCCTCAGGCTGTGCACTTGACAGCAAAAGGCGCAAAGAGAACCCAGCTCACATGCTCAAGAAGCACCCGTTCAGAACGTTCAGACACTGTGATCGTAAGGAGAATTGCCTTTGCTTAGTCTGGCTAGAATTCTATACATGTGAAAATGTGTATTGAAATTGATGATACTGAGAGGTTATCAGCGTAAACACAGGCTAAAGAGAAGTCCACACAGCTGAACCCAGGGCTTTGTTATCACGAGCTGAGTAAGGAAGCTCAAGAACTCTGAAAACAGGTAACCAAGGCAATAACTACCAAACTGGCAAAAGTTCCTCCTGGTTCCAGCTGAGCAGGATCACCCTCAGACCGTCTCCTGGCACACACAAGTGAGAAGTCAGTGCCTTATCGCGAACATCCTGCCTCCTGAATGGAGGCCTGGGCTAGTCCCCACTGTCACCGCAGGAGAAATACTCATGTAAAACTCCAACAGAAAAAGCATGAATCAGGAGGCCTGAGTTTTACTTTCTTTCTTTTTTTAACTGATGGTCATCAACTTAATTGTACACGATCCGATTTACAGAGGTAATGTTATGTTTTTAGAGATCATAAAACTGATTAATCACACAGCTTGCCATGTTAATTATTAATAGACTAGCAACATTTCTGAATTTTCCTGGTATGACTAAAATCGTTTATAAAGAGCTGTGTACCTAAGCGTCTCTCATTAATGGGAAGTTCAGCAGAGCTCATCTTTATTAAAGACAGAATCACATACAAATAAAACAAAAGCTGTGACATCAAGCTAAGAAATTCAAAGCTGAGATAACACTCCATCTTTAACTCATGTAATTGGGAAAAATAAATAAAACAACATGAGTTAAAAAAGGGGGTGTCAGTCTTAAAAATTTAAACTCCTTGGCTCTTCTCAATGTGTAACAAACGCAACATTATTTAAAATTAGTTTCTGAGGCACTGAAGATTTTCACTTAAGATCAAATGAAGAGAGCCACCATTTCTAATATATCTATGATACACTCTGGCTCTGTAAATATTTATTAATGTTATAGTGGTATAATATAACAAATAAACATATGGTTACAGCTTCTTATGTGGTAAAATGTTTGAATATTAAAATGAATATTTTGACACAAGATGATAAAATATACATTTACAATCTCAGGGAATTTATAATTGGTGGGGCCACCTGTCCTCTCAACAAGGATCTACAGCCACCATTTTTACCAGCATAAGTCTTCCTAGGGTTTAATACTATAAAGGATGTCACAATACTTCAGAATAATAATTTTCTTTGCTAACTTAATTTCCTATCTTTTAAACTCTTTTGTTAGCATTTTCTTAACCACAAGAGCATTTTTCTGAGTGATAACTGTTGTATTATGGCATGTATCTGCTTTGATCTCTACATATCCTTGAGTTTTCAAGGATAATTTCTGAGTGTCTCACATCATACTCCCTATATTTTTCATAAAAATTCATTTACATGGAGAAAAATATGGAAGATGAAGAAAATATTACCCTATACTTTTCCAAATTTATCTACTTCTACTTCTATAAGGTGTGTTAAGAATATTGTTTTTTAATTTTTAAAAAAATTTTATTTATGTATTTTTTAAATTATTGAAGTAAAAAAATTATGTAAACCTTTAATTTAGAGTCTTCTGTTATATAACATTAATTTAGAGTCTTCTGTTATATAACATTAATTTATAGTCTTTATATAGACAGACTTTTCAATATGCATGCAAATCTTTTATCCAATAAATCTTATTGTAAAAATTATAGTTGTTTTGATGTGCAGATTTTTGACAAGAGAACGCAAGGGTGAGGAGAGGCCTATCAACTGTCATTACAATCCATCTGGCACATACATGTGTGCTAAATATTCTTACAAAGCTTTTGGGGGTAGATATGGTGCTTGGTTTATAAAAATTCAAACATCAATTACACTTTATTGAAAGATCGCCATAAATATTAACTCATTATCTCTCACAAGTCTTCCATGAAGATTTTAGTGAAACCTTATGCCAGGTCTCAAACCAGCAGGGCCAAGCGTGATGGCCCAACCCTCCTACCTCCTGTCAGGGGCAACCCGGGGCCCCCTCTCCTCTGTCCAGGCTTTCCCACACTCCTGAAGTAAGGGATGCGGAATAGATCTCTCCCACTCAGAGGCAACCACAGCAGTAGATTGAATGTTGAAATAAACGAGGTAGAAATTTTTAAAAATTAGGCTGCGGGAAAATTTTAAGCATAAAAATATGGCTAAAATATTGACACTTCTTAGACATCAAATTTTAGACAGAGTAGGAATGCTTATTGGTCAATAAAACTCTCATCAGTTTATGTATTAAGAAATCAGTTAGATCAACAGCTTGCTTTGTACCTGAAGAATGATATGAACTATTAGGCAAATAAAGCAGGTGGCATGAAGTCACAAGGAAGTAGCAGTGATGGGGACAAGGGAAAACAGTGGCTCATTTCCTCCCAATGAATTCTTCTTGTATCGGACTACATTATCTTACAGTGAATATCACTAGTACTTAAATAATGAAATATCTCTACCACTTAAAGGTACACAACAGTCTTATTTCAAGTTAAATTGAGTTATTTAAAAAAGGAGCATTTTGAGATACACAACACAAAATCCAAGAGCAAATTAATATTGAGTTCCAAATTCCTGTAATCACACAACCAGAACACTGAAAATATTGTTCAAAAATATTATCCTCAGCTGAGAGCTTGTAGAACACATTTCTGCCAAGAACAAATGATTATGGTGAAATTACAAAGCTCTGAAAATGGAAGTCATAGCACAAACTTGAATACCATAGTGTGAATGTTGAACTAGAAGAGCAGTCTTATCTTTATTATATTAACAATCCACAGTCGTTTAATGATGACAAAGGAATTACTGTTAGATTCAGCCAAGTGTCTTTATCACAGTAATAAATAGTCGGTATAAGCTAAAGGGATTACTAAATGGATAAATAAGAATTATTCCTTCAGGCCTTTTTCTAGTAAAATAGAAATCTCTGCTGCTGGCCTCTGAAAGCTTCTCTGATCTTTTACAAATGTTATTGGTCAAGTAGTGTAGGCACTTAAATCATCATTCCTTTACAGGAGCTAGAAGTCTTGGATGTATACATTGCAAGTGTCTCTCAGCTGACTATGTTTTGAAAAGATTTATTCTGTACGTTAAGATAAGGCAAGAGATCTATCGAAGCCACCAGCTTCTCTTGCTACGTATCTAAAGAAACTCTTCCCTCTGAGAACTCTGTAAATCTTGAGTGAGTCTGTACACCGAAGTCAGTTTTCCATGTGAGAATGACACTTTTGGGGGTAGATCAACTGACTGCAGAGGCTTCTGGGATGTTTTCACAAGGCAGCGATTGTCATGCAGTGAGCTGAGAACAGCCGTTTCTTAGAGAAGTAATTAGATTGACAGAAGGTGACATACTCCAAACAATAAATGGGAAAAGGAGTCCAGACAGGTGATCCAAAAACCACGTGGACTCTCCCCTCCCAGACATGTGGACATATGGCCCCTGCATTACTACATTTGTTCATTGGGGAAACTTGAACTACATAGAAACTGACATGATAGGTGACAGGTGCTTCAAAAATTCTAATGAAATAGATGTAGGGAACAGATTCTATTTCATTACTGAAAGGAATATAAATGAAAGAGAATGCCACATGGAGCTCTCGTTTCTTGTCTTAGGCATTATGTTATCAACTAGAAAACCCCGTCTGTATACAACAGTAAAACTGGTTTCCCCTTCTTAATTAGTTCTCATTAGTAAAAAAGAAATAACTAAATTATTGGTCTTTTTCACTTATATGAAGTTATATATTTTATATTATTGCTATTTAAGTAAAATTCAGTTTCTTTCAGAGAGCCAGCATCACAGATTAAAAACCTGCAACCACTCAATTTCTTTCCGTGTCTGCAATCTTAGTCCTTAAGAATGTCTACTTTCAGCATCTTTCTTTTTCTGGGCCTATCCATTGTATAGCAGAAATTTCCAATCCTTTTGTGAAAAATCCAAAAATCCTCATTAATTTTTCTTAAGATCCAAATAATCATCCTTTCTTGTATAGCTAGCATGACCCTTACTTCAGAGGGTTGATGTGTCGAGAACACACACAAGAATTATTTCTATTAGTTGCATGAATGTCATGTTCACACAAAAACCAAGGGATAAAAAGGACAACTTAGAAAAAAGGTAGTTCCTTTTCTGTGATACTAAATCATTTTTTGTGCTTGTCTTTCACAGCTTTTCAAAGATAAGCATCTGCTCTTAACAAGCTGAGTAATCTTTAGAAAGTAGTAAATCCACACAGGGACAGGAGGTGCAGCTGAAAGGGATACCGCCTATAAATGAAGTGTCTGAGAGTATTTTGTAAGCATCCTCCCATAGTGGTGTGCTGATACTCATGATGCCGCTTCCAGTTTCTTCAGTCTCTGGCAAGCGGCTGTCCTAAGGACTGCGCCCTGTGACTTATTTCATTTAAAACATATTCAGCAAACAATTATTGAAAACCTACTATACACCAGATGCTGTTTTGCGCACTTGTTTCTTAGAGAAGCAGGCAATACAAATTCAAACTAAAAAGCTCTGAACCAACCTATAATATTGTATTTTTGTGTGTGTGTGTGTGATTTCTAGCACAGATTACTTTAGGCTGGGGGAAGATCAGGTGCCAAGAAATTTCTCCACAGGTTTTAATAATCAAAACTGCAAGCATTGTCTGTACTAGCTCTCCTTATTTTGCAGTTCTTCTTTGTTCTTAATACAGAAATGAAAAGACACATTAAAATACTGTGAATTTAGTACAATTAATCAGTAGACTTTAATTAGACAAGCAAATCATATCTAGTAAAAAGCATGAAAAAATTAAATTTTACCAAAAATTATTCATTAATGGTGAAAATTTTAA
Source organism: Ceratotherium simum simum (assembly GCF_057802395.1). Taxonomy (NCBI): domain Eukaryota; kingdom Metazoa; phylum Chordata; class Mammalia; order Perissodactyla; family Rhinocerotidae; genus Ceratotherium; species Ceratotherium simum. The sequence continues at coordinate 79,264,756 of NC_141903.1, read as the reverse complement.
TAAAAAATTGAAAAGATAAACCTTAACAACACTGCATTTCTCTAGGTTATTGATGCTCATTCTAACCAGATATTAACTCCTGCCGGGGAAAGGCTGGGAAGAGCTGGAGATTTTCATTGTTTTTGTTTTCATTCCTTTCTTCAAAAGGTGATCTTAATACTGGACTTACAACTTTTTTCACTGAATAACTTTTCATCTTCAAGTAATGGAAAGAAAAGACACTAATTAAAGATTTGAAGACTTTTAATGTATAGAACATAAAGAAACATCCACCCTCTGCCTCCTATGGCCATGAATTATTTCATAAACATTTAGATGGTGATAGAATCACCAGGACTCTAATTCTGGATGAGACCACCAAGGATCATCTGGCCCTTCCTCATGGCTTCCAGAAGGTGAGGAATAACGGTGCATAAGCAACTGGCCTTTCACATCTCATTTCCTTGCTCAAGCTGGGCTTCTGCAATGAGCCCACCAGTGTCTGTTCCCTGGATGTGGACAGTGCTCCTTCAAGGCGGAGCTGACACGTCATCTCTCTATAGACTTTTGTGACCACCTGGGCTGAATTAATTTCTCCCTCATTCATGAGCTCATTTACTATATACATTTTTCTGTTAGAGCCTTTATCACACATTCTTGATTATTTGTCTCCTTTGTTAGATCATGAGGCAATTAACAAAGCACCTTCCTTTCTTCACTTCTGGAGTTTCAATATAGAGCAGAGCCTGACACATTGTAGGTGCTCAGCAATGCTTGCTGAATGAGCAGAACACACATTTTGACTTCAACGTTAATGTATGCAGAGCTTGCTCAACTGTATGCAGGTTGTCTGGCTGGTTGGGGGTAGAGATGGTGGGATCCGGACCTCTTCAGACACATTGACTAAGTGCCACTATGCGTCTGGTGTTGTGTGTGGTCCTCTGGATACAAAGATGCTTTTTCTGAATATATGAGTAAGATCATTTGTTTACACGTTTTTCTCCCCATGAGCGAGCTCCTGGAGGTTAGGGATTGTTTACTAGTCATCTTGTATCACCAGGAATTAGCACAGGCCCTGGCACGTGGTAGAAGCTTAATACATGCCTGCAGCATTAATGATAGCCTGAATGGATGGATGAACAGAATAGGAAAGAACATTCAGATGCCAGAGGGAGAAAGAGTAGTCTCCATGTAGTGTTTTTGCAACTGTAACTTCTTTTTTCACCATTTCACATTACATTAAAACTCAGTTATTATTTTACTCTCTTTAAGTAACTGTTATAAAATGACTATTTTTTGAAATGTACAGTTTTTAAGTTAGAAAGCAACACAGTGTAGGCATAATTTGTACAATGTATGAAACATTATAACTCAGGAGATTTATATCATTGAATACTTAAAAACTAGGGTACTGGTCTGAATATAGAATTTCAGAAAAACTGAGCATTCATGAAATCTTTAAGGGAAAAAACCAGAAGTATATAATCTCAGTAATGAAACGGGTAGCGGGAAAGAGGGCATGGAATTCAGTATGGAAGAAGAAAAAAGGGATTTTAGGCTGAATGTATAAGGTTAGAAAAGGAAAAACAGAAACTTTTTAGGAAAGAGCATGGGGAAACTTTTGTGAATGTGAGTCAGATACTATAAATTTGAAATAAGCATGTTTTAAAATTCTTGAGCAAAGTTCATCTTTTTTCCCCATTCTTGGACGCTGGTCTACTGCTCCACTGTTCTCCTGGGCTTTGACATTGGTCTTACTCTGAGCCAACCTTAGCCTTGAGGATTCATGGAAAATCAGGGTGATTTTAGGGCCAATCAGATGATTCAGGCCTCCCCAGGACAGGCCAGTGGTTTGGTGTTTTTATTAAGGATTCTTCCACCACACCTCTTTTGGAACCTGGACAAGGCACGCATCATGAGATTGGCCTAGAACGGGACTGAGAAGGGAAGTTTGGCACACACAGCCATGAAACACTCCCTGACATTCTGAATCCAGGAGAGATCTGAAGTAAAATACTAAACGGGGGATTTTAGTATATAATGGTTGAAATGCATGCTAATTTATGCAGTTAATCCTAATAATCTCTCTAAAACAAGCTAAGAAAATAAAGGCTGGAATACAAAATAAAAAGCTCAACTACAAAGGACCAAACTGTAAGTAGATTTGAAAAATGGACAATGTTAGTGATTTCTTAAATAAGGAAGGAAAAGCTAAGCCAGAACTATAAATTAAACAAAGGTTGAGAAAGAGAGGAGAGGAGTAAATTAACAAAGATCAAGAAGGAGCATTTTTGAAAGTATAAAATATGAATGTAACTTCATCTACTAACCTTTTTAGACTATGGCATTTTACTTGCAAATAGGTTACAGGGACCAAAAACCCAGAATTTTGCGGGCACAGATTCTTTAAAAATAACACATTGAAGCATCTTTTATAAACCATCAATGACATTTTTACAAAAGAAGATGTATATGTTATCTTGAGTAATCAGAGTAAGGTCAAATCATTATTTTTGTTTCCATGTAGGCTCTTTTCTAGTCGTAAATGCCTTTTTATTGAAGTTGGGTAAATGCACGATTAGTCATTTGCACTGGGAGTAATCTATACCGTCTATATTTATCAGTCAGCTCAGGACTACAGTTCTCAGCCACCATGCTTCCTCATTTCTATAGGATTCCCATGACCTCTTTTACAACATCATTTATTTTCTCATTTATTTGATTCCAACCTATCCCTATATCCATTCCCCTCCCACCTCTCCTTTCCTAGCAAATATCACCACCTAGTCGTTTAAGCTGGAAACCCAGAAATCACCACTGACTCTGTCATCTCTTGACTCAACTATCATTATTTTTTCATTTGGTCTCCCATCCTTAGTCTCTTTGTCTTCTGACCCTCACTTTTCAGTCAATCATCCTTCCTACTTTTGGCGGGGTCTCATTAAAGTGCAAATCTAATTGTATCGCTGTTCTTCTTACAAACCATGGCGGCTCCCAACAGCCACACCCACAATTTTCACAGCAAGTCCTCCACTCGCTCTCTAGCCTCACTTCCTCTCTTCTCCCCCAGCACTTTTGTCAAGGGGGAACTTCTCACCATTTCACAGGTCAGGTATGTCCTTTAATAGCACTGTTTTGATATGTGTCATTCATTCCTGTCTGGAATATCCTGGTTTACTCCTCTTCTCTGTCAGACAAACCTTAGTCATCCTACGACATCTATTACCTAATGCCATCACTTGCTCCATGAAGCTTTTTCCTAACTCTCCAAGGCACTTAGGGACTCTCTTCTCTGTACCCCTACGGTCTTTGATTTTTTTGTGGGATTTTTTAAAAATAATATGTGGTATATTATGTTCTAACTTATATTTTAACATGTCTGCTTCACCATTAGATAGTGAGTTCTATGAGGATTGGGTATCTCTGTCCCTAACGGAGGGTCTGACTAATATATGTGGGCTCAACATAGGTTCACAGTAACCGTTCACTGGATAAATGAATAAGCAAACAAATTTGACAGTCTTACTTTCTAATGGTGACAGACTAATTGAAATGAGTTGGATGGTCTCCTAAGATGACAGTGTTATTTATATGTTTTAATAAGATTATTAAGTCAGAATGCAAGGAGCAAGAGTTCTGGTTAAAGCAATCTCTATAATCACTTCATGACTGTGGCACAGGATATCCCTGTGGGAGCAGAGGGAACAGAGGAGGTGACACAGACGATTGTAAATGAGGCGCACAGATCTGCTCAGAGTCCTGGGCATGGTGGGTTGTTCCTCGCCAGCTCCCAAGCCTTCTGTGGCTACTGGTGCTCTAAGTCACCACTAGGAGGACTACATATTGAGAGACGAAAGCACCACACCACAGGTGCTTTCTCGTATCCTCTCCTCTATTTCTAGGTTTTCCCTCTGAAACAAGTGCATTACCTTTCATGTAATTTGCAGAATCTCTGTGAGTTGGGATCCGTAGTTTATCACTAGCTTATCTGAAAAGCAGAGTGTACACAGAGCATATGATAAGGCAACACAGATAAAAAGATGTGAGGTTGGCCACTACTGACTCGTGTCATGACAATTTTGATCATACCTGAGGATGGTACTTGAGATACCCAAATCCTCACTTCTGAGACAGCCAGGGACTCCCAGAGGAAGGTTAAGTTGTTTCCCCTCCTCACACGTCTCTCCCGCCCTGGGCCTCTGCAGGCTGAAGAGAGGTCAAGTGCTCCAGTGGGCTGGACCCTGGCCCACTCTCTCCCGGGCTGGCCCTTAGCCTGATGGGGAAACCCTCTTGATGTTGTAGTTCCCATGTCTGATATCACAGGACCAACACGCACCAGCAAAAGATTTCAGTCTGGGATATCACTGAAAACACTGTACCAAGTTCTTGTCTATTCCTCAGTGTATTAAATGACAAGGAGAGGGATTTTCAAGGACCAATTCTGGATTGTGAACATGGACTCTATTTATGGTATCCTCAACTTCTTCCCTCATAATACCTGGCATTCAAACCCTTTTTCTAGTTGATTTATGTCTCTTCCCAATAAACCAGCCTGCTCTCCAACCAGTGGCTATAAGCCATTCTATATTGAATCTTTTCAACAGAAAGTTTTGGTTTTGGTTATTCCATAGTGATTTGACAGCAATGATGGGAGAGGGCCTCTTACACCCCCCAGTTAGTATTCCCTATGAGTATGCCCTGTAAAGACAGCCTATGTGCTAACTGAGGGTTTTGCCTGAGCCTGTGATGTACCATCCAAGAGACTGGTATTGACAACTATGTTAGCACATGCTGCTCAATACCCATATTGCTCTGACACGTTAAAAGCATGTTGAGGTATCAGGACCACGGAGCACTGCTGGGATTGTGTGAGAACAATATGTAAGTTACAGCTACTGTGCCTGCCAGGGGAGGGAGGAGTCTCAATGCACTAGAACAAACCCCCACAAGAGCAGAAATTTTGCCTTTTCCACCTCCGTATCCACAGCAATTTGAATGTGCCCAGCGTGTGGATGACACTCAATAAATGTTGTCGTTGTTAATAAAAGAAGAATGGAACCTGGGGCTGCAGCGACAGAGGTTGTTATTTAAAATGGAATCACCATGGGAGCTGACAACACACAGGGAGCACTTGCTAGATCTGTACTCAGAGTATGTGCTGCCTTCATCCCTAACCAACCTCTCTCCCAACCCTACCATCACCCATCCTCACACATGAATTTAAACTATAAAAGGAAAGCCTCATGGGGACTAGAGAGTTAATGAAATTAATGTGTCTCTCTTTCGTGCTTCCCCAGAACTTTGTAATTAACATTTATTTCATAATGTTGCTCTCTGTATTCTTATTTTGATCTCATCTTCTAGATTATAAGATCCCTGTAGACAGGAAGTGTCTCTTGAGAGCTTTCTTTCCTTGGCAACTAGTGCAGTATCTCACAGTAGAATGTCGCAACAAATTGGTTAACTCTTCTGGACAGGTGCCCTGAGGGAGAATACTGCTAAGGGGACCCTGATGACATATCATAGAGAGGCTCAGAAAGATTGAGCCAAAGTTAGTGGGGATCCAAGCTGTCCCTTTCCTTTCACGCTGAGCCTTCTCTCTCTCTCCTTGCAGCATTAGGAATGTCTGCTAGGTCTGTCGAAGGCTAGCAGCCTTGGCCTCCAGCCTTACTCTGATTCCTTGTCTCCTTTGATGTAATATCCTCCTGGGACTTGGCTCACGCAGTATTAACATTTTCATTTTCTTGGCTGATATATTGGAAAACTTTCTGCTTAACAGAGAGTGTTCAAAATGTAACGGGTGGGATGGTCACTGGTCAGGGGCTGGGCCAGTTCAGCCGGTAAATGGAAGACCCATGGGGCTCTGTCAGACCTGGTCCATGGACAGGAAACCAGGATGTGCTCCCAAGTGAACAAGAGGCCAGCTAGGTTGGCCGGAAGTCAAGGTCTGGGCAAGAAGGCGCCTTATAGGGTGGAAGGGCTGTCCTGGAAGAAGAGGTTGTTGTCCTGGACGTTAGGTTTATAGGGTGTTGTCCATTGTCCATTCCATTCAGGGAACAAATCCCCACCCACACTCACACCAGGCACTAAGACAGTCCCTCAGCCAAATCTCCAAAACACACAGCAGTGCACTTACGATGCTCCTGGCTTTTTTTTTCCCGCAAATAAGTTTATATTGGTTTATACCCTTTATCTCTCCCACCACATTAACAAGCACCTGTGGGGAAGGACAGAGTCTAATCTATTTATCCTCCACAGTTGTTACGTTGTTTCCACAAACCTAATATATGGATTGGTAATAAGTGGTGGATTTACCTTCAACTGCCTTGGGTAGGTGTCCAACAGAAGCAAGTTTGTTAGAACTGTCCTTTTTAACTAGCAAGGAGCTTCAGGTAAATGAAACGTGCTTAAAAATAAAAGTGCTTCAGAATCCTCCAGCAGTTGCTCAGTCTCAGCCCTCCTTTGGATACTTTTGCTGTATTTATAAAACACACTGACGTCCTTCTCGTCACTGTGTATATTTAAAGTAGCCCGCCCTGCAGTCCCATCCCTGCCACGCACTCCGCAGGGCCCTGTGTGTCTGCCTCCGTCTCCACACAAACTGCGCTCCTTGAGGGCAGGGGCCAGGCCTTCTATCTGATAATCTTAGGACCAAGCAGAGCACCTGGTCCTTAGAATTTCATAAATGAATGTGAATTCTGAGTGCATTAATCAAAGGGCCTCTATATGCTTTCCTAACAGTCTAATTATTTCCAGCTGGTACCAGGAAAATAACCAAACCGAGTATCTACAGGACAGACATCAAAAGTGCCAGTAGCATTTCGGAGTTAGGACTCTTTGTTCAACTTTCCACAGGGACTTGCCCTCTAGTTTCCTGGCTCATTTGTTAGTGGGGGCTGCTGTCTCCTGGACTCACACTGTACTTCCTGCTACTTCACAGTATTGATATAAAGGGTCCTTTCTCATTAGTGTAGGCAATTATGAATTGAGTGCAATGATTAGAAATAAACAGGACATAAGCCATCTGCAAAACAGATTCTGAAACTACCTAATATACATTCCATTATGGCAAACTGAGATCTTTCCTTCTAGATTAAATACTTATAAAGACAATGTAATTCATAAGAAATGTTTTGGAAAGCCTAGTATTATTAATGCCAAGTGCTGATCAAGGCCTAAGTACGCCAAGTTACCTTATCATTTTATGTGCAGGTTTAACTTTTCTAAATTTATGTTTCCAAATTAAATTAAGTAAAACATCAAAATCATTTCAACTTATTTTACTTATGCTAGGAATGTCATCCATATATGAATCCATGGTTCCAGAATCTTGGATCAACTTGTAGTTCACAAATCACATTTCCAATGACTTCATATATTACACAAATAAGTAACATTCTTAGGTTTTGCATTCAGCCACCTTGAATTACGTACGATGCTACAAAAGCTGGAGAGAGCACTGAGAAATGAAAAACAGAAAGGTGTGGAGGGCAAATATTTAAGAAAAGGAATGACAAAAATGGGAGAGAGAAAAAGAGAAGATAAATAGATGATAGATAGAAAATAGATACTGGGAGGCAGGGACAAAGAGCGAAAGAGAGAAGTTGAGGGTGTTGTGAAAGAGAGAGGGAAAAAATAACCAAGTGAGCACGTCAAGTGATCCCTCGGTATGCAAGCTGGCCTCTCACCGTGTCCGGGCTCAGCACTTTACGATCTCACATAAAGCTTTATCACGGGCCATCAGCGCTTTTGCTCACCCTGACACCCGCCCCTGGCAGCGACTCAGCACCTGTTGTCCAACTCAGCGAGGCCCTGTGGTGGCTGCCAGCCCCACAGACTGCTCTGTCCTCTGGCCCCAGATGGCCTTCTCTGGCAAGTCTCTGTGGCCTTGGGCTCCTGGCCCCCACGGCGTTAGCTGCCTGCTTTTGCAGTCATGACGGCTTTAATAATTTCAGGCAATATCACTGGAAATGTACTACAACCTGAATTTTAAGCTTGGTATTTCAATTCCCATAACTTATGAATTCTCAGTGATTTTGTTAGTTCAGTGGTGAACTTAGATTTTTCATTTGCACAATAACTTCTTCCATATTATCCATTAGGTAATTATAAAAACAACATTTCCTCTTCTATGGCATGAAGAGGAAATTAAACCAGTCTTCCCGCACTATCAAAATATTAATTTTCCCCTTAATTGAACCTGTTCCTCAGCAATAACACCTACTATTTATCAAGCATTTACTATGGGCCAGGGCCTGAGCTGGCAGCTCCACATGGATCTTTTTTTAATCCTCACAACCACTTTTCCACCATGACTGACATTCTACAGATGAAGAAAAAGAAGTGTCAAGTGGTTCAATAACTTGCTGAAGCCCACCAAGTTAGTGAGTGGTAGAACCAATTTAATGAACTCGTGTACAAGCCCCAGAGTTCCCTCTCTTTGCTATTTCACTATTCTGCCTCTGCACGTTTGTACAATTATAAAGACTGCCTAAATTACACCTACGTTTTCTTTGAACATTTACTCTCAGCTGAAATCGGTGAAATGTTTGACAAATCTTTTTTTTTTCATAAGGGATATATTTGTAATAGAATCCATTTTCTGGTGAATAATCCTCTCTAAAATGTTTTTCCTATTGTTTTATTGTAATATCCAATGAAGAGAGGGGGAGGCCCCTTCAATAACATTTAGGTTGTAGCTACCTGGTTAAAATGCAAGATAGGTTGTTGAAAACCTAAGGCAAAGAAAGCCTGCTTAATTTTTTCGACTCCTACGTTTTCGAGACTAGGAAGGAGGTTCTTTGCAATAACATTACATAGGCTGTACCTATCTGGGTAAAACGAAGTGTAGGGTTGTTGCAATTATTAAAATAATACTAGCAAGAACTTTAGTTAAGTCTCTGTTATTAACAAAAAAAGTTTGCTTTATATTTTTTGGTGCCTATATTCTTTAGATTCACAAGCTAACGGCTCAGCTCTTCACTTCAATTTGCTTGACTAGATGAAGGATGCCAAGGCTGACAACTACAAGATGAGACTTTTGCTGGGGTTGAGAAGTAGGTGAGGGAAAAGAGAAGAAATGTATGCTTTTACGGAGAAACTACCGTTTCTCTCTGGACAAAGCTATGGGATCCTGGAGAAATCTTGTATGCATTATAAAAATTCTTCTTTTAAAACATGGGGATATAAGCTCTTCATTTTCTTTTGTTTTCAAAATGGTACAGAAAACACTGAGTTACTTTATAGGCCGGCTGGAAGGAAAAGTAAAAAATGACTGTAAAAGTGCCCAATTTTTTTCAACAGTTATGAGGAAGACATAGCAAGATGTGATCCTCTTAAGTGAAAATTTCCCAAAGTCCCAATGAAATGGAGAAAACTGCGAGGAGAGCTTTAAGAACCGCAAGACTTGGGTTTTTGCATTTTGCCAGAAAATCCGCACTGTTAGTCAAAGCTTGGGGAAGGCCTGGCACGGACCTGACTCAGCAGAGCAATGCCACCCACAGTCACTGACTCGGCTTCCGCAGTGGCTGAACTGCCCTGTTTTCTCTGGAGGTTTCCCCAACCAGGCCAACACACGAGTCTCTCAGATGGGAAACTGGACTTTTTGAAAACTGAAATTAAACAAAGTTGTCTAACATTTAAAAGAAGTTTACAATTATGATACTTGGCTTTTTACACAGGTTTAAAGTCAATTTTCTGCTGCATAAATAATATTAACCACATATTAACCACCTAATAGTTTTAAAATGCCTCAAACAGCCATCACCATCATTCTGAATAGAATCCCACTTCTTTTTAAAGACCATGGTTAAAAGATGAGGAGAAACAGTACCATTAAAAGAGGAAGCAAAACACAGTTCAAAGTCCGTCTCTATGAGGTAATGCAAACTATTGACTAATGGTCAGAGGAATCCAGTCTATATGGAGATGAAGTCTGAAGTTAAAGCAGGTGGCAGGAGAAGTCAGAAACCTCTCCACCCCCACTTTATTGCTGAAGCCAAAGGGATAGGCAGAAATCAATGCAAGTTTTGTTGATCTGACACAGAAACTTGTGCACAGTGAGATGGAAGTTACATACCCAAGTTCATCTGCTGGACACTGCCAGGCTTATATTAACTGCACATGTATGTATATGTATCTGTGTGTTTGTGCATACGCAGCATGAAGCTAAGAATTTGGAAAGGATTTTCAGAATTATTTCTGGGTAGATGTATTTCTGCACAGCTATTTTATCTTCTTTCCTCCAGCAGGAAATATTTCAATTTCACAATTTAGACCCCAGAAAAGTTAGGTTGTTTGATTATAGTATGTCTGCAGATTGAATCACGGTTTCTAATGGAAAACAAATTTCTTCCCCTAATCATAATATTACAAATAATTTGTTATCATAGAATTTATTACATTTTTCTCTAATATAAATAAAATCTCTCATACTTGTAGGAACTCAATTGTGGAAAGGACTAAAATGTTTCCCTATTTCTTCTAATGTTGATCAGCAAGTGATCTGATCTCAGTAGCCAGACATCAGGGGCAGAGTTCAGAACTACAAATTTGTTGCACCTTGTATCGTTAAGAGTGGGGCTCTGATGGTTGTCTTTACGGAAATCACAGTTCATCTTTGCTAAATCTTCAGAGGGCAAAAGAGGTGTGGCTCAAAATAGTGTCAAACAAACATCAGTGATTCAGACACTTATCTCCTTTCCCCAGTAGCGATATACATTGTGGGTATGGGCCTGGAATATTTAAAACACCTGTTCACTTGGAACTAAGCCAAATGTGTAATACGTTAGAGTGTGCTTGGCTCACTGCCAAGAGCATGTATCATTACCGCAATCAAAATAGTGAGGGAGCTGGGTCAAAGATGCACACTAGAAGCAATGTAAGATAGATACATTTTATTGCTAACAATATCATTACACTAAACACTGTTCCCTGGCTAGTATTTCAATGAAATCAATTATTTTTTGTGTGTCAGAAAAGAAACTGGCAATGTAGGGATACTCTTGTCTTAGCTTTGCTAATTACTTTCATTGCCTTAAAATCTCAATCAACCTCCCCCTCTTCCCTCCCTCTCCCTAACCTGCCTTTCATCGTCTAACTGGGCTCTTCCTTTGATAAATAGTAGTTCAAAGGGAACACCAGGGAATAAATTATATTGCAACTTTGTCTACCAGAGATCACCAGAACTTGGGCAAGCCCCTCTATCTGACAGGGTTCCACCTTTTTTTTTTTCAATTCTGTTTTGACTTTACTTAATAGAGTTACTTTGTGACTCCTAGTTTTTACCTTTCTCTATCGTCTTAGTTTTAAAATCTGTATAGTGAAGATTTCATCTCTGAAGAATTTCATAACTTTATTACACAAGAAATAGTTACACATGTATTACAATATAACAATTTACAAAATGTGACATTTAGCTTGAATGCAACCACAAAATATACTGAAGATTTCATTGTCCAAGGTGTGTGTATGTGTATGTACGAAAGAGTAAAAAGTTAAAAATTTTGCCGAAATTTACACATGCAGGAAAGGAAATAACATGTTTATGAGCATCATGTGCCCCACACATGCTAATGGCTATATATGTACATTATATAAATTAATTCCTACAAAAAACCAAAAGTGAGATTTATTATTACTATTTTACTGTTTAGCAAGCTGAATTTGGTGGAAGTTTAGAAACTTGCCCAAGAACACAGAATTTATGAAAGTGGTAGAAATCAGGTTTGTCTGACTTTAAAACTTGCATCTGCCCCTTTTCCTCCACCACGCTGTCTTACGATGACGAAAAGGCTGGGTTTTTAGATTATCGACATGAAAGTGTGAGGGCAGAGTTTTTATATTTGGCAGTATTGTATCCAGAGTCCTGACCTGTTTATGTGGTCATTGAAAGTGCACAAACTTCATTAGGAACTTCTAAATATATAGATTTTGATTTCTTCTCCAGTTTAATCTAGAGAAGCTTATATATTTTAAATACATCTCCTGGGGTCTCTATAATTTGCTCCTTTAACACACTATGTATCACAAATAGTCCTCAGTCAGAGAAATGCATGTGCATACTATCAGTGCAAACTGAAATTATATGTATATTTCAAAAACAAGTTGTTTTATATTATAATCATAGATGTTCATAGGATTACATAAACGGCTTAAACATATGAGCATAATGAAAGATTTTAGGCTTTTTAGCATACACACATATACAGATGTTACTTACAAATTAAAATGTTTTGGCACTTCCACTTTTTACAACTAAATTGCTTCTATCTAGAGAAAGTTACTTTTTTTTTGGCGAGGAAGATTGGCCCTGAGCTAACATCTGTGCCAATCTTCCTCTATTTCGTGTGTACATCACTGCCACGGCATGGCTTGATGAGTGGTGTAGGTCTGTGCCTGGGATCCAAACGTGTGAACTCTGGGCTGCTGAAGCAGAGTGTGCAAACTTAACCACTACCCCATGGGGCCCAAGAGTTACATTTTTGAGTAGAATCTTCCTGAAGAATTGGTTGTTGTTACGCTATTCCACTGCTTGACACCACACAGTGTCTTTCTCATACCTACCGTACTACATCTAATTCCACACCAAACATTTAGAGTGATTGATTTACCTGCATCCTCTTCCCTATTTACTCTGCCATCTTTCTTATAGCTCCTTCTGTATGTGAACATTCTATTCATAGCAAGCTAATATTTTTCATGCCCTCTTATTTCTTCTTGTGGATCTTTGCCTAATCGGTCTTTTGAAAGGTTTGCCCACATTCTCTTTTTATTTTTTTTTGTGAGGAAGATCAGCCCTGAGCTAACATCTGATGCCAATCCTCCTCTTTTAGCCAAGGAAGATTGGGCCCGGGCTAACATCTGTGCCCATCTTCCTCCACTCTACATGGGACGTCGCCACAGCATGGCTTGACAACCAGTGCATCAGTGCTCGCCCAGGATCCGAACCCGAGAACCCTGGGCCGCCGAAGCGGACTGCTCGCACTTAACCGCTAGGCCACAGGGCCAGCCCCACCCACATCCTCTTCATCAATTCATATCCATCTTTTTGACCTTGATTTGTTTGAACCTAAAAGTGACTATCACGGCCACCTTTCCTGGCTTTTTAAATATTCTACTTCCTAGCAGTTATTACTTGATTACAAGGTATCATCATCATCGTTGTCATCGTCTTCATCACCATAAACCTTACTACGTGCCAGACCCTGTTCCAAGCATTTTACAAATGTCCAATCATTTAATTTTCATAATAATTATGTACTAGGTACTATTATTAACCCCCATTTACAAATGAGAAAATGAAGACACAGAGAGCCCCACTAAGCTGCCCGGGGACATACAAGTAGGAAGCAGTGGAGATGGGATAAGAGCTCAGGCAGTCTAGCTCCAGAACTGATGCTCCCAACACGATGCTACGCTGCCTCCCCCAAATACTGCACAGTGCCTCTTACGTCATTTTGCCCACTTGATTCAGATGTGCATTTTCTATCTTAACTCTACGGTAAGTTTTGTGAGGTTACGGACACTGTCTTCCAAACTTATATCTCTCCTAGCATCACTATAAAGTTACATACATCCTAGGAATCTAATAATTATTGCTGGAATAAAAATATCTACAGATAAAAGTGGAAGTAAATTCCTAAAGTATACATATTGGAAGATCACTTTTAAATTTGAAGGTAAAAATGGAACTCAAATCTTGCATGCTTTAATTAATAATTCACAAAATAAATCTAACGTCATTGGTTATCACTAATGAAATGGCCATATGCATTTCTTTGCTATCATATTTAACTGTTCTTAACTGTCATTATAAATACTGATGCATAGAATAAACATACCTTCTCTTGTTTAAACCAATCTGCTTGGGTTATTTTGGCTTCTATTACAGACAAATAATACTGTAGACATTTCAAATCCCCAGTGATTAGGAGGAAGTCAAATCAATATTGGCTACATAATACATAAAGAATGGAAGCAAATTTTATAGCAAAGAAATTAATTATTAATTTATATCTGTTTACTGTAACAAAAATTTGTTGTCAGCTTTTTCTGAAGTTTAACAATGCTTGAGTCAAGATCAATAAATTATATATGAAAATATCACTGTTTAAGGCAAAAATGCTACTAAAACAATTATATTATTTAATGGTATATAATTTGTTATGTGTAGTAATTCATGCACTATTCTCTCTATATGATAGTCTAACAGTTACTATAGCTCATATCACTATTTATCTAGCAATCTTAAAATGATAGTTTAGCAATTAAAAATAGCAAATATTTTCCATATTACAAAGGTTTTGCTGAAGAGTCAGAAACGAACATAATATCAAAGGTAATTATTTCCAAAATTGAATTTATCCTGCATAGCAGAAATGACTCAACAATGAAAATTTTGTTCAAAAAGTGTGCATATAAAAGGCTTTGTCCCTTGAATGTCGCTCTAAGTGGCTCACTATCTAGGTTGAAAATGGCTATGCAGGGTTGTATGTCCTATTTTTCCATGCCTGCAGTAAAGATACAATATGGGAATTCAGCTTGGTAATTACTAATACACCACACAGACACAATTACACCCTGTATGCTGCATGAAGGAATCACTTGTGGTCTGCATCCATTACAAAGAGCAGTAGGGGGCCTCCACGCAAGACGACAAAATGCTTTACAAGACGGAAGGAGACCAGAAAAGTCGATGTACACAGATACAAGGACCTTGATTCTTCTAGCAATGATTTAAGTCTCTTTCCATCAATTACTGTCCTTTGTCTCAAGAGTCTTATCACCAGCAGCATTACAGGAACTGAACACAACAATGCTCAGACCCGTATAACCCCACGAACTGTGCTGACATTTCCACACCCTGTTGCTATGTTTGACCTGGTTATTCAGATTACTTAAGCAAAACAAAATGAAGGGGGGAAAAAGAAGCGTTACCATTGCAAAACTAGCCTATGTATTTTTTTTTATGGCTTACTCAGAATTCCATTTCTCTAAACTGAAAGCTATCCTACTCTCGAAAAGCTATTTTTCAAAGTAGTTTCTACTCCGTTTAAAAAACTAAAAATGAAAACCTGCCAGAGTGAAAATTACAATTGTAAGAAAGAGATTAAATATTGGTATATGAAGGGGATTTATATTTAACAAGAGGATTTTATATCTAAGGGAGCTAAAACTGAAATAAGGCAGCTGCTCTCTTTAACTACAATGAGTCACAGGAATAACTTTCTGTGAATCTCTTTCAAGTTTCGAGTTTAATTGCAAGCAGTAAGAAGTTTTTATTATAACAGTTTCTTTTTAATTATTACACGATGTACATTATTTTACAATACTTTCATTTAAGATGCTCTTTTAAAATACATCTTACAATTATGAATTTTTAAGACCTTAGAAAAGTTCCTTCTGGCAGTTTGTTAGGTTCTGTGAAACAAAGCCTTGTCTTTCAGAAAATGTTTACAACCTATGAGGAAAAAAAATGTATCCTGGGGCTAAAATGTTTATTGGCACCTAGAAGTCTGAAGAGAGAGTCAGGCCTGTGGCTTTTTGAGGGCACTTTATCATCGCCCGCATTCTCAAAGGTTTCTCTGAATGAATAGAACTGGATTCCTCAGCCTTCTACTCCACGCCTATTCCTCTCCATTTTCCTTGGCACGAGGAGAGCCAGGCTATTTTTAGTTAGGCAGTTTTCTATTTTTAGACAACTACCAGTTAGAAGACATTTGTTAGGAAAAAATTTAAACACACACACACACACACACACACACACACACAAGGGAGGAGGGAAAGAAGCTTCCCTTCACATATTGTAAAGCAGCCTTCAACCTGTAACTCCAGGCATTTCAGCTGCTTTCAATCTTGGAAAAATAAAGAAAAATTCAGAGTTCAGGGTTTTAAAAATAAACCTACCCTCTGGCAAACAGACCAAAATACAACAAGCTGTTACCATGTGAAACACTGACTACAAAAACAAAGAACATTCTCCAGTGATTAAACTGCAAGAAAACTTGTCGAACCATTAGGTTATAAGAATGTTACACAGGCATGTAACAATTTTCCAGCCTCTCAGCCAGATGTATCATGTTGTAAAATTTAGAGGGAGGGGGAGAAAACCTCATCTGTAAAGTTAAACCAAGGATGAGGGATGTAACCTGAAGGTTTCCGTTCTCAGAACAAGAAAATCTTTTATCTAACTTAAAGGCAATTATATTCACTGCATTTTTCTAACATTCGTATTCTATAGAATTTCTCTAAAAATTATAACCACATGTTTACAGAGAAACCATATATTAAAAATCCAGTGCCAAGGCTAGCCCTGTGGTGCAGTGGTTAAGTTCGCCACGCTCGGCTTGAGGGGTCTGGGTTCTCGGTTCGGATCCCGGGTGTGGACCTACACCACTCGTCAGCCATGCTGTGGCAATGACCCACATACAAAGTAGAGGAAGATGAGCATAGATGTTAGCTCAGGGCGAATCGTCCTCAAGCAAAAAGTGGAGGACTGGCAACGGATGTTAGCTCAGGGCAAATCTTCCTCAAAAAGAGAAAAATCGAATGCCAATGGGAAACCAAAATAAAGGCTGCTGCATATATATATAGATATGTGTATGCATTTATATGTCTACAGATCATTACATTTATTAGTCTCACTTTTACTCTAAATGAGAATAAATGGCTTGCAGACTGGCCTAGGATATCAACTTATTCTACTGATCATTGAAAGTGATGCTTTCATCTGTAATGCACCCTGAGATGTTTTCAGGCGCTCACAGTCGTCATGACTGTCTTTCGCCTCAGCCATCCCACTGCACTGTGTCTAAGTCTTATTGTGGTTCAGACTGTTGGGCAGGATAGTCACAGACACATCACCACTAACCAGCCCAATGTTTGGCACATGGTCTTCATGTTCATCAATGTCTGCTGAATGAAAGAACAAATCCTGTGTACGTTTCGTCCACACTGGACTAGGGGCCCTGGAGGGCAGTGGACGAGTCATCACCATTGTCGCATTGCCCATGCTCTCAGCACAATGCCTTGCATATAGAGAACATTCAAAAACGCTTGTGTAAGAGAAAATCAATTCACTGGCCTTTGTTAGATCTTAATTTATATAAAATGCTATAGTTATTTATATAAAAATGCTGTATTTATTTATGAAATGATATATTTATTAATTTAAAATGATATACAGTTATTCCTAAATTAAGAATTTGCTTCTTCTCTCTCCTTTGGTTAAACAGCTTCTGTTGCCTGAATTTTTCCCTTGATGTTGAAAATAAAAACATCTTCTATAAGGTCACAGTTTACAATGGGCTCTGACATCTTACAGGCTGTAATCATCAGGACAGCCCTGTGAGGAAGGCAGGGTCAGGGTCGACAACACTAACTCAGAGGAGGAATTGGAAGCCCAAGAAGGTTAAAGAACTTGCCCCAGCTTAGAGAACTAGTGTGTGACGTTGCAGTAACTAGAACTTAATTTCTCTCCAAATCTGAGGAGCTCTTAAAGTTCTATTTCCTGCACATAAAATTTAAAAGGTGAACTCTCCTGATAACGCGTCAACAACGTTCTTTAGGAAAAGCACTCTGCAGCTTTCGCCCCACATGAAATTCATTCAGAACCACCGCAATGAAGGAGAGTCCTGTCACGAAGCCTGGATGAAGACAAAATTCCTCTCATACCTAAACTGGAAAAATCAGGAGAAACCGTGTGCATGCGTGCTCTTTTCCTTCCTGTTAGAAAAGTTCAGAAACAACCTAGCTTGTTTCCGTTTCCCTACAACTTCTTTCCTGCCCCTTTCTCGATTTTCTTTTCTTCCTCAAGGTAATTCCAGCTTCAGTGTTCCCTCCATCCTCTCGTCTCTTTCCACAAAATCACATTTACTTTAGCAGATACTCTGTTCCTGGGAGCAAACGCTGATTGAGACTGACTCAGCTTTCCTGATGGGGTTTCTCTGGCCTGGCACAGACCCTGACACACAGTGGGCATGCCATAAACGCCTGTTGTAGGAATGAAATGGGAAATGGCCGTGTGCATCCTCTCCAATTTAGATGCCCTTTACTAGGTTGTCTCCATCAACCAACACGCTAGTTACCTCGGTGAACAAGAGCACTGGATTTGTCAGTTTCACCTCCTACATCCGTGCTGCCCAATAGGAGGTTTCTGGGGTGATGACATTTCCACATGTGTCCCAAGCAATATGGGAGCCACCAGTCACATGGGGCTATCAAGCACTTGAAATGTGGCTAATGAGACTGAGGAACTGAACTTTTAATTTTATTTAATTTCAATTTAAATAGCCACATGTAGCTAGCGGCCACCTCATTGATTAGTGCAGATCTGCATCATTTCACCTGAAATCTGGTTATATTATCCAAAGAGAACTCCCCTGACAGAAATGACTGGGTTTGTAATTGTCAGACCACAGCTGCTAAATATATCATTTATTTACAAATGTGGACAGTAACCCTGAAAGGAGTTTAGTTTCTGGAACTAAAAACTTACAGACAGTGGCATTGCTTTTGGATTAGTAGCTGATTCTCAGGGTAACTCTGCTCTTCGTTTTTCTCTCTAAAATGGTTTTCTTGAGGGCCTAGTGACGGCATTTGCTTATGTCTAAGGAGTGATTCGCATGCTATTTTGAAAAATAAAGTATCTAATTCAGAAATTCTGGAATAAGAGTTACTATTATTCATTCATATATCAGTTTTTTGGTAATAATGTTTTCTTAGATGTGAGAAAAAAACCCAAAACCCATTGTACAGTTTACTGTTTACAGTGTTTCTTATCCTAAAACAGTAGCTCTAAATAGTTACTGCGTTTATTTACTAAAACATAAAGATAAGAGATTTAATTGATATGAAGAGGCTTTCAGAATCTAATTAACCTCCCAGCTAGTCATTAACTCTATGACCTTTAGAAATAATTGACAGGGAATTTTTTCCTTTATTCAGAACTTCCATCAGGTGGCTAAATTTCAGGGTAACACAGAATTCACTAAATACCATTGAGACACGACGAGATAATATGCCAAAGGGCTATTAGTAAAATGGGATATATTTCCAATACTATTATCAATCCACCCAATCTGTTGTATACATACGCAGCGTTTGCCTCATTACAGTCCTTTTAATCATGGAGTCTTAAGTCTTTTCCCAGAATGTTCTATGAGCTATTTTGACCATGAGGTTAAGGAGGAAAGCCCAGCTGCCAGCACTCCCTGCACCATGGCACACCCCTAACCAATCACATCACACTTGCCGGCCGAGTCTGGCCTCAGACTCAGAATCTTCCTCAACACGCGCTCCAGGCTGCAACTACCAGCTGCTGGGCACTCATAAGGGAGGGGACCATGCCAGGAGACGCAGTGCTCACGACAGAGTCCCCTACCTAACTGAGTAATGTCAGCCCTTTTATACTGTACTTCCAAAAAAAACTAGTGCGCTTGCTTTTAAGAATTAGTTTCACCAAACGTGAGTTTTAAAAATCTATTTTATGGTATGATCCCAATCTGCAGTAAAACTGCACAGAAGAAATGTTCAACAAATGTACTTTCAGACTCAACGCTGAAGGAAATAGATGTTTGCAAAGGCAAGTCTAGATCCTTGCTACTCAGAAGATTTGGTTCACACACCAGCAGCATCAGCATCACCCGGGAGCTTGTCAGAAATGCAGGATCTTGGGCCCTGCCCCAGACCCACTGAATCAGAATCAGCATGTCAGCAAGATGGCCCAGGGATTCAGACTAGGCCAGCGGCATTTTGTTTGAGACCCAGTGATCCTTCTTGTCAGATCCCGGCCAAAGTACCAACAGGTTGCTTCTCTCTTCCCCAGGAATCAACCTGTGTTGGTCCAACAATCTTTTACTTTCCACCAGCACGACAAGCAATATTTCACGTAGTCTCATGTGCCTATTTGGTTTTTTCTCACACAGCAACGAACTTTATTCATCTCTGGTTCACTTGAAGGATTCTTACTTTTAATATTATTAGAACATATCTGACTTCAATGAAGAAAACTTGGTAAATTTATATTATAATGATCCTCAATAAGTTGTTTATATATACGTATGTTATAAACACACATATACATACACACACATATATGTGTGTATATATACACACACGTGTGTAAATACATACATAATATTTATTGAATGTATACAATGTGTCATACATCGAGCTGGTAGCTGGAGTTACAGAGATAAATAAAACATTATTATGTCCTTGCAGGAAGGGATACAGATTATAATAATAATTTTAAAAAACAACGCAGTGAGGCAACTGAAATAATAAACATTTCTTTGATTAAAAGACTCATCATCTTTTATTCTGACTCTAGGCAGGGCTCTGGAATTATTCCTAGAACTTCACTTCTGAATATATCATGATGATACATTCAGCAACCAACCCTGAGGAAGTAGGAATGGTCTCCTCTTTGATATCTAATTTGATACCTTTTAAAGCCAAACAATGTTACTTTTACTTAGGTGCTGTCAATGGCTGGAATTCAACCTTTGGTTCAAATATGTTGTCGAACACCAAGTTCCATATGCCATGAAATCTGTAAATATCATCAAAAACGGAAAACTATGATCCAGGCTAAATATTTTTTCCTTTTCACTTTCAGATATTGGGGGGGGAAAAAATGAGAATTTTGGTTTGTCTAGTTCAAGAAGGTTCGTGTAAAACAATAATGATGATAAAATGGTGATTAACAATGATAAAAAAAGTTACATTACTGACAAAAAGGCTGCATTTTGAAACCTATTGTCTTTTCTGCTCCTACTATTATTAAATAATTTTCTGTTAACTCTGTGTTAGTACTAATGCCTGTAAGCCATTAGAGCTGCACAAAAATAGAGATGAGAGGAAATTTAGTTTTACTGGCTTGTGCATGTAACTTAAGTAATCTAACATGCACTTTATTTGTTCAACAATGATTATTCTCTTAATAAATGAGATGTGAAACAGCTTTTCATGTTTATAAAACATATGCAAATTAAGCAAGAGCATTATTTTAGAAAAGGAATAGGTCTTCAAATTTGATACATAAAAATCCATTGTGGTAGTTATGAGAAATATGAACACACTTTTAGACCCATTTCTTCTTTTAAACTTTGGGGAACAAATACAAATATGATTTACAGGGTCTAGTAAAAGTCTTTTAAAGATATATAAACAAAGATGAACATTACAATTTATGAAAAATACGCAAAATTTTTTTTTACAAACTCAATGTTTCCCCCCTCCTCCTTGAAAGCCTCAACATTGAAGGTTTAAATCTTTATGGAATATACTAATCCTTTCTTCCTTTTTCAATACTATCTATTGAAAAGCAATTATATTCTCGGTTTAATAGAGGACAGGGCAGAGTTACTGAGCTACTTGCAATAAGAACTATTTCAATTATATTTTACAGTAGCCTAAGAGGGATTTTTAATCTGCCTCAAGAACATTATTTCTCTAAGTTCCTTCATAAAGAAAAAGAATGCTTTTTTGAAGAAATTAATTTACTAATTATAAAGTTAAATATTGGCTCATGTTGTTTCAAGTAAATTTAAAATAGTAACAAGAAAGACCTACCAGCTTTCCGTTAAAGAAAGCTTTAAATTAAAGAAAAAGACCAGCACACGTTACCTAGCTCACGTGGTTAGTGCTCCCTGTCAGCCTGAACGACTTGCAAGTGCTTTCTAACCAGGCAGCAAGTTTATTGATTTACTCTGTGGTTATTGGTTTACGGGTAAAATGTGCCTTTAGTTTTATGGTGAGTGTTTAGTTCCAAATCGGTGTCTCTCAAAGTAAACATTTATGCTCAGGATTTTAAAATCTCAAGGCTACACAGTTCTTCACTTCTGAAATGCATGCCTCAAATTTCATATTGAAGAATTAATCTTGGTGTTAACTTGAGAACAGTATTAGTTTAAACTCCCCCTTTTCACATTTCAATCTAGATCAGCACTGTCACCTAGAACTTTCTGTGATGATCAATGAATTCTGTATCTTTGTCCCATCGCATAGCCATAAGCCACACGTGGCTAGTGCAACCGAGGAACTGAATTGGACATTTCATCTAATTTTAATTCATTTAAATGTGAATGCCAGGTGTCGCTAGTGGTTATTGTACTGAACAGCAGAGGTTTTCTGATAGTATTTTGATAAAATTTATCCAATTTTAATGAACCGTTTCATTGGAGCAATAAAAACATTTTTCATACCTTAAATAAGTAACATTATGCTGTAAGATAATCACATGGATATATGCTGTTATAACTGTCTCCCCATTTATTTATTCTTCAAAGATATTCTGAGAGCCCAATGTTCTCTAGATCTCACATTAAGCCCTGGAGATATGATGGCAAACAAAACGTGCACAGTCCCTGCCCTCCAGGAGTTTAAAGTCTAGTGTGGAATCTAGGCAACTGGACAACAGCTTCCACAGTGCTTTGATGGGGGAGATAGAACATACCATGACTGTAATATAAGAAAAGCACCTAACACAAGCTACAGGGCAGTTCAAGGATGGCTTTCCAAAAGTATAAACTGGGATCTCAGTTGAACGAAGGATAAGTAAAAGCCAATCAAAGACCTAGCAAGGAATGTTGAAGACAAAACAAATAGGGTCTGGAGACGCTGAGGGATATAAATATGTCTAGGTGGCTCGAGTATAGGAGGGGAGACAGAGTGCAGGGAAATAGCACACGGTGAGGCTGGAGAGGAAGAGAAATACAGGCGCCAGATCACACATGGCCTTGCGAGCAATCTTAAGGACCAAGAGTCCTTGAGGGGCCTTGTTTATGCTCCTATCTCCAGGCATTCCAGGGCACGTAGCACATGGTAGGAATTCAGTCAACCTTTGTTCAGTGAATGTGTGAAAGAATGGAAATTCAACAAACAACCAAACAAATATATGAAGGTGTTTTTTCTTTTAGGAAAAGTATTTGTGTATGATATACATCTACAGAGCATGCAAAAAAAATAGTTTTATATGTTTTTATAAATATAAAATTGGAACCTATTTAATTGCTTTAGATAGAATGAAAGCTCAAGTAAAACAGACACTTTTCATATCTTAAACCTATTCCCAAATTCTGTGATACTGAGTTGGAAAGAAGTCCAATACCACTATTTGCTGCCTTTGCTTTTCAACAAAAATTGCACTTGTCAATTTTCACCACAAGATGTAAAGGTAGTTAGCTTATTAATAACCTCCAGTAGCACTGTGAAGCAATAAAGTTTATAAGCCATTTTAATGCCTTTTCAGTCCCAATTCAGGCCTTAATTATTACTGTGCAAGGAAACATTTTGCTGGAACAACTGTTTTTTGAAGTCTTTAAATCCAAACAGGATTCAGGCGACAGAAAGTAAAATTTCATGTAAATGTCATCTCTCACGCCCCCCTTCCTCTCTCCCCTTCCTCCCCCCCCATACGCACACACACACGCACACACACACTCACTCTTCGATTTCCTAAGGAGCAGCAGAGGGCCTCAAGTATTACTCCCCCTCCACACTTAGTCACTCGACACCTGGCCCAGACTCCATGAGCAACTCAATGGAATCACTGAGTCACTGAGCAGTGAAAGGTTCCCTCCTGGCTGGGTGCTAAGTGACACTCCCATATGGGTGTTGTGGTTAGAAAACATGCACTGGGTGGGGAGGCAACCTGTCTGGACTTCTGTCACTCCAAGGACACCTGGAACGATCAACGACTTGTCTGAATGACAGTTTTGTTAAATTCTTTAGCTTCTGCCTTCCTTTCAGTGGCTTGTACTACGTTAATGAGGTTATTGCTTCTTTGCCCTCCAGTTGTTCCCAAGCTGATTTTTATATATGTTTTACAACCTTAACAAGAATGCTTCTCCTGCTGTTTCAGAAGCCCTCGCACAGTGCTGAGCATCAGCTGGCACTTGCTAAATCATTGCTAAGTGAAGGAATGGCCTGCAAGCATGTCCTGTGGGACCTGCGTTCTTCAGGTCATCCTGAAGCGCTCAACACCACATCTTCTTCCAGGAGAGAGCCCTACATCAACTGCGAGGGTAGGAACGCAGCTAAAAGAACCAGGACTGGAGGCAGACAGCTGGAAGAGACGAAGGGGGCACTTCCTTAATGTCATCAGAATCCCTATTGATTTTCAACAGCCTCACAAGGTAGCCTTTTGGGGAAATGTCCAGTATACTAGTCACAGAGTTAAATAAAATGGACTTTCTTCAAAGGAAATACTTTTAATACAATAACTGTTTTTTTTTTTAAACGAATGGATTAAAAATTTAACACATTTACTAAATCTGGCATATTTATATATTGTATCTAAACAGATATTCAAGCTGCATTATAATATAATAATAAAAAAACCTCTTTCAGTCTGTTACATCTTTGTAAGTCTTTGTGCCAATTGTAACAGTAGTGCTAATTATCAAGTAAAGACACGATAATTACTCGGAGCTTTTCTGCTAAAGGAAGGAATCTTTTTCAACACCCACGTGCTGCTGCACAATTTCCTATGACCCTCTAACACTACTCTGGTATGGCCCAGAAATTTGTATTTCAGTCTAAAATGCAGGAATCATATTATTTCTCTCTCCCCACCAATCATTTTTTCTTGTGAGTAAACTGTTTTCAGAGGGTTAAGGGAGAGGGGTAACGGTCCAAATGGGAAATATAAAACTAATGACCCTTCATGAAACATATTATGCTCCTCATTAAACTTAGTTAGATGTATCCCATTAAATTAGAATAAATAACGATCTAAAATTTTACCCAGGAGTAGTAAACTACCTTAACTCCCAACTTTGTGCTAGATCCATTCTGCGAAGGGATTCCCCAAGTCGCTGATCTAGCTGGGTTCTTGGCCTCCAACACAATTTACGTCTTAGTACTACAGAGGTTTTCAAACTTAGCGTGCATAGGAATTATTGGGAAACTTGCTATAAATGCAGCTTCCCACTCAGATCCCCTCTTCTCCACCAAGAATCTCAAGCATACTGATTTCAATGAACTGCACTTTGAAAAAGACTCCATGTGGGAGTGATGTAAATTTTATCAAGCTTAGGGATCCCACTTGACTTCTTTCTCCATCATCTCTCTTATTACTAAAGTGTGGATAAGCCAAGGAGGTGAAGAATGTGTGGTTCAGATAGTTGAGCAGGGCAGACCCACAACGTGGGAGACTTATAACATGTTATTTCCAGCCAAAGAATCGAGCCAGTGAATCTTTAGATTTGGCCTAGGAATCTCTGACTGCTTTTTTGAGAGATTCAGAGCTTTAATCTATTGATATTAAATGCAAGATAATGGAGGTGCTGCTTTACTCTCTGTTAAAAGTATTGCTTTTCAAAGAATTATGTTGTGAAGGATTTTCAAATTCAATGCCTTTATTTTTGAGATGAGAAAATTTCAGCCAGAGAAGTAGCCGACTTGTCACATAGAAAGACTGTGCAAGACAAGGGTTCAAATGCAAGCACTCTGACTTTCAACCCAGCGCTCTTCTCAAGGCCTGTAAAGAAGTCTGGCTCGGATACCCATTGGTCCAAGAACATGAAAGTCTTTACAGTATGTGAAGTTTTAAGTTGCCTTTAAGTCACAAAGGATATCCCTGAGCAAAGCCCTCAGTAGATGAATTTTCTAGATTTTAAACTCCTTTAAGAAAGCAGATTGTAAAAGTCAACAAATTTTCAACTAGTTTAATATGGTTCTACTGCATTTCACATCATGTTAAGGACTGGAGCAGTTCAAGCCTCATGACAAATTCTAACTCAAATTCTTCTGTTACCCTGAAATTTTTGTTGTAATGCTTTTGGTAACGAGATAGAATTTTGAGTATAGCGTTGTTTTGTGTTTGGAATTTATGTTAAATGTGTATGAGTGTGCATAAACACACACACAGACACACACACGGAAGCACCTATGAGATTTGACAATTGACTGGTTTTGTTCATAGTCATGTTTCTTTATGTATTTTCTTTTTTTTTTTTTTTGTGAGGAAGATCAGCCCTGAGCTAACATCTGATCCCAATCCTCCTCTTTTTTTGCTGAGGAAAATTGGCCCTGAGCTAATATCCATGCCCATCTTCCTCTACTCTATATGGGACGCCGCCGCAGCATGGCCTGACAAGCGGCACGATGCGTGGCGGAGATCCGAACCTGCAAATCCCGGGCCGCCAAAGCAGAGCGTGTGCACTTAACCGCTGTGCCACCAGGCGGCCTCCTCCTTATATATCTTCACATTTGCATGTGTTCATGACTAAAATACTATCCAAAATACATAGTAGGTAAGTTTTATAAATGATTTTAAATTTTAAGATCAAGGCAGGCACACAATTAAAATCATCAGTCAATGAAAAACTAAAATGATACACAGTAATGCAAATCTGAATGTATTTTAAACACATTAGGTCTACTTATCATTCACTTTTGTTTCGCTGAAGTTATTTTCTCGGCCTTGTTAGGCAAAAAAAAAAATTGTTCAGATCAATACTTTTGAAAAAGTTCCAAATAAAAGCAAAGAAATGACAACTAGTCTTAGACAATTATAACAGGTAAAGGGAAGATAGATGTGAGAGGCAGATTAATTTAATCAGGCTTAGCACTACATTTTTTTCACAATATAGAATCAGTCTAAGCAATGGCAAGAATGACTTGTACTCTGACAAACTGACTCTGAATACACACTTTTCAAATATTTATTCATTTTCTCTTAATTCTGGGGAAGCAGTCACAATCTAGGAAGCCATAAGTAGATAGATAGGTATGGAAAATCACAGATGGGGACAGTCCTCATTATACCTCTTCCTTTTTGGTTTAGTATTCATTCATTCATTAGGAAGGATACCATAAGGCAATAGCATTAAAATAGGATACACGTGGTAAATGTTTAAATTGTACAGTAATGTTACTTATGCTAAGGAATCTAAAACATTTTTGAGTTTTAACATGATGCTTATTCATTTTTGGCAAAATAAAACGTTTTAAATCTGACTTTGATAAAACACCAAGCTAACATTTAGAAATTCATTTTCATCAGATTTCTGATTCCACGTATATAAACAGTTTTCACTGCTATATTAAATGATATAATATTAGGAGGAAAAACATTTTTAAGAGAATAATTGTCTTTACTCTTTCAGCAAGAATGAATCAGAAAGAATGAGTTAAAAAGAAGAGACATAACATGAAAAACTGAAGTGTGAGGTTGGGGTGAGCTCATTTTTAAATACGGTCATGCACTGCATAATGATATTTCAGTCAACGCTGGACTGCATATATGACGGTAATCCCATAAAGTTAGTACCATATACCCGGGGATGTAGGCTGTACCATCTAGGTTCACGTAAGTACTGTAGGGGAGGAAGAAATTTTCCTCAACCCTTCTAGGTTCTTCTGGCTGGTCTAAGAATTAAATTGACATGAGACAGAGTAATAGGAGAAAAACAAACAAAAGTGTAATTACATGTATACATGGGAGAAACCCAAGAAAACCAAGTAACTCGCTAAAACGGCTGAAGCCCTCACATTAAATACCATCCTCAGCTAAAGACAAAAGAAGATGTTGGGGGAGGGGAGAGTCGGGGACTTCAAAGGGAAGGAAGGCAATTCACGGGTCCATGAAAACGAATAAATGTTTGGAAAACAAGCGTTTGGCTACACAGAAACAGAACACAGAGGGGAGCCCAGCAAACAGGCTTTTCCATGCTCCTCCCTGTCTACCACCTGGTTCATGTCATGCGAAGGTGATAGGTCGCTTCCCGAGACAGGTTTTTTATCTGAATTCTTTCAGGCAGTTAAGGAGGAGGTAATAAGAAAAGGTTCTGAGTCTTTTGTTTCTTAAAAATAATCAGCTTAAAATAATCCTTATGTTAAAGAGACATTTTGGGGTGGCAAATTTTGTTCCCCTTCAGTACACTCTATGACGTTCCCACAATGACAAAATCACCTAATGATGCGTATCTGGGCACATAGCCCCATGGTTAGGTGTTGCGCGACTGTATTTTATTTTCCTTGACTATGCTGGGAAACTAGTCTATACTTAAGAAATCATCAGAAGTCATCTAAAATGCGGGTGAGCGGTCCCCCGGCCACAGTCCCCAGTTATGGTGGCCTGACGCAGCGTTGGACAGTGATGACTCATGAAGGATGAGGCCAATATCTTGACGCCGGTGCCTGATTTCCAGCGAGGACCAGATTCAAGTAGTCACTGCCATCACATTTAACGTGCATTGGGAGGGGGAGAGAAAGAGTGGGGTAATAGTTGGGGCGATAACCCTGGGTACGCCTGTGGGAATACGAACATCTTAGGAAAAGGAAGGTTGCGCTGCGTGCGCGGAGTGTGTGCGGAAGGCTGAGCTGCACACACCCCGGGGGAAGCCGCAGTGTGGGCTCACCAACCACGCATGCGCGCTCACCTCCACGATGTCCGAGTTCGTCCGGCTCTCGTGCGGCTCGTTGTACTCCGTGTACTTAAGCAGCACCTTGTCCATGTCCGTGCTGGCGTACTGGAACAGCTTGTTGGTGCTGTTGAAGATGATCAGCGCGATCTCACAGTCGCACAGCACGCTCAGCTCGTAAGCCTTCTTCATCAACCCAAATTTCCTCTTTGTAAATGTCACCTGGAAAAAAGAAAGCAAGCAGGTTTTTTAAAGAAAAAAAAAAATTCATGCACTTTTTTTTAACAATTCTTTTTTCCCTTTGTAAAACAAAGTGTGTGGTTGTCAGAGCCCTTGGGCACTAGCACGTTTGGAAAGAAAGCAAATAAATCTAAAACTAATTTCTGCTTAGAGTTTGAAAATGTGTGAGTTCTAGCTTGTTGTTCAATGTGAAACTGTAAATGCCAGATTTAATGTAGGGCATTTTAATGAAGGTGACCAGAGAACTGTTCATGTTTCTTTGAGCAATTTAAGATTTAAAAAAAATTAATTTCAACATGGTTAACATCTTTCCCAATTATAAGTTTGGATTTTATTTTTTGACCACTTGCAAACTGGACATGACATTATGAACACAGCATTTTAGAGTTGTGTTAAAAAATTCTTAAAATTGTTTAGTCTCATGTCATTTAATTGAAAACACTTGAAGGGATATGACTGTGCTTTCAGACAGTGTTGTATTCTGTTTTCTAGAAATCCAGCAGGGAATTGGGAAGTACTTTAGCCATAATACTGTTAGGGCTTTGGTTTCATTCTTCTGTGTATTTTTCTTCCTCTCTCAGGCCAGAAACTGTACTGTTATCTTTGTCTTTTTCTTCTTTTAATCTAATCTCTTACCAAGTCCCATAATTCCTTCCCTCAAAATGTTTCTCAGGTTCACACTTTCTTGTCTATTTCCCAGGTGGCGCTATCATTCACGCCCTTATCAGCTTCCTGCCCTAGATGATCTCCCTGTCTGGAATCATTCCCTCCTCAATTCATCCCAATCTTCAAAACCTCACTCTTCACACTGCCTTTCTGCTGATGAGCTGTCTACAGCAGCTCCCTTTCTCTGGTTTCGAAGTCTTCCTACCTGCCAATGCTACCAAATGCAAATATATATTCCACAATTCCCAATTGCAGTCTTCTCTTGATTGAACTCCAGTCTGCCCATCCAAAACCATGAACATTCTTAATTATAAGGCCTTATACAGTCCAGTGTATCCCAGCAGATCTTCTGTCGAATATCATTTGAGAAAAAGTTCAATGGCTCAGTACATTTGGGAAATAAAACACATTTGTATATTAAAGGCTGAGAAACATTTTAAACTTTGTTTAACTAGCTTCCCAAACCTACTGCTAATAGAACGTTTGTTTCTCTGCTTATTTATTTTGAGGAGCACTTACTATCATTCTTCAGAACTAGGTTTTTGAGGCATTTACTCTGGGAAATGCTGATTAACTTGACTTAGCTGTTATTTTCAAAGGGGACTATTTACATTTTTTTCTCACCTTCAAATCCAACCCATCTTGCAGAGGCCAGTTCAGTTTTATCTATTACCTATTAGTGTGTAATTCCTAAATCTAGATTCTGACTCCTTATCTTTCTCTTCGTCTCCAGCCACCCAATGGATGTCTTCCAATCCTATGTCTATCTGCAAATCCTAGGAATCTCAAATCCCCAAAGCTCAAACTCATCTTCACCCTTGAAGCTTCTCCCCCTCCTGGATTCCCCATCTCACCATAAACTCAGTCACCCAAACTAGAGACCTCAGAGTGAACTCGGAATCCCCTGTCCCACACACCTAAATAAATGTGTTGACAGGAACTGTGGCCTAGCTGACAGAAAACCTGGCCTCTCGGTCTCCTCGTTCATCCACACTTTTGTTAATACTGATTGCTGTACCTATCACCCTTTATTTTTCCTTAACAGCACTTTTCACATTTTATAATTTGTATGTTTTTTTGTGATCATTTGTTTAATGTCTGTCTCTTCCACGACAGTGCACATTCCACAAGGGCATGTGCCATTGGTACTTTGCTCACT
This sequence comes from Ceratotherium simum simum, assembly GCF_057802395.1. NCBI lineage: Eukaryota > Metazoa > Chordata > Mammalia > Perissodactyla > Rhinocerotidae > Ceratotherium > Ceratotherium simum. The sequence goes on along the minus strand of NC_141903.1, from coordinate 79,234,339 downwards.
GCTGTATCCCCAGTGCCTAGAACAGCAGACACATGTGGGTACACGGGAAGATTTCTTTAGTACAAAAAGCTAAATAGAGAAAACTATTATATGAAGTTTTTAGAAATATCAAATTGACGTCTGGTATATAAAATTATATGAGAGCTTTTCCCATAAAATTTTTTTTAGCAATTCATAAATAGAATTTTTAAAAGATAAATCTATACTTAATAATGAATATATAGTTTGGTCACATTTGCAGTGAAGGCAGCTGGTAGAAAGGGCAGAATGTGGGGCTGGGATTCAGATGACCCTGGATTTGAATGCGAAATCTGCTACCAGTCATGAGAAATTCACTTCTTCAAGTTTGATTTTTCTCTGTTTGATATTTCATCTGTAAAATCAAGAGAACACCTACTCTTAGGGTTGCTGTGAGGATTATATAAAATAACATATGTGCAGTATCAAGCACTGTGCTTATAGAAGCAGCTCAATAAATCTTAGTTTCCATCCCTTTCTGAGTTGACTTACAGGAAAAGAACTTACAAAATATATCTATCTTCGTGGCTTGAAGAGTCTACTGATTAAGGCCATTTGAGGATCCTGCTATTTCTGATAGAAAGATAAAGCTCAACTATGGGATCCCCACTGATCACTCTTTGGAAAATATAGCATTTAGGTATTTACCAGCCCACATCAGCTAGTCAATATCTACTCAGATATGTTCTTTACGTTTCAACTTGGAAAATTTTTCTTTGTAATAATTGCCAATGTCTCACCTTCTGTTTTAGGTTTATTGATTGTCTTACTAAAGTGTTTCTAATAAAATACAGTTAGTGTTTTATTTTCATATCTGATTATCATACTAGTTTAGAATAATTTTTCTTCTGGGTCATTCAGATGAGTCATGATTGGTATTAAGGATGAGCTAAATAAAGACTATCTTTTTGGAATGGATGAAGAAGTATAATCATTAATTACATAGATTTATACAAAATTATCTTTTAATATTTTTTTGATGCAATTTCATTATGCAAATATACCTGCACATTGGTATTTTATTTAGTGAAATAGGCTACAAAGTAGGTTCAATACAGAAGGCACTGACCCAAAATACTTTCATACATCTAAAACCACTTGTAATCAGACTTTCATGACCACAAACTGTAGGTGGAATGTCTCAATACAGTATGGTTTCTGTTGTACTCAAACCTCAGAATTTAGCACGTTACAACACTCACCATCAAAGAACACATTAGCACAGAAATATCATTAAAACCACTATTTGTGTTTACTTTTAGGTAGTCCTCAACTTTTGTGTAACCAAATAGGCTGCTGGATAATGCATACTTATTTAATAATACTTGTCAAAAAAGTCAGTGCATATAGCTTCTTTTCTTTAAAACTGCAAACTGAAATGATGATGACTATATTAAAGCATTTAAGAAAATATCTTCAAAATCTACTCTTAATTGCTCTAAATTTAATTCTGTATTATGTTCATATTCCTCATAGCATATTCAAAATGTATTTTATAATGCTTTTTCTCATTGTTCATAGTTAGATAAAATTGTTTTTAACATTAAGCTTTCTAAAGAGACCTGGGATATTACTCTTCATTTAAAATATGCCACTCAATGACAAAGATGGCAATTCAGAGCTTTTATACTTAAATATAATAATGTAATGATTACATTTTTCATAACTTGACAATAGTTTGTAATGGGGACAAGTCCATATTTCTATTTAAAAAATATATTTTGAACCTTAGGCACGATGGAAAACTGTTTTTACAGTAGTAACGGCAAAGAGATGCTCTTTTCCAGTGTTTACATCAATCAAGGTGCACCAATAAGAGAATAAAGCGCATATTATTTAAGTGGGCACTATCATCCGACATTAGTTTTCAGAATTAAAGAAACTTAATATGTGATATATGCATGGAAAGCAAAATTACTCCGTCAACATTGACCGTTTTATGTTTTTTTTCTTTCCCTCTTGAATCTTTAAACAGCCCCAAATGTAATGATGATGTTGTATTAAGATGTCTCAGTTTTATAGTAACCCTGAGTTTTAAATCCTAGCATCCAGGCAGGCATCACACATCTTATGTTGACAATTATTCTAGAACCTACTAGGTCTGAATCAGAAATTGAAATTAGAATTTGAAATTGAGAAAAGGAACATTCATTAAATACAGATCCATAGAATTCAGTTATAAAGAAATCAGGAAAATCTATTCACAAAAACATAAAAATAATTCAAGCAATTTTTATAGAGCATTTTCTAGGTGCTAAACATTATGCTAAGCAATATTTATTGAGCATTCTCCATGTCAGTCATTTGTGCTAGATGCTGGGGCTTCTGTTAAATATGTATCTCCCTCATTCATATCTACTCCAATTGGATAGAGAAAAAAATAGTCATTTAATTCCTTAATGCTTAAAAGGAATTTTCTTTATTCGAAACAAAATGCATTACTTGGCTAATAGCATTATATTTTCAGTCATGTGTAATGATCTGAAATTGTACTTCTATCTAGAGTTGGGTGAAATCAGTTTTTTTCTGACCAACTTTTTCTCTAGACTGAGCAAGAAAAATAACAGTAGATGTTAACCCAATCAAGATGAGTGTGGAATGAAACCTACCATATTGGTTATATCTTATCTTGTACTCTTGAAGGCTGGTTGTGGCATTATGTCCCTCCCCCTTTCCATCCAGCCGCTGGGAGGCTCCCATCGTGCTGCAAGGCTGAGTTTAAAGCCAGCTTCTTCTATGAAGCTTTCATGGTCACATTCAGTAAAACTCATTCCTCCCTCATTGTTGTCCTCTAGAACTTTTTACAAACCTTATTATGAGACTTATTCTAATATTACAAAGTTGGTTGTTTATAAGTCTGCCTCTCCTGCTGGCTTTTGAGTTCCCAGAAGACCCCACCTCAGGCCTCACACAGCCTCTGACCAGTGGACACTGAATGAACATTTGCTGAATGGGTCAATTACAAAATGGAAATACTCTATTTTAAAGTCTGAATGTCTCAATATAATTTTCTGCTAAAAGTAGATACTTTTTTTCTTGCCTTTTTGACAGTTGAATCTCGCAAAACTAAGAGGTTTTTTGATATATATATATATTTGTTTCACGAAAAAGTTTAACGTGACAGGAATCTTGAGACAAAGTAATGACACATCTTGGAACCTGTAACAGAGAAGCTAGAGACTGACTGTGTGGAGAGAAATACACATGTACATATGCTCTAGACTTCAAGAAAATATATTTCAAAAAGTTCAGAGAAAAGTAGTCTTTATTCCTTACCCAGATGACTCATCATGAAGGATGGAAAAGTCTAAAGATAAAACTTAATTTTACAATCATGGGATACAGAGATAAAGAAGGAGAAGCCAAGAGTTCAAGATGACTGCATTCATTGAGCAAAAATTTATGGAACTTTCTAATGAGTTCAGATTTTCAAAGAACATGTACTTGGCAAAGTATTTGATGAACTCATCACAGTATTATAGATTTGAGACTGGCTGGTATTCATTTAGATGATTTCAATATGAATTAATTGATCAGTGTTAAGTTTAAGGGAAAGTCTCTAGTAAAGGGCCACGGAGTTCAGTAGATTTCCTGTCCCAGACAACATTTTTATCATCGGTTTAGATGAAGATGTAGAAAGCATGCTTCTCAGACCTGCAGATAACATAACTCTGGGTGATGACCCAATAGATGGTCGAGTCTCTATCCACAGCTCCCTCTACACACTAGAAAGCTGGGTCACAAACAAGAAGATGAAACAGACGTCCTTTTAAAGTTTTTGTTCGTATTTTAACAAAACAATTACACAAGCTCAGATTGGAGGAAAATTAATGTGATAGCTGATTTTGGGAAAAAGAATCTAAAGTTATTGTGTTCCATAGTGGGAATTAATTATCCTAATGATCTTTTTGTTAGTCAGCATTAACTATCTTTGGTACTGTATTCAGTTCTAAGAACTACATTTTAAGAACACACTGACAAAATCAGAGCATCTATAGGAGGCAAACAGGTTGATGTAGGATCTGAGAACAATTTTGCATGAGAAAGCATTAAGGGAATCTGGAATGTTTAACCCAGAAAAATAGTTAAAAGTGAAATGCCAAACACTTGCCACAATCTGAAGACGTGTGGCCTTGTGAAGCAGCAGAGAGCTACTCTGTTTTGTTCTGTAGAGTAGAATTAGAAAGCCTTGTTGAAAATCATAAAGAGGTTCAAAATAGGGGGAAACCTAGTGATAACTGTCCAAGAGTGGACCTAGTCTCATGAAGCAGGAAGCAGTTCATTCATTCCTGAACATGTTCGAGTAGAGCTGCACATCAAGGCAGGTGTAGAAGGTGTTCCTGAATTAAGCAGGAAGTTGGACTAGAGACCTTTAAAATGTTTATTCCAGATTTCAGATGTTCAGATTCTATGCCTACGTAGCATAGACTTTTTAGGTCAAGGGGGAGATTACAGTGAATGGTAATATGGTTCAAAACAAGAACCCATTTCTGCAGTTTTAGTCTATAGAATGTCTTCTATAGAGTGTTTGGGTTACTCAATTTCATCAATATATTACCATAGTCACCTCTAATTTCCATATTCCAAGAAATAAACTGGGGTCACTTTCTGTTTTGTAGTTAGAATGTGAGTAGACAATATTAAATTGTTTGCTGAAAATGCACAGAAAACTAATTGTCTAGATTGATAAAATAGGAAATTCACATGATTAAAATATTTTTAAAGAAGCAGTATATATGCATCATTACTAGGGCAGTGCGGTATAGAAGCAAAAACACGGGAATTGAAAATCAAGTCTGAGCCCTGCCATTGATGAGCTGTGTGCCCTTGGGTAAATTATTGAACTTACCTGAACCCTAGTTTCCTCACCTGTAAAATGCAGGTAATAATAGGCATCTTAGAAAGTTGTTATGAGAGTCAAACTAAGGGACATAATGCAAGTGTAAGTGACTTGTTGACTGTGAGACACTATGCAAGGTAGGTAGTATCTTTTCTCTGATGCGACAGGCTCAGTCACTTCTCGTCACATACTGTAAAAGACTGCTCTCCTACGACCCGCCAACTTGTCTTACCATTATCATGTCTATATTAGAGCTTCTCTCTCAACTAGACCTCAAGCTTTCCTTGAAAGCCTGGAAGGTTTCATATCCATCCTTGTAATCTACAGTTCCAGAACAATACTGGGCTAAATATTTGTTGAATAAATGAATGGATAGCTGGATAGAGAAATTATGCATTTTTTGCAATCCAAAATGAATAGCTAAAAATAAATTTCTATGCATGTTCACACTATGTTAATAGGAAGTTTGCCACTGAGAGAGGAAAATTTCGTATAGTTATTTTTCTTTCTTGTCACATTAAATTACAGTAAAAACAGACATTTGATAAAACTGAATAGCAGAAAAATTGGATGGGGTCAAATTTTTATGTAGGTTTGTTGGTGAAACTGGAGCATATCATATTTATTATCACTGTTTTTAGATAAGAGTGTTGACTTTATTTGGTGACTTTTTTCTAAGAAGCTCAAAGACTACAATAAGTTATCTCGCTATATTTGACAGTATCTTTCTGAAGTTATTATTTGGCACACTTTACCATCCCCGTTTCTCAAATAAGACTGTAAACAGAGACATGAATTGCCTTATCCAGGGTCATAAAACTAGTCCCTGGATGAACTAGAAACAGAACCCTCTTCACACAAATTCATCTTTCTTTCCATTAGTCAGTGTTCCTTCCCTCTTTTAGATAACTGTCCATTTCAGGGGCTGGAGTTCAGCACAGCATGGACTCCGTCAGCCGTTCACTGAGCTGTGTACAGGTACATTAGGGTTTGTCAGCAACTCTGATGAGTACAAGCAGAGTAGTGGATAACATTTTAATTAATGTAAGGGTAGCTTTCTAGGTGAAAGTAAAAAAATAATGCTAATGATACTACGTTGAGAAGAAGTTGGTTTCTAGGTTCCGACAATAAACTAAAGCTCCTTTTGTGTGGCCTCGGCAGCCAACTCTGCCCTCAGACCTCCAGCCATTCCCACTAAAGCTGGTGAGAACCACATGCATGCACTATTGGGCACACATTAGTTCTCTATTTATGGATGTTTGTTTAAATTTCACAAAATGAGAAGCATTTTGGTTGGGAGCAAATACAGGTCTGTTTACAGCCAGAATAAAAAAGGTGGGCCTCTGATTTACACACAGGCAATGTAAATAACAAGTTCTAAAAACAGAGGACAAGTCCTGTATCATTTCCTACAGGGTAGGGAAATGAGTCTGACTACCCAGTATCAGAAAGAGCATTTAATACTGAGTCTCCATGCCACCCGCAGGCCTCCTCTGTTCGCCCTCCCCATCCCGACTCCATTCAAAAAGTCACCTCAGGATAACTTTTCTGCCATATTAACTATGGGAGTCCTCACACCTTACAGGAAAGAGTTCTGAATAAATGAAAGAAAAAGACCTTAGGAAACAGGAGCTACTCACATCTATGAGAATAATTGAGGCTTAACTCTAAACGACTCAAGACGTATTTGTAAGGGAAGAAACAATGATTTTATTTGTGGGTGAAATAAAATTCACCAACAAGTATGGGTCCCCAATACTTCTTTCCACCTACCAGAATACTTTCGGCCTGATCTTCACTGAACTGCTCAATGAGTCTGCTCAATGAGTGGAGAACTTTTTACTCATTTCTTTAACGCATAAAGTAATATGCGTTTCTTTGTTTTAGAATGTGTTCGGAACTAATATACCAGCTAATTCTATTTTCAAAGTTTTGAGGTTTTATCATTTTTTTTTGTCCAAATAAAGTCATGATTAATACAACCCTCATCCTATGAAAATACTTTAGATCCACTCCTCCTCACCCCCAGCCTAGATAATCTCTTGGTTTCCTCCTGGTTAAGGAAACGGAGTGACTAATGAGTGACAAGATAGACAGTTCACGGATACAATGCGCTCTCTAATCCAGAGCCGCTAGGTCTTCCTATGTGTTTAAAGGGTTAGGGATGGAGTCAAGAGTCTGCAAGACAATCTCTAATTGAAAAAAAGGGAAATGCCCTCTTAAATGCTCTTTTTCTCCCCCTGGCTTGTTCCTGACAGTAAGTAATGGTACAACTGTTCTAAAGTATTCCTCTTCAATTTTATTTTGTTTAATTCAGTCTGTCATTAGGAAGGCTTGCAAGCTTCAGGCTTGGTGATTACTCTCGGTGGGAGGAAGTAATGCCACTGCAGACTTGTGTTCTAGACAAGCGCTCCTTTATACAATGACGGGGCCTGCCATCGTAAATGAAAGGCTCTTTAAAGAGCAGTGAGGGACTCTTTTAAGCCGACTGCTCCCATGTGCTTGTAACCCTCCAGCATAACTTGTGAGGATGAGACAGCAGTGTGTTCTGCTGCAAAGAGAACCATTGTCCTCCTTAGCCTCCAGCAAACTGAGCCGTGTTTCACTGCAATGAAGTCGGATTTCCAAAGGGTTTTCAGGCAGTAGTTCCTAAAATTCTCAACACGCTAAAAGGATTAAAATAGGGGGTTTAGAGTGTGGAATTTAGAACTCTGCCCTCACCCTAAGTCAACACCTCGAACCCCAAAATAAAACTTTAAATCTTCTGCATTGTACACTATTTTGAGGAAAAGTAATAAACAATGGGTTAGAGGACAATTAAATAATTGAATACACATTAGTAAATTTGAGTGTTAACAAACTCACAGAGTCTGGGCTTTAAAACTTGTGATAGGTCAGTTCTGATATATTTGTCCACATGAGGAAAAGAAAGAAGGATGATCTACAATTATTAAACTTATCAGGATTTAAAAGATTTTATTGTGGTCCATTTTTAAGCCTAAGAAAGTTTTGGATTTTCAAGAGAAGACTATAGCACAATATGTTTTTAATTTTTCATATGTGCTGTTCTGCTTGCTTTGTCAAAGGGGTGATTTATATTCTAAATCCAATCTGTAGATGCAGTCATAAAAGAAATACCTCTGTTTCTCTATGCTTCGTATACATAAAATATATAATTTGAATCTGAGAAGAATCAAATAAACCAGATTAATATTTTGGGGGCAAAAACATGTTTACTAGTTTAACAAAGCCTAAATGTACCTAAGGTAAAGGTCAAAGACGACTTCATTCCCTGCTGAGCAAATGCTCAGGAAGCACATTTGTCTACGTTTCCTGTCATAACAGGAAGAGTGTAACTTCTTCCTTTCCACAATGGCTTCAGTTTTACCTCGTCACTCCAATATTTTCTCCCTCAGGGCCTTCCCAATCAATCCTTGCAAGACAGAAGGCAGGAGGCTGTCTCCGTTGTAGTTTCCAAACAGTTACATTTGTTGAAATGTTATTTAAATGTTAGTGATTTCTTAAGCTAAACTGTTCCAACTTAAAATTAAAAGTCAAATTTCCAAACATTTAGAGTGGTTCTCTTATTCCTATTAGTGGTCCAACATATTCCAAAAGAAATGCAAATACATATTCCGTATTATGGAATTTCATTTACTTCAATTTAATTATGCTGATTTATTTTTAGCCAAAGCCATGATTCTCGGGTTGGAGGGGTAAGTTTCCAAATTGTCTTCAACATGAGCATGTTGGGATGTAAACTTTAAAAATATTTTCACCATAATAATTTTTGAAGGAGCTCATTTTGAATGAATAAATTACAATGTTAAAGGAAGTCTAGGCTGCAAAGGACATGGCTTTTGAAACAATTAACAACATGTTCTTTAATCTACAGTTTGGAAGAAACCTCTTGGTTTATGTGGTCTATAATGTTAATATTTTTAGTGTTGGTTTCTGAGTAGTACAATGTCACATATAGTTTGTGCATTTGAAAGCAAAAGGTAACTTGTAGCACACAGAATGGTGTGTGCATGCTTTCACAGAGGTGGAAGGTGCCATTCAATGTTAACTTTCTACACAAAACCATTGAGATACAATCAACACAAGCATCGAAATTTTCCTAAATTACAGTTTTAAATGGAAATTTTCTGAGATACACAAATTAGAACTGAAACAGCAAAAAATCTTAAAGCCCTTAAGTTCAAGGAGGAGCTCAGTTCTTAATCCAGTGATAGAATTCTAGAGGAGAATAGTTATCCTTTGCCTTGTGAAAATTTTGGCCTCTTGGATTTCCTACCAAAGGAAAGCTAATGAATGAGTTTGAGCAGTTGAGACAATACCTCTCTGGCAGTAAAGGAATAGATCTAGCTGATATAAACATAAAATGTCCCACACCGTATGGGATGTATAGTAAGTGTGTGGCACACTGTCACTATGATTCAACTATCTAGGGGGGACATCATTGTGAATTGTTTTCAAATTGCTAGGAATAGAATAGAAATGAATGGCCTGATGTCATAGTTGTTAAACATACATCTGAACACTCTGGCTACTGCTTTCTTTGATTTGGTAACTCACGAAAGTACACTTGGTCATTGTTCCCTTCCGGTTTTCTCTTTCAGTCTCTTCAATCACCAGTAATTCCAACTCTTTGAATAAAAACTTTTCCACTTGGTGATTTTAAGATTAGTGAAAGAAAGATTTAAGTTATATGCATGAGGATCCTTTAAGTAGGCATCCACAGGATGCATCCTATAATTCAATTCTGAGATGGACTACTATGTCCTAATATACTACTATGATACACGCTGATTTTATTTATATAAAATGAGTTTAATAAAAATTTTAATACAAGTTTATGGGAGGCAGTCAGCTGTCAAGAAATGATACTGAGGGGGAAAGGGCATAATAATCATCATTATGAGGTATCTGCAGGTTTATTTTGGATTTAGGGATAGAAAAACCAACACTTTTGCAAGCATTTAACTTTTTATTCATTTGATTTGAAACAAGGTTCCAGATACTCATTGACTGACACGGAGAACTCTTCTATAGCATTTAAAGTACAATTTCCTCTCAAATAATATATACATGGTCGATATGCATAGAAGCAACTGACAAGTCTGGAAGTTCTGTTCGTGGAGATGAGGAGAGAAAAGAGTGAGGTTGGATTACTCTGTTCTTTAAATCACTGTTCAGAATTGATCACGAAGTTATTTTATTGAAGCAATTTATTTATATTTCTAAATTATCCAGTTCCTCACATTTAAAGAGTGACTCTATCTCAATTTCAACAAATTTTACATTAGGTTAGTAGGTTGTAACTCTCAAGTTTAGAACTCTATGGTAATTAGCCCTTTTACCTACTAATATTCTGGATCTCACCTTGAAAGAACGTGACAGTAAGAATTCCATTGAAATTTTAGCTAAAATTCTAAGAACATAAAATAGTGGAAAATAGGAGAAAGTAAGGAGTAAAATTTGTTTCTTTTTGAAAGAGCGTCATTTGGGGAAATCAATACATCTCTTTTTTTTTCAGTTTAGTTCAGAAAATATCAGATTTAGTTTAAAAACATCAGTACGTAGAAACTGTCAGAGGCTGCATCTACACTGAACATATTTTTCCAGTGTTTTTTTCCAAGCCCATTTAAGATAATTTATAAATCATATACAGAAACTGAGATAAGAACATCAGAGAAAATTTAGAAAATTTAACAGCTATGAACTCGGAATTCTTTTTATTCATAAGGGGATTATCCTGTTCTATTAACAGGAGAATGTTGCTAATTGTCTTTAATTTGTGCTCCAGTTATTGCACTGATAATTACGTGAAATTTTGTTTGCTGGCAAAAACTATTAGTGTGCCAGCTCTGATAGAAGAAAAGAACTTAAGACACTTAAAAATCTTTTTCCCTTAACTTACTATATTAGGCCCTAACTGTGTTATTTGGCAAATATTTTTCCCTTATAGTTATTCAAATATTTAAATGTCTTTTTATAACAAGTCACACAAATAAATTTGGGTTTACTTTCCCCATCCTTTCAAAATGGGAAAGCTGAACATTTTAAATAGAAACATACAAGTAAACAGGTTTAGGTTAAGCATGCCTAATTTTTATATATCCTTCTTCTTGATACAACAGATATAACATATTTCTAAGTATATTCTGTTTGTAAAAGGCGTCATACAAAGACAAAACACATTTAGAAATCTGGCTGTTTCAGGAACAAAGTAAATGAAGGAGGGTAAGATGACTGACAGGTGAAGGCACTTAACAGGTAAAAACAAAAAATGCAGATGGAGAGATTGAAGTTGCAGTGTTGGAATAAGCTGGAAGTGATAAAAATGGCAATAAGTAGTTCAAAATAATTCGGTCAGTAACATACATTTGAAAATAAGTCGCTCAACATACAGCCTAGGAAACTAGTTTCCCATCCTATTCACAGCCCTGCAAACGTGTGATTTTCCTTCCTGTCCATGAGCCACCCTCTGCCTTCAGCTGGCAGTTGCTCTGACAGATTCACTCACCCCTTGTTGGTGTGAAGGCTCCTTTGCGCTACTGCCCTATTCTGTTCCACTTTTCCTTCCATCTCCCTGATACCCTTTTCAGGTAAAACTCGCTTGAAATGAAGGTTCAGGTACCATTCTTTACTGTGCTACACAGCACAAGAGTTGTTTTGATGAAAATCCCATTAATATAATAGCTAATGGTTCACAGAGCATGAGTCTTCATAGGAATAGCTAACACGCATTTATTGAGCACTTATTATATGGTAGGTGCTTCACATTTCTCCCCTAATTTAATTATCTCAATGACCTAATGACATGGGTACTATTTTTTAATCCTCACTCTGCTGATGAGGGAACTGGTGAGGCTGAAAGGGGTGAAGTCATTTGCTGGACGGTCATACGTGGTACAACTGGGACCAGGAGTAGGTTTGTGTGTCTCTAAAAACCATGCTCTTCATCATTCTATTATTCTGGATGCAGTATGATGTAACTGGGAAAAGCAATGACATAAAACCATACTCTTTCCCATTATATTATACAGGATGCAGCATGACATAATTGAGAAAAGCACGTTTTGTTTTGTTTTCTTTTTTAATAGGAAAGATTTGGGTTCAAATCTTGGCCACCTCCTCGTATTAACGACCTGACTTGAAAGTTTTGCATGATCTGGGCCCTATCTAGTGTCTAATCTTTTCTCTCATCTCTCTGAAGTCAAACAGTCCAGGCTCAAGTTCCAAGGCTTTCCTTGGGTTCCTTAGCAAGCTCTTTCCTTTCTTAAGGAGCTTTGCAAATACCGTTCCCTCTGGAATGTGGTCACCCACCTAAGTCTGACTCATCTTTTAGCTGCTATCTTTCAGCATTTCCTCAGAGAGGCCTTTCTCCCACCTCCAGTCTAAAGAAAGCACCTCCTGTATTCCTTCATAGCACTTTGATAGTTTCGTTCATAGCACATATGAACAAAATTTTTGTTTTATAGTTGCTCATTTCATATCTGATTCATCTCACTAGCCCAGGGGTCTACAAACTACGGCCCACAGACCAAGTCCAGCCTGCTCTCTATTTTTGTCAGTAAAGTTTTATTCAAACACAGACACATTCATTCGTTTACATGTTGTCCTTGGCTGCTTTCCCGACCAAGGCAGGCCTGAGTATTTGAGAAAGAGGCTGTATGGCTCACAAGGCCAGAAACATTTGCTATCTGGCCCTTTGCAGGAAACGCGTGCTGACCTCTGCGGCAGACAATAAGCTGGATGAGATTCTTCTTGTTTACCACTGAATGCTTAGTGTTAGGCACACTGCACTCTAATAATATTTGTTGACTTAATAAATAAATAAATAAATATTCAGTTGTAAATGGGATTAATAAGGATTAAATGGAATAATATATATGTAGTTATTGGTACATATAGCCACTTTTATTAAGTTATCTGAAAATTTCTAAGATAAATTGACAATTCATGATTTTACCTATTTTTACATAATAGCTTAAGAAATCCATCTTATGTTAGACATTGAGAAATGAGTAGTTTTAATAAACTTGGAAACCCTGGAAAATTTTAAAAAATAAAACAAGCTGTTAACTTTTTTCCTCCCCTAATCTATTTTATGTATACAATTGGAGTTTCTGAATTTTAGCTGTTCCCTACTTCCAATACGAAAGATCAAGTATGGGCAAAATTCAATTTAAACAGTTAGCCACTCTGTTTTCCAACAGTTTTATTTCTTAATGATATACAACTTATCACATCAGCTCTGTAATATTTCATTTCACACTTTAAGTCACTATTTCTTATTCTGTAAAAACACACCTTGTTCTCTGTATAGCCAAATAAACAGCTGCACTAGCAGAACAGGCTTTTACTGCTTTTAAGAAAAGATGACAGTGAACCATTGTGTGAAGTTCTATTAGGGTGTCTAAGTGGGGGAAACTTCAAAAAGGGCAAAGGAGTTAATGTTTTTCTTTGCAACACGTGAACACATAGTTTAAAGGAAGCCCAGGTTAGGGATCCTCCACACTTCGTGTGATGTGCTGTCATAGGTCTGCTGGTGTGGATTACTAGAAGTGACCTACATCTTTTAGGCCTTCTCCCAAATGGCTCTTATGACTACTCTCCTCATAGGTGAGAGGCATGCATGACAAGCATTTGTAAGTTAGATGGCTGTTTAAGATTGTCAATAGCCATCTAAAATAATCACTGATATATATAGTAAAACATGGCAGTTTTCAATTATACTAATTCCATGTAAGAATATCGAATTAAAGGGCCTACTTAAAGACTGGAGGAAAAACTAAATAGATTCTAAATCCTATAGGATAAAAACAAGGAATTCATCTTCAGGATTAAAAAAAATTAGGATTAGGTTTAGGATTAGATAAACTAAACTGAATTTAAATAATTTTTCTTCTCCTAAAGTAATTATGACTTCTAACATGGGTGAGAGTAACAGCAATTGTAGACGCAACTATATTTAAATTAAGATGTTCAATTATTAGCTCAAAAGTGTGGTGTTAAAATTCTTGTATCCCTGTGTGAGTTTTATGTTCCTTTATAAAGCATAATGAAAGTTCATGAATTCAATCTGCAAAAATTTTCTTCTCTCTTTGTAAGCAAAAGTAAGATACAATGAATTTCACGAACCTAAAAATTACCTGGTATTATTAATGAAGTATAGGTACTAATTCATATAATTTTTGACTGCACCCCAAATAGATTGTAGTCCAAATAACAAGTTCTAAACAGTCAATGGTACAAGATGTTCAATACTTCAGTCTTAATTTCAATTTCAAGCTATAAACCAATTTAAAAAATACTGTGGTTTTATATTGACAGAATTATTGCTTTTTGGCTTGACCCACAGCAATAAACAATGTGTAGGAAAACACTGAAGGAATCCATCATAAATCTCAGCATTATTCATCCTTTAGCTTAGTTTTCAGCCAAAAATAGTTCCAGTCATATGTACCTTAAATATAATAAGGGAGTATAAACTTGAAAATCTAAAAAGTTTCTTTACCTCTTAATGATATACTGGCTTTGACAGCATAAATAACTACTTCTATTCATTTAATTTACACATGTAGTAATATAAAATTTTAAACCACGAATCAGTTCTAGTCTTACTCGCAGGTCCAAGAAGATAGAAAGGGACAATAGGGGAGATAGGGTGTCTCTATCTGGGGGAAATTACAGTCTGGTGGGGCATCTTCAAGGCTGTCCTCTTAGCTTTCCCCAGTGTAAATGATCAATAGGCAAAATACTCTTCTCTCCCACGGTCCAGGAATGCCTGTTTGTAGGTTCCACTATCCATTTGCAGCGGTTGAGATCTGGCAGTACTATAATTTCTCCCAGGAACCATTATTTGATACTTAATATTAGAATGCATACAAACCACCCAGCTATCCTCACATGGTCTAACTAAATCCACTCTCCCCAAGTGTGAAGAAAAATAGAGTCAACTCACAGATATTGATGATATACAAGTCTTTGTTGAACAGAGCATTTGGATATATAAAGTCTTTAGAATAGATTAAATGTATTATACAGATACAATCATTGGAGTTCCAAAAAAAATTATAACATTGTCTGCCCCGATGTTTATAAAATTCAGGGTTTAAAGAAAATGGTATGAATTAACTAATGGTTCTTGCCTATATGTTTTAAGTTACTAATATTTTGTGTGGGCGTTTTCTTTGTTGTTGTTGTCAGCACAATGTTAAATATTTTGGATGTATTTCAAAGTCTCTTTGTGAATAGAATGAAAGCCATTTTTACACAGGATATTTAGCCTACATTATAAACCTTTAAATGGATGACCACAAAAGGTCTCGTTCCCATGAATATAAGAATATCTTTGTTCGATGATGCGTGCAATGTAGCAATGTTATGCTTATTAACTCTTAATTATTAAGCTATTCATGTTACACAAGTACAGCTTCCATTTAAAATTCATGTTGAAGTAAAAAGTGAATAATCATGAATGTGTGAACTCTATTTCTAACAGACAAGGTGATTTTTTTCCCTTTACATATAAAAGATTATTACCACTCAAACTGGCCACATTTAATCCACTAAAACTTCTCTTAATGGATGTTTGTATGTTCAAAATGTTTTCAGTACCCTTAACATATCTGGGTAAAATGTCATAAATAGTCCATGTAAATAACGATACCAAAAAAAGTTTACCCCACTCACCTGTCTGTTACGTTCATCCATAATCCTCGTAATCTGAATCTTTTTTCTCCCCATAGTCCCCGTTTTTCTTCTCTCTCTCGTCCCTGAAATTATGTATTTTTTCCTTCCTTTTCTTTCTCTTTCCTGTTTCCTCCAAACAAATCTCCTTCTTCAGCACTTGCACAACTCAGTTCCCAAATTCCTGCATTCGTTCCTGCTGAAAAAAAGAGAAAAATTAAATACCACTTCAACAGCAAGCCAGTTTCATAAGAACTGCCATAATCTAATTTTTTAAAAATAAAACTGATGGAAGTAAGCCAATCAACTGAATCAAAATAAGTATTTATTAAAAGTACGTTGGTCTGTCCCATGTAGGAGCATATCAAGTTGGAATGGTTTGTTTTTTACAACTAAAATAATCTCATAAGTCATTTAACAAGTCATTTGAATGAAGAAAACTAGGCTTTCAAGCTTAACACTTGCAATGTGTCTTTTGCAGAGTTTCTTAATATTTTTTAATGAAATTAGGTGACTATTTTCACCCTTCTGTTATGAAAAATTACCTAAATCAAAGAGTTAATGAACCTTTATGTACCTGTGTATGCTAAGTAGGGCAGCTAATTCATTTCTGAAGGAAAACAATCTCGTGTTTTGACAGCAGAGGTGATAACGTCCCTCGTTATGCAAATAGGATGGACTATTAGGAAAGTGCTCTTTGATATATGTAAATGTCAACTAATTTAAATCTAAATCCTTTAATCTTATCTTAAAAAAGTCGCTGCTATGAGAACACTGTAAAAATAATATGGGATATTTAATCTTACATAAGAAGCAGCTATCAGCAGTGAGCTCGCCTTTTCCTTTCGAAAGCCCTTAAGTGATATCCTGAATACAAGAATCAAAAAAGATAATCATTCATGGAAAAGAAAGAAATGGCACAAAAATTAGAGTATTGTTCCATTTATGACTATACTTTTATAATAAGCTATCAGTCCTCTAAATTTAAATATTTTAAAAAGACATATCTCTTTGGGGAGTAAAATATAAAATTACAGAAGCTTACTATTATATACTGGAAATCTTTAGGTGATGAATTAAAAATAAAGAAATGATCATCAATAATATAAGATAAACCCAGAGAACCCAGCAGATTAAAAGTATATATTCCACTTTGTTTTAAATTATATCTGAAAATATTTGAACGTAATGAAAGTGAATTGCTGTGAAATGTGGAAGTTAACAAGAAGCATTCCACAACGGCTTCTTCATTTGCAAGCAACAGCTTCAATTATTCTATTCTGTCTTATGTCAAAGAATGCAACTACTTGACACATTGCTCAGAATTTTCCTGTTTATTTTAGTTGGTGTCTGACAACTGACCTGATAAATTCCCACACATATTATGTAACGCTAAGCCAATGTCCTGGCTATTTAATAGATTATTTGGCTCCAATTCAAAGTTATTGGAACAGGAAAGCTGTTATACACTTGGGCTGATCATCAGCTGTCTTTTGATTTCTTATTTAATTTCTAAATTCTTTATCACCTTAAGTAAATTTTTTTTAAATTTAAGTTTTCCGTGATTGTCTAATTGCAGAAGCTATTACGATATAATTAGTTCCGGTGGATTAAGTGCTGCTTAAATACTAAGACCATCCATTCTCTTTTGCCCAACGCCTTTCTATTAAACTGCAGCTCAGTTCTGCCTCTGAGAATAAATACGTCCAGTAACATCATGACCACACGGTGCTCATCAAGAACTATTACTCCTGAGGTCATTTTAAATGTTGGGAGTAGTTCAAAAGTTTTAAAGAGTTATAGAAATACACATTTGACAAAGACACATGAAAAAATTAGCTATAATAAGATATATTAAAATCACATTAAAATATGAAAAACCCACAAAGCACAATTGCATCATGTATTCACTATTGCCAAACACTGTCCATCTATCTATTTTTAGAAACGGTCTTAAATATCACTCAACTGGGCAACTTTCCTGTGTTTCCTATAGTCTTACCTTAGAAGCAAGCAGCACGTTGGAACGGTATTTCCCATGAATGTGCAAGACCCCAAAGAGACAAACAGGCTTCCTCTATCACAGAAAAGCCAACCCAGGAATCCACAGCAAAAGCATCTGGGACAATTTCCTTTCTTTCATTCAGCTGAGGCCAGTGGCACTATCGGCTTACAGCACTGTGTCTGCCTAAGCGCTTATTCACTTTAAGGTGGAAGGTCAGGGTGAACCGATTAGAGTGTGGTGACAAGGCGGAGAAGACGAGAACTTCTACAGATCCGGATTTCAAAACACAAATAACCAAACATGTAGAGAAACATCCCAGGAGAAAAGTCTCAGAAAGACAGAGAGAGTTCCTGATGAACCAAACTCAGAAGAGTTCCTCCGTCTCACCACCCCTTATTTCACAACTGGGAAATGAGAGACACTTCTTAAAAAGAGCAGAGCAAGGATTTTTAAATTCTTAAACACGAATTTAAGAAGAATTTATATGTATATATCAAATATATATATAAAATAGTCGCTGAAAATGCCACTGATTACATTTTCCTTTTTGAAATATGCAGGGTAATGCAGAGAGAAGTAAGCTGAAATTTCAATAAAATTGAAATTTTTTTCGTTTTCCGTAAAAATGAATATTTCTTGAAGTGTTGCCTTTTGAACACTTTTAAAATGCAAAATTTGATATTAGTAAGTACACATGCAGAACAATACATGGCAATGATGTGACTGTTTTCATGAAGTAAAAATGTGTCATAAAAACGTGGCTTAGAACATTTGATTATGGGTCACCAGATTTCAAGGCTGTCGGTAAAAATTCAAAGAGTTAGGAAGGTCAACAGTAGCTCAGTAGTTGTTTTCTTAGCACAACTATTTCTCTAACCTGATTTTTATGCAAAAATTATATTGTAAGGTCGGTTTCAAGTATTAATTTGTAGGAGGCCTAGTGGGGCTGAAAAAGAGATTATATAACTTTAGTAATCTGTAAAATTGTTTTGCATATATAGGAAGAAAAGAATATAACAGCTCGACTACATCTAGTAGCCTTTCAAGTTATGCTGAGAACTTTCATTATGTACAATCAACCATAAGCTTAAAATAATTCCAGCAGCCTCGTTGCTACTTCTTTCCACATGAAAGCAGCATTCTTGGAAAATGACAGAGTTGCACAGAAACGATCAGGCATTAAAAAAAGAAAAAATGAAAGAAAGAAAAAGGAATGCTCTACCATAGTTACACTCTATAGAGTTACAGTCTTTTGCATTGTTTTTCCTTTTTGCCAACCTAAATATAAGAAAAATAAAATCAGGCTGCTTACTAAAAAGGGGAACTTCATTATGGCAGGCTTCTGTTCACTGTGAGTTTGGCACAAGCAGACAGATGAAGGCAAAGTGGTTTGAGACCCAAGTAGAGAAGAAAGTGTTGTGGGCAGATGCTAAAGATCCTTCTCCCACCCGGGCTGTCTCATCTACAAACAAGTTCCCTTGAGTGACACACACCCCCCCTCCCGTCCCCCTCTTCCCTCCCTCACTCTTGCTCTCTTCCTCCCTCTCTCCCTCCTACAAATCCCTCCCAGTAACACAGAAGAATCTTGACAGAATGGCAGGAAACACGCACAGACTGGTCAGGGAAGGATATGACATCAGCAACCACGAACAATAAAAGGTGTAAAGGTGCTTCCTTCCCTAAACTGTTCCAGAAGTGCAAAATGGGAACCAAAACTCTTCACTTCCTTCTCTGAGCAGAACTGTCTGAGTGTGCTGTGCTGTACGCCCCACACGGAGAGGCCTTTGAGAGGTTCAGATAAGGGACAATGAGAGAAATCCAGACGTGGGGACAAAATTTTTCATTTCTATTTTTAAGACATCTGAGAAAAATCCATTTCAGCTCTAGTTTAGTGTTTCGCATGATTGTTTTAAGAAATAAAAATAAGTAAACAAGTTCACTTTGGTGAAGTAGGAGATAGAGAGTGATTACCACTTACCATGCCTCACAAAAATCCTCTCATACAGTTAATGTAGCCATCTAATCTTCATTTACCCTTCAAGGCAAATGAATTCTACACAGGCAATGAGCCAAATGGATAAATTATATATGTGGTAAAAAATAGAATCACAAAAGTGTCCAAAAAAATCAATGTTTGTTGATAAATATGCTGATGATTTTTTTGTCCCCATAGTTAAAAAAAAAAGATATACTGAGTGGGAGGAATAGATTCCTATATTATTAAAGCTCTCAAAGTTCTTTAAAAAAATTCAGACTAAGAACCAAAGTAACTAACATAAACTTTCAGTATATAGTGAAACTATTTATTTTAATCTCATCATTCTTAGGTTCATTCTAACATGGAAATGGCAGTCTACCATAAGGTTTCTGTAGGAAGAAAACCACATATCAAGTGGATCTGAGTCATCTTCAGATTTCAATCATCTTCCCACAACACTTTGATTTAGAAATTAAACATAACCTTCAGTTATGTGTTTTGATCTCAGAGTGAGACTGCCATGCCACATTAAAAGATGTGGGAAGAAGTTAATTCTCTTCTGCTAAACTGATCTTTGCAAAGCATGCCTTTTGCTACAATCAGCACAATGCAGCCGCTTAAATAAAAACAGCTTATGAATAATGATAAAACATTAAAATATGTGATGTCACTTTGCAAAGAAAGAATTCTGGTTTTCGTTTACTCATATTAGCAAATAACTTTTTCATTGACTCACATTTTCACTAACACCAGCATCTTCACATAATGTTCTGTAAAAGCTCAAGATTGAAAACCAAGCATACTATATCACATAAGAAATTATACTGTTAAATAAATACAAGCTGGACACTTAGTAAGGGACAAAAACCATCAAAATCCCAGTTGCTGCAAGCCTGGCATTACTAATGCAAACAATTAAATGATTTATTATTATTTTAAGTGGAAAACTTTGCTCATTATGGTGCATCTAGATACATTTAACTTTCTACTTTATGATATGTTTGAAAGATGTATGAGGCATGTAATTATATTTTGGTTAAAAGGAACAAGTAGAACTTTTATTTTTTTCCCTTAAAGGTATTCCAAACTTGAAAAGATATAATAATAATTATTCTTCTTATTGTTACTTGACTACACGATGTCTTATGAGTTGGAGGATATTTCCTTGGTCCTGAAAGTCACTCCATTTCTCTCTAAGCTTATCATGTATTATACAGAATGTTATATTACCCTAGCTATGAATGCAAGCTGAGTTCATTTTAAAGACACATAGCCAAGACTCGTCTTCTCTTTAAGGGTAACAAAAGAACAGCCATTCTTTCCCACTGGATAAATACCATCATGCCCAACACAAAGTTATTTTCTCAATTTATTCCAATTTAGTGTCAATATGATGAATTTTGAGTCACCTTCAAGTCTTAGTAACATAACATCACTCATACAAATACTAAACAATACTGACTGTCTTTCGGTTCCTCACACCTGCCATGCTCCTTCCTACTACAGGGGCTTTGCGTATGCAATTCCCTCTGCCCGGAATGCTCCTCCTTCCCTCTGTGCCTCCTTAAGTTCTTCCCTTCATTCTGTCTCAGCTCCAGCTTCACCTCCTCAGGAAGCACTCCATGCTCTCCTGATCACATCCAATTCCCCTACAAAGCTTACAGCACCATGTCCTCCTCACAGCACTTGTCACAACTGAAATGGCACGTGTGCCTGTCTTCCTCAACATCCGTGCACCAAGTCTGTTTTGTCTCACTTTTGTACACCCAGTGTCTACCCCAGTGCCAGGCATCCAGTAGGAGCTAATAACTATTAGTTGATGAATGAATTAATTTATTAAGATTCTTATCTCTCAGGTGAGTATTTTCTTCAGTTGCTGTTTTTAATGACAACTACTAAGAACATTTTCATATTTTTGTTTATACAGATGCAGACTGATAACTTCACTTAATCCTTAGTCATATTTATTAGCATCTCATACATGGAATAAGAATAATTTACATTGAGAAGTGCAAGCTGAATGAATTCTGGAGTCAGGAAGCTCAGGGTCTCACCTCTAGTTTGGTACGTAGAAGCTGAGAGACTACAGACTGATGATTTAATCCCTTGCCCTACAAAAAGTTGAGAACATACTTCTTATCTGCAGGACGGTTATGATCATTAAATGTGGAACTCTACGTGAAGTGCTGGGTCTATCGTAGTCTTGGGAACATGGCCTACTACTTGTTAGATTGCTTCAGTGTTGAGGCATAAATTGAAAGTCACATCCTACAGTAGGGCTATCAAGTGAATCGTACTCCTTACGTAGACCAGGAAGATCTCACTTTGCACTTTGCAAAGCTAAAGATGAGCAACTTCTAACAGGTAATGCTTCATTTATCCCTTAACAATAATCATTCTATGAAGAAAAAATTTACCGTGTTATAAAAATTAAGAAGTTTTTCTTAAGTATCAGTCATGGAAGCGCTTCGGGCTGCAAAGTAGAAATAACTAGGGAAATACATCAATTTTCCCAATGACCACGGCTGCTGAAAACTCTACATTAATGTTTCTAGTCCTACTTTAATACCTTTCCCCAAGGACAAAAGGAGATGAAATCTATGTCAGAAATATAATAAGGCTAAAAAGGAACTCGTTTTGAAAACCCCTGCAATTAATTTAATAAGTGGGCTTAACCTGCCATTATCACTGACATAAATCATTTTATTTACACAGTTCTAGAATTGAGGAGACACATACCTTTAAACAACTGCACTGTGTTATAAACAATTTAATAACACGAGGGACGCACAGCTTCCCTGGCACGGTTGTCCCTGGTATATTCTGTCTTGGACATTTTTTTCACACTGCAGCTTAAACAGCATTCTCCATTCCCCATATGCCAAAATAAACTCCAAATGGCTGAAATATGTCAAGAGCCTCGTGCTATTCAACCACATCACAGTTTTTAGTCTTTCTGCATCATATTAAGTAATTAATTCAGGGTTCTATCATGTCTTCCTTTTCCTAATTTTTCACAACAGCGCAGCCACCACGTTTTCTTCCAAAGGTCACTTAGTGATGTGGCAGGACTTAGCACAAAGGTAAATCCTGCCCTGTCCTCACAAAGCAAGAGCTACTATTTAGCATCACAGAGTGCGTTCTGTTCCCCAGCTGTACCCTCTCAGTAAGCACATGCAGCTGGATTTTTGTTGCTGTTATTGAACAAAGCAAGTTAAGCACTATACAACACCAACATCAGGGAAACAAAATTGTCAGCCTTCAAAGCAAGCCAGGCTTGAAGCGGGAGATGGTGCTATTATACATTTTCATCTCATTAGGACAAAAATCTGAATTCCCAGGCATCTCATGAGCCTGTCAGAAAAAAACCTATGTTCATTATTTTCTTAATCTTTAATATATCGTATTTCATTACTAAAATGGAAATTTCTACAATTTTTTTCTCAAAAGCCGTATGTATTGGATACAGTTTTCAGCCTTACTGATATGCCTGTGTGTGTGTGTGCGCGCGCGTGCACGTTCAGAGAGAACATTTTCCTGCAAAACTGCAGCCAATGGAAAAAACACATTTTAGTCTTTCATTAAGTGTAGATAAAACAATAAAAGTACATTTTAAGACAACTAAGTAGTCCTGAGTATTATCATCAGTAAATAATCACAATATTGTTAAGACTGTGATAGGAATGGTTAAGAGCTCATTCTAAGTAAAAGCTTTATTTTATTCTGTATTCAAATATGATGGTAAATGATTGAAAATTATGCCCTTGAAAATAATTTGCCTCTGTTATTTACTTTCCCAATTTATTTAATATTTAAAGATGACCTTGAAATGGGAAGAAATACTATCGTCCTCCTGCCAGTGTTTTTGCTGTACATTAAGGAGAATATGCTTGATAAATCATCTGCTATTTACACTGAATGTCATTGATTTTTGTCTCTAATTAAACTTTAGAAATTTAGAAGTTTTACATAAAAACCTTCCATGATATTATCTCTCAAAATATAGATATTTGATATTGCTATTATATGTCGCTCACCATGGAGCCCAGTGATTCATCACTTTTGCTATTTCTCTTCATCTCTTTTACAGCATCCTAATCAACCTAATTAAGGCTTTGTTCATCTGAAACCTCTGATGACAATTTGTTTAACTCTATCCCACTGTGGTCTTCTTACAAGGAGAATTAAATCTGATCTTCTGACAGCAATCATTAAATGATCCCAACTGGCCCCAATTAAGCCACATGGCTCACGGGTTTCCATATAGTCAAGTGCCAAGTTCTCTGTTTCATTTACACATCATTCTTTACCTTGGTTTATTTTCTTAAAGCCAATTAAGTATGCGTCTTATCAAGTGGAACTAAATTTGCTTGTGTACACTCGCTGAAGACACAGCACATCAACTGATTTTGCAGTCACCTGAAGTATCACGCAGGACTCCTGAAGCCATTCTCTCTAGCGGTAGTGTCATTGATGAAAAAAAACTTTATATTTATTTACTCGTGCTGAAATTGACCCCCATGTAACTTCCCAAAATAAAAGACATGTTTAAACAGTCCTGGCTAACATAAATCAATAATAACTTTTCATTTGGCTTATTTATAATGATCATTTAATAGAAAAGTATCTGCATTTAGTTGAGTTTAATATTCCTTTTTTTTAAACATTTGAAATTATCTCTTTGAGACCCTCTAAAAGAGCAGTACCAAAGTAAGACTTCTGAAGTTAACCTTTCTTACCCTTAATTTCTGCTCTAATTTCTTCACATAAACGCTCAATTCTAAGTTCTGTAATGATGTTCCCGGGCCTTCCCACCAGCACAGGTAGCCTCAGGATTTAAGCTCATTGATTGTGTGCTACTCTAGGGAAATGGCTGATTAAAAACAGCCTCGTGAGGAGGCATAGCTCCTCTTCACAGCTGGCTCATCTTATTCTAAACTCTAATACCCGTATGGAAATTTGACCCCCTCACTTTGCTTTGGAGAACTGCAGTTACAGACTCCTTTACCTTAGATGTCAAGGCAGGAACAGGTTAAATTAATCCCAATGTGACTGGTATTTGACACAGTTTCTGAAGGCCTTAATCAATTACCCTGATTTCTTTCCTGTGAATATAAACAAATGCACTGTATTTTTATATCTACTCTAATTATAGCGATCACTGATCATCTGTTGGTATTTGATGCAGGCTATCTGTCACAGTTCTCAGAGCAGATGGATTAGAACATATCTGCTCATCCTACTCATACATTAAAAACTGACATGAGGATAGAGAACTGGAATGGGTGCTATGCATCTTATAGGACATTAACCTTGATGGAACGTGTAATTTTTTTTATTACTTGACCAACAGATGTAACTGCAAAGAAAAAAGAAAATACAACGGAATCTTCAACATTCTGATGTTTCGCAACTCCTAGAAAAAACAGTATGTGTATTTTCTTTATGATAGCTAAATAGAGACTTGATCATCTACTCAATAAATAAATGCTCTTCGCCCCAAAAGGGGAAATGCAAAATATTTATTACAACATGCTGATGATTTAGAAAATACTTACCAACCGCACAACTGACTGACTTTTAGAAAATGTATAATAAATGTAGTAAAATGTTCATAAAGCAAGTCAAACGCTGGGGTGTTGTATTATGAAATATTTCTCACTGTATTATAGTAATCTCCAATAAGATTTGACGTTAATTTTAGAGCATGCTTCTGCTAAAAAGGGCAAACCCTGCAACAGATTTAGTACAAAGAAGCTGAAAATATCCTGTGGAAAAAAAAAAAAATCTGTAGCGAAATCAGCCGGCCCAAATCCTGCCATTACTCAGCACTGCAGTGACGTGCGGATGTTTGTAGTGGTTTGAGGAGCCAGCAGGGGTGGAAACTCTACGTACTCGACTCCAACATGATTGCAATTGAACCTCATCAAAGTAAGAGCTCATAATTTGTCACAGAAAACAGCCAATTAACATATGTTAGAAAAAGGCTTCATAAAGATAATATATGATTAGATACCCAGTGCAGCTGTTGAAAATCAAAACTATGCGTTTAAAAAAGAAATCTCAGCCTGAGCTTCCGTATGGTTAAACTGATAATGGCTACTATGATTTTTTTTTTTTAAAGTAGAAAAATATAATTACAGTGCTTCTCATAAGTTTGGGGTTATGGCAAGGGAGGAGTGGGTACTGTGGCGCTATTTACTATGCCTTACTTAGTTCTATAAATAGTTGAAGCCCTTGCCAAAACTCTGTAGTTACTTTGTTATAGTGCTATTTTAAAACACAGACCTTCATTGTGAGCTAAATGGCCTTCAGGATGCACTTTGTAGTTAATAGCATTCCTCTCAAAACTATATCCTCCCTGTATCTGTGCAAAACTCCAGAACAAGAGGACTCAACGTAACTACCCCGCTCGCTCGCTGTATGACACGCCGGGGCTGTGTAACATGCAGTGTAATACCTCAGAACTTTTGTCAGGGTCGGTGGTCAGAAAGGGCGACAGTTACAAATGAGTGATATAAATTTGATCCTTTATTCCATCATTTTCTTTTTATTTTCTATTGTGCGAACACAGTTTATCAGTTTTGAATGAGATGAAGGTGCATGGATACAGTGCAGATCTCCAGCAGGATGCAGTGCAGCCTACCTGCCACAGCTTTGCAGCAGATGAACTACACGTAACTATACGTATTTGGTGTATTCTCATCACGGAGTTTAAACTAAACTTTACCTTGGCTCACGTGGGCAATTGAATCCTGGCTAAACTGATGTCATCGGAGACCATGAGCCAAAATCTTGATGCTTGATATTACAGCTATCAGTGAAAAAGTTCGATCATTAGTCACAGAGACATAAATGTGTCAAGCGTGATGCTGGGTGCCAGAGACATCACTGTGAACAAAACAAAGAAGGTCCTGGTCTTGACAAAACCTATGTTTTCAAGGGAGAAACAGGCAATAAACAAGCGGACTAATATGATGATTTTAGAGAGAGAAGTGCTATAAAGAAAATATCACAGTAGAAGAGGCTAGGAGGTAACGGGACCTGGAAAGGGCAGAGGTGGACAATGCTGTCAGGGAAGGGTTATTTGAGAAGACGGCATCTGAGGAGAGTCTAAACCACAGATTGAGCTGGGCAGTATCTGGAGGATGAATTCTCCAGCACTCCGCCTGTCCCTGGTGGTACAGACCTGGCCAACTCATAGTTTCCTAAACCTCAGTTTCCTCATCTATAGAATGGGAATAATAACACATATATTCCATGATGAGGTTGTGAGGCTTAAATAAAAAGAACCACATCCATCTGCAAAAATTCAGTTTGATGCAATTCAATTTCATAAATTCACTGTGTAAACCTGTTTTCTTCACTTCAATATTACATAATTTTATAAAAATTATAAATACTTTGAAGCACTGAGAATATAGTATAATGCAAAGGTTTCTAAATTGACTTTATAATTTTTATTTATTTATTTTTTGCTTTTCCCCCAAAGCCCCAGTAGATAGTTGTGTGTCATAGCTGCACATCCTTCTAGTTGCTGCATGTGGGACGCAGCCTCAGCATGGCCGGAGAAGTGGTGCGTCGGTGCGCGCCCAGGATCCGAACCCGGGCCGCCAGCAGCGGAGCGCGCCCACTTAACCGCTAAGCCACGGGGCCGGCCCTAAATTGACTTTAATTGAGCCCACAGGTCTATCTTCCCTTGAAATGTGGATATTTCATTAAAGCAATGCCCACTTGTTGAAATAGTTCTTGGGGATATAAGTTCATTTTGCAATGCTAAATTTGGAGAGCACCATGAACAATCTGACAAATACAATACGAAATTTCTGCAAATGTAAAATATAGAATTATATTCTGAAAATCATGCTTTTTATCTTTTAGAAATAAACAATCTTACATTGCTAGTGTAACTGAGTCATTGGGTTAGGTTGATTTATTTCCTCTCTCATAGGGCCCAACTCCCAAGCAATCAGCACAGTTTTGATTAAGATCTCAGCGATATTTGAAAATCCCAATGTCTCACTTTATGGGAAATATTCACATATCTTTGGACATACCCATCTAATGAGAGTAGGCTATGTAGCCTCAAGCCAAACAGATTAATTTCCAACTTAGAATGAATAGACAAGTTGAATCATCCAGCATTTTTTAAATTAAAGCATTTTTAAGAGGAAAAATACAAAATTTAAGGATTATGAATTTTAATAAAAAGGAAAATTAGAGTAAAGGACAAGAGACACTTTAATTTTAAAAGTTGTAAAATAGAAATGTCCAATGAAAAACTACAGTATTTTAAGTAAGGAGAGAGGTCAAAATTTCCTATGCAACAAAACTTTATTTAAGGAATAATGTGTAAACATTTTCAATTCTTCCTCCTCAGCCATTTTTTGGGGGAGCGATATAAATTTGATCCTTTATTCTATCATTTTCTTTTTATTTCCTATTTGGTGAACATAATTTATCAGTTTTAAAATAGGGTAAGTTGTATAATTTACCACGAGGCCTAAATTAACGCTAATCTATTTTCATTTATAATTGATCAAATGCCCTGAAAAAGAATCATAAATTTGAAAAGATTTTTTTTAAAATCAAACTTGTTGTCTTTCCTTTCCTTAGTGAATCACAGTATAGATATTTATTCTAATAGAAACCAGCATGGTGTTTGATTTTATTCTCAATGCTGACAATATTCCATACTGCACTCACCTCCCTCCCTATCTTGTAAAAGACCTCTGGAGGACACTTACTTCCCCTCCAAGACCCAGTCATGATTGCACACAAAGCAGGCATGTAAATACGAGTTTCTTCTCTTGATTTGTAGACTCCCCACTCCATTTTTTCATTTCGTCACCTTTCTTTATCTCTTTTTCCACATGTTTAGAACCGAGGGGATATGGAAAGTGAAACCGTCAAAGAGCTAGGAATAGAGGTGTTCTCAGACAAGCAGAACGTCTCCCCCACAGGATCCAGGCAGGGTGGAAGCGCCTGGGCCGGGGGGTCAGCTGAGTCGGTTCTGGGAGGCTCCTTATCTCAGCATGTCTACACATTCTGTCTCAGGCTGTTTTCAAGGATAGCCCAAGTCATCCTTGGCAGATAACGCTGCATGGAAACTATTACTGTACTTCCCCTGTAAAAAAGACCATGCTACTATCGATCAGAAGTTATTGAAATGGACAGCCTTTTATCCTGATTGTCTAAATCTAGGATCTAAAAGAAAGCACCCATCAGTGGAAGCAAGCTCACGACTCTCCTCAGAAATCCCTGAGTGGATACCAAAGATCGCTGGTTCCTAAGGATGCTAACAAGCTATTCCTCCAAAAAAAAAAAAAAAAAAGAAAAGAAAAGAAAAGAAAAAACCTCAGGAAATCAAAAAAAATTAGGAAAACAGATTTCCTTGCTGCAGGACTTTTCATAGTCTTCAATATGCTGGATGCCAGAATCTGGAGTATTTCCAAACTTATCTGGAATATCCTTTGAGAACTGCTAGCTTTAAGGAAACGAACAAGCTTCTTCTCTCTGACTATGAATACACTGCATTCCTGAGATGCTCCAAACCAACCCTTACCTCAGTGCCTGGCTCAAGGAAAACATAATAGTATTGTTCAATAATTGATAAAACAACAGAAAACTGTTCTTTTAGCTTCACAAAGAAATACAAACATGATATCAGGGGCAGAAAATTGCTGTTCTTTTAAAGTAAAAATATTAACAAGATATTTAGCAATTAGTGCAATTTGTTTCCAAAGCCCAAAGTACCAAGAAGAGGCAGAGGGCAGTGGGAAGAAAGTTCTAATTGGAATCAGGCTCTTAGGTGGGGTGTGCTACCCACGAGCTGCAGGACTTTGGGCCAGTCAACTCTTTTGAGCGTCATTTTCCTCAGACATAGAAAGGGAGCTGGGTTCAATTTCTAAAGATCTCTTTTAAGTTTCTAAATGGTATAAATTCAATAAAGGTGTAAGACAAAAGGAGGTTGGAATGCTTCTCCAAAGGACACAGCCCTAGAGAAACACTAAGCTGACAAAGGTGTTTAATTGCCTGGATAAATATAACTGTTTTTTCCATATTTTTTGCATTGAAAAGTTGGTTCACCTCAGCCTCAAGCAACATAAGCAGTTATGACCGAGGTTACGTTATGCACTTTGGACCACAAACCATATTTAGAAATTTAATAAATAATAGCCACAAGTTATAAATTACTTACTCTGGCACTAAAAGCTTTACATGTATTAACCCTAATACTCACAACAGCCTATGAGGAAGGCACTATTATCATTTCCATTTTACAGAAAAGAAGGCTGGAGGACAGAGAGGTTAAGTTACTTGCCCAGGGTCACATAGCTAGTGTTAGAGCTATATCTGAACCCCTAGAAGTCCAGTCCCAGACTCAGTACTTGAACCACATACTCTGCTACTTCTCCAAGCTGCAAGGTAATATTCCAAAGAGTACTTTAAAGTTAAAGTTCTATGCAGAAAATGTGATGTTCAGAGGGATTTAGTGGAATCTAAGAAGTACTTTTAAAATCAGTGTTCTTTAATTCATCTAACATTCTCTTATTCTTGATGGCAAAAAAGTGTTTACTTCACTGCGCCGGGAGGGGAATAGAATGAAACTTGAGTTAGATATTTGTCATTAGAAGATCAGAATTCACTGGTTGATCAGCACCAGTGGTCCCCCTCCGCCTTCTACAAATGAATGTGGTTGCTCACAAGGAAAATCACGTTAATGTATATGAATCAGCATATAGTCATCACGACTCCTGGAAGAAACCATCAGAACAGGTGTCTTCCTGAGGATGGGTCAGGAGAGTCAACTTCATTTAGGATGAGGATGAGAGTTACACAGAGTATTACAGATGTCTCGTCTCCAGTTGAGACAGCCATCTTGCTCTCCTTCAAAGTACCTTGGGTAGGTTTCTATAGCGGACCTGATCAACTCCAGTATTACCCCAGTCATTATCTCCCTCCAACCCCCCGCATCTGCTCCTCCTCTTGTTCTTCCTTCTCTTTATGCTCTTTCTCTTCATCTCCTTCATCTCCTCAAATTATGATCTACTACAGTATTCTTCTATCTGCAGTGGAGTTCCCACTTTAGAATTTTACACATTTACCTACCACTTTAGAATTGTGTTTGAGATCTCTGGGTATAACTGTGCAATTCAAGCTCTTTAAATATATTATTTTAGACACAATTTTATGGCAACAGCTTTATAAGACACACACCTAAAATATGCTAATTAACTGCATAAAGGCAATGGACATAATTGGCAATATTTTTACAATTGTTGAAGAAAATCACACACTTCGGTGTATTATAGAAGTTCACATCAGTTTTCTCCCAATGTTTCATGTAGCCTTGCTCTATCAGAGCCTACAGAGTGTGAGGAAGTAACAGTGTGTATACTTTCAGCACGTATCAGACTTTTCTCCTACTTTCATAGGCAGAACACTGCCGACAGATACAGGTACATATATATTCATTTATGTATTTACATATGTTATTGTACCAGTTGATGAGCACAGTGGCT
Organism: Ceratotherium simum simum; assembly: GCF_057802395.1. NCBI lineage: Eukaryota > Metazoa > Chordata > Mammalia > Perissodactyla > Rhinocerotidae > Ceratotherium > Ceratotherium simum. The sequence continues at coordinate 79,203,272 of NC_141903.1, read as the reverse complement.
GAGTCATTCAAAGACTCCATAATCAACAATGACACATTATATCCAAGCCTGAATTCAATTTAAGATGCTGGGCAGTTGACTGTGCAAAGTGAAAGCTCAAAATGGCTGCTTCCATAGCCCATGGACTTTAAGAGGGCTTTCGGTAAACAGGAAATCGCTGAGATTTCTAATTCTGTAAGAAAGGATCTGTTGGCAAATACTGCCTTTCACAGTGAAGAAACTTCCTGAATAATTTTTATATCAGTGTTACTCATGCCTGTCAGTGGGTCTGGTAATGAAAGTGTTGTGAGAAGTGTAGGGGGTGACATTATCTTTAGATGCTAGAAAACTGGTCATTACCATCAAGTTACTAGTTAACATACCAAATCATTATTTGGCCACATTCCTGAGGATTCTAAAATTCAAAATTAAATAAAAATGTTCATCTTTTCTATTTTATGAACTGGAAAATAATGAATACAGCACAATCTCTATTCAATTACTTTGAAAAAATTAGTTAAGATGAATATTTAATAAGTGTTTCTCTAAACTTATTATGGAGAATTTCAGGATGGGCTTGGCAATTTCACTTGCCTTAAACTGGATCTTTATGAAATCCATTTAGTAAAATTACGCCATGTTAGAAAAGAACCAAAAAAACTCTCTTTTTTTTTTGGTTGAAATATGTACCTATATTTCCATTCAGCCAAAGCAAGAGTAGAAATGCCGGATATTAACATTGGCAGGGCCATGCTAGGTCATATCATTTTTCCCTCCTTCAGATAATACCATACCCAAATTATTTCACCAAGATTCCACCTCTCTATTTTTAAGGCCTTCCGGAAAAGGAGCAACATAACCTTCCTCAGTAACCTATTTTGATATTTCACAACTCTCACTCTCAGGAAATTCTTACTTATAGCTAATCCCTCACAGAATACTTTATGTCCAGTCCTCTTGTTCCAACCTCTGCACAGAGAACAACATTTGGTGATCATGTCCTCACTTAATACACTTGAAGGCTGGGTATTGCATTATTTTTTTTATCCTTTCGTTGCTTTACTTTCTATTTTTTTCCCCCATCTTTGCGGCTTTTCATTTCAAGTTATATCTACTTTTAGCTCTGGAGTCCAAAAATGTAGATAGTATTCAAAAAGGCTCTTGTATACTCAGCAAACACATATTTTTAATTATCCACACACTGCATAAATTTTAAAGTACGTTTACCTTTTCATTTATTCCAATTTTGCATTTTTTTTCCTCGTGCCAGATTTGTTTCTAGCCAACTCTTCTACAGCTTGTATTTAAAGAGTTTATTTGTTTCTCCTTGGCCTCATGACTTCTAACCACTTCTCCAGTTTACCAAGGTCACGCTGAGTTCTGATCCTATCTTTCAAGGGCCAGACTTCAGACACACTCTTTACACAGGATTTGTTAGCATTTTTAAATTTAATGAATAAATTACTTATTTCACTATTCCTTTAGCTACCATTCAAAATCTGTGTGGTTTAGAGGATATTTTCCCCAATTTACAGATGAGGATGTCATAGAGAACAAAATCAAAAGCCTTAGAAAATTGAGATTATATCTATCCCTTCTCCTTGACACTCTACAGTGAAGGTTAAAATATTCTCCTTGGACCAGTTTTTTATGATGCTTTGTTGGTTCATACTCACACCCAGGGTGTTACGGGATGTATAACGTGTATAACAAATGAGTGGGATTTTTCCTTGCATATTTTTAAGTCTGCAAATAAGAGAGGTACTAACCGTGGTTCCTTGGTCATCCTTCATTTTCTTGTAAAAATGTTACCACTGATAGTTACCTTCTAGTCTTTATTCAAGCACTCTTAAGGACAGTAGCTTGTGGCCCTGCAATGGCATTATGTTACAGAGTTCCTGCTACTAAAATTATCTTAGGCTTTAGACTCGCCCAGAAGGTCCATGGAATTTGTTTGTTCCTTAGTATCACTTGATTCCACAGGTCACACATACATACATTACATTTCATGTATACGGCCACAAGATGAGTTCATTTCATTGCTTAATAAAGGTAAAAAATAAAGCAAAAGGCTGGCCCTCTGGCTTAGCGGTTAAGTGCACAGGCTCTGCTACTGGCGGCCTGGGTTCGGATCCTGGGCGCGCACCAACGCACCGCTTTTCTGGCCATGGTGAGGCCACGTCCCACATACAGCAATTAGAAGGATGTGCAACTATGACATACAACTATCTACTGGTGCTTTGGGGGGAAAAAAAAAAAGGAGGAGGACTGGCAATAGATGTTAGCTCAGAGCCGGTCTTCCTCAGCAAAAAGAGGAGGATTAGCATGGATGTTAACTCAGGGCTGATCTTCCCCACAAAAAAAAAAAAAAAAGGCAAAGAAGTATTTCATTCATTCCTTCACTCAACAAAGGTTTTTTTTGTTTCTGAGTCACTACTATGTTCTAGGAACTATTCTAAGGGATATATCAAGGAATAAAACAAACAAAAATTCATGCCCTCATGGAACTTACAATATTCCTGGTATTATCTATATTTACTTTCTCTTCTACATGAAAAATGGGCTACACTTTATTTTATCCTTTGTTCTTGTTCTGGTTTTTTGGTTAAACTGAAAACATTGGTAAATATCATATCTTAATTTTTATTCTCCTCATCAAACTTTAAGCCTTCACTATTAGAACTTTCACTTCCATAGTATTTTTAATTTCTTTTTTACTCATAATACTTTTTTATTTCCATTCCTCATACAGGTGTTTCTTTAGCCAATCAGAGACTCACCTCTCTTTTTAATGTTTGTGATACAAGATGAAGCGGTCTTTGATCATTCGTGCAATCTTCCATCCTACACACTAAGTTTTCTAAGAATACCTTTTAAATATTTCCAAGTCCTTTGAAATCTACTCCATTAAAATTCATCTTTTTCTATCAGGGAATTCTTCAGATCTTTAATTCTTACCTGTGATTGGACCCTAAAATATTGTGAATCTTCAGCCAATCACCATGTTTGATAAAGAACTAAACTAATTAATGAATAATACTGTCTTAGCTTTACAGAAAGAGGAAAAAATGCTAATAAACCAAGAAAGCCAACTCACTTTCATGTGTCCTGACCATATGTCTGGGTAATCTGTGAGAGTAATATTTAGATATTTCTATTATAGTAGGATGAGAGAAAGTGATCAATGACTTCCTATTGTATAGTAAAAGATAATAGATTAGAAACAAAGTACAATTACGGACATCAACCATATGGGAAAAAATACAGTAAAAGATACACAGTGAGAAAAATCCTTTCCTGAGAATTTACAAATACAGTGTCAGCCATCAAAATTACAGTTAATAAAGAAGTGGGAGCTACTGTGATAATTTCTTGGTCACAATTTTGGTTTTCATTAAATATGCTGAAAAGACTCTCAGGAGGAGAAAATAGGGAGATAAAGAAGAACACAGCTCTGATGTGTAGCTAGAAGTATGCCAATATGCCAGCTTCCTAGGTAAATTGTTCATGTATTTATGAGAACCAAAATAATAATCTTTTTAAAGTGATATTCTAGATTAGGATCTCAATGATTTTTGAAGGAAAGCAACATTCCTTTAAAAAAGCTTTGGGGCCAGCCTGGTGGCGCAAGTGGTTAAGTGCGCGCGCTCCGCTGCAGCGGCCCAGGGTTCGCCGGTTTGGATCCTGGGTGCGCACGGATGCACTGCTTGGCAAGCCATGCTGTGGCGGCATCCCATATAACGTGGAGGAAGATGGGCACGGATGTTAGCCCAGGGCCAGTCTTCCTCAGCAAAAAAAAGAGGAGGATTGGCAAATGTTAGCACAGGGCTGATCTCCTCACACATACAAAATAATAAACAAAAAAAATAAAAAATAAAAAAGCCCTGAAATGAAGGATGGGCGCCATCCTACAGTGAAATTTCTGAATTTGATGATGCTCAACACAGCCATCTACCCACAGAAACTTACAGACCCTCCTCCAATCCCACCCTGGAAGGATAAGGAGGGTATCGTGCAGAGACAGGCACATCACTGGCAACTGATGAGAGAGACAACAGACTGAGTTATTCTGAAAGATACCAATATGTGGAGTGGTGGTGTCCTGTCTACCTTAATGTTTTTCCTAGCTCATTTTTTGGGATGCAGGGCTTTGTAAAATGTCTCTTGATAGTTTTTTGTGTGTTTTGTTTAGTTTTTTTTTTTTTTTAATCATGGCATGAAAAGCGTTTCTATTTGGGTGTGTTTGTTCATTAGCTATTTGCCTTTTCCCAAAACTTGAACTGTATTCTAAGCTTAAACACCCAGACATAGACATGTTTCATCACTTAAAATATTATGTGTGTGTAATTAAATTCTATTTAAAACAATAAATGGTGAACCAATAAATTGTTGAAATTAGGTTAAAAAAATCAGTCTATCTTGAGAATTCTATTGAGATATTGTGCAAAAATGAGACAGACCAATTACTAGGTAGACAGTGAATGCTACACAATCACATTTAAACTTTTTAATATTTCTGAAATTCAATTTTTGTATTTCATTCAATTTTTTCTAAGACTCAAGTTTCTCCACTACAAAGTGAGAGGTATTAACTAGATAATATACATTTCTTCTATTTCTAATGAAAGATTTATGATCTATGATCTATTGAAACTAATACCTATCTAATATCCAGAAAATCACATTAAGAGATTCTATTTCAGATTGAAAACATGGAGAAAAAAAGAAGATTTGAAGAACAAAATTTGAAATTTTGGCCACAGAATAATAATTTGTGTTTGATATTTTATTCCTGTGAAACAATTTTTAATCATCCTAGTGATAGGGGTAACACTGAATGACCGTGTCCCAGGAATATTATTATTTCAATTGGACCTTATACCTGGATAAGTTTGCACTATCATGATCATGCTTCATATTATACTTCTGTTCAGAAAAAAAGGCACAGAAAAAATACAGAACTTGCCCAACTTTACACTGCAAGTAAGTAGCAAAACTAGGTTTTGAGATAAAGCCTGCTCAGATTCCAAGCTCCTATTCCTCTGCTATAATGCTATAACTACATGTGTTAGGAAGCCTTACAAAATTCTGAGGAAATATTTTCATCATCTAGGTTTTAAATTTTATATGTCAAAGTCCTAAATCAGCTGACAGTAAAATATATCAAATTCAATAGATCCACCAACTGAGCTTTTATCTAAAAATAAACCTCACCAAAAATTCTCACTAGATTAGAGAAGGGTATTTCATTTTGTTTCTGATTGGTTTTTCCACTTCATCATTTGTAAACTGGCTTAAAATATATTGCTATTTGTAGCTTAAATATAATACACTAAAAATACTAAGTAACTTTTTCTCTGATTTAAATTATATTCCATAATGTATTTCTATTTATAGTCATTTCAAGGATAACTCTTTACCCCATGGTTAAGATTTTAAATACTGTTCTAGACTACCAGCAGTCATTTACTTATAATTTAAGCCAGGGATCAGATACCTCTAATTTTCCATTTGGTGTATGCCTTAGTAATGTAAACATAATAAGGAATTCTGATTACATAGATCAACTTGACAATGAATTGGAAATAGGCACTGCTAAAGGTTAAATTTATAGGTGAATTGATGAGACATGCAGTATGCTGTAATTTACTGAACATGCCTTACCTAATAAATTTCTATGTCCTTCCTATCAAATGATTCTTAAGTGTTCTTTGTACGAAAATAATTCACCTTTTGCACTTAAAATGACCCATTAATTGGAAGGAGTTTTCTAATACTCTATACACATGTGATACTCAAAAATGTTAATGATCAGTGAATTAGCTTTAATTCCAGAAATTACCTAATTTGGATTGCTTGTAAAAGTTTAAACTATGAACAGTACAATATAATGAACATTGAATCAAAACTGTCATATCCTCCAGTGTCAATGGCTCCTATAAATCCTGCTGTCAACAGCTGCTTCAAATTGCCAAAAGACCCCGGAAACAATTCAGGAAGGAATAGTTTTTAAAAAGGGATCCACATTATGGAAAAGAAATGCTCTTCCTTTATAGTCATTGCTCATTTCCTGTATTGAAAGATGATGTAGAAGCAAGTGCAAGTAAGAAATTATGACCTGCCTCTAAAGGCTTTTTACTAAGCCCAACCTCTATTATGTGAAACTTCTGTATCACAGGCACTTAAGTCCAGATTATCACTATATATGAGATTATAATGGCAGTAGAATGTTTTAATCAGATTACAACTTTACTATTTGTCATGGTCTTTCTCATTCATTTACCTGAATCTTCTATGCGCCACAGTTCCCTTCTTGAGGGACAAACTCCTCTGAAGTAGGAAATAAGCCATGATGCATTTGAATCTTCTATTGCAAAATCTAAGAAGTTGTGATAAAAATACATGTTTTATCTTATATAATCTAAATAAATCCAAATGGTAATAATAATAATTGTGGTGCTGAGAGTTTTTATAAAATATATAATCAAGAATTTTCTTCAACACCGAATTTTCAACCTATATCTTCTCTACATATGCTTTCTGCTTTCTAGAACTGTGGTTACGAGTGGTACAATAAAATTTGACTACATATTTATACCTATAATAAAAATAAAATCGACCTCAACGCTTTATGAAAGTGCTACCAAGAATTTAGCAGTCCTCCATAATGACAGAAAAATGACAGCAGCAATGTCTTGGAGTAAACCGTCATTTGAGAGAGCAAAGGGAAAAGGAAAATCATTAAGGGATCATTTAAAAAATATTTTTGTTAGGATAAAAAAAATAAATGGTAAAGTTCCAAAGAGAACTCTCTTTGTGCTTAACATGGTAGAAATATCATTCAAATAGTTTATCCCTGCAAGGAGATTACCTGTAATGCTGCCAAGGTCACTGCCAAGTGGTATTAATGGCCATGTTCAGTATATGTCAGTCCCATGAGTTAGAGCTGCCTTCTTCTTCTTTTTCTACTGCATAATGACCTACCTCTTAATGCACACTGACAAACTGAGGTGAGTGAATGTTTTTCCAAAATATAGATGGGAGAGTTCCATTCCACCACTCTTCTGTTTCAATTGTACCAAACATGTGGACTGTAAAGTCTGGCAGGAAAAAGGTTTTAAATATTCTATTCTGCAAATTGCACCATTTTTGAAAATGGCACTTTGAGTCTTAAAGGGAATTATCTGCGGCTGCATTGTGAGTTTTCTTTCAAATGCACATTTGCTTACATTGCTGCAAAAGCACAAAATATTTTTTAAATGTAGGAATGATTTTTAATCTAGAAAATGTCATTGGAACGCAGAGTGAGTAACAGAATGATTTAGTATTCAATAGTTAAGCTCTATTGCAGATTTGTAATTTTCATTTATCAATATTATTCATCATTTACAGAAGAAATGTGAGAGTGTAGGCATATTGGCTTCTGAATACATCTACTGACTAGAGTGTAGCAGACATATTTATGTACTTAGAGTAAAAATAGATGAACACATCTCCTTTACAGGGCTTATATTTAAATAGAATAAATCACACCCTCAAAGAATAAATGATATTCTAGTATGTTATAATAAGACTTGCTCGTAAGAGACATTTCTATTAAAAATTTACCACTTTAGTCCTGGAATACCAATTTAGTCCTAGTCTTGAGATTAGCAATATATTAAAAATATCTAGGGAATTAGCAATTTCAATTCTCAATTTGATATTAGAACTTGGCGTTGATTTCTTTGTTTCATTTACATACTTAAATTCATCAAAACATTATTGAAATGATTGAGAAAGAAAGAAGACATGAAGGAGCATTCCATTGCTTCCATCAGCTGACCTGAACAATATTTTAAAACTATATTTAGAAAAAGATAAAACGAGCTGAGTGCAGCAACAATTCTCCATGCCAACTTCCTCTATGATCACTTTTCTTTTTTTCATTTAGTAACTCATCTATAAAACGACGACCTTAAAAAAGGGAGAATAATTCCAGGACCTCTAGATAGAATTTTAACAGGCTGATTAGATGCATAATTAGTTAGGAGACTAGATCAGACGCCAATCTATAGCTTTCACATAAGATCACTATTTCTATTTTCTTTACCTCATTTATATTTACACAATTTTTGGTTATGACTGGGATCACAAATGCATTACAAAGTTGTTTCTCAAATTTGAAGTTGAATACAAACAACTATTATTTAAATTATGAAAATCAGATTCAAATATATTGCATTTATAAACTATATGAGTAAAAATTGGCAATACACAGAGTACAAATAAACTCCATTCTGCAAACTCACAATTATAACTAGTAATTGGGCACAAAGTGATGTTAGTAACTAAAATTAATATATAATATTTTAGCTGAGATTTATAATCTTATTATTAAAACTTTTACAAAGATGATGTAGAATAGTTTGCTATTTTTAAAAAAATTCCCCAAAAGCAAGCAGCAAAAGGAGATGGTGAAGAAAATCTGCATGATTTAAAAACCTAATAATGATCTGTATTTGAAAGTCTAAAGCTATAGTGACCGAAAACAGTTTAGCAGAAAATAGAAAACCTACTTTCAGAAGTTTGGTCGAATGAGTACAACTTTTCGTTACATAATCTCTCTTACTTTGTAGACTACTGGGTCACCTTAGGTGGATGAAAATCATCTCCTCAAGATAAAAATTCACATTTTCACACATTTACATCTTTCTACATATTAATAATAATAGGCATATGCTAAGTGCTTTACATATATAATTTAATTCCTGTAATTACTTTAGTCACAATAAGGTAGATAAACTGAGGTATATTTTGAAAACTTAAGTAGTGGAACTTCTCAGTCTATGCTGTTAATTAGTGATTTGCAACTTGGGTAAGCAAAAAAAAGAAAAAAAGTCATGAATTCATCCCCACCTACATTGATGAATGGGGCACACTAATGTGATAAAACAAAAAACAGATTTTGGTCAAAAACTGACATGCTTGGGGATAAAAATTCTGTTTACCAATGTCACTGCTCTCTACGAAAGTGTTGGTTAAAAGATTCCCTATGTCAATGGACTGGTTATTTAGAGTTCTAGGTGGGCCATGTGGGAGTATTTTGTCTTAGATAGATAAAAAAAGTCTTCAATGTTGTAAAATATTTCCTAAAAGAATATAATTGTGCCAAGCACTTTAAAGTACTTTTAATTTACTTGTTTCTAAATCAGTAAATTTGAAAATAAAAGGCATTCATAAACTCACATGCTCCACTTGTCTAAATCTTAAGCTTTACATATTTAAGAGCCAGTCCCACATGATTTTGGCTATTCTACTGAATTCTCTGGGAAATCTCTCTCGTCTACTCTACAAGGATTGTGAGACCTGTTTGTTAAAAAAAAAGGAAAGACCATAGAGACATGATGAAATACACTGGAAATGAATGTGCTATTTGGTTAGTGCAACATGTTGTCTAAGGCTTAACTTAAAAATCCACAATAAAAGTTTGAACACATTTATCCATTTGACTTGTGTCTAAATGTTTAACTTTATATCAATGGAATTAACAATTGACCATTATTAAGGTCCACTTTTCTCTGATGTCTCAGGGAGACGAATCTGCAAATTCCTTCAGGAAATTATCTGTTGTTAATCAACACTTCAAAACTCAGAAAATTTCAGAAATTGGTAAATCTGGTATTCCCTAGTTCTATTTTTAATTTGATAACATGAATTGAAACTATTAAAATTTCACTACAAGAATTTTTTTTAAAAAACTTGGAAAAGATAAAATCAAATGTTTGTAGGACAATGTAGGTAATTACAAAATCTATTTCCTAGACCTTCCCCCCAGGAGGCAAAAACCAAAAACCTCTCAAGGCAAAATTTCTTGATTGTAAAAGTTAAAAAAGGAAAATTATTGTTAATCCTCGTTTTGTGTCATACACTGTTCTATTTACTTTACAAATACTAAGTCATTTAATCCTCATGACAACCTTATTGTAGCATTATGATGTCCATTTTACATATGAGGAAATTTAGGCAAAGAGGACTTCTCTTGCTCCAGATAAGTGGTGGCTCTGGGATGGAAACTATGCAATCTGATTCCAGCGTCTGCCCTTTACATCATACTAAAAAGAATCCAACATTTTAATGAAAAATGATGGTACTTTGATTGCTTTAAGAACACAACATATGAATGGTAACTGCCAAAGCAGATGAAAGAATGGAGGAATTTAGAGTTGGAGCAGACCTTAGAAGGCCATTGCTCTTCAGGGCCACCATGATGTCCAGAATGCCCTTCATTTTAACAGGGAGCAGCACCAGGCCTCATGCTCCTACTCTGGCTTTGGTGATCCCTTTGACATACATACATACATACATACATACATACATATGTGTATATACATATATAACTTATACTTCATTAAGAACTTATATATAATGAATTTTTAATGAAGAATTTTAATGAAGAACTTTGCTTTATTTCATTATTAGAATAATGCCAAGACTGCTTTGTCTTCCAGTAGATACGCACACATTTGGATATCAATCAAGCTGTCTTAAAAAGTATTGGATATACATTTAGTGAATTCAGTCAGTGTGAACATCTATCTGCTAAAATTTGGCTAATTTTTCTACTGACTTTTAGCTTCTACATGCTAACATTCTATAAACCACCAATGTTAATAATTTCACATTCTGCTTGACCAGCTAGCTAACTTAAGATATAAAAATTTAATATTTAGTAATGTATACTTCTCCATTTTATATTTTAAATTAAAATAATAATGTATGCATTTATAGTTACGTGAATAGGCTATAATATATATCCTAGGTACTTGATATTACAGAATCTATTTTCAGCATCTCAAAAAGATTAAAGCATTCTAATTGTACTAAAATGTACTGGGATGATTATTACTTGAAGCTTTATAATGCAACCAATAGTCAGACTCAATCTGTAAGTGCTTTAGATATCTAGAATATAAGCACACTATCAAACTGTATTTTAGGTTGCAACATCTCCATAATGATAAATGAAAATTTAAATGACTACAAGAGATTGTATATGCAAGTAATTTATGCCCAATTCTCTACATTCCTTAGTACTTATATAAGGTTATTAGAATCTTCTTCGACATGATAACATGATTAAAACCATTTTAGAACCATACATTGAAGCATATTCAATTATTGTTAGCAACAGAATCAAAATTTATATTAGGGCCGGCCCTGTGGCTTGGTGGTTAAGTGCGCGCTCTGCGATGCTGGTGGCCCGGGTTCGGATCCCGGGTGCGCATCGAGGCACCACTTCTCCGTTCATCCTGAGGCCGAGTCCCGCATACAGCAACTAGAAGGATGTGCAGCTACAACATACAACTATCCACTGGGGCTTTGGGGGGAAAAATAAAATAAATAAAATCTTTAAAAAAAAAAAAAAAAAAAATTTATATTAAAAAAACCACACCCTTTTACTACACATTTTAAATCTCTTCTACATCTTAAAAAGTTAATTTTAAAGCTATTTCTACTTCTATTAATAAAAATAAGGAAATATACCTATCTAAAAGTACCAGTGGTTGAGGTGAAGAAAGTACATGAAACATAACAAGAGAAGGTAGTCAGAATCATATTCTAAAGTCAATTCCTATAAAAGAACATTCAAAGCAATGTTCACTTTATTTAAACACTGGCTTCTGGTTATGTTAACCATCATTTGACATAAGTATACTATACAACAAGAAAGTTTTTCAACAAGGATTTTTATCATAATTATTATATTTTCCAAGTGATAATTAAAATGGTACATACGCTGCTCTTAAGAATGTGGTGTTAAAATGTAGCTCCAGCTGAGGTGGGTACCTCATGGATAATGAGGTCTTCGAGGCTGGATTTCTACACCCTTGAACAAGAGTCAATTATCAAACAGCTGTGTACACTAGGTAGCCAAATATCTTCCATTAGGACCACTGAGAAGAAACATTCTGTCAGCTACATAATGCCTAGACAGTTCAATGAATTGAAAACGGTAATAAGTCACCATACTTAAATGGATACAGGTAATTAGAAATTGCCTGAATAAATGAAATCTATGCAAAATAAAAATGACTATCATTTTAGATAACAATATTATTAAAACAAGCACATCATGAAGATTGATAGTGAAGAGTAAAACTTCATGATTTGACTATCATTTTGCTTTTCTTATTCCCACCATATACTTACGCTAACTAGCAGTGGAATAGATAAAAGGCTTGAGTTACTTTTTGTTAGATGTCTACATAATGGATTTACAAAAGCTACAAACTCTTTCCAATGCACTTGGTTATTCGTATATTTACAGGAATAAGTGATCAACCTACTCAGGTGCTTATTACAAAACCAGAAAACCCAACTTAACATGAATTGATTAGACAAAACAAAGTCCAACCACAGCCAGTAAGATACACTGTCTCTTAATAAATCATAAATATGTCTTTCAACATTTTTTATCAATTACTACAGTATTATCTTGTGACTTTCACTCATGACACAAGAACCACAAAAAATCGTAATTTGTACATAGGGGCAAAATCGAGAAAGAAATATAATATTATAATTTAAGAAAGATGGAGAATCATTACTCATCATTACCTGCATACGAAACGAAATAAAGACCACTGACAGCAGTTTTTGCAGCTATATAAGAACAATGCTTCCTAATCAGAGACCAAAGTTTTAATCTATGTGACTTCTCAGCTTCAGGTTCCCCAGCTATAAAATGTATACTAGTATACAATAAATAGATATTATTACTATAGCTTCATAGAGTAGTAACAATAGCATTTCACAACAGGAATGGAACGCCTACACAAAGGAAGGATCTTTGTTCAGCCAGTCAGGCAGTACACAGATCTGGTACGAAAAGTAATTTGTTAATTGAGAGGTTATAAATCCTTCAGAGAGTATATCCTGAATACAAAGATGAATAAAACTTAATCTCTGCCCCCCAAAGAACTGAAATTTTACCAAATTGATAAATACTTTAAATATTAACTTTAGCACAAGATAGAAATTAATAAATACCATAAAATAGGTACACATGAAGTCCTCCACAAGTCAGATGTGGGAAAGATAACTCCAAGGGGAAAGGCTTCATGGTGGAAGTGCTTAACTAAGTGTTCTTCCTAGGTCTCTCTCATTTGAATTAGGAGCCATTAACACCCTTCGTTCACTTGCTCCAAATTAACTCAACATACATTTACGGGATATCCTTTATGTGTAACAGACTCATTTAGAGGTGAGAAAAAATGAAGATATTCGAATATGGTGCATTCCCCAGGCTCAAGGAGTTTACCATCTAATGAGGGTTAGGAATAACTTACATTTGTAGAGTATTTCCATTTTACAGTGCTATTATACATACATCATTTCACCAAATCCTTGAGAACCATGGTTACTGAAGACACAAAAGTTGACGTTTTTTCTATTGTGATGAGAAAAAAGGACCGCAATGTATCATAATTGTTTTCCGTAGAGACTGTAGGGTTTTACTTCTGTGTTTCTGAGACCACATTCTAATTTTAGTATTTATGTGAATGGATTGACCCATTCTAGAATAGCGTATGTGTGGTTTACTCTCCACAGTGGCTCTAGGTGCAGGAAGGGAGATGAGCAGGGAGGGAGGGGCACCCTCGAAAGGTGGCAGTCCTTGTGCTGTCCTTGCTGAAGAAAACTGGAGAATAGACACACATTTACAAAGGAGCTTTGGAATTCTTTCTCAGATTTACATTTTATTTTTTAACTGCCACTATTAAATTTTGAGATTTGAGAGTCTTGATAAATGCTATATAGAATAACTTGAGAAGCATTTAAAAAATATATCCCATACTCAAGTTTACTTTCTTAAATAATCTGAAAATATTTTTATCTCCACAACAAATTACTTCACTTTTTGGAAAAGGGTCATTGAAGTTTTACAGACAGTACTACATAGAGTAATAACATGCTACATTTTTTAAAAATAATTTTGGATATTTTTTCCTTAACTCTTCACAGATTCTTTTTCTAATACAGAAGAATAAAATACCTAGTTGAGTTGATAAATAATTTGAAACGCAGTGAATAAAATAATGCATTTCATGTTACATGAATTTTCATTCTCTTCCTGCACATTTCCTGTAAAGTAGCTGAACGTGTGCACAAATTATGGTCCAAGTCTAGACGATGTAGAGAAAAATCTCAAAGGAGGATTTTTTTGTGTGTGAGGAAGGTCGGCCCTGAGCTAACATCTGCCAATCCTCCTCTTGTTTTTTTTTGCTGAGGAAGACTGGCCCTGGGCTAACATCCACACCCATCTTCTTCCACTTCACATGGGACGCAGCCACAGCATGGCCTGACAATCGGTGCGTCAATGCGCACCTGGGATCCGAATGGGCAAACCTCCGGCCGCCGCAGCGGAGTGCGCGCACCCAACCACTTGCGCCACCGGGCCGGCCCCTCAAAGGAGGATTTTAAAAACACAAAGTTCATAAAGCACCACCAACAAAAACTCTTTGAGTTAAATATATGGAATACTGTTTTAGACTCATAAAATCATTCAGCAAAATACTCTCTTCCTACTAATTCAATCTCAACAAATTTAGGAATTTCCTGATAATGAAATCCATTTTTTGAATGTCTAATTCAAATAAACTCAATGCATATATCTCCACTTCCCTAAATATGCAAATCACCTCATGACCAGGGCTTAGAAGAGATTCTAAATTCAAATCCCATCAACTCTTTTTTCTCAATTCAAGTCAATTTATGTAGAGTATCCACTGAAAAGACATTCAAGGCACTTTCACGGTCACATCAGGGGATCCTAAAATGAATAAGACTCCACAGAGATTATAATTTAGAAGGAAAGGAATGGAAGAATTCATTTGCTCATTCATTTAACAAGTCTGTATTAACCAAGTGCCTGGCAGAGTCTAGATTTTGGACACATGGTCAATAAAACTCAGTCAGCCTGGGACATTCCTGGAGGAGGCAGCCTAGTACGAGTTTATTCGGGGTCATGGAAGGCAGCATAGCGTAGCAGATGAGGGTATGGAGTCTGCAGCCCAAAAGCCTGAGTCCTAATGCTGGCTTAGTCAAATCCTTCTCAGGCACTCTCATCCATGTACTCATCCTTCTTAATCCCCTTCTGTCCTCTTCTTTAGTTCTTGTTTAGTTATCCCTCAGGGAATTCTCTTTCTCATATGTTCCACATGTTGGCTAACGATAACTAATAAACATTTAGAGTGATGCTTATTACATATCTGCACTAAGGAACAGAAAAAGTTATTTTTAAACGAAATTATAAACTAAGAATACTTGCAATCTTTAAGCAGTAATCCTCAAATTCCAATAAACATTCTAATTACCTAAATATCATTTGAAAGTTCTCCCCAGGAAGGTTGTGGTTGGAAATCTGCCCTTTGAAGGAACATCACTTATGATTCTGAGCTCTGTATGTGGTAGACTACATTCTGAAACCTAGAAATTGTTTTCATTATTTCCAAAAAAATTCCACCTGCCCGTCAAAGATTGCTTTGGCTAAGCATTACTGGCTAAGAAAAATTTGAACAATCCAATTCAGTTATTTGTATCACAACACCTGTATGGTCTACTATTTTAAAAATTTTATTGTAACTGTTCAATGGGTTTTTGTGGGCTCATGTGAGAAGCTAACACCCATTTTAAAAACTGTTTCCATGAAAACTAAATTCCGGGTTTTCTAGTTTTAAAACAGATATTTGGGACACAAATTATTTGTAAGTTGGGCATGTGACTGTATTATTGGGTACACGGTGGTATGCTAGAGTCTATATTCAAAAGGCAAGGTGTAGCAACAAGACACAAGACATTCAAGCTCTTTCTTTAAGATCCAGTTCAAGTGTTTTCTCCTGTGTGAAGTATTTCCCGAGTCCTCATGCAGTACTGACTGGGCCTTTTATTTCCTGTGTTATCAGAGAATGCAGAACCAGCATGCAAGAAAAATCAAGGAGAATGCCGTTTAACACATGAAAGTTTCTATATTAAGCAACTGAAGAATGCAGTATTCTATAACAGAAAGAAAGCATTTACTTTTTCAATCTCCTGCATAATATCCAGTTCAGTTCATAGCGGATAGAATATTATATACCCACTGCCACCTCATCCTAAGAGATGCCGATGATTTGGGAACTAGACTGATATAATTAATTGTACACGTTTGAAAGTTGTTCTGGAAGAGTAAAACTTCTTTTTGCAGGTATGACATTGATGTAAAGCTAATGGCTACAAAGCCATCAGCTGCAAATATATGTGCTCATTTAGGAACACGTCTAAAAACTTGAGATTTTTTTTTGAGTGGGAATGACTTCAGTAATGTTCAACAAAAGGTATACTTTAGTTTTTTTTTCTTTGAGAACAGAACAAACACATAGGATACTATAACAGACATGAATACTTTCCTTACACAACTTGATCAAGTTCTCTAGTGCATTCCACAATGAAGTTTTTAAAACCTTACAGGCCTTATTATTTTATTAAGTACTTTGGGCAAGTAGGAAAGAGTATAAATTCCCTTTATGTAATGGAAATGTTACATTTTAATGGCCAGTTCAATATTCAAATAACGAATAGAAACACCAATGAAATGCTATGCTCCGCAGGCAGGAAAAAAGCAGCAGTTTCTTTTACATAATGGAAATATATTGCATTTTACAGTAGATTCAACATTCTAATAATGATAAGTGCCAAGGAAATGAATGAAGTGCCTCCTAATTTTCTTCCACATCCCTCAAGGCGGGAAAAAGAACAATCCCACCACTTCTAATGTGAACAGGTGAATAAATGAATCAAACTATTACTTTATTGGTTTCTCTCTTTTTTTTTTTGAATGGTAGGGTAGTTCTTGGGCAACCTCCTGCTAATTACCAGGAAGCTGTGTCTGCTGGCCACTAATCTGGATTTATACATTCCCTGTTTCTTTAACATTTTCCCCTTCTAGAACCATAAAACAAAATGAACTGTGTTTGTTGTTTGCTGGGTTTTTTTAGAAACTGTAAATTTTTTTCACCTTAAAAAATGCCATATTCCAGAGCATACCTTTCAGACCCAACCTTAGGTCAAGTGTGTGTGCCAACTGTAGCCCAACTGGGGCGGTCGCACTCAGGCAGCAGAGTTGGCCTCCTCGGCAGAGCCCCGCAGCCACGATCTGGAAGCATCAGCCCCACCACGTGCGTGACATTAAGATGATCCACAGCAATCCTGCAAGACTACATTTTAAGTAGAGCTTCCAATTTGCTGTGGTTGGCATGACCTAATTTTGGCTCGAAAGGTACATTTTTTTCCCCTCTGGGTTTTACTGACTACGCATTGGAGAAAAAAAAAAATTACGTTCTTAAAGGCATTCTTACTCTTCCCTTTCTTAAGGAAATTTAGGGAATTTAACAACTGTTGGCCTCTGGCTAATAGACAAACTAAAGTCTTTTCCAGCTTCGCCTACATCTTGACCCCTCATGCCAAATATTCCAGGCAGTCTATTTATAAAGTTCATCACTTCCCCTGTTACTTCATCTTCAGAAATGCCAATAATTTAGAAACTGGAATGATGCAGCTGGTCTCATAAACTGGGAAAGGGAAGATCCTATGGAAGATATAATTTCTCTGTTATAACTTAATTTATTTTCTTCTCGATTTGATAGTTAGAAGGGAAGTAATTCTAATATTCCTTACTTACTTCACCTTAGTGTTCAAAGATGATTCAAAGTTCTCAAGATTTTAAATGTTAAGAATAGTTCTTAACCCTGACTGCACATTTGAATCACTTGGGATACTTTTAAAAAATACTAATACCCAGAACCATCCCAGACCAATGAGATTAGAATCATTGGAGCTGGTTCCCCAGCACTGCTGTTTTTTAAAAGCTCTCCAAGAATTCAAATGTGAAGCCAGATCTGAAATCTACTGTACTAAACTCTCTTAGAAATATAACACCCCAATATAGCATGTTGTAGCATTATCTTATTTGGATGTAATATGTTCTTGAAATTTAGTGTCTCTCCATTTATGAGCTGATTACCATGAAAGAGCTTCTCAGCTATTGCAGGATGTGAGAGAAAAACTCACCTGGATAACCTGACTCTCAACAGATTTAAAAGGTGCAATCATAGATAGCCCTGCCTTTCTGAGATAAAACAGTCCTGATAAATATGCCCCTTTCCTGAAAAACCAGCATTGGGGGCTTTCAAGGGCTTAAAAGCACTCATTTTCACCTGGATCATATTGAATCTTTGGAGGGTTTCCAGTTGCATTAAAAAAAAAAATCTCACCTTATGATATTTAATGACTTGTAAATTTCTAATACTACGTTAATTGAATTCATTGCTGTATACTTAATTTACTCAAGGTGATAATTTTCTAATTGCATGTGTGATGTTAACGTATTATCTATTTGAGATCAAATTCAGTACATTTTATGACTTCCAAAAAAGTCAGCCCATTAGATCAAAGTTCTCAATCTTTCGTAAGTAATTTAATTCTCTACCCTAGTCACTGGGAAATAATATAATCAAGCAGTGCAGCCCAGCTCCCCCTCCACCCTCCCAATAGGAAACTGGGTTTATTTCATGAAGGATCTCGTTTGAGGAGGTAACATGGTCTAGTAGCTGCAATGAAGAGTTGGTTTCCAGACTTGGAATTTTATTCTGTTATATAACTAAGACTACCATCTAATGCCCCTCACATAAAATTGGATGTAGCTCATTTTCATAGTAAGGCTTCCTATAAAATAATGTAAAATTTTTCTATGTAACTTGTGGAACTAGTATATTTATATTTAATATAAATATAGTAGAAATTTATATTTACATTTAATATAAATATAATTAAATAAAATTAAATATAAATAGTAAATTAAATATAAAATTTAAATTTAATATAAATATACTAGAAATATAATATTATATTTCTCATCATGTCTTTTCTGTCTTCTAATATACACAGAGACGTTGATACCTGTGTGTGTGTGTGTGTGTGTGTGTGTGTGTGTGTGTGCGCGCGCGTTATATGTTTGTTTGGCAACACAGAAGGGACAAGTCCAGTTTCTTGCTTCTATGTTCTTATAAGGCCATGGTTTGCTATGTCTTACAGATTTATTCCCTTCTAGTAGAGTACCTTTAATAGAGTACTTTTAAAGTCACAAGACTTTTTCCTAAGGGTATGACATCCCTAAAGTATTTTTATTTACCTATTTTTGCTTTTTTAGAACAAGAAAAAAAAAAGGAGAAATACTACTTGAAGTTTTTCTTTTGAATTACTTTCTGTAAGAGATAAAAGTTGTGTCTCCATTATATAGAGTATTCTTGTGGTGGTGTCTTAACAGTTGCTACACGCTTCTCCCTCCTTCATAACGTGTTCCACATCCCCTGTCCAAACAGTGCACTGCAGGGGAGGACCTGGATCAGGCCACCCTTCCTTTCAGCTGTGTCTAGGAAACAGGGCACGAGTAGGAGTGGAGGAGGAGCCAGTCCTACCAAGTTACCTCGAGATCCGTAACAGTGAGGTCTTCTGTCACATCAGAGAATGGAAAGCGGATGAGCTAGGTTCTTCCTATTTTTTGTACCATCCTCGTAGCTTCATTAGCTGCCCCCAATTTCAACAGAACCTAAAGTCCTAGACAAGGCCTAGGCAGCTTCTCCAAATGGGGAAGCAAAGTTGAGTACATGGCAGCCCATATAAAAAACTCATGCAAGTCTGTTGTGCTTTCAGAGGGGAGACGAATCAAAAAGATTCCCTTTTCCAGAATACTGCCAGGATTTGACCCATCATTTAAGACTCACCTTACGTGTCCTTTCTTCTATTGAAGACTGACCTGACTAGTCATCTCCCAAAAAAGCTGAACATTTCGTCACTTAAGCATCCACTTTACCTTCAAAACACCTGCAGTATAGCGTTGTTTATCACATTGCATTCATAATTGCATCTGGCATGTTCATCTCCCTCATCAGACTGAAGTCCTCAGGGGCAGAGACTCCATCTTTCTCTTTTGTATCCCTAACGCCTAGACAGCCACCTCCTATGAAACACTTAGTGAAAGAATTGACTGATGAACTAGTAAATTCGTAGTCAATGTCCAAGGGGAAGTGTTGGGAAATAGCAGTAGACATTTTATGCGCAGAGCCCTAGATCGTTTTCAAGTTACCTGTTTGGTTCTTTAACTTTCAGAATGCATGGAGTTGTACGGCCAAGTTCCAGATTCACATGTATCTTCTAAATAGTGGTTCTCACCCAGGCTTCACATTAAAATCACCCAGGCAGCTTTGAGAAACAGCAATGCCCAGATGGCAGGCCAATTTAATCCAAATCTGGAGGTGGGACCCGGGAATCGGTGTTTAGAAAAGTTCCCCATAGAGCCAGGACTGAGAACTGTCTGAAGGACACCTAACGTTTTATATCTACGACCCTGTCACTTAACCTATACCCACGATCAATTACAGCTCATAGTTTTTGAATGGATTCTGTTTGTGAGAAATTGTTAATTGATTTTAGCCCTTGGATGATCAAAATTTTTGAAAAGGCTTTCAAAATGCAATATTAGTTACATCACAATCCTCTTTCAGAAACGTTACTAATAACTTAATGTAATTATCTTTTACAGAATTAGCCAATAGTTATGACTTCTTCCTCAGTCTTTGCGTATTCCAGGCCTTTATAGTGAATACTTGTTTCCTGTATATTTAGAACTCAAATGGATACTAAATATAAATCTGGTGTTTTATGGAGTCTTAAGAGTGTGCTTTAAAGTTGGAAGGTTCCAAAGAGGGAATTCAAGCAACTGTCGTCAAAATCACATTAGGAAGTAGACATAACGAGCCTCAGTGGTTTCGTTACAAAGAGAGGAAAGAACACTGAGCATTGCCAGTGGCACCTAATACTGCATAGCACACAAAACTCCTCCTGCCAGTGGGCACCACAAAGTGACATGGAGGCCATTTATCACTGTAACCAATTAATTCCAAATTACACATCTAATTCCCAAATCTTCATCTTCCAAGTCACATTTCTAATAAAAGCATTTTTAAATACAGAAAACACAGACTATTTTGGTGTTTGCACAGTAATCCAAATAAGCATTTGATTCTCTTCAACAGTGAAATGAAGCGGAACCAAATGTAGTTACTAAAATTCACTGTGGAAATTTGGCAAGGAATCCATGACCTTAAAGATATACTAGCTATTAATTTTGAAGTCTGAAGTGTATGAATTTGGTAATTCAGAAATATCTGAGTCCTGTTTGACCTCTGACCAGTCTCTCTGTCCTCACTTCTAATCCAGAGCACGGTAATGCTCTTATGAAAAAACAAGAAAACCTGATTAGAGGAAAGAAAGTTCATATTATTTCTCAGTAAAAATTCTAAAAGCCATCCTTTTCCGTTTTCAAAAGGTCTTTTACTGAACACAGAAATATTCAATCAAAAACTAAAAGCCATGCATTTGATGAATAAACTTGACACAACATTTCCTAGTTTTCAAATATAAGGCAAGTTGTTCTAACCTGTCAGTATTTATTTCACATCTATCTCTGGTTTTAAAGTTTTGTTGTTTGTGTTCTTTTTTAACCATAGAGAGAAAGTTAGGGGTGTGCTTGAATTCAAATTCTCCAGAATATCCATCTGCACTCATTAAATTAACCCAATAACTCCTGAAATCCATTTAATACCCATTTATAGACTCTGTCATACAGCTCACATTCTTAAATTAAAACTATATAAATTACTATGATTTCTGCAAGTAAAGGTTAAAAATTAAAACAGCTCAAAAAGTGAGAAGCAAACTGGAGGTCACTAGATGGAGATGACATAAAACTAGTGTTCACATTTCAATTAAAGCTAGTATTGTAACTGGAAAAATATATTTTCACAAATAGTAAGACATCGCTTGTGAAAAGAAGATCTATCAAATAGTTGATAAAATATATATTTTTTCCTTCCAGGTTAACAATATGGAACTGTATCATAGATCAAAAATTAATTCACTTCTCTTTAAAAACCGTCCTAACATATCACACAAATATAACTATAAACACGTCATTCTGGGGTTACTGAATACTTTTCCCCAAGATGCCGTGCGAAATTAAGTTTCTCAATTTGAGTCATTTCCTTTTTCTTATCTAATTGCTGAGATAATGTATGTGAGATTTTGGCTTAGGGTGCCACAAAGCGGACTCTGGAGACTGGCTATCTGGTTAAGGTTCTAGCTCTGCCTTTAACAAAGTGGATATCTTTAGGCAAGATGCTTAAATTTTTTGCCTCAATTTCGTCATCTGAAAAATGGGGATAGTAACAGTACCTATCTCATTTGGTTTTGAGGAATAAGTGATTAATGTGAATAAAGCCTCAAGCCCTTAGAACAGTGCCCTAATATACAGTAAGCTCTCAAAATGTGTTAGCTGTGATTGTTATTATCTAAACATGCTTGTAATTAATAATACTTTCAAATTAATAATGTAAGCTTTTTACACATATCATAAAAGTTATTAGAATTATTAGAGATATCTTGAGTAGTGATGCTGGATAAAAGTAGAAGTGGGATTCCTAAGTCACAGTTGAAAGTATCAATTATATTTATAGAAGATCAGTCTTACTTCCAACCACGAAGCCAGCAAGAATTGAAAACCAACTGGTCAACATATGTTGATGCAGATGGAAAAAAGGATACAACTGTCTTTAAATTCCCTAAAGAAAGCTGAGTGGAGAGCCTTCTGGTCACTGCAGTCCAACCTATCATTACCCGTGCAGCAAGACTCTTTGATGGGTTTCTTAGTCTATGAATAATACATATTTTGGGGACAGCTTCACAAAAATAATCTATCTTTGCTCCAAAAAGACCTATGACTAAGCAAATGCAAAGAGAGAATTACCTCCCAACCACAAAAGAGGGTGGCACTCATGTCGGAAATGGAGGCAACTGGCAAACTTCAAAAAAAGTATTTTTGAGATAAATTGGCCTCATATCCTTGAGACCCAGGAAAATTTCAAGTTTCAAAATTACTCTTCCTTTAACTTTTAAAAATAAAATTAGGAAATAATTCTGATTATTTCTTGATAAGGTATTATTAAATAAAAGAGCTTACCTTTTTAGAAGATCTGGTATCTAAAAATATTTCACAAGGCAAACCTTATTTGCAAATATTCTTTACGTTCTGTGAATGTCACTAAGAGGAGTAACCTTTTTATTCCCCAGTGAAATTTAAGATTGTATTTACACTTTGAGCGATAAAGAATTTTAAAAATTAGTCATTCAGGATAAGTATAATTAAGTTTGCCTATAACGTCTTCTCTTGAAATGATCTTACATATATTCAAACTGTAGCAAAAGAAAAGATTCTGGTTGTTCTTCAGTCTCTGTGACTCCTTCCCCAGTAGTGGCAGTAGTTAGTTAGCAAGGCTAAGTCTACCATCTTGTAATGTACGACGGCAATTCTCCCCAGCCCCACTGCTGATGGCTTTGAGGGGAAGGGTAAGAGGCTCTGACGTCCCATGGGATTGGACCGAACATTCTTTTCAGTTCACCCCCTGTGATTCTTGGTGTAGAGCAGCCTTTTTATCCCAAGAGCAAATATTCAGGATTACCAAAAAATAACAATTCAAGTACCCACAGACTAGTTAAAAAGTAAAGTTATCTAACACTGAAGTCATGGATAAATTAAAATGTTGGCAGAAAAAAGCGAAGTTCAGAACTGCCCTGTATCACTCGTCTTAAATATACGTGCCCTGTTTACATCATCAAAAACATTACAAAATCAACTTATGACAGACATGCATACATTGCTCTACTTGGAATACAATGGACAAGGATTCCTCTTTCTTTAGGTATTAAGAAAACTTACTATAACAATCATTGGATACAACTCTAGAAAGATAATTTAGCAATTAATTTACATGATATGACAAGAGAGCCAACGAGTTCCAAATTATTTTCTTGCTAAAATGTACAAAGTTGTTTCAAAAAGGTCTCTTAATGTTTATTGCTTGAGTTGTCTATGTGACAATATATCAGTTTCATAATCAGAGAATTTTCTGACAGAAATTATGCCTTAAAATGTATTTCATAAATTTTGTTTATGTAGAATCTAATAACTAGTTTTCCTATATAAATATATGTAATTAATGCTTAATATGTAGAAGTGATTATTCATTAATGTAGTTTCTGAATCTTCACTTTTAGATCATGTGACTGTAGCTTTGATAAAAAAATGTTTAATTTTCCTGAACTTTGAGTAGCTCTTCATATCAAAAATTATTTTAAAAATCTAAAATTAGCACTTAAGTACATTTTAAATGTACTTCAATTCTGGGAGATATTTAAATACCATGATGTGTATACAAAATGTAAATGTGTCCATTATCTATCTGCATGTACATATACATGCAGTATGTGCTTACTACACATACTTAAAACTTCAAATTCTGCTAACTTCTCAAGCTCATTATTTCAGGACTGAATGCAGGTTTCCATTGCTCAAATTTTTTTTATTTATATAAAACCAGAGAAATTGTTTTCTATGAAGAAGACAACAAAAAACTGAACTTTTATTTAGAGTAGTTGATAGGAATAGAGACACCTTAATAAATAAAAATTAAGTTCAGAAATATTTACCTATTATGCTTTTAAAATGTGAACATCTACAAAAGAAAAATGTCACATTATTTTGAAATAGTACAGTTTATCAAGTGTCTCTATACAAGATAAGGATGTATTTGATAGTTTAATTGCCTTTGGGTTAATTTAATGATGTCAAAGCCTTAAGGGAACCAATATTATCTCGCAAGTCAAATAATTGGTATTTATGACCATACCCTAAAGAGTATATCACAATATTTTTTAAATAAAGCCCGATTTGAGTACAAAAGTAGATTTTTTAAATATGAGATGTATTTAATAATTATGAAGTAAATTTCGTAATTGAAAATTTGATTTTTCATAAAAGTCTTTAGTTTATTTTCAACATTCCTATGAAAATCTACTCAAATTTAAACACAATACATTTTGCTCATCATTACATTTTGCTCATCATTAAAGATGCTTGTGAACTTCTAAAATTTTATTTCTAATGGAAAGTAAATATTTGGTCAAAAATATGTTTGAAAGAAAGCTTCTGATCTATGAATATTATAAAAGTTTCTTAGAAATCTCTTAAAGGCTGAGTACAATAAAACTAGGGCAATGCATATATTCTCAGTTGCTCTTTAAAAAAACCTGTAAAAGTGACTATAGTGGCATGTTCTGACACATTCTTTTCATAAACCGAACCCTGTTAGTGACAGCAGAACAGATTGTGTGCATCTGCTGGGAATGAGCCAGATGACAGTGGAAAAACGCACATGGATACCTTGGCACAGCAAATAAAAAAAGGGAGAAAAAAAGACCTGGAAGAGAAAGTGTTCAACTTTAATTGAAACATTCTTTCCAACATGATGAACTTCATCCAACCACCTCTTGGAGCCTGTCAATTTTATATATAAGAATGTGTTTTAAAAGGGTCCTTTGTAAATTAGAGCTGTTTTGTCCTCTCTTAGCACTAAATATTGACTGAGGCTTTGGATTATTTCTTCAAATTATGGCAAATATAATAAGCATTAGGGTAGAAAAAGACGCCAAACCACTCTACCACAGTCTGGTACAAGCATGCTAAACTTCTAAAAACACTTTCAGGTTCAAGTCAAATTTTAAATATCTGGGTTAAGTTTTGAATTATGTGGGTATTACGTTGCCAAGTGCTAGAGATGCCACAATTCAAATGTTCTGCAAATGTGACTATTGTAAATGCTGCTTGTACTCGATACTGCTACGATATTTTATTTTATGCTGATCAACCACAGTATTGTTTAAACAGTTGCTCAATGGCACTAGAGAGGTCCATACATAAAAACAAATGTGCTTCTATAAATCATATCAGGAAGTTCTCTTGGATTCTCTGATTACAATGAAAATTTATTCTATACAGTATACAATGCAAATTTTAAACTGGAGACGAAGTTGTTTAATAGATTAGGAGTCTGACTGAAGCAGCTGCAGTCAAAAAAAAAATCTGGTGATTAACAGCCATTTTCCAGTAATCATAACCCTGGAAAGGGCTACTAAGCAGGGGGAGGGGGTTGCAGATGGGAATAATTCTCTAAGCCCATGTGCCTTACAGGGCTCCATCATCTTCATGCAGACTTATTATTATTATTATTATTATTTTTAAATTAAAGCTTTTAGAGGCATCCTTGATTGCAGTGTTGGGAGCTGTCCATGCTGTTTTACCATAGGGAAGTCCACTCTGCAAGTATTCCTTGCACTGAACACTCTTTAGCCAGGCATTAAAACCGGGCTAGAAAAGAAAGCTGAAATGCAAGGTGCACACTGGAGGCGTATTATTCAAGAACACGAGGATAATTTGAAGCGGTTGTAACTCCACAGGCTGTCTACACTGGGCTGGCCTCATCGACATTACCTGTCATCCAAAATATGAATTTCTTTGAGAAATTAAGTGAATATAAAAGCTGAACAAAAAAGTAGTAAATAGGCTCTGAGACCAGAAATATTCCCATTTTCATCCACATCCTACCTAAATCTATTTGCATTCTCAAAAGGTGTAATCCTCAGGTAAAATTCTGCATTTTCTGTACTATTTTATATTTCTTCTCATATGAAGACAAATACTGAAATTAAGATAAATTCATTTGTTCATCATCTCAAAGGTGATAAACTGTAATTAAAATGAACAATCCCTCAAATTTGGGAAAAAAAGGACGATAGGTGTAGCACTTACTCATTTTTTAACTACCCAAATAAAAAATACATTTTATCTTTATTAATAAATACAATTCATTAATTTCTTCAACAAATATCTATAGAATACTTATCACATGCAAGAGTGGTTGTGAAGGAATAGAAAGATACTCAAGTAAAACGACACTCATTCTTCATAAATTAACTCTATCTCCACAATCAAAATTGCATAACAAGGAAAATAAAGAATACTAATGTATCCTTCAAAAGTGGATAATACTGATGCTAAGGGAAAAAAAAAAAAACCTTTAGAATTCTTGGCGAGGCTGTTTTCACTATTAAAACCACCTAATAAGTCCATGTACATCAAATACTTCCTCCAAACTGAACTTTTATTAAAACTAAGCAATAATCTACCTGGAATTCAGAACTTTCAATAAATGACTTTTACAACACATAGACGAAATTATTTTGTTTCTTTAGTTCCATTTCTGGTTCTAAAAAAATATGATATTTATTTAATAACATCTGATCTGTGAAAGGTTTTGATTTTCTTGGAGAAAGAAGTATATTATACTTAGCGATCATTAACAGTGACCTAACATAGCATCAGAATTAGAGACTTGCTCTGAAAGCAACTCAATTTTAATGGTATGAAAGTATTATTGAAAAAAAGTTCATAATAATTATCC
Source organism: Ceratotherium simum simum (assembly GCF_057802395.1). NCBI lineage: Eukaryota > Metazoa > Chordata > Mammalia > Perissodactyla > Rhinocerotidae > Ceratotherium > Ceratotherium simum. Next base: position 79,175,865 of record NC_141903.1, on the reverse strand, counting down.
CACCAAGTATTTCTAAGTGATCATCAATGGCAGGAAGATAAAATCATTAAAATATACAGCAGTGCTATGATAATAATTTACTAATTGCTGATCACTTATATTGTGCTTTTATATATATTATCCTGTTTAATCTTTACAAACAACTCTAAGAGGTGGGTGGTATTTTTATCCCCATTTTACAGATGCTGAAACTGAGGCTTTCTAGTGGTTAAATAACTTGCCTAAAGCCATTAACCACTAAATGGGAGGCTGAATTTTGAGTCCAGTTTGGGGCTCAACCATTTTGCTCTTAACCATTACTCTCTATTGCTTATAGGCCTATTTGTCTATTATCACACATCTGTATGATTAAAGAAATATTAAGTATGGCAATGGGGTCTTCAAACTCTTTATGCTTGCAAATCAAGAGAACTGATTTTCTCTTTCTCTTGCATTCACCCTCATCCTCTCATGCTTTTTGCTTCTCACTCTCTCTGCTCCCCCTACCTATTCGCCCTCTACACACACACATTCATGCACACACAACACACACACACCTTGGAGTTTTGGCCCAACCACAGAAAATCATGAAAGCCATAATTTGGTTCAACTAGTCCAATAACTGTACCACCTCCTGAGACTTCACGATGCTGTGCAGTTTTGCCATGGATGTACCATCCACGGACTCTAAAGCTGTCGGCGGTTCCTCACAAAGACACATCCTGTAGCCTTCGCTGTTTCAAGATCAGTGTCTGGCGCTCTTTCATGACATGGCATTGGGCTGTGATGAACCACATCAATCTCTCAAGTGTAAGAAGATAAGTTAACACCTGAAACAATTCTATGATCTCATGTGTAGTCAAAACAAGTTAAAAGTGTACTTGCTTTCTCACAATACCAAATATTTTGAAGCAAGAAGGAAACTCAGGAGAGAATCCAAAGACAATAAAATTTGAGGGAAAAAAAGGGTGCAGTCAAGAATTCTTTGATTTTTGAAGCTATAAAATGAGAGAAGGGAAAAAAATCACATAGCACTCACTCTAACTCAAGATCCACAGCCCTAGAAGGGACTTTGTCCATTCACGTCAACCAAAGGGCCGCAGCGAAACAAGCAGTGGGACTGAGTATCTCACCCAGCCCTTTGCAAATCTATTATTGTCATCGTGGGAATTTCTTTTTGGTTTATGTAAGGAGAGAAAAACTCAAATGTGAAAAAAAAGAAAAATGTAGTCAAAATTATTTCCGTAACCTATAACCTATACAGACTCTAAGCGGTCTTTCGATATATACCAGAAACGAACAAATGGATAGACTTTTTTTTAATAGCCAGGTTTGTTAGCATTTTAGTTAAGAAAAAAATTCCTGATGGAATTAGGTTTGGATTTATATCTTTTTAACATATTAATATTAACTGTTACAGAAGAAGGGTGAAAAGATCTACTTTCTGGACCACAAAACCTTTACTTAAAGACCACCCAACAACTTAATGAGGCTCTTCAAATGTGAATGGAAATCAGGCACCTTAAAAAAGTACTTAGTAATTTATTGGTTAACAGTTTAAAATTTTTAAAATTCTTACCTAGATAATTACCTACTACAAGAACCTCCAAGAGATTCATGATTTAATCAGGTATAGTTTTATAATATTTAAATAGCAAGATAATCCATTTCCTATTTAAAAAAATTTTATTCAGTACACATACTAAACAACTCCAAACTTTACTATGCGTCTAAATAACAATATTTATTGAGTGGTGATGATTCAAATTATCCTACGGTTCGAGAAAATTCCAAGAAGATAAAGAAGTCTCGTACCATATTCCAAATAAAAACATAGTTTTAAAGGTTGAATCTGAATTTTTCAAAAGAATGTCTAATTTTGTAAGAATTAAACGTCAAAAAATTACTGACTCCTATGTATATTATATGCAAAAAAAGTTTAACATTTTTTCCCCCTTGCTAATGGGCCTTGAATGTGTGCTAGGTGTAGGGTCCTTGCTCCTAACATCTATGGCAAGAACAGGCCATCGTGATCACATTCTTATGAGCTCCCTTTTACATTTTAAGCTCTATGCTATATTAATTTCTTGACACTTTATTAGGAAACACTTGCATCCACAGAATAGTTGCTTGATGTTTAAACAGAATTAAAATTATCTTTCTTATCTATTTTAGTTTAAGGAGAAATAAAATTAAATTACATTTAACTGAGTCTGATTGGTAACTTTTATATAGGCAATTAATAATTAGTTTAGTGGGTTAATGACTAAACTAACATTTATATATTATTTGTATACTGTTAAATCAATAATTTAGTTTAAAAATAAAGCTGGAACAAACATGTATTATATACCACTTTCTACTTCAGGCTCCCACTTAATACACTTCAGCAAGAGAAGCCTAGTCTTAGAAAGGTGTGCTGGCAATAATTTGACTACATTTCACACAAATGAGAATTCTGTTACTGATTGAAAGGAGCCATGGCAGCTAGAAATTATTTTTTAATACGATTTTTAGAAAATCATACTGGTAACGGTTGAAAATATAACTGGTAATTAAAGACCGATTTTAACAATTTTTTACCTTATTTTACAAGGAGAAGTATGAGTTTTCACACTGCAGTTTCAAATGCAGAGAATATTAATGCAGGTATTTATAAGTGGATTTATTTTGCATGGTAATAAGCACATTCCTTACACTGTACCTTTCAAATGAAGAGCATAAACCAAGTCTGAAAACCAAAGCCCATATTTTCTCTCTTTGTACTCTGTATTTTGACCTAGTAATCATTAAAAGTGTGAGTGTTTATCAATAAAAATTATTGTAGTGACACATATTGTGGTGACACATTGCTATTTCCCGAGATAAGCACAAAAAACACTCAATGTCAATTTGCATCAAAAAATGACCTAACATATCTGGAATATAATGCAGAGGCTTCACTGAAAAAAAACCATTATATATTTTTCTCTGCAAAACAAAAAAAATATAGACATCTGATTGGGCCTGCGTGTGCTGGAAAAGGGGGTGGGGAGAGGTCTCATGTTCTATCTTACACCTATTGTTTTATGCATTCTAAACTGCTATACGGGAAGAAAAAGGAAGCATATTGAATCCACTTTGCAGTTAATGTCTTAGTGATTTAAGAGGCAGAATTTTCAAGCTAAAGAAGAGAAACATTATGCTTTTCCTTCCCCAAAGCAATTGCCCAGGAAGAAGGCCCTCTGCTCCTTAGCCTACGCAAGGGGAAAAAGGACATTACTTCGGGCTGAAATCACTCCGAGACAGAAGAGGGGAAGTTTATGATGTGGCACTGTGCACTGTATCTGGTCTGCAGCCAGGAAGTTTTCATTTTGCAGCTCTGCTGCCAGTACCTGCCCTGCATATTCAGAAATAAAAATACACTGAGCTCTACCTCAGAACTGTGGATGTTACAAAGAATTAAAAGAGTTTATTTTTCTTTCTTTATCCTGAGTGTAATTACTGTTTTTAAAAAGAAAGAGCTGAAACTATAGTAACTGGAGGTTTTTTTTTTCCTTTTGAGACTCCTCAAACTACCTTCCCACAAAGCCATTTAAGTTAAATGGTACATTTACAGACTCACCTGCATGAAGGATATAACTTAAAACATCTGCTTAGACATATATGTGCTGCTCAGATATGAAGAACATGGCAAAAAAATTTGAAAAATATAAGGCCATTATATTCTTAAAATGTGTGTTCTTCTGTATGTGTGTGTGTTCATTCATTAAAGAGATTTTTGACTGCAATTAGGTAGTCGGTCCTATAAAGGCTTCCTTGTGAGACCATGATTTCTAAAAATAAAATGCTCCAGTGAATATTTCTGCTAAATAATCACAACTTCAAAATTACTTTAAAGAAATCCCAATCCCTCATGTTACACTAAGCAATAATACCAGCTTTCCATAATAAGTCTTGGTTGGACACCTTATGCATGGTCAACAATTAATTGGAAGGTTAAAAAAAAGTCATGTTTACTCTATTAAGTAATAGACTAATTTCCTTGTCTATCCTCACTTATTTACATTAATGAATCTATTTTCTAACCTTGCAAATAAATAAGCATATCTAAGCCAAAACTGCCTCTCTTCGGGTTTCGGGGAAAGATGCATTCTCTTGCTATCATTTTAACTTGCTGAAAGAATCACAAACGTGAAAAAAAGAGACAGGCAGTTGTTAGCTGTTTTAAAAAACACTTCACATTCTATCAAAGGATCACACCCACCGCTTTTTAAATCCAATATGCTAGAGATCCATAGTATCTGAGAACAATTTATATGAATTCTTCATGTGCATCTTATCTTTGACAACAAGACACAAGAGGAAAACCAGACCACGCTCAGGACGCTATTTGGAAAACGCAGGTCCTCACCAGGGACTGCTTCAGAGATCAGTTTCTCCAGTCTCTAAAAACAAGTTTAAAGCACTTCATTTAAATCATTACTGGAAGATTTGCACTGTCATTCTACACGAATCGCAACCACTTGCCGGATGAACAACATCGCTCCATTCATTGCAAATTTACAGCATTAAGAATTAATAAAGTCTCTATAATGTCTGCATTATTAAAGAGTAATGATTCCTGCAGAAATCTGCCCGTAATAGGTTTACTGTTTTTATCGCTTTAATATCATCAATTTCCTTTATAATGTCCTCAAAAGATTCTCTTCATGTGTACTTTGAACTTTGTTTACACCAGCTATATTTTAAAAATAAACACAGAGATTTAACTTGGGCAATACAATGACAATGTACAACAAATGCACTATGGTGATGACAAATGAATGTTACTCATATTATCACCTGAACCCAAAACATGGATTTATATAACAGGTATCACATAATTTCCATACGTAATAGGAATATGACTTTTCTTTTTTGCAGTTAACGTTAAAATAATATCAAAGAAATGTGAGATAATACTATATCGGATAATATGATTTATAACCTTACTTTTTACAATGGTACTCTTTGTTACAGAATGTCCTTATTTTTCTTGCACAGATAAAAACAACTAACATAAGAACACTGATGCTATCTACTTATTCTTAAAAGAGAGAGGTAGGGAATGGGTGCGCTTAGCTCCATTTATTTCTTTATGCCTCAAAACATCTGTAAAATAGTTACTATTGAATTCTTGTTTTGAGCAAAATTAATTCTAGAGCACTTTCTGGAAGTTTAATAATATTAAAATTACAAAACTTTCATAGACTTTTTTCAGCATTCATTATGAGAAAGGTTGTCAATAAGAACTGCTTTTAAGAAAACCTGACAGTTTCTGTTGCTCACTAACCATAGCAGACCATTAGAAATTATTTTCTTTCTCATGCTGTTATTCACTTACATACTGCATATTTGCTTCAGTTCTCCAAGGGAAGAAATGTGGCTCTTGTGGGAAAGGTCCACCCCTTTCTACATGTTTGCTTCCTTGAACGAAAGGAACACACCCCCTTACATTCTTTGAAATGTGTCCAACAAGCACAGAATTGTAATAGTGCTGTATTATTGACCAAATTAGAAAATCTTAAATGAGAGTCAAATATTGTTAAAATGCTGTGTTTTGAATCAGGAGGACTAAATGACACACACGTGGGCAATAGAAATGAACAACGTTCAGTCTGGTGTCTACGTTTGGATGTTCAGAACACTTGTGTTAGTGGAAGAAATTTGTGACTGTTTTTGTGCACGTGTGTTGTGTGACAACTCAGGGAGAGGCCCCTAAATGTTACAGGTTTTTGAGCGCATCCTTTGAATTTAAGACCCATTTGAGGATGCCTCCTCCCTTTCATAAATATTTTCAGAAAAAAACGTTCAGAAACTAAAGTCTGCATCTTCATAAGGGCGATCAGAAAGCTGTTTGAAATCGCAGAAGGGCAAGAATACCGAGTCTACGCTCATCATCCCAGTAACAGAAAGCTCACACCAAAGTTGGTATCCACTAACCTCTACCTCATTAAGACAAGCTGCTGGTCTTGGGAAGTTATGTTCTAATAAGTCTTCCCTTTATCATGTAGAATAATATACTCCAAAGGCAAGTTTTGTTGTTGTTATTTTCTAATAAAATGATATACTCCATATTTATGGGAATCTGTGCACTTATCTTTTATTTTTTTCTAAACCCTCTTTTTCTTTCTTCCACTTTTACATAGAAATTTGCAAGTGTAAAGACATAGAGTAGGCAAATTTTTATACCTCTTTTAAGATATTTTAGCGTTTAAATGAAATGGTTAGTCCCTTTGCAATTTGTTCATCGGGCATTCCCGGATGAGCTCAGCTATATAATTTCCAGGCCTACAAAATGGAAGCTCTGCTACTCTGCCTATGTTTTTCACTTGGAATAAAAGTGAATACAAGCAGTGAATATATAAACTAGAACTGAAGGTAGCAAACTTATTAAAACTTCATAAGATATTGTTATGGTCAAAGCAAACCTGCAAGTGTGTGCCACAAATACACTCAGATGAAACATCTCATTCACTAGGATTTCCTATCTTACTATAATAACGCACAGAAAATTAAACACATAAATATTAATTTTATGTATCACAGAAGATGTAGGCAATGAAAATGCAATGTTTACATTTATGAGTGACTCATTAGTGTTTTATTGTGTGAAACACTAGGAGGCATCAGTTGGGTAAAAAAGGACTTCAATTTTTAAAGGAGCAAGAAATTACTGCAGAGTTGGATGTGTAAGAAGTTGGAGTTTTCAAAATGTTATTATGTAAACCAAAACTTTATTCTCTGAGATAAACTCTCAAAACATCATATTTTGTTGTAAAGAATGATCTTTATATAACATGCATGAAATATATATAATTTGACCAATAAACACCTGTCAAGATATTTTTCAAATGTATGAATTCATAACTACGTAATTACACATTTTTATGAAGAATATATTTGGTAACAGAACAACATAATGGCTATCGACTACCATGCATTTTCTGCTCAGTTACTCGATACCACGCATGTATGTTTTATTTCTGGCAAATTCTGTTTTGTGCTCTCTACAACGCCTCTGAAAATGTCTATTGCAATTAAGCCTTATAATAACTGCTTCACCGAAGCAGCCAGAACTTGATGTCTGTTCATAAAGAAGTGATGGAACTTAAAATTTAAGCAACGAAGACAAATATAAAAAGGACATGTTTTCTCTCATTTCACTATTGGAAGCCTGTCATTTGAAAACTGAGTTTTCCACTGTTTGAATGGCTCTGCATCATGAGGAAGCAACAGGGTTGTGGTATACTTATCTACAGTCATTTGAAATTGGAGTGTCTTGCCATTCCTCAACAATCAGCTTTTATCTTTGACCTATCAAAATAACATGTGAACTGCGTAATCCGCCTTTTGTAAGGTGCACAGACTCTCTTGTCGCTCCCGGTTTTGTGAATCGCCTCTGTAATCTGGTCTGATTTCCTAAAGATGACAGATCTCGGTGAACAGTCAGGCTTTGCAGAGTACAGGGCAGTCCATGAGCCCATGAGATTAAGGTACAGTGCTGAGGCCGGGGATCTTAATCACCTCCCCTTCCACACACAGCACATGGACTGAACCTCAGTGATTAAATCTTTTCTTTGTGTCCAGGCAATCACTATCTCCATAAAATGAATATATGCATTTTTATAAGTTTTGGATATTAATTTGTGTGGTGTTTTCTCAGAGGATGTGCTTTTGAGAAAAAGTAGAACTTTATTAATAATCTCTTTAAAGTCCACTCTGTGACCTTTAATTGAATATGAAATTTTCCCATGTTTTGAATCATGTCCCTGAAGCCAAGGTTCTCTGTTTAATAACTATTTTTTTGTTGTTTTGTAGAACAAGAGTTGCTGCACGGATATTTCCCCATTTTTGTCACTTTCTGAGATTTCATAGACTCAAAATATACCACACGTAGTGTTGGGAAATAAAACCACAAAATATACTACAATAAACAGAAGAAAGTTTTGAAATATCACGTTATCATATGCCAAGGAGTTATGTAGCTCGGTTTTTTTATAAAAGAAATTTAAATACAAGAAATCATTTGTTAGAAAGATATGGCTGTAGTGGTATGTAATTTATTGATTCGGTCAAGTGAGGGCCAAGGAAGAAATTCATAGAAATCTGAAAAATATAAAACATTATGCTTTTTCAGGACTCAATTTTGAATCATTAGATAGCCCTTTGCCCTACTGGAATGAACTATTTCCCCCAAATTTTGAAAATTGAATATATTTACAAAGAAGAAAAGAGGCAAGGTGCAGTCAAGTCCTTGTTCCTTAAATTTCATGTATTTAATGTTAACGTGTTTCTATTCTGAAAAGTTAATATATGTGATTGCATTCTTTTCAAGTATGAACAGCTCAGGAAAGGGGGAAAATTGGCTTTTTATTTTAAAGTGCTCATTAAACCTAAGAAACAAATAATACTCAATAAAAGTTACATTTCTAATACTGTCTTTCACTATAGTCCACATACATACACAACAGTTAGACTATAAATAGCATAACTAATGAATGAAGTAAAACACTGTCTTTAGTAAGAAGTCTGGAAAATATGCCACAAAATACTCCAAAGCTGTGTGAATTACATTAGTAAAAAACAGTAGATTTTTATAAAGTTTTGTAAAACATGAAGTAAAGATAACTGCCAACTATTGTCTCCTTAACTTGACTGAGGGACTATATTTCAAACAAATACTGAGTTTAAAGTGTGTTTTGACAAAAACTTTTAGAATTGAGTTAGTCTAATGTATAGCCAAACGTACTTTCCTACAAATAGAATGGGCTATTTCATTTTAGAGATTTTTGTCCTCTTGAGATAGGATACGAGAGAGGTACATCTCATCTTACCTGTCAAGTTCTGAACCTACTTGCTTTAGAACTACTTCCTTTAACTCAATAAATAATTTCAGGCATACACTGGAAGACAATAATATGGTTTATTAACTGCATTATATTTAACCGAAACTGATGGAGAAACAAAAATGCTGCTTGTGCCATATTAGTACATACTGAATGTTTTCAAAGACTAGCCAAAACTGACATTATTTTAAAAATTAAATAAAATGTTTTATTTTCAAATTGGAGATTGTTAACCTATTTAAAGCCAAAATTAGTATGCAATACGGAGGTTAAATGGAGTTCACAGGTGGTCACACTTCCATGTCCCACCAAGTCTCTAGGGATTGGAGTTATTATACTCCACATAAACATCTTTACTCTGCAACCACAATTCCATTGCAAGGTGCCAGTGAAAAAGAGGCTGGTCACTCTTTTTTGACTGGTATATTGAGGTGGCTGGAGTTCCCTTTACAGCACTTAGAAAATATATGCAGTCGCTAACCATTTCACAAGACAGTTACTATTAGAGTTAGTATCAGATTCACAATAGTAAAACCCACTTTGTGTCAAAGCAATTCTCCACCGAGGACTGGGTAAAGAACTGGCGGAGAGCCTGATTCTACTTATTATCCTGTCAGCATTTACATACAAAGGTATTTTACACAAAAGACATACATTCCTAAAATGTGAAGATAAAGAGCTTTTCCCACAAAATGATAACTACTGGACCTAGAATAGTCAGAAATGTTTCAGATATAAAATTTCCTTTAAGAATCAATAGCGATATTCTGGGAAGGAGATAACATCAGTATTAAATTAAAATACTTGCGTAATATTTAATAATACAATAAACAATGTGCCGTGCCTCTATATACTTCCTTTGTGCCAAACTTTACCACTGAGTTTGGTAACTTTCATCCAAAGCCCAAACAGAAGGCAATTTAAGTTGACATAACCTTGTTTGTTTTTAAACAGCTATATATTTTACTTGACCTGAACAGCAATGCATATACTAAAATCCCAATGCAAATTGTGAAATGTATAGACTACCATGGCCAAGGTATTACTTTTTGTCCACACCAATTAAAAAGCCCTCTATCAAGCCACCACTTTGGAAAGGGAAGGAGATGCACAAAGGTACACTCTGACAGACAGCCATGCTTCAGCTCAAACTAATCCCAAGAATTAGTGGCTCAGAAGCATAGCCCAAAGCAAATCAGAGTCTTTGGGGGAACTCATAGGAGCATCTTTCCACAGTGAGCTAACGGCTAAATCTTAAGGCACGTACTTCAAGGTCACACAACATTCTGTGAAATATTAAAATTCACCAGGCTCCACACACCTCACCATATCAAACATGCTAACGACGTGAACTAACTTCATGAAACTTTAAACACACTGATGTGACAAGAACGAGTCAGGAGTGATTTCAATAACTGATGGCAAATGGATAAGACTATCTAAAAAGTTACTTTTAGCAACAGACAAGGAAATCGTGGAATCTAACGAAAAGAATGCACAACAAACCTCAACTTCAGCCTTCAAAAAGGCACAGGGAGAGACCCAGTGCCGTGGAATATATTGATGCAGACTACAGAGACAATACCCAGGCTATTTCTATTTCCTCGAGAAATGTCAGAGGTACTTACATGAAGGAAGACCCGATCAGATTAGTCCTTGGGATATTTTCCTTTCTTAAGAGAGAGAAAGAGAAAAAAATAATAATCTTTACTTCGTCCAGCCTTGAAGTGCTTCTCCACCTGATTCAAACATGCAGTCACGGCGACCCACACGGAACCTTCAAAGTCAATCCAATAGCAGCCCGAAGATGTCTGGGTGTACGCGTGTGCTCAAGTGTCTGTGACTGCGAGCACAGCGAGCAGAGAGCTGGAGACGATGTGTGTGCGCGCGCGCGCGCGCGCGAGGGGGGCGCGCGCGGGGGAGGCGCGCGCGGGGCCGCGCATTCGCGCGCGCCGAGGCCGCTCGGAGGAGGAGGAGGAGGAGGAGGAGGAAGAGGAGGAGGAGGAAGAGGAGGAGGAAGAGGAGGAGGAGAAAGTGGCTCTCAGCGGCCGACCGGATTAAAAGTAACCAGACTCGTCCAGAAAACTGCGTCCAGGAAGGAAGTGACAGAAGACGAATGGGAAAAGGAGAGCCGCTCACAGCCTTTGAAACATCGCGTAAAAAAGGCGGGGGGCGGGGGGAGTGATGGAAGGGTACTGGGAGGGGAGGCGGGGGTGGCAGGGAAAACGGAGCACACGGGCTTGGGGTTCTAAGCACGTCCGATGAAGTGCCTCTTGCCTTCTTTTTTCCTTAATTTTATTTTGTCTTTGCCTCTGCCTCGCGCTGCCTCTTCCTCTCCGTCTCTCTCTCCCTCACAATCCCAAACCGTTGACTCTCTCCTCGCGAGCTGGAGAAATCATCAGTTTCACTCTTGCAAAAGAGGGGCGGGACCAGACCTCGGAGCATTTTAATAAAACAAACATACAGCAGTTCCCTCCTCACCCCTCCAGTCTCAACTAGATTGATAAATTACTCCACTACACTACTTTAATTATGTATATGGTATGCAGAATAAATCACTGAACATCAGTACCTCAATCAAGGACTTTTAAATGATAATTGCATCTTGGTGAATCAATCTTTCCATTCCTGACATTTTGCTAATTTTAGTTTTACGGTGGGGTAATGGCACATGCCATACGCAAACCTAATGACAATTCTTTACTGCACGAAATGAAGACAACACGGCGAGCGGCGGCTCCCTGCTCTCTCCCGGCGCCGCCGCCGAGGACGCTCGGAGAACCGAGTCTCCGGCTGCCGCGCGCTCGATCCCCCGGGGACGCTGCGAGCCAGCCAGCAGGAAAGTCCTTCTAAAGCCGGGATCTTTCCTCTGACCAATAGGAGCGCGAACCTAATAATTGCTCCTGTGACTTTTACCCCGTTTGGAGACGCGTTAACCACTTCATTCTTCCACTGGTCGGAGCGCTCCTCTGTTACTCACGCGTAAAAGCCACCGTCCAGGGTGTCTGCAGCACTCGATTCCAGCGCGCTTTTCCTGCACGCCCAGAATTCGGCTCTGAGAGGCTTGAGGGCTAGAAAGCGAGCCGAAACGCTTCTCAAGTGTTAGTACGTAATGTACAAAATAATAAAACAATTACCAGTATTTGAAATCTCGACTTCATCGCGGGGCCATGAACTTTCTAATCAGTTGGAAATATTGAACGAGGAGGCAGCCTCCTCGGAGATATTCCCCCTCCACCCTCCCACTCTCTCTCTTCCACACTTTACTGGATTTTATCCAGGGCATTAACAAGTAAACCAAACCAACTTCCCAAATGCATTAGGCTTCCCTATCCGATAGGTGATGACTTCACTTATCCTGAAGAGTTTCAGCTGCACAGGAAGCAGAAATAGAGACTGATAAGGAAGATACTTATGTTAAGGTTAAGCACAGTAAACACTTTTCCTTAGCACAAAAATAGGTTAATATTCAAATTTAGGAAAGGCTATTAGAGATTGGGCACCTCCCCTCCCTAGCCAATTACACCACGCCCGGTAAAGCCCAAGATAAAATATACCAACTAGTACACAAACCATGGAAAAACAAGATTGCATGCTAGTGGGACTACAGATTATATAAAATGTTTAAACCAAATTTAAAATTTTTAATATTGTGAAAGGAAGACGGAAAAATACATTGGGGATATAAAAACGCTGAATGGACACGAGTAGACAATAGGAGTGTACTGAAATATCTACCTAATTAAAGGTATTTCCTCACTTTAAAAAATTCCTTTCAGCACTGTGTGTTTAACCCAATGACTAGTTGCATTTCCTGTTAAGTTCTGCACTGTGCCTGAAGACTACCTTAATGTGTGAGGACAGTGTGACTGAAAAAGCCTCCTGCTTCATCGTAGGGGCTATCTGATGTGAGTAGCTTTTCTCAGAAGAGTGGGTTCAACATTTAGGTGTCTGCCCCAAGCCTTCACTCGAAAGGGGAAGGTTGATTTTACAGGCAAGTACAACTAGATCTGAACACCCTGCAGGCTTCTGGCTCATCACCATTGTGACTATCAGCACAGCTAAGATGAATCTCTTGCTTTTCTTATAGGAAAGCATGGCAAACTGTCACAAAGCAAAAACCATCTGAAATAGTATTATTTCTTGCAGATTAGTATCTACAATATATTTGTTTGCCTGATATTTTTCATCTGGTGAGTTTGCTACTATCATGAATTCATTTTAATAATATGGCAGAGATGATCTATATCAGGTTTTCATTTAAGGTACAACTTCTAAAAAAAAATCCAAAAATTTAAAGGTGCACAGGCTTTTTGATTACTAAGATATGTCTATATATGGTGGTAAAAATGAAATTAATTTATTTTTTCCAGATTCACAAATGTCCTGACAAAGTAAACCATTCCGCAGGAACATCTAAGTTTATTGCCATAATGCCCGAAATTAATGTAATGAATTGTAACAGCCTATTTTACATGAGCAAATAGACATAGGCAGTACATGACTTTCAGCCAAACTATTTTTGATGGATTATAGAGAATATTTCTCTATAGCACAATACACTTCAGTTTTAGATTATTTTCCTTCAAAAAGAAACTATTTTACCTTTTAACAGTTTTAAGAATTATTTAATAATAAACATCATAACAAACCCATAATTATCAATGATAGTACAAGCATTCAAAAATATATATAACCCCACACTGTGGATAATTTGAAAATAATTTGGATCTGGAATGTATCACAGTTGGTCTTTTAAAATATACCATATTCCTCTTAGCAGGTTTAGCTTCTTAATTATGTGTGATCTAAGTTAATATTAGTGTTAGTTTGTTTCCCATGGGCCTTTATAGGTGAAGCAGAACAGAAGAGGTTGTGCAGAAATATACAACAGAAAGTCACCTGAGATTTAAAATTATTCCCTGGAGATCCACAAAGTGGTTAATCCAATATGTGCTTTGTATTCTTCTTTCAAGACTGCTGGACTATTTTCTTTTTTTTTAACCAAAATTATCCTGATCCTTGCCACCTAATGGTACTTGGTTAGGATCGGAATATTTTCTGGTGTAGGGAGGAGCTTGTACTAGTGTTAGGAGGCCTGGATTCTCTGGTTCAAGATTTGTGCCTAAGAGTGTATCCTTTCTGGGCTTCAGTTTGCTTATGCATCAAATGAATTCTCCAATCTATTACAGTTCTACGACTGGAAAACAGAAAATTCTTATACTGTTTAAGCCAGTTGGAAGCTAATGGCTTTTCTGTTTCTCTTTCTTTTAAGAGAAAATGATATCTGGGATTGATGTTCTGTTTCAACCAGCTTTTTTTCCCCCAAATATCACCAAATATTCCTTCATTAAATAATTATCATAAGTGCTTTATTATACATATAAATATATATTAATTTGCTTTTCCCCCAAAAGAATTGTTTAGCAATATATTTAATTAAAGTCCCACAGAAGTTACAGAGAGCATGATCTCAAGGTTTTAACTCTAGGGAAAGCTAATTTCTAATTTCTGTTCAGGGTTGCACACCATCTTACTCCACTCTCCTCTCTTGACTACTTCCCTACATCAAATCAGTGGTCTACTAAAACCCTGTGTGCTGGGTCTGCCTGCTTTTAAGCTTGGCCCACGCTGGGTGTAGCTCTTGAAGTGAGCTTTAAAAAATTATTTTAAAGTTAGCTGGGGTGGTTGCCACAGCAACCCACCCTAAGATGAAGAAAGGCTGTAGATTAATCTACCCCTCAAGGTTATTCAACTATATATTATTTGTTCTTCAGCCAGAATACTTTCAAGACAAACATGATCATTGAACGTAGAAGTTTGGAAAAATATAAAAGGTAGTAAGATGCAAATTCCAATAGCATTAAAAATGTTATATCTTTTAATAGTTACAGTAGAGATGACATATATAACTTCCCCTGAAATGGATTAATTGTAAAAGAGACTTGCAAAGTTAGGCCTGGAAAGGTCACACGTGAGCTTAGGCAAAATGGTATGGTATTGCTTATAATATAAAGCATATACTGGTTATATGACTCTTTATCACTCTTATACATGTCTACCCTATAAATACCTAAGGAGAAAGAGTTGGCAGTTTTACGAGTTAACTTTGTGGTAGATGATACGACAAATGTTAGGCACTCACCACATACACATACAGTCATTTGCCTTCCATTCTTTACTTCATCTCTTCATAGAAGTTACTTCACAGTTTGCAACTCTTCTTTGGCACCTTAAAATGTGTAAGTACAACAAGGTATATAGTTAAAAAAATTTTGTTTAAGAATGCTGATATTAAAGTACCTTCAAATAAATTTATTTCTAAAACTTCTAATCTGAAGTAACAATGCTAATTCTAACTTTAAACCAAATGAATGTGTTTCAAATATAAAATCATTCACATTATCATTAACTGTGATAATACGTAGAATCTTTAATATAAATAGTGCCTAATATCTAAATTTTAAAAATTCTTTAGGTACAGCGTTAGCTCATGCACAGTATACACCATAAGGACTGCTTGTGATTGCGAATCTGTAATGTACAAAGGATTTGTTATTCCAAGCCAAGGTTTTATCATATCCTTTATCTCATATCTAAAGATCCTATATTAATCTTTATGTTTTTACCTTTAATTTTATATCTGATGAAGAATTACAAGGAAGAAAGTCAAACCCACCATATCAATTCAACAAAATTTATCAAGTTGGGATACTGAGGTTGCTGCAAGGGCTTATTTTATATGTTGCCTACAGGCCAATTTGAAGTACTTTTGAGATCAGTGATACGGATTCAGTACCCTTTATGAATTCTATTACAATAATACCTTATTCTTCCAAGCATTATTTAACTGTACTGAGCACAGACAAATGCTCCTATGTTCTAATCTCTGCTTGAGACTAGCTTTCTACGACTTTGAGCCACAAATGAACTTTTCCTTGGCTTCAGAATGGGTCTTCCCAGCCTTGAAAGGTATCAGACCATGATGGTCAATATCCATTTTCCCATTTGTATTAGCAAGAAGACTTTTCATAGTAAAGAGTCATTGAGATTTATAAAGGCTCTATATTTGGGTTGACATCTTTAACATTTATTTTTATTTTTAAGTTGCTTCACAGTCAAGGAGAAATGAATTTTGGCCACTTTTATTTTAGGAGTGTTATCAGGCTCACAGTGAGTTAGTCTAAACTTGGTGACTGGTAGTTAGTTATCAGGTGACCTAGTGAATTCCCTTTCTCCCAGCTCTGCTAGGTTTTACAGTCTAAGTGGGAATCATAATACACATCTCCCAGGGCCTTTTCACCTTACAGAAGTGCAATCTTCATGAAATAATGTCTGAAAGATATGTTAAGGCTTTTAAAAATGCCACTACAAATTATGATATATTTCTTCCTTTTCCTGGCTCAGTATGCCCAAATAAAGCTTGATCAGTAATTTGCTTGCGAATGTGTGGCTGATTTAAAAGTATCCATGTGCACAGCTACATTTAATGGACTTTACCTTTACTTACAAAATTGTTAAATGTTCATCGGAACATTGATTCTATCCCTTTTCTTAAAATATCACAGAAACCTTCAATTCAAAGAATGGATTTTCACACTTCCGCTTTTAACTGTTTCTTCTAGATACCTCTCTACGTGTGTGCCCTTTAATTTTTAAAGATCTTTACCCGGGATCGGGGGTGGGGGGGGGTGGGGGGGTGGGGGTTAAAAATTTCGTCCTGCGTTTTGGTGCCCACTTCTTTGTCTGGGAAGCAGAAGGCTGGGATTCAGTCCGCACAGCCCCTTAAAGACCCAGACAGGGGACGCCTCTGGTTTCAGCGGCTCACTCCGCCGAGTTATTGATTGCAGGCAGCAACAATCCCTCCAGATGATCTGTGTGGAAAGTGAATCCGCGCCGGCTAGGCGTTCAGCAGAGGCGCAACAGCCGCAACACCATCCAATTATTGCCCGGCCTCCCCTCCAACACTGCTCTCCCCACCTATACACTCCTTTCCCTGCCCGTCTCCACTTCCCCCCACCCACTTTTCTCCGGGCGAACGGAGCTGAGGGGGCGGGGGCTCCCTCCCGGGAGTGTTTCTAGAGCTCCGAGGCAGCTAGTAGGGGGTGAGTGCGCCACGTGCGTGCGCCACGGGCGAGGCGGAGGCGGGCTCGGGGCCTTGCTGGGGGCCTGCTGGGCCTGGGTGCGCGGAGGGAGGGCCAGTTGGCTTGGCGGGGGGTGTACCGGGTTGTGTCTAGAGAGGGGATGTCACGGGTGGGGCGAAAGCGGCCGGTGGCTTTGCGAAGAGGCGGCGTGGTGGGCTCTGGTGAATGGAGGAGGGCGCAACGGTGGTGGGTGGGCTTTGGAGACGGGCGGTGGCGGTGTCAGGGGAGTTGCCCTGCCGGTCTGGTTTGGCGATCTTGGGGATATTTCCCCTGGGTTGGCGAAAGACGATCCCAAAGAGCTGGGGATGAGCTCCGGTCGACGCACATAATGAACCCAGCCACGCACAGTGCACAAAGCGCTGGCACGCGGTCCGTGTCCGGCGGCCCAGGCTGCGCGAAGTGCTCCGAGCATCTTGCTAACCTGGGAGAGCGCGAGTGGCTCGCGCAGGTCGGGCCGCCGCCCCTGTCCCGCGCCAGCCAGCCTCATTTTTCACCTGACAGACCAATAGGAAAGGACGGGTCCCGAAGCTGGATTTTATAGCCCAAGCCCTCAGGGTCTACGGGATTATTAAAAAACTAACAGCCAACCGCTGGCTCTATTACTTAAGCTGCTTCGGTGCATATGTACGCTTCTTGGCTAGGGAAAGGCCACAGACTACAACAAGAAATGGGATGCTAGGGAGAAAACGCACAAAAACCCAAAAAACTTCCTTGAAACCCTTTCACCCCCCTTTATTTGTTAGCGCGCGAGAACAGCGGCGGCATCTCTTGCAAAAATGCCATCACTAAATGCAAATGCCTGCGCTGTTCTCTGATCTGTCTTTGGAGCTGTACCAAGGGTGGTAGAAAGATCAGTGCTCCAAAGGCATTGTAGAGTACTCGGCTGAACAAATCAAAGATGTAAAAAGTTTACATCGTGATGTTCTTGAAACTCTAAGCTGCTACGAATATGGTAGCCGCATGTGGCTCTTTAAAATTAAATAAAAGTTAAAACTCAGTTCCTTGGTTACTCTAGCCACATTTGAAGTGCTCAGTAGCCACAGGCGGCTAATGGCTACCTTATTTGACTTCAAGATGTTGGACGTTTCCATCATTGCATAAAGTTCTACTGGAATGTGCTGCTATAGAGTTTAAAATGAATGCTGGTGAAGAAAAAAGACAGAACCTGCTTTATGATACCAGCCGGATTTCAGGACGCTCTTGGCATTTGTATTGGTTGGCACTAGTGTGGAAAGTTTTCAAGTCAGAATTTAAGTATTTTCCTGCTGAAAGAGGTCTTAGGGAAGACACAGAAGCGCCTAATTTCTTTTACAGGGAAAGGAAATCAGGCCCAGAGACGTTGAGAGATGCATCCCAAAATCATGCTGTAAATTTGGAAAGAAGATAAGGTCACCTGACAGGGTCTATTGCACTTTGTGCCAGACTGGGGCACCTTGCGTGGGGTTGGCTAGGCAAAGTACAGAAAGGTGACCTGACTGAAGATTTTAGACAAAAAAGTATCCTTTAACAAGAGAAAATATTTCTAAGCATTCCTCCAGGAAGAAATTCCATTTAATAAAGAATAAGGTGTGTAGGGAATAACACTCTCTCTCAAACTAAAACATGTCTTATTGGTAGTGTCAGATTCATATTATGCCTTTTTAAAGAGACTAATTGGGATGACATTGTGCTTGCTTATGCTTAAAAATTCTGATAAAATGGAATTATCCTTTTAAAGTAAGAACTAAACACACTTAAGGTCAGAGAGGAAAAGTGTTCCATGAGGTGAGAATTGTTAGCAAAGCATAATCTTCCTCAAATTCGACGAAGATATTATCAGATCCATTGATTATGTCTTAGACAGATATCACTAGGCTGGAATTTGACCAGAAATGTTAATAACTTGAAGAAAACTTCATTACGTTACACTATGTGAGACATATAAGGCAACAGAACACATTATAAAGACTTAGAGACCAAGTGTCAGCTTTCTAACTTCATTGCTTTGGTTGGTTGGTTGTTGGTTTTTGCCATGATTATCCCTTATATTTCTAACTGTTCTCTAGGGGTGAAATGTTGGTATTAATTCTGACCATTTATGGTAATTAGCTTTTAAGTTAACTCTTAGTGAAGGACCTGTAAGTGTTCAGATAAGAATACTCATGAATGATAAATAATTTTAATAACAATGAAATCTTTTTTAAAACTTGGATTTGTCCTGAGCCAATGCATATTTGAATTATTGTCTTTGTTTCTGTATCAGTTTACCGTTTGCATGTGGTTCGTGGTAGAAAGGGTTCTTCTTATTCTCCCTGAAATCTAATAACCTAAGAAAAAATGTTTTAATTCTTCAAGTGCTTGCGGATGTGCTAGAAGGCCTCAACCTCTCCATGGGTGACTGCTGAAAAGGCTGGTCTGACTAGGAAGAGGCTATGTGGCCAAGCCAGCTGGCTGTGTCATGGGGTGACTGTGTGATTATGCAAAAGTGACTGAACCTCCCTTTGCCTCAGTTTCCTTATCTATAAAATGTGGAACATAAAGTGCTACTCTCAAAACTTTGTTATGAAATTTTTAAAGGAGCTATTCAACGTAAAGCACAGGGCTGGAAAAGTGGTAAACTGCTGTAAAAGTTAGCCATCCTTATTCTCCTGCAAAGAATTTCTACTTCTACACACATTAAGTGCCATATTCACCCACACTGGGGCTGTCTCAGCAGAAACTGTTGGAGAAGTAGATTGTCAGAGGGGTGGCAATTGGTTCAGGATGAGAACTGTTGGTGAGTTTTACCTTTAAGAGGTAGAGATCTCTTCAATCCTAAAATTCCCTGACTTAATAGGTATATAGGTTGCCTTATTTCCCTTTCACAGGCATGGTGCCTTTAGGATACGTTCAGGCTTCCTTTGTCTCTGTTTGTTTATTCTTCCCTTGAGGGATGCTTCCTTATACTTGTTAGCTGCTTGGTTGTTGAAAAGGCACTGGAAACTCCAAGTCCATCCTCTTTTCACCCTGGTTGACCTTTGGAATGCTGTTGTCAGCCAAGAAGACATCGATATCTTCAGTCTCCTGCCAGCTTGAATTCTTTAGGGCAGAGCCTGCTCAGATTATCTCCTGATGTCATTCCAAATGTCTGATGGCCATCTATGGCAGCCGGGCTGGGCAGAGGCCTGCTGGGAAGGGGGAGCCTGTGGAATGCCTAATGGAGCATTCTGTTCAAGAGGGACCTAGAAGCAGTTCTCTGTTGGATGCATGATCAACATTACAGCTATATCTAGGGGACTGTTTACCACTTCTTGAAAAACAGAAGCCATAGATATTTAGTATTTTTGGTTTTATATATTTTTAATAAAGTCCCACTTGGGATGTACATGATTCCTATTGATGTCATGATTGGTACAAGTGTGTATTACAGGAAAAAACAGACTCAGAGAATGTTAAACAATTTATATCGGTATTCATGCTAACTCTGCTCATTAAGAACACCAGGTTAATTAAGACAAAGGAGTCTAGAAAAGAGAGAATAAAGCTACCACAGAGCAAAGTGTAACTTGTTTCCTCTGTCTCTCTAGGTAATTTTCTAAATGGTGGTATTTTACTTAGCTGAAAACTTAAAAAATTATTTCTAAAATATTTTATTTATAACTTAAAATTTTAAACCAAGCAAAACAATGTAAAATTTTATTTTTTCAAGAAGGCAAGATCATGCATAGATTTATATACTTCCAAGTAATACTAGATTTAAAAACAAGGAGATACATAATTATATCTATATTCTAATTTACTAGGAAGAGAGAGAATTAATTTTCATTGTTTAGAATCAAGTCTCTCTAAATCATTTTGGAATATGGTGAGAATTAAAAGTAAAATGCAATAAAACTTTTAAATTTAAGTCGGTGATTAAAACTGGTTTGTTTTACCAGTGTATACTAGTTCATTGAGTCAAAGACCTAATCCAAAAAGGTCTGATTGCCTATAGATTATTTTTTTTTACTAAATTTGTATTTAAATATTTCTATATCAATAATCATTTGCAATACAATGCTATTTGTAAGATATGTGCAAATATAATACTATGTGCAAATATAATACTATCTTATTAGAATGTGGGTTGAAATAAGTTCAAAGTGCCTAACATTTAATGGCCACTCACTATTTGTCAGTGTTGTATTAACTGCTTTAGTTAATTTAATCGTATTAACTGCTTTATAAACTTTATTTCTTTTTATCCAAACAAGAACCTTTCAGATAGGTAGTACTATTCTCCCCATTTTACAGATTTTAAAAACTAAGCTTAGAGAGGTGGCATCATCTGCCGAGGGTCACATAGCTCGTAAGTGCCAGACATAGGACGTGAAGCCAGATTTCTTTGTTCCAAATAGGGATGCCCAATAGCTGCTCTTAGCTACGTTGTTTTACTGCTTCCTTATACTCATAACCTGTGGTCACTTACAGGGATGATGAGAACAGATGATATAATCGATATATTTTTCCCACCAGAAAATGTTTCAGAAATACATGTCTAAACATGTGTCATCCTCTTCAAAGTGGACACTTAGGAGGCTGTTTACTTATTTCTATAATGTTGTCTTTGCAGGAGTCTCTATAGAAATCTGAGGAATTTGCTATGCAGTGTTAAGAACAGTCTGATTGTTGGCAAATCATTATCATTAAGGATGAATTTGTTGCTGAAACTAAATCCAAACCAAATGTAGTGAAAAAGGTGCTTGATGGAAACTGTGATGTGATTATAGAGCAGCAGATTACTTGCTATTGGCTCATAAATTGACACTAATTGAAGATACAAAAGAGGCATTTCAAAGGTATTCCTGATATGAATGTGTAGCCTTTAAGGAGACATTTTGGAGAGTAAGACTCATAAAAGATCTGATAATTTTTTAAAAAGTCAGTTTCAGTAATTAAAAGTTACGTGTCATGTATGAACATCGTGGGAAATACCTTTTCAAAGAATGTACATCCAGGGCCAGTCTTCCTCAGCAAAAAAAGAGGAGGATTGGCAGATGTTAGGACAGGGCCGATCTCCTCACACACAAAAAAAAACCAAAAACGAATGTACAACAGGCATGGAAGGGTAAACCAGAGACCCTGGATTAAAATCCAGGCTCAGACACTTAATAACCGTTTGAGTTTAATTTTCTAAATGTCCTTGTTATAAAATGGGGAAAGTGGCAGGACCTACCCAGGATGATAATTTTGCTGAGAGGAGGACATGAAATTGTATTTCTATAGCCACTTAGTGCCTGGCATGTGGAAAATGCTCAGTAAATGTTAGCTATCATTATACTGTTTCATTTTCAAGGACTATCCCATATTCCTGAAAAACATCTCAATGTCTCAGTTATCTAACAATATTTTAGAAGATGTTTTCTTTTCTATCATCTTTCATGCTTCAAAGCAGTTTTTATTTCATAATAGAGCATTTTATATTCGAAATAAATATAAAACATATTTATGATACTATGTTGTTTAAACCAATATATATTATACCAAGAAGTCTTCCATTTTGAGGTTGCCAGTGTATATTATCCTTGTCAGTGTTCCATGTAATATTGTTTTCAGAGAAACTTTTTTTGTTTTCATATTTGATTTGATCAGATTTGCGAAAATAATTATGTATCCATTTGTCCAGAATAAGGCTCCAAGATTTTATTTTTTAGTTACACCAGACATCTTCTAAATTGCTTATTGATTACGTAATCTTACACTTAAATTTAAGGAACCTTGGCATAAATATATAGAATTAGTGGCTTCCTATTAAATCTGAGTTTTTAAGTCCTTCTGAATCAATATTATCTGTGTGGTATTAGGCAACAGGGAAGGCTTGGGAAAGCTTGTCTTTGTATCGTCAGCTTCCCTATACTCACCTTCACCTTTGCCCTTCCTGCACTGGGGCGTGCTCCGCTCACCCAGCAGCAATTTTTAAAATCAATAAGAGCTCTTTATTGAGTGCCTCTGTCTCCTCATGGCCTTTCACTGATGTGACCCACAAGGTCCTTTGATTCCTCAGCAACCTCTTTATGTCCCACAGTTCTCTTGGACTATGTTTTATCAGAGGAGCCAGCCACGCCAACAACTTACTTCGGTATCAACACGTTACTCCTTTAAATGAACTTCTCTTCAAAAGTTTTCTTAAAAGAGTTCATCATCCAAAAGAGTATCTATGGTTCCACAAATTCCACAAATTCTCTGCTGTGTGGGTCAGGAGATGCTTTAGGGAGGAGACTTTCAGCATGTTTCGGGGTCCTCCCACTCTCAGCCACTTCATCTGCCAACATATAGGTAAGCCCTGGGTGTGAGTTGATGGGAAGCCTGGCTCTTTGGAAGAAATTTTGTTGTTTTTGAAAAGGTTGGGATTGGAAGATGAGCTCTCTATCAGCAGAATATCTTGATGCTCCTTGAAAATTTGTCTACTTATTATTTTTTAAAAAATCTAGTACACTTCAGGGGCTGGCCCAGTAGCATAGTGGTTAAGTTCGTGCGCTCTGCGTTCATGCGGTCTGGGGTTCGAGGGTTCGGATCCTGGGTGCTGACCTATGCATCGTTCATCAAGCCATTCTGTGGTGGCATGCCGTGTACAAAATAGAGGAAGATGGGTTAGTTCAGGGCTAACCTTCCTCAGCAAAAAGAGGAAGATTGGCAACGGATGTTCGCTCAGGGCCAATCTTCCTCACCACAAAAAAAAAATCTAGTACACTTTAGTGCCTGTTGTTTCGGTCACTTTTTCTGTTCCTTCTTTGCGTAGAAGGCACATAGTTGCTCCTTGTGCCATAGCTACCATGTTGTCACTTGGCCTTACCCTGTGTGCGCTCCTTTCTGACCCCTAAAGGCCACCAGAGGTGTAAGTAGTGATTATTTTTCCAGAAAGGTCTTGAAGGGGATATAAGAACCCTGTGACGAGAAATGTGTTGCTTCCTAGATGAAGGGAAGAACTTGGAAGGGTTAGGGAGAGGTTCAGAGTTGGAGGGAAAAATGCATTCTGCCTTTTATCTCTTCTGTGAAATCACTGATAAAACATCTTCTTATGTGTAAAGATGAGGCATGTAAATTTCCCAACTTTGTATAGCGTTAGGCCTGTAAATATGGAGCATCCACATCCAATGGAATGCACTTTATTTTAAAAACCATCACTCTGAAGAGATTCAGAAATTAAGAAATATAATTCTAAGTAAAAGATTTTGAACGCTACTTCAAGAGTGGTACAAAAAATTCTACAATTTTCTTGTTCCTATGGACCCCTTTGGCAATAGCTAAATAGCTAATCAATAGATTTACTCCCATCTTTTCCATTTCCTTCCTTATTTCCTTCTTTCTTTCCTTCCTTCCTTCATCTTTTCTGCTCCATCTCTTTATTTTCAGTTGTAAGTTTTTAATTTTCAATTGTAAACTCAGTAAAGCTATAAGCGCACACAGACACACAACCGGTTATTAACAATTATTTAAATTTTTTTCATTGCTTTGGAAAGTTACATTTTCTGTTTCAGAACCATAGGATATTATTAATGATATTTTTCTATTTATCTGAATCGCTTCAAGATAAAATACTGCCAACAAAGGAGCTTATTTCTAAACAATCACTGATGTATGCTATGGGCAATATGATCATAGAAGAGTTGCTATGATTATTTTTGTTTTAATCGCACTAATTACTCTTTGATTACAATGATGATTAACTCACAGCGAATAAGGCATGTGCTTGTGTTGTTTATCTAGTATTTACAAAGGATTTACGTTCATCCATCCACACATTCTCACCTCACCCTTGTGTAGCTGTGAGATTCTAGTCTGTGAAGCCTATGGCTGCAAAATAACTCACACACTGGAGAATAAAGCCTGTGGTTTCCCTAACATTATGCTAGGCTGTAACCTCTTAAACTACCTAGGTCAGTGATGATTGAGTATTCTAAGACTTGAATGTGTATGCATACATACTTCTGATAATAAGCACTGTCTATGCTGTTTTTTTATGACTTTCCTGAAGAGTCAGTTCAAGCCATTTTTTGTAGTTTAAGCTGTATTATTTAGTGCCTGAAACTCAAGTAGAACTTGAGAATGATTTTTGGCTTATCACACGTATTGGGTAAACGTCATTATTTGCCAATCCACATAAAAATAATTAAAATAAATGAACTACTTAAGTGCAATTTTATCAAACAATAAATAAAAATGGACACATAACATCTGTACGTGTATCCATATGCTCCCTTTGATCTCAGCACCTGAGATGGCTAAGTGCTAGTTTTCTTGCTGCTGTACAGCAGGAGAACCAGCCTTAAAGAAGAGGAGGCTCCTCTGAGGCCTGAACAATCTAGCCCAGAGAGCAGTTTATCAGGGTGCCTCAGATTCACCCAGATTCCTGGGCCCCATGGCAGGTCCACTGAGCCACAAGCTCAGGACTCTGCACTTTAACTAGATCCTCGTGTTTCTCTGTATATTTTGTTTGCAAACCACTGCCTTAGGGTAAGGGTCAGCATGAGATCTGCGAAGTCCTTCTAATTCCACAGCTTTACCTTTTCTCCATTATTCGTTCCTATTCTTTCAACTAATCTTAACAAGTTTTATGGAACTTTTAAATTAGTGAACGCCTTTCGAATAGTAAGAATGAGAGTTAAAAATGATATGAATCTTTCCATTGCCTGTCTTGTTTCATATTATAAGAAAGCAAAAAAGTCAGGCCACATATATTCTGCCCATTGTAATTAGAAAATGGATAAAGCAGGATGGGGACCTAATTCACATTTCTGTACAATTCTTTATCTTCACTTATCTGAGTGGTAGCGCTTATCTTTTCATGGATGGAATATGTTCCTTGGATCCAGGTGTCTCAGCAAAACCTGTAAAATGGAGGGCCAGCCCCGTGGCTTAGTGGTTAAGTGTGCGCGCTCCACTACTGGCGGACCGGGTTCTCATCCCGGCTGCGCACCGACGCACCGCTTCTCTGGCCATGCTGAGGCCGCGTCCCACATACAGCAACTAGAAGGGTGTGCAACTATGACATACAACTATCTACTGTGGCTTTGGGGGAAAAAAAAGGAGGAGGATTGGCAATAGATATTAGCTCAGAGCCGGTCTTCCTCAGCAAAAAGATGAGGATTAGCATGGATGTTAGCTCAGGGCTGATCTTCCTCACAAAAAAAAAAAAAAAAAAGCCCTGTAAAATGGGCTTCAGATCTGGGTTCCTCTACCATTAGTGACGCTTCAGTGACTGCCAGCTTTTTGGAGTCTAGGTCCCTGCAACCAGGACGAGCCCTGTTCATGATCACTTAAGAAATGTGGCTTTTCACTAAAGAAACTTTCAGTCAATACAAATGCTCCTTATGACCCTGGTAATTACCTCTGTCTGCCCAGCGACTGCTGAGAGCCTTCACAACATTGCTGTCCCAGGTAACACGGTGATTCGTATTCCCAGCCTTTTAACCTCGCTCCATACCCAGCTGCTGCCACTAACCTCTCTTGGATCTGGATATTTTTAACACTTCAGGTTAGGGATTCGCTGGTGTGCCTGATTCTTGTTCCAGTGTTTTTCTGACATGAACAGACATTTTCATGCTGGCTTACAGCAGTGGGTGTGGTGAATATTTTTTTTCATTTAAGAAAATTTTCTCCCGTATTAAAAAACGGAAAACATTAATTGACGATTCTTTGTGTCAACTCAGCCTTACAGAGCATACTGAAAAGTTGAAAGCCATGTGTGATAATATAATTTTGAGGATAGACCTTTCATGTTTTGTTACCAGGGTACCCAAGTAGGAAAAATATGGCCAGCTGGTCAGTTGTGTATTACAGAGTAATTTTGTTTTACCCACTGATTTCACAGGATAAATCCTGGTGTTAGTTTTAATTATTTGGAATGTCGACATGGCGGGCTACTTATAGCAATAGTGAGAGGGCAGGGCATGCCACTGCAAACAGGAACCCACCAATATGGTCCAGAATCCTTTGGGGACTTCACAGGAAGCAGAGAGAACACCCTCTATTGGATAACTAAAACTTCCTTTCCTACAATTTATGCATGGCTCAGCAAAGAGTCTCATCTACTTAGCCTCACAGAGGTTACATGACTTGTTTCCAGTCACAGAATTACTAAACAGTGAAACAGAGTCTACGACTCAGAGCTGCCTACTTCTGCTCAGGTGATCTTTGGACAACACTCTTCAACTCTAAAGAGAAAACGTTTATGATCCTTCAAAGGCAGACGAGGGATAAGTCATTCACTTTCACCAACCTCCCTTTGAGGTGCAGGGAGATGACTGAATTTATTTGAAAGTCTTGTGATTCTGCATATTTTGCTTTGACACCCCTGTCTTTCACAATTGTTAGAAATGGATATTATTTACTGATTATTTTGCTTGCAATTGATTTGCATACTGTTATTGCATATTGTTAAATGGTTTGCTGATTAATGACTAATGTTGATTTGGACTAAATGTAAAGGAATAAGCAAATACATTTTGTAAATTTATATATATAATTTAGTTGCTAAATGGTATCATAGAGCTGTTGGAGATTATTTTAGACCAATCCCTTGCAGGAAAACCCTGTCCACAATTTTCTCCCATCTCTTAGATCAAGGTTTTAAGCTCCCTGCCCTCTTTTTCTTTTATTCATTTTCATGTCTGGGTTTTAAAGCAAACACTTCTCACAGCAAACACTGCTCCAAAGTCCAGAGTTAAGATAAATTCTTTTAAATTCAGAATGTGATAGATATCTCCTAAACAATTTCTTTTCTGGAGGGTCAGAAAAGAATTAAGTATTTAGTTTGAATATATTTTCATGACCCTGACTGAATCAGTATGTTGTGCATTATTAACAAATTATATTATAGCCATATAAACTGTTTATTCATATAATTAATAATTATTTGAATACATATCAGATACTTATATTAATATAGGTTTATTGCATCATAGACTTTTGGAGCTGTTAGAATACACTTGCTCATGAGGTCTCTGGGATCCAGTGAGATTTGGTAATTAACACACACACACACACACACGCACACACACAAGCTAGTTAGTTGTTGAGTCAGTTATATGACTGTTATATGAACTGTTTAATATATTCTACACTTGAGTACTACACATGTGCTTATACTTTGGTGTATTTGGTATTTTTAATTATCCCCTAACAAAAAAAATTGCTCCATCTGAACTTTTGATTTCTGCGTGCATCTTCCAAACATGTATTATTGCCATTGATTATTTTGTATTTCTACTATTTCATATACACCTTAAATATTTTCAGTTTGTAAATTAGTTTCAATAGTAAAGAGAATATAAAAAAGAATTTATACGATAGATATTTTAACATGTTTATGCTGTTTTTTTAAACTACATTTTAATATGCTTTCATAAAACTGTATATTTCTCTAATAAGGTATTTAAGTTTGATAACTGAAAATGGTTCTCCAGAGGAATGTAACTCACATTAATTTTCCGTGTGCTCTTTTTTACTTATAGTTTGATAGTCCACATGTTTAAAGTCTAACAGAAAAAAGAAAAATCACTGGATATGAAGTTGGGAAACAAACCCAAGTCTGCATCTACATCCTCACATTGGTGACCTTGAGTAAATTTCATTTTTGTGCTTCTGTTTCAATTTCTTTAAAATGAGGAGTTAAAAGTGTCAAAGACTGTTTCCCATGATGCAAAGATTCCATGAGCTCAAAAGATTTGGTTGAAAGAAATGCATGGGCATCATTGTCTGGCTGCTCAATATTTTCATGGACACACACTTGTTACATGCATCTGAAGTTCTTTTAAGGAAATTAACTCTTTGTAGTTGTGAGATATGGACATTGAGAGAAGTGGGATAAATAAGAAAAGGAAGGGGAAATCACTTGATGACAAAGGAGGAATTGTAGGTGGTTGAAATGATTCCCTTTTTACTTCTTTATGTCTACAGTCTAGTTATTCCTGTTTGAAAACCTACTGGCACCAGGTATTATCAACAGGGATGAGTAATATGTAATTTTTATCTTTACTGGGTTACATTTGGCCCACGGACAGTTGACAGCTGTCAGTCAGGTGGTTGGTCAATGAGGAGACACATACAAAGCTGCCAAGATATTTTTGTTTCCTTAAATACTTACAAGTAAACCATTTTAATTGGAAACTTCATTGTCCTGAATAGATTGATATTCACAATATAATTTATTGCAGTTGGTTGCTGGGAGAATCAAGATTTTCCCTATGAATATATAAGGTAAACAAAATGTTCATCAAATGTCTTTCTGAAACAGGAGAATAATCAGGTTTTCTCCACTGTAAATAGCCTGTTCTTAAGATACGAAGACGTGTTGCAAATAATGTTTAAAATGCACATGTTTTAAAATTAAACTGTTAGGGCACATGTGAGTCATTGCAACTTTAAGCCACAATTTTTGACTAAGACTTATTAAAAGAGACCATTCCCATACATTGAGGGAGTTGGCATAGGTATGTTTGTGACACAGAAGTTGAAGTTTTATCAGAAAGGCAAACGTAGCTGCATGTCAAACTAGGAATTAAAGCTTCTTTTCATAATTAAAAGAAAAAAATCATGGAATTTTAGATTAAGCCCACAATTCAGGGCATGGTTGGAATGATAAATTTTAGTTATTTAGAAATATTTGGGTTATACCTAACATTGTTTCTAATAGGTTAAGTCACACTTAAATAATTCACAAGAGTCCTAAAAAGTAGTTTGGAAGAAGCTTTTGTATTGCTTATACTTAGTGTTAATGACAAACTATATAATAATTATAGTCAATAGTAATACACATAAAAACTTAAATATAATTCTGAAGCTGACTTAAAAGTGTATGTTCAGTTTTGTAGTAGTTAGTCATCTTTAAAAGCAAGTGCTCTGATTCTTCAGGAATATAGTATTTAACAGACCAGATAAGTTAAAAAATTATCAAGCACATGGAGTATATACTCAGTCTTTAAGAGCCTAATGAAGTTTATCTAAAAATTCAGGGACCATGGCTACTCGGGTGCCAGAATCAATACAGTGAAGATGACAAGATATCACACAAAAATAGCAGTTTGAAACCACAATATATTCCTTTTTAAAAAATAAAATATACTTTCATTTTCTGAACCATATTCTACATGTAATAATTTATGATGAAAATCAGATTTGGGTTTTAATTTTTAAAATATGAGTTCATTAAAATGTAGATAAGATTACATTTAAAAATATTAGTTTTTTGGTTGGATGGATCATTTCTGGTAACTTTTAAATGACAAATATTTCATAATTTTAAACAGCAATTAGGTCGATCTAAAAGAGTATCATAGTTATAAATTTGTGGCATATCCATGTCATCATTGATTTGAAAATTGTTTTAGATGTAGTGGTCATTAAAAAAAGTCAGATCTTATTATTTCCCACTATACAACTATGTATTAAGCATGTAGATTGAAAATTATTTATGGGATCATCAGAATAAAACAATTGCCTCATAGTCTTAGTAATTTATATTCATAGGAGCCTTTCTCTTCTTAAGCACCAATGCTACCCCCCACAGCCCAGAAAATTGATTTTATGCATAATAATTTATAGCATTCTTGATCAATGTGTACTGTGTGTCTTTTACATTCATTAGCCCATGTTGCTTGTGAATATGGAATTTAGTTATTAAAATGGTTTCATATGTTTGCTATGTATAGTTCCTAGGTTTGAGATCCGTACTTGCTTAAATAAATGTTTTCGATTTGTTATAATACAACAATTTGTAGAGAAATGCTGTGAAACATAGTTAAAAGAATGAGTCCTTGAAACAGAATCACTTTTTAAAAATATGTCCTAGCATGTGGTCTCATTTTTTCCATGTTTTGCATTAATTGAAATCCTATTCTGAAAAAAATATTTTTGCCTTAACTTTCGAATTCACAAAATAAAAATACCAAATATATAGATGTACTAATTTTGGAAATCAATGACGTAAAAACATGCTTTAGTACTATCTTGGTTGTTTATTCTAAAGATTTTTCTCTAAAGCAACTCTTTGCAAAATTATGAGAAAATTTTGCCACTTTTAATTATTAAATATTCTGTGCAATTCATGTTTTTAAAAATGTATTAAAAATAAAAATTTCATATTCTCTCTAATCATATTGCTGTCACATGCACACATAAAAAATACCAGCATATGAAACATTTGAAAAGAGCATGTACCATTTCACATATTTATTTGGAGATTTATTGAAAAACAACATTTCATTCAGAATAGATTATGACAGAATTAGATAAAAAAAGAGACGAAATGATATTTATGTGTTTATTTATAGTCTAATATTATATATGTAATTAATTCTTCATCTTTCAGATATTGAAGATAGTAATGAAAGAGATCAACATTAAAAATATAAAGTATTTCCTTTAAAAGACTTCTTTTTTTAAATCTAAAAAATTGTCAAATGGTAACAGCTCTAATTCTATAGCAGGCAAACCCACTGTTGAGTTAGTTGGCTCTGGTTGCAATGGTCTCATCAGCTTTCTGAATGCAGGGACCTCAGCAGTGCCTCTTCCAAGATAACAAAATCAACTTTTAGAGATTAAAAAATATGTTTTGGCAATTGAAACTCACCAGTGCCTTTCTGCTTCTCCAGGAAGTTGTACCCCTCAGCACCTGCTGAGGGCTTTGTTGTCCAAACTCTGACAGGTAAAAAAATTCCTGTAGAATAAAGCCAGACCAGCTGGCTTTGAAGAGAAACCCCCCAGTTTGGGCTGTGTTTGCCTCCTCTCCTTTTCTATGAAGACCCAGGCTTTCCCCCCCTTGATCGTCAAGCCGTAAGATGCGTGATCCCTGTGCACAAGTGTCTGGCAGGCCGAGGTGCACCTGTTCCTGTCACTCTGGGGTAAATTTAGCTGTAAAGGTATCACTGACAACCAGACCTTTGTCAGTGCTGGCAACAGAACACAGAATTGCTCCCCTCCCATCCCCCTTCCAAGCCCCTACGCTGCTGGTTCAAATGCAAAATATCAAATCGGAAGTCTACCCAAAAATCATTCCCCCAACATGAGATTGCTTTCGTATGGTAAAAAAGTAAGTTTCCTCATTTCACACAGACTTTAAAATTACATTTCCAAGAATAATCTTCGAACAAGACAAGGTTTTGTTCAATTAATTGTGGCTGGAAACTTTTTAATGGAAACATAGCACACACTTACTTCATTTCAGGTTATTAAATTGTTAAGCATTCAAGTTGGTTGCCATTCTTTGCTGTAGCTCGTTTGTTCTTTTCGATCCAAAGAAATATTAGAGGGTTAAAACTTATCACATAGGAAGGATTAATCATGCTACCAAAATTAGAAAGCATGTAGTACTGAGAGACCAAATGGCAAAATTGTATGCTCATAGCACTTAAACTATTGGGAATCTAGGATCCCACTACAACATTTAAAATGGCAGCTAATGTCAGGGGACACCCTGGGTGTTCAGGAGCTGGCTAAAGCTGAAGTTCTCTTACTCTTTGGTTAAGGTAAGAACATGTGTCATTTATGTGACTATTTTAGATTAATTTCTTTATTGATGCTTTGAGAACAATTCCTTTTGAAGGAAGATGGAGAGGCAGGCAATGTTCATTGATACGTCTGACATAAAAATAATCGTCAAGATATATAAAGCAGCCCAAGCGGTTATGTGCTTAACCAAAGCACTCTGAGCTTCTGCTTTCATAATTATGATTTCTTAAGTGGTGTTAAAAAAGAGTTGTGCAAAGTACCTGATCTACCATATTGTTGCTGTTTACAAAGGTTGGGTGTGATGAGAAAAAGAAATCTGGGTCAAAATCAAAAATGCTTTGTAAAATAAAGTTCCTGTTTACTTGCTGTGTATAAACAGCCACTCACCAAACCTCATTTCTCCGCAGGGCACCACTTTCGGATAAAAACATAGACCTGAATGGCATCATCCAGTATCCAAGGAAACCGGGTAAGTACCTCTCTCGCTGTGTACTTCTCTTATTCAGAGTTTAAAAGCTAGCTGAGTACTGAATAAGTGAGTGTTTTTATTTAATAATTATACGGGAGGTACTTTTTAGGAGCTTGCTAAAAAGAAACAGGTTCTTGATTGTTATGTGCTTCATAACAAAACTCTTATGTTTTCATCATATTTCATAAAATTATGTGGTTAGTCCCAACCTCTCCATCAATTCTCATTCTTAGGAACAAAACAGCTACTCAAAGTCCTAATGAATCGAGTTTCAAACTTTTCCAAGACCCATTAGTGTCTGAGAAACGATGTTTCGGAGGCCTTGCGCCAGGAGTAGTTACCTAATCGTAATAAAACTTTTTAAATTTTAAAAATTTTGAAAAAATTGCTTGGAAAATAGTATGTTATTGGTAAACATTTTTAGCAATTTATTTGGTTTTAGACTTGCTTGGGGAGTGAGCCAATGAGCACAGAGATGAGGTTACATATTTAAACAATGCAAAGAATCTTGAAAGCAAGTATAATTTCCAAGATGCAAAAATCTGCAGAAGGGGTTGGGAGATTGGCATATTCCTCTCTTTTTTTTTTTTGCCCCTAAAATAATGTACATTTCTGTGGCTGATTAACAAGTTAACAAAATTAACAAGTTTCTAGTTAATTTTCAGGGACTATGGAATCTACTGTGGAAATTTAGTATCTAAACAACATGTTATTCTGGAGAAAGATCCATTTCTAAAATATTTGGAATATTCCATCAAGTATTTCTTTACCTAGACTTTATTATTTTTTTCATATTTGCACCATCTAGTCTTAAATTATTTTCAATACCAAATGATTATTCATTATTGTTTACTTTTTCATGAAAATACTTAAAACCTTATGTATACTCATGTAATTATAGATCTCTTTTTTTTACCATCTGGATCAGCTATATGATTTATCTAGTCTTTGAATACAGACATATTACTTTACATCAAGTTTTCCAGGAGTTGCATTTAAACGCAACTGGCTTAGCCCTGTGGTTTGCGAGTTCTTCGTATTATTTTCGTTTACTTTTGTTACTCTTGTTTTTCTGTCTTTCCTCTGCAGCGTAAATGGTAAAGATGATCTTGCTCACAGTTTCTCTCCTGATTTAGACAGAACCTTCACATTCAGTGTCTGACTGCAGGAGATTTCACTTTCTCACATGACGGTGTCAACTTGCATTGTTTATGCATTTCCATGCTTCTGTCTTTTGATATATGTTACAAAATGCATCTTTCTGAATTGAGAGCTGAGAGGTTGTGTTAGACTAAGGAATTTGCTGGAATTTTAGAAGGATATAAGAGTAAGAGCCTCCTCACCTGGTAGAAAGGCATGGCTAGGAAGTGAGTTTTTTTATGCCAGTTAACAGACTTCACAACTGTGCATTTGAGGCCTGAAGTACTGCCCTCTAAAATAGGAATTCCTTGCCACAAAATAAAGGTTGGGCCGTTGCTGGGTAGACTTGTAAGCAGAGTTAGAATAGATCTTTATAAAGAAAGAAAATGCGAATTGAAGGGGAAGACTGGCTAATGTTATAATTCCCTATCTTGAGGAAATAGAATCTTTTGAAATTCCATTCTTCTTGTGGCAAGAGGAAAAAGAAAATCTACACTATAATGCTTGTGGCAGAATTTTAACTATTTACATTAGAATATAGATTTTCCAGAAAATCATTTAAATTTAATTCAACCTCCTATACCAAAGGAAAAATGACTTGATAGAAATAGATTGATATATACATATCCATTCATCAGTAGTGGTCTCTCTAACAAAGACCATTATTATTCAGTAGAACTTTCTGTGATGATGGACATGTTCTATATCTGCCATGTCCAGTGTGGTAACAAGTGGCTGCATGTGCTATTGAGCACCTGAAATGTGGCTATTGCAATGGAGAAACTGAATTTGCAATTTTGTTTAAATTCAATTAATTTAATTTACATAGGCCACATGTGACTAGTGGTTACTGTACTAGTATTTTGCTTTCATTAGAAATTAAAATACCCTCTTGCAAAAGCTTTCTAATCCTTTGGTATTCTATCACATAACATTATTTTTTATATTTACTTTAATATTTGAATTATCATTGGAGTGGAATTTCTTTATAACATTTTCCCAGAGATGAATGTTTTTAAAACTGTTGATGGGAAGACATTATAACATTGTCCTATAAGCCTAGGGTAGCAACTTTTAAAATGGCCATTATGAACAAGGCTGTGTCTAGATAGAAGAACACTCTAATGAAAGTTCTAACTATGGTGATAAATATTTTGAAAAGTTCAGTTAAAATTTCTGCAACACATCCTTGAAGCTAATTCCCAAAATGTAACCAGCCTACAAAAATGCTCACTGGCCTTGATTCCCCAAAGCTGATTCTGCTCCCAAAGCACACATCAGGTTTTAAATCTGCTCCCATGGCCTTTTCAGGCATTTAGTGAAAATGAACAATAGGATGCATAATGATATTTTAATAATATTACTAGTACAGTAACATTATAGACAGAATAATTACCTAAAAAATATACCGAGAATTTGAAATTTACATGGATTTTTAAAAAATCAGTAATCTTAAATAAGAAATGAGTTATGTGTAGGATATTGGTTGTTTTTAAAATATTGAACTAAAGACCATGAGGAATTTCTTAAATGGAAGATATAAAACACATCTTCTTAGGAACTCCATTTATTGGACTTGGGCATATCCTTTTGGATGGATAGGATTCAGGTAAGTTAAGAAGAGAAAGGAGACTTCTTCTTTTGCCAGAACCTTAGACAAGCTACTCAGAGTGTCCATCGTACTGCAAAACAAACAAATTCTAGATAAAACATACTTTCTTTTTTCTTTTTCTTTCTTTTTTTTTTTGGTGAGGAAGATTGGCCCTGAGCCTAACATCTGTTGCCAGTCTTCCTCTTTTGGCTGAGGAAGATTGGCCCTGGGCTAACATCCGTGCCCATCTTCTTCTATTTTGTATGTGGGACGCCGCCACTGCATGGCTTGATGAGTGGTGTGTAGATTCCCGCCCAGGATCCAAACCCGCAAACCCTGGGCCACTAAAGTGGAGTACGTGAACTGAACCACTATGCCACCAGGCCGGCCCCTAGCCATACTTTCTAATGAATTATTTGACTTGAAAAAAATTTTGGACATCTCCAAAGATTCCTCTCCCTCACCTCAAAGCCAAAAAACTGAAAAGTGTGAAAAGAAAGTGGAGTTGAGAGCAATAAGCAAACAGGCTATGTAGGAATGGCAAAATTGACTTGGGTGACTTCTATTGCAAGGATGCTGTTGGAAGGAGAGCAGTCATGTGCTCTCTTAGACTTCTCATAAACCCAGCCTTATTAAAAGAACAGGAAGAAGTAACAACCACATTTAGAGACCCAGTTTCTTGGTGTCCTTTGATGTCCTTGGCTGTCTTCAATTAGGTAGTCAACCACTTGCATATTGCCAGATCTATTTTCAGAAAAAAGGTTTATCCTTGCTTAAAAGCCAGTGTTGGAGAAAACAGGGTCCTCTATTAAGGGATTCCTACAAATCGCAGTCTTTAATGTCCTTGTAACATACCATCTCTGATATCTCTATGCCTGAGAAATTGTTTTTATTCGGAAACATGGGCTGTGACCTCTGAGTCCTTAATCACTGCCTCAATTTATTTTGTTTTTATTTATGTATTTTTAAGTTTATTTATCCAAATTTTTATTACAAAAATTCCAAACATATTAAAAAGTAGAGGGAATAGTATAATGAACCTCCATACAACTACACTTACCTTCAACAGCTATCATCTCATAGGTGATTTTGTTTCATCATCTCCTGTTTCCACTTCCCACCCCCACCCCAAATGATTTTGAAGCCAATCCCAGACATGCATCATTTCATCCTTTAATATTTCAGTAGGTATATTTAAAAGGTTAGGACTTTTTTTTAACTGAAAAAATGAACCACATCTAAAAAATGAACCACCTAAAAAGTCAATATTTCCTTATTGTTATCAAATATATACAATCAATATTCAAATTTTCCCAATTGTCTCATTAATTTTTATAATTGCATTTTACTTTTTGAAAGAGAATACAAATAAGATCCGTACATTGCAATTGGTTGATATCTCTTTTCTCTTTTGATCTACAATTTTCCACTCTATTTTTCCTTATTCGTTGAGGACACTGGATTGCTTGTGCTGTAGAGCTTTCCATAGTTTGTATTTGCTGATGCATTCCTATGGAGTTGTTTAATAAGCTCCTCTGCCCCGTGTCTTTCCTACTAATTGGTAATTAAGACTAGGAACTTGACCAAATTCATTTGGAGAAAGCTGGGCAAGACTACTGCTTCCCTCTCGTTTTGTAGTGTTAGCAGGTATTGGTCATTGCTTAGACCCATTTATTTCTTAGGGTTAAGGAATACCCAGTCTTGGGTAGTTTCCTCCCACGTTTGCTCACATCAGTACTCTACTAAATTCTTGAGTGGGACTCTCTGCAGATCTCAGGAGACCTTTCTCTGTGCAGCAGCTCTTGCTAGGTGCTCTGTCCTGTAAACTGTAGCCACCTCCTTCTCCCACACTTTCAATGTTTCCTCAACTCAGAGAGTTTGTCTCCCTTGAGTTACCTCCCCTGCCTCTTCTTGAGTTACCCTTCCTGTGCCAATGCTGATAAACCCTTAAAACAGTAAGCACGGCAATCATAAGATTCTCCTCCCTGGCTTCTCGTTTCTCAGGGAGCACTGTTCTTTGCCTTTTGCCTTAAAAATCATTGTTTCATCTATTTTGTTAGAATTTTGTTGTTGTTATTGTTTTAGGAAGGAGGCTACAGCTAGCCTCTCTTAGTCCATCTTGGCTAGAACAGGAAGTCTCCCAACTGTTTCTAAAAAAAAAGTTCAGACATAGCTTATTAATCCAAACAACATCTTCATATGAAGCTCAATATTTAAAACAAACTAAAAAATATTCTGATTGAAGCGTGTGTCCTTTGAAACACTGCTGTAGTCTTAAAACTGCCAGTGCAGCATCCAGGACCTCTTGCTGACCTTTTCCCTCCCAACTAGTTATGTTTTTCCCTCAAGAAGAGTCTAATTTTATTTTCTGCCATTTCTGGCAATTTCTTGATTCATTCATTCATTTCTTCAACAAGTATTTTTGAATACCTACTAGACTATGTGTTGTATAAAGTGTTGGAGATACAGTGATGAATAAGACACTATTTATCCCCTTAAAAATCTTGCGATTTATTTTCACACTCAAACTTGTATATGAATGTTCATAACAGCTTTATTAGTAATAGCCCCAAACTGGAAATACCCAAATGTCTATCAATGGATGAAAGGTTAAACAAATTGTAATTTATCTGTAGTATGGAATAGTACTCAGCAATAAAGACTAATAAACTATTGATATGGACAACAGCTTGGCTGAACCTCAAGGAAATTATGCTGAGTGAAAAAAGTTTATCTTAAAAGGATACATTATGGCTTGTTTCCATTTATACGACATTCATAAAATAACATAGTTATAGAGATGGAGGACAGATGAGTGGTTGCCAGGAGTGAGGGGGAGGGGAGGGAATAGGTGTGGACATAAAAGGGTAGCACTAGGGAGTTTTGTGCAGATGGCAAAGTTAAGTGTCTTGATTGTGGCAGTGGTTGCTCAGAGCTACACGTGATAGAGTTGCATACAGCTGTTCACACACACTAACAGGCATAAGTGCATGTATAACAGGTGAAATATGGATAAGCTCTAAGGATTGAATCAATGTTAATGACCTGGTTTTGATATTATAGTTATGCAAGATGTTAACACTGGGGGTGGGGAA
The DNA here is from genome assembly GCF_057802395.1 of Ceratotherium simum simum. NCBI lineage: Eukaryota > Metazoa > Chordata > Mammalia > Perissodactyla > Rhinocerotidae > Ceratotherium > Ceratotherium simum. The sequence continues at coordinate 79,137,133 of NC_141903.1, read as the reverse complement.
TGGGGCTGGGGGAAGGGTGCACAGCGCAATACATTTCTTTGCACTTTCTGTGAATTTTTAATTATTTCAAAATAAAGTGTTTTTTTCCCTTAAAAATCTTGCAGTTTCATGGAGGATACAAAGAACTAAATAGCCAATTATAATACACTGTAGTAATAATACTCAGTTCAGGGGAAGTACTGTAGATATGTGTATGGAGGAATACTTTGTTCCCATTCCCAAGCCAAGAGACCATGTCTCTGCTACTCCTTTATCTCCTAAAACTTTCCAGTCAGGTCCTGCTTCTGTTTGAGGGTCATGTATTAGTAGTAATGGACTTGCAGGGTGCTTGTGATTGACCCTCCCCCATCTCCACCATCCAGAGTGATGTGCCCTACTCATTAAGTCCTCAGTAAAATACCTTAACCATACAAGGCAAACATTTTATAATGAGCATATATAAAGTAACAGGAGTCTCATGTTCTCACAGCGTGTTCAGATCTAAGTTCAAAGACCCATTCCACATTTAAATATCAATGAGTCTTGGATTGCACACAGCTTGGCTCTTCTCCGGCCCTATCCTGCCATCAGCACCCGTCAGCCAAAGCTTTACTCTGACCAGTTTAGAAATAGCCTTTGTATGTGAAGATTAACACATAGCTGCAGTGGGTTTTATACATACATTGTCACTTGTTACTGTAACTTATTTTAATTCAGTGACAGATTGTCACATATTTTGAGTTTTCTTAAGTTATAGAAGTTTTTCTTTTTCCCTTGAAACTAAGTAGAAAATATATTATTTCTGATACATTGGGAGACATATTTTGGTTTTGTCGGTATTTAGTAGGAAGTACTAGAAAAGCCACTCAATGTAAATTTACGCTCTTGTCACATTATGACAACTCAGTTGTCTTTGAATTTTTATTAGGCTGTTTCTAAATTTCACAAATCCATGAATAGGTGGGCTTACAACACATAAGCTGGAAATATTTTGATTTTACTTGTTGTTGTTACACAAACTTCCCCCTCCTCTCAGTGTCAGGAAGACCTCCTTGGAGTTGCCCTGGGACTAAGGAGTGTGTCTGAGTCTGTACTTGTGATGTTACTGGAATACTCCTTGGGCAGAAAACATTTGTAGAGTTCTTAATCTGACACGTCTCCCTGAAATAGAATCTCAAGGTGTGTTGTAGGCAGATTTGGATTGTGTCATTTTCCTTTATCAACATAGTAGCCAGTTTGAGATTACCTAAATCTACTTTGTGAAATTCACACTTAGTTCTATCTTTTGAACTCATTCTTCTTTTTCAAAAATTGATGAAGTGGTAGGGTCTTGATCCAGTTTTTCGAATTTTGTTAAGATAGAGATAATATATTTTAGATTTAACAAGTCGTTTCTTATTGATCAGATCCTGAGACTTTTCCTCATTTTTTTGTTGTGGCCAATTGTGTACTACTTTTAATTTTAACATTTTATTAATTTTGTGTGTATGTGTGAGGAAGATTGTCCCTAAGCTAACATCTGTACCAATCTTCCTCTATTTTGTATGTGGCACACCGCCACAGCATGGCTTGATGAGCGGTGTGTAGGTCTACATCTGGGATCTGAACCCGTGAACCCGGGGCTGCCAAAGTGGAGCACACAAACTTAACCACTATGCCACTGGGCTGACCCCGACATTTTATTAATTTTTTTTGATTTTCTGAAATAAAAACTTACTCGTGTACTAAATCCTTTAAAACCTTTGAAGAAAACATACAAGACTGTCAATAGTGTAGCTGACTTAGAATATTTTTTTCTTATCTTTTGGTAATTTGTGGTGGCTGTGTGGTCCTGAGTTTTATATGGCCATGATTGTATCCTATCCTATCTCTGAGAAAATTATATCTGAGTATAATTATATCTGAGAAAATTATTACGTTTCTTATTCTCATGTATTTTTTTAAAATGCATTTATTATAAGGACTCTTAAAGTTACATAACATTCCACGTATTCTATACTTTTCCTATAACCTTAATACTGTACTGCATTGGTCTGGATCTATAAAACCGTTAAGTAGTATTACAAGCATTTTTTGGAGAGGAATTGGGACTAACAGGAAGCAGTGGCTTTTTCATAGATTTGGGAAGCTACTGGAGTGTTTTTCTTCTAAGTAGCCTAAATATCCTTGAAACAATAATTTTGGAATAAGAGTGGCATAGGCCCACTATCATTCCTCCAGTTTATAAAGAGAGAGGCACTGCCACTGTCCCCCTTCCCTGCCCCGCACCTGCCTGAACAAAGCTGAGCTCAGTGTACTGATGCTCCCACCTGCAGCCAAGCCCATCAGTCCCTGGGCCAAACCCAACAATAACAGGAAGCATATTTAGAGTCTTTGACTTTTTCTTCCTCAGTGGGTACATCTGGTGGCTCAGCTACAACTGCTGGGCTCCCGTGTTACTGCTCATTCTCAACTTGAATCTGTATAGTCCACCAGATCTGGGAGGCCATGACTCTGAGCCTAGTCCCAGGGGCCTGTGTGGCCCCTGAGTCACAGCAATTATCCCCTTTTCTCTCTTTACGGGACTAGGCCTCTGCTAGGTCTCCTTGGACCCTTGGATGCCATCTCTATGTCCTCACTCCATGCTGTGAGGTTTCATAGAATATGATCAGATCTGATATTGACTAGCACTTGCCTGATTTCTAGATATGCTGGATAGTCGCTCCTTCTGCTGCCTGATTTGATACTGTATTACCTATAGCTGCGTGCATAACTTCACAGTTCACGGTGCCCTTTGAATGTTGTGCCTGTCTATCTCACTGACCCTTGGGTGACAGCCATGGATGGGGTCAACTCTGTATTTATGATCCCAGTGTGAGTACTGGCCCAGTATTGCTAAACATCCATCGTGCCTCCCACCTGTGAGTGGGAGAAGGACCACAGACATAATGAGTCTCCCCATGCTCTGGAGAGTGGTGTCTCCCTGACTGCACCATAGCAAGAGGCTCATTCACTCTCTTATTTGCTATTTAGCTTTTCTTACTTTCAAAAAGCTTTTTTGTAACTTACAATAAGACTGTTAAAGTAAGAGGCAGAACCAAGGCAAGTAATAATGAAGGAGTGGGGTCAAACTGAACCAGAAAACCAAGGCCCTCCCCAAAAACCCTGCAGTTGAGTAACTTGAATTTTAGGCTCAAGCATTCTGCCAGTCAGAGAAAAAGAGAGGCATAAAAACGGATGCCACTTACCAGATCAGATGGGACAGGAGATTCAGCTCATCAAGAGAGATGCTCTTGTTTTCCTAGCTGTGCATTTTTGGGAGGACTGTATTGAGTGGCTCGTTATATAAACTTTTTATAGCAGATAATCATATTAAAATACCAGTGCATGTTGCTGCATGTTATCTTTCCTTTCTAGCATGAAATACTTCAAAAAATTATTTGTCTTCAAAATGCCTTTAGACTAGCACTGTCCAAGAATTTTCTAGTATCCACAGTAAAAAATAAAAAGATCATGTGAAAATAATTTAATAATAAATATATTCCACTCAATATATCAAAAACTATTATTATTTCAACTGGTAACTGATATAAAAAATATTGATATATTTTACATTCTTTTTTCTTTAAACTAAAAGTTAAAAAAGAAAAAACTTAAAAGTATTTGAAGTCTGGTGTGTATTTTACACTTATAGCCCAACTCAATTTGGACTAGTCACATTTCCAGTGCTCAATAGCCACATGTGAGTGGGTGGGGTAGTAGGGGGAGGGGTAGCTCTTGTTTGTTGTAATATCTTTGTGATGGTTTCGGTCTTGAGATTTCTCAGTTACAGTTACCATCAGGAACCTTGAAAGGAAAATTTTCCAGTCTTCTTTGTACTGGGCGGTCATTAACCCAGAAGTTATCATTTTATGTCACCAAAACTAATTTGATGAGAAGAACAAATAGATTCAGTCATTATCAAGAAAGTGAGGAACTTATTTGGGAAACTTTTGGACCCTTTACTTCCAATTCCTTCCTCACTAGTGAATGCATTCATTTATGTTATCTGGAAAATTCTCTTGATCTGTTTTTATGCCACCTGCTTCCTTAAGACTTAATGATTTCACCAGCTTTCTCTCCTAGGGTTCCAATGAGAATTAGTTTGTAAATTTTCAACGATATTCATGACTTTCTGCTTGGCATGCAGTTAATTTCTTTGTTAGCCTTTTGTTGAGAACTGAGACTTGTTGGCTATCTCCCTCCTCCTTGGTGCCTTGCATGGAGTAAAGTGTAGTCAGTAATGCTTGTTGAATGAACATGTATGTGTCTTCTCCTCTGATTTATGGTCTGGAAAGCAGGCCATGCATTTGACTTCTTTGGTATATTTGTAGTTACTAGCATAATGTGGGGTATGCAGTTGGTGCTTAATGAATTCTTGCTGAGTGGACCTAGGGCTTATAATTGGCCTTCCTAATCTTGGTCCAAAACTGTATCCATCAAACTGTTAAATTACATCCTTGAAAAGAAAATCACTGTTTTCATTGGGAGGAAGAAATACGAACACACACATCCACCAACTTCCTTGCTGGTTCCTAACTGACTCTGTGAAAAAAGGAAAGAATTAATGAATAGAGTGCTACTACCTTTAGTTAAATACCAATGAAGAATGATATAAAGATTTTGCCAGAAGATCCATAAACACCTATTATGATTAAGACATTGTATTGGGCACAGGAGATTAAAAACGATACGTTTTGACCCTCAAGTTTTTCACGTTTTAGTTGGAAAGTCAGATTCTGCCAAAGACCTCTTTAAAACATTTTTAAGTTTAGAGTAAGCTAGCTACTAATGGGAAAAAGATTCAGTAAGTCTAATTTTCGCTCTGTTTAAAACTTCAGTGGTATAGACTAGTAAGAATTTTTAGAATAAATGGTAGATAGTGGTTTGTTTTTAAAGAAGTTACATTGTTTGGCATTTATTACATTTTATTTATTTCCTTGATTGATTAATTGCAGTTAAATTACCTTAGCATGCTAGAACAGATTTTACAGATTTTGACGTATGATTAAACAGCATAAAGCATAACTAATGTGGTTTTAGTGTCATGCTATGTATTAAAGCATAAAATTTAAACACACATTTCATCAGGACTTTTTGCAGTTACAGTGAATTAGAAGGATTCAGATATTGGAACTCTTCCCACCCCACCCGCCTTATAGGGAGGGGCAGGAATTTTATAATTGAGGTTATTATAGAAGAGTGTCCTGACATAATTGATTGACTTTAGTGATGTGCCTTGAAAGTTCAAATTCAAGGTGTGCACTTATTTCAGTCATCTTATTCTGAATGTTTAAATAAGAAATACTATTTCTGGGTATTCTGAATAACTCCTTGTACATTTATTCCTAATAGTGAGCATTTGGACTAATGATGGATTACTAATGAGCATGTAAATGTACCACCTGATTACATTAATATATGATCTTCCATGACGAGGTCTGAAATGAACATTTCTAATATGTATTTCTTTTCCCCAAATGGCACTGTGGCGTATACTGAGCAGGACCGAGACAAGGGTGTTTTTCTTAAGAGCCACTGATTTAGTCAATTATCAAAAATCACATTATAATAAATGCTGTTCTAAGAATTTTGATTAACCTTTAAATAAATGTTACTTTGGAAAAAAATCTGACAAATGTGTTGATGATAAATTGTGAAGTGGTAGTAATTGCAAGTGTGGCTTTATAGATAATATAGTTAATTCATACCACCCTCTCAAACATATATAGCACATCAGCTGCTCTGAGGCTGGATGACAGTAATGGTGTCTACAGCATTTTTGATCCATTGAGGATGACATGAGTAAAATGGGAACTTAGAGTGCTCACCAGGGTCATTTTCTCATGGACATCTGATGCCCACGGTCAAGTAAATTTTTAATGACACATAGTCACTACACACCTTTCAGCCTTCTGGAGAGGTAAGTGTACATTGATCGGTCCTAATTAGCCTTGCAGAGTACTTCAGACATCCCTACATGAGCACTATTATTTAATAAAATGGGAGCTGTTTGTTTCACAAGCTCAGCGCTTGCTCCTTGGATGACTGTATTGTTGTTGTCATTTTTAACTCAAGTCTCATGTTCATTTTTGTCTTTGTCTGTCAATGTAGTATTAATGCAACTGCATAAAAAAGTAAGCAAAATTAAGGAATGGGTCTGATTATGAAGGTTCATTGCTATTATAAGAAACCTATAGAGCACACATCCATTCCTTTTCAAATGTATAGGGTGCTGACTGCATAAAATTGCCTGGAAAGACATTAAGGATATATAGGCAATTCTGTTGAGGTGTAAAGTGGGATGCTTTTATGTTTGGCAATAAAGGTGGCTCTGGAATATCTAATCTGCAAAATAAAAGGTAGGCAAAAGCATTTGTAATTGTTTTAGATTGGAACATTTATGTAGGGACATCTACTTTTTTTGAGAGTTTAGTTTTCATCTGAGGTTGGGGTCTCAAACAAGGAATCCTGAGTTTGCTCATGGTTGGGGTAAATCAAGCATTGTTTATAATTAGCTGATAGGATTTGGAGGTCGGGGAATTTCTAGTGTAGATGCCTCTTGTGAGTGTGAAGTTCCTCGGTTCCAAATGGGATACAGACCAGGTGGTGGTAAATCCCACCCCTGGGTAAAGTCTACAGCCAGAACTTCTTAGAGGCGTGACTGTCACTTGGTGGACGTGGTTCACTGGTTACTGGATGTATTTGCTGCTGAGAAAGTGGAACAAGAGTGGGTTCCTGGTGAGCGGCAGGCCTGGCCGTTGCTGGCACTGTCTGGAGTTGCCCTCGTGGGCGATCAGGCGTCTCTTCCTGCTCTTTCGTGGCCACAGAGTTGGATACTAGGCTCCACAAATGCCTCCTCGCCTGCTTGCTGATACCTGAAATTGCATAGTTAGACATTAAAATCTTTGGATTTTGCAAATATCCCTAGAAATGATAATGCTTTCTTTAAATCAGATCCATAAAACTGACTATGAGTGCGTTTACCAGCTCTTTTTGGAGAACAGGTTTTGAAAGTGGGGTAGGTAGAGAAATATGAGGATTCTGGGTATCTAGGGAGTAAGAGGAACCATCTTGTGGGCATGCAGGGGACTGTGGGGGTGAGATGAGAGGCTCAGAGTGAGGATGCTTAGAGCAGCAGAGGATGAGGTTTACGTTCTTTACAATATAGGGAAACCTCTAAAAGTGACAGGCTTCCTAAATACCTTTTAAAAATTCTGGTTGAAAACTGAATTTGTTTTCAATTTTATTTAGGTACAAGCGTCATAATATAATTGTTATCAGATATTTTCTTTGAATTACCTAGTTCATTTATTCAAGAAGCATTTATTGAACAACTGCTACAGACTAAATGGTGTCTTGGATGGTAAGGAAAAAAGACATGATTCTCATCCGTAACATTTTATCAGTCACTATGCTTTTGGCTATTGGTAACAGAAAACCCAACTCCAGATAGCTTGAGTAATAAGAAAATGTGTTGGCTCACACCACCGAAAGTGCAGAGGTAGGGTGGAATTCAGGGACATTTTAATCCGGTAGTTTTGACTTAACTTTTCTTCCATTCTTTTTCCTTACCCTCTCTGGATCAGCTTCATCAGTGGCTAGTAGCAAGATAACTATCAAGTGAAAGGGGCTATTTCAGAGGCTTTCTAGAGAGCTAGAAAAGCTTTTCCAGAAGCTTCGAAGAAACCTCTTCTTGAATTTTATTAGCCCAAGAGACCAAGATTATACAGGCAATGATAGGACTAGTGGATGCAGATATATATGGGTTCTGTGAGAGCATTGAGGGGGGCATTCACTCTAGATGGGTGAAGATGGGGGTTCAGGGAAAGATTCCTTGAAGAGATGCTTCTCAAACTAAATCCAAGAGGATGAGAAGGAATGGGGAGTGGGGAGGGCATGTAGGGAATGAGGGAAGTGGATGCAAAGATGCAGAAGTGAGAGGGTACATTGCACAAAAGCACTACCCTTACTCGTTCTTCAGGTCTCAACTTCACCTTATCTTCCCTAGGAGGTTTAACAGAGCCTTGTGTGGTCTCTCAGTTCTCTGTACTTATCCCATCTTAACACTCACCACACTTCATTGTTATTCATTCAACTGGCTGTTCTTCTTCGCTAGATGCCGTGAGGGCAGGGTCCATGTCTGTCTAATTTCCTGGTGCCTAGCATGGTACCCAGCACATCATAGACAGTTAATAAATGTTTATTAAATATATGAATGAATGAGTGACTTATTATTTTGTTAAATGACAGCATTTGGACCTGTTCATTCCTACCTTGGTAAGAATGATAATAATTTTCATGGCCCTGATTAAACTTCCTATAAACAGTCACAAAATGTGGGCAATAAAACTGAGTCTTGAGGATTCTGAGGAGTTTTTTGACTCTCATATGATTAACCATTTTGAATAGAATTTTCTTGAGAATAGTTATGTGTTTTCATATACTGTATAATACCAAAGCAGGAGGAGACCTTAAAAGTCATCAAGGCTCTTATTTGTTGGATTGATGAGTTTTTGTTTATTGGAAGACTGAGTCTTTGCTCACCACATTCTTCAAAAGATTAACTTCATGTATAAAGCTTCAGCTTGGGTGACTTTCTGATGTTTCTTCTAGTTTTATGATTTTTGAAATTTCTAATTAAATAATTAATACATGATTTTATTGACATTACTCAGAACTTACCTTTCTATTTGCTAAGACTGGCCCTGAGCTGACATCTGTTGCCAATCTTCCTCTTTTTTTTTGCTTGAAGAAGATTGTCCCTGAACTAACATCTGTGCCAGTCTTCCTCTACTTTGTATGTGGGATGCCGCCACAGCATGGCTTGATGAGCAGTGTGTAGGTCCATACCCAGGATCCGAACCCGCGAATCCTAGGCCACCAAAGTGGAGCACACAAACTTAACCACTATGCCACTGGGCTGGCCCCCCTGTGAAGTTTTAAATTAAGCCTAACATCTTAAAATAAATTAATGAAAAGATGTTTTTGGATAGAGTTGTATAGAGTACCTGCTGCTCATTATTATCAGTATTGTAATTTGCAAATGTAAAACAATACCAAATATTAAAAGTCTGAAATGTTTAACTTGAAGAAAATGAATATAAGAATGAAAGAAAATATACTGAAGTCTCATGGTGAAATCTAGTCCAAAATTCTATTTGTGATGTGAAGGACCTTTTATGGGGCGGCACAGTTGCCTAGTGGGCCTCTAAAGATCTCTAAGGCAAATCTAGATGTTTTCCCAGAGTATGTCACAAGTGTGTTTTATTTACTTTTTCTAAACATTTTTAAATTTATATACCCTTTCAAGTTTTAAATCTCTTAATTTAAGGTATGCATCATGATGTTGTCTAGACAGAATGGTTTTATTGATTGAGACCTCATTTTTAAGCTTATTTAGCTTTCTCCAAGATAAAAACTATTTTAAAAATAGAAATAACCATTTCATTAGTTATAAATAATTTTTACACATTTTTTTACCCTATCTTTAATATATTTGGGACACTTCCCATTGAAAGACGTTTTTTGAGCAGTTCATGGAGCATCACAGAGATTATACCATAAAATTTCGGCTTCCTACAAGATATTATGGGGCAATGTAGACATGGTAGTAATAATAAGAATTGCAAAAATGCTACTGCTTCATTTTAAATTTTTGTATCTAGTATCATCATCAAAGATTACACTTTCCTTTATATAAAGAAATGTCATATTCTGGTAATAAGTTCTTGTTTGTCATTAAGAATCAACTTTTTATAGATAAGTTGTAATTATGCAGTTGTATGTAAGAAATAGAAAGATCTTTATAATTAACTGACACTACGAATGATTTTATGTTTCCCATGTAATCGTCGTACATGATAGGTAGAAGGCATATTTCTCTAATTTAAGGAACAAAGGAGATGAGCGACGTGAGCCATTACAAAGTATGGTTGGTTGGGACATCGCCTGCTTTATGAGCCTGGGAAGGAGAAGGAAATAACCTTTATTGAGAGGCTTTTTGGAGGTTCTGCTGTTGGGAGTAGAATCACAGGACTGGAAGAAATCTTGAGCAAGTATCTGGTCCACACTTCTCCTTCTACAGAGAAGGGGGCTTGGGCTTAGCGAGGTGAAGAGACTTGCCCAGAGCTGTGCGTGATTAATAAGCCTGCAGAACAGATGGGGCTGCTGCTGGCCGTCTTCTGCTTCTCAGACTTAGGCTGTGCTTTGCACAATGTCATGCTGCTCTCTTGGACTCTTCAGTCTTGAAGAAACTTAATCAGATGTGAGAAGCAAAATCTTTTTGCATGAATTTGTTAAAAAAATATTACACTGGTTTTGCAGTTTTACAGAGTGGAGATTTCTTGACTTCAGAAAATTAAGGAGTTAAGCCCCCCAAATACTAAATCAAATCTACTCATGGCTTTAAAAAAAACAAAACTTATTTAAGAAACTTTTCCTAAGTTCACTGGAAGCCCAGGCTCCTCTCGGAAAGAAAGCAGGTCGAAGCTGTTCAGTTAGGCTGTGCTTTGTGTTTTTCTTCTCCGAGAGCTCGGGAGATTGGCATTACTCCGCAGTAGTGTCACAGCCCGCAGTCATTTAATGCCTCTTCTTGTGAGGCCAGGATTCCACGCCCAAGTGCATTTAGTAGGTCAGTACAGTAATTTTAAATGTCTTTCTTTCAATCTTTTGCCATCTTCAATTATACCTTTCCACCCTACTATTTGTGTAATTTTCTTCTGTCTGAAGTCTCTTTACTGTTGTTCTCTATTGCACAGCATGACAAATTACCCATCAAGCCATATCTTTTCAGCCCAGAAATGCGCAATAACACGGAGTCATGGCATTATCACATGTTGTGCACTTTATTTCCTCACAGTTCATTCAAGTGTGTCACTTTATTTTCCTGGCTTCCTTTTGTCATCATGGAGATTAACCATTTTATCCTTCCTAAACTTTAGAAACAATTAGAATTTCATTACAGTGGAAGCAGAGAGTAAATGCTGGCTCAGTACTGTATGGAGTATACTTTTCATATTATCAGTGGCAAAATTAGAGCCATGAATCCTGAGTCTTTTTCGAAGGAGAGACTTTAGAGGTTATTATACAGCTGAGTAACCCTGGCTCTGGACAAGAGAATTATTTGAACCTGTGGCCACCAAACACATTAACCGTAAGAAACCGTTTAGTCTGACGTTGAGTACCTGATTCTTCTGTTCTCCTGGGAATTATGAAACTCTCTGTGGCCCACGTGTTCTGTACACAAAATCTTTTTTTCCCTCTTAGCTTTGGCTAAATACCAATAGTGTACAGTGTGCAATGAGATACAATAGACATTGCAAGTATGTGTTAGAAAATCAATTGGTATTGATGCTTTAATCAGCGGGGCTGCAGCTGGTATGTAGACACATTGCTGGAAATGGTGATTAAGATCGTATTCAAAAGCATTAAAAAAAAAACCCCACAACGTTTAGATCACTGTTCAGATAGATTGCTGTTTTACTGGGAGAGTAGATGAGTTGGGCAGCTAGTGATACTTCTAGATTCTGCTAGATTAATTTATAAGATGTTTTATAGTGTAATATATTTTATATGTTAAATTTATAATTTATTTTAAATGATATATTTATACAATATAGGATGGTGGTGTTGGTAAACAAACAAACAAAAAGTTCAAAAGGTTCTTTTGCCGTAGCCACTTGACAGCCTGATACTAAATACAGATCCTGAATAGGAGCTGCTCCAGAGAAAGGGCAGAGAAAGGAAAGGGGTGTGGTTACATTTAGTTTTAATCTGAAAGCACATTTAGTGAGGAGATTGAGAGGGCAGGGGAAGAGAGAGAGAGAGACAGAGAGACAGAAGGAGAAAGAGCCAGGGAGGGAAGAGAGAGGGGAGGGAAGAGACAATGGTAATGAACGTGAAATAGTCTGGAGGAGAAAAGCCAGTGGGAATCATGGTCTGGCAAAGAAGGTTTTCAGAGTTTAAAGAAATAGAACTGTAGGAATATGAGGCGGGGGTTTCCTATTCAGGCATTTCCTACCCAGGAGCAAGTAATTAACTAAAAACATTAGCTAAAAAATTCTTTTAGGAGGGCCGGCCCCATGGCTCAGCGGTTAAGTGGGCGCGCTCCGCTGCTGGCGGCCCGGGTTCGATCCCGGGTGCGCACCGACGCACTGCTTCTCCGGGCATGCTGAGGCCGCGTCCCACATACAGCAACTAGAAGCATGTGCAGCTATGACATACAACTATCTACTGGGGCTTCGGGGGGCGGGGGGGGGAGAGGAGGAGGATTGGCAATAGATGTTAGCTCAGAGCCGGTCTTCCTCAGCAAAAAGAGGAGGATTAGCACGGATGTTAGCTCAGGGCTGATCTCCCTCACCAAAAAAAAAAAAAAAAATTCTTTTAGGAAAACTTCAGGATGAAAAGAGACTTGAACTAGAAAGGGTGGTTGCTTTCATAAAACTCTACATTTTCTAATCTAGATCCACGTGTTCCTGTGAACACCTTTAGGTTATACTCATAATATAACCATTGAAAGTTCAACTATATTCATAATTTTCAATTTTAAGTGTTTTTATAAATAGAGAAAAGGTGGATGTTTAAAATAAATCTAGATACAGAGGTCCTGCCTTTTTATCTCTGCACACAGCTAAGCTCTAGTCTAGAAGTATCAAAGCCCAACTAGAAGATGGAACCAAAACATTGGAATGCGAGTGTCTTTTTAGAAACAGTGACCATCACAGAAAAGACAAGCTATTGATATTATCCTAAGTGTGGGATTTCATGGAGGCAAACTGCTGCTGAGAGGAGCAAAAGCCTGGTACTTGAAGCATTTAATGGTAGTTTTTTAAACCATATAACACATTGAGCCTTCCCGTATATGATTTTAACAAACAGCCAATAACTAAAAAAAAAAAAAAAAAAAAAGCAGAAAAAAAAGAAAATGAGGGAATTCTGGGGAACGAAAGAGGAAATAGCAACAAAAAATTAAAGCTGTAGAGAACTTCCTAGTTTTCAAACTACTTTTAGTATTTTGAATTAAATGTATTTCTCCATGTGTTCATCACAAACTACCTACAAATAAGATAGGACAGGAATTATTAAGGCCCTTTTAATAGATGGGGAAAATGAGACTCGGTAGGAAAGAGACTTACCTGAAGCCACACAAGCAAGTGGACGAAGTAGTCCTAGAACTGAGGTCTCTAGAACCCTGCTATCCAATATGGCAGCCACCAGCTACATGGGGCTATTGAGCGCTTGAAGTGTGCCTCATCCTATTTGAGATGTACTATAAGTATAAAATATACACCAGATTTCAAAAACTTACTACAAAGAAAAAAGAATATTTTGTATGACTTTATGGCTATATTGGGTTAAATAGAATATATTATTAAAATTAATTCATCTGTTTCTATTTACTTTTTTTTTTTTGAAAGGAAGAGTAGCCATGAGCTAACATCAGTTGCCAATCTTCTTCCTTTTGCACAGGAAGATTGGCCCTGAGCTAACATCTGTGCCCATCTTCCTCTATTTTGTATGTGGGTCGCCACCACAGCATGGCTCGATGAGTGGTGTGTAGGTCCGCAGCTGAAACCTGCGAATTCGGGCTGCCAGAGTGGACCACGTGAACTTAACCACTACACTCCTGGGCTGGCCACTCTATTTACTTTTTAATATGGTTACTAGAAAATTTAATATTACTTATGTGGCTTGCGTTTATGGCTTGCATTATGTTTCTGTTGCTACTCAAGGCACCCTCATCACTGGATGCAGGAAAAAAAAAAGGGGAATGAAAAAAGGAGGGAGAACTGGATTTCTTGGAGTTTGAAGCATTCATTCTTCAATGATAAAAGTCTCTCCGTTTTATCATTTCAGTTCAATTCAATAAAAAACCATTGAGTACCTAATATATATAAGGGCGGTTCTAGGCATTGTGTTCAGCATCTTTTGAGGAGAGGGGAAAAGGATCATAACAGAGGGAGAGAATATCTTTTCTGGAATTCTCTAACCAGATCCACGTGAGAGGAAACAAACAAAAGAGTCTCTCCTTAGACTTTATCAAATCTGTGCCCAATAACTAGTGTAGGTGTGAAGAACCTGAGATTTTCTTGGCTAGATGAGTACCCTGTGTCCAAGTGAACTCCGCCCACGAGGAGGAGGAGCTTGGCAGAGGACAGGCGAGTGAAGCATGTTAAGGAATAGCTGTATGAAAAACGCAGCTCAGTGTAGGAAAAAGGGAAATGTTGAAAAACTAATGAACCATAAGATCTCTGTAATCGCCCCTTACTAGGTACGTTGTTGAGTAACACTGGTGTGCGCTAGCTAGCTAGGTTAGTTACAACTTGCTACATCCGATTTCCTGAGCTGAATGGCAGTGCACACCTAGTTCTTGAGGAAAGGACTGAACCTGCTGTTGTCACTTAGAACACACCCTAGTAATTACTGCTACAGATTCCAGTCTCAGAAAATGTTAATATTTTTACAGTCACAGTTTTCAAAACCGGAGTGCAACAAAGGAGAATGGCGCGACTTGTGCAATTTTTGAAGATTTGAGCGGAAGGGGAAAAATACACTTGTGTGATATTTTAAATGAAATTCCACTTTTAAAATTCTAGATCTATTTGAAATCTGTCATTTAAAAATTAATAACTGTTTTCCTTGAACACAGTCTGTGTAAAGAAACCCAATCCACTTCTGAACAGTTCTCCTGCCTTCCCAGATCCATGGAAATTCACTACTGTTGCTGACAAACAAAATGCCACAAGATTTGTCATACAAATCACATTATGAGAGGTTCCAAAAACTTGACAACGTTGACAGTTGTTTTCAGCAAATGGCTGCTTTACTCTGTACTGTCAATGTTGATGTCCTTGTACACGTGTAAAAGAGCAATGTGATTAAGGCAAGCTTGTCCACGCTATATCTGAGCCAAGTTTTCCGTCTCCGCGTGGCACTGAAAGATTGCTCAGCTGTTGCAGATAAGGCAGGAATAGCTAGCAGATTTCTGCCATTTAAAAAAAAAAAAAAAAACACATTCTCTGGGCATGCATTTCTGTAGGAATTTACCAACATCTGCTGCTGACCTAAAGTTTTCTAAAGAAGTGGCATATATAATTTATATAAGTTGTTCACAATGGTATTGGTCAAGCCGGATTTCCTTAGGAGATAATGAGTTGTGTTCACCAAGAAGAGATGGGTTGAAGTTTAATAACATTTATATTCTCCAAATTGTCATTGGAGCTTCAAGCCTCATACATTTTTGGCCCATCTTACATTTATTTTCTGCATGTTCTCTGAATTATATTTCGGTAGAGAAACTTTTTAGAAAGAAGAATAAAGAGCTGAGAGATTTTGGTGATTCCACAGAAGGCCTACACTTCACACTTATCTTTTTTTTATAGGCTCTCTGAAAATGTTTGATTTTTGGAAGCTAATTTATTCCGGGAGAATTTTGTAGTTGAATTTTAGTGTGATTTAAAATTGTCATATGTGCTATCCTTAAAAGAACATTTAGGATTTAGGTATTTCTCGTTGTCAAGGTAACTTTTGATAACCTCTAATTCCTTTGATTTTGACCATCATTTATTTACCACTGCCCATTTTTGAAATTTATGCTCTGTATGTTTATATTCTTTTAATTCAGTTTCTTTTGAAGTATGAATGCTCTTCAGGTAAAAATACAAGACTTAAGTTAGTCCTGGCAATTCAAACCTGTCTCGTAATGCATTTGTTATTTGATTCATCTAT
The DNA here is from genome assembly GCF_057802395.1 of Ceratotherium simum simum. Classification (NCBI taxonomy): domain Eukaryota; kingdom Metazoa; phylum Chordata; class Mammalia; order Perissodactyla; family Rhinocerotidae; genus Ceratotherium; species Ceratotherium simum. Next base: position 79,121,407 of record NC_141903.1, on the reverse strand, counting down.
TCTTATTCTTGGTCACCTTCTAGTACAGCTGCATGCTTTAACTGTCTGACTTGTCTTTGAAAATCTTAAGCCACATTCTTTGGAACAGTTGCTTCATGTTGGTTGAAATTCTCTGTGGCACTTTTTTCCATTCACAGGAGCCAACAGCCACCATAGCAGACACATAGTTTCCAAGAACTTAGGCATGGTTCATGATTCCTGAATCTCAACAAATTCTTGTAGGAATTGGAATACCATGTACAGTGTCTGACATTTTTGTGCTGTAAATTATAAGAAAAAAGTATACGTTTATACTGTCAAAGTATAAATTAGCATATGTAATTTTAAAATATTTTAATTTTTGTAGCTAGCATAGAGACACAACTTGGAACTTTATTTTATTAATAAAATAAAATTAATCCAATGGCCCGAGCAAGTAATTAGCTAAAACTATTAGCAAAAAAATTCAGGAAAAATTAAAGATGGAAAGAAATTTGAACTAGAAAGGGTAGTGGCTTTCTAAAACAACTCTTTATTTTCTAATCTAGATACACATTTTCCTGTGAACATCTTTAGGTTGTGCGAAAAATATATCAGTTGCAAGTTCAAATTTTAAGTCCCAAATTACTGCCTTTCAGATCCATTGAGGCATCTAAAAAATGGGTCAAGGTAACAATGCATAATTTGAAAAGTTAACAAAAAGTTGCTAATGGAAATAAAATGAAAATACATATAATTGTGATAACCTTTAACGCCTGTCTTATTTCTATTGTCAATGAAACATTTTAGGAAGCAGAAATCCTTGTGAAATATTTGCCACAGATAGCATCTTTATTTTCATGTAGCCAAGGGAGAAGAAGGGAGAAATTTCCCTTAGAGTGTTTAGATCCTCTGATTAAGCAACTGATTAAAAAAACGTGAGTGAAAAAAGAGTTGAAGTAAATACAGAGAAGAACAATGTCTATCAGTAGAGAAGAACACACAGGCCGGAAAAACGTAGATGTATGTGCTCTTTATTTCCCTGCTATTTTTCATTTTCACAAATTGTTGTTTGGTAAACTTTCATTAGAATTATATCACTAATGGTTTTTTGTACCTGAATAACAGTTTATGGACTGGAAATAAAATAACGATGTGAGATTTTTGAAGTTCTGGTCTTAGCCTCTTCCTTAATTTTGATTTTGTTTTTAATTCCAGAAATGCATAATCTGTCTGGAACTCAGATCTTCTCATGGCCAGTATCTTCCCAAGGCTTTGGTTCAATCCTTTTATAGATATGTCATTGATAGACAAATGCAGAGTGTGAGGAAAGTAAAACCATTATTTGTGTATACGGTGTGGAAAGAAATTCTTTTCTCTGAGTAAACACTTAGAATCATGTTCTTCAATACACATTTTGAGTTCGCTTCCTGACACAATAGCTGTCAGGAGAGAAGTGAAGATAAGTTGTTCTTCACGGACTTCTGTGAGATATCAGAAATATATCATGTAAGTAGCTCAAACAATTGCACTTCCCATTACCCTATTACTCCTCAAGGCCATAAAACTCCAATTTCCAAGGTGACTGGATTTTATTGGTGGATGAAGGAGGATGTGACTGCTTCTCATTTGCTTTTGAACTTTCTCATGATACTGAGAATTTCATGAGACAAAAGTGATGTTATCAATCATGCTATAAATTCTTATATGAAAGTTTTATTATGTTTTTCTGGGATGTGCAAGATGAAATCCCTTTTACTGAATATTTCTAGTGTTTGGATTTCTAGTGGGTTGGATTCTCTGTCCTTTGGGTATGCTGCACAATATTAGCCAGGGTTGGGAATGAAATTAGGTTTAAAATAAATGGTTGCCTGAGGACTGGAGAGACTTTCTCTCCACGGGCCAAATCCTCCATAAGAGGCCCAGAGCCACTCTGCTCTGGCTGTATTTCTGTGGAGTAGTAGTATGCAAAGACTTGTAAAGGGGGTGAGGGTAGAGGGTACATCACAAAATTTTAAAATTGTGTGTTTTGTTCTTTTGATGGATTATCAAGTATGATTAAGAAGCTACTATGGCCTGCTGTCACCTACAGGGTAAAGCGTAGATTCCTCAGTGTGGCACAGAAAGACTTCATGCATGGGCTGTTTTTCAGACTCTTCTTCACTGCTTCTTTATAGCTGCACCAAGCTGTGAATTGCTAAACATTAACCATGTTCTGGCTGTAGCAGGAGTGTCTTCTGCCAGGACAACATTTTAGTTTTATCCACCTGTGGAATGCTTATTCACTCTTTCAAGACTGGGTTTAAATGACATCTCCTTGGTGAAACATTTCTGACTATCCAAGGAAGTCAGTAGGTCCTTCTGCTTCATCCCCATTTTGGCATTTATTCATACTGAATTACACTATATGGTACTTGAAGATATGTTTATCTCCCAGGCTAGACTGTGAGCCTTTTGATGTAGGGATTATATGATATCCATTTTTGTATTCTTTGGATCTTGTATAGTATCTGGCCTATGATAGGTGCTATATAAATATTTGTTGATGGAGATGTAGCTTTGTACAATATCTGTGCCCCAACCTCTGGTCATTAGTGATAGTTCATCTATCATCAGAATCTCTCATACTAGACATGTTGGGAAATCTATCTACAGACAAAACACTCTCCATGCATATCATTGACATTCAAAAGCCCTTACAAGGTTCATTTACCTTAAATAATGTATTTATTTTCATGTGCAGTTCATTTTGTGGAGCCAGCATCATTGCTTTTGCATCACACTTCATATAGAAGAACTAATTCGGATATATTGCAACTCATAAAAAAGTAGCAGAATCACCTGCCCACCATTTTTATTTAAAAGTATTCATTGCAGTTCAGAACTAAGGTTGGTGGAGTAAATTGACTATAAAGCCTGAAATATCTTACATAACAACTGGTCGGTATTTCAGACCATAGCTAGGAATTAAGAAATAATCAAAAGGGCGTAGAAGGGCAAAGAGAAAAAGTCCACAATGTCAATAATGGTAGAAGAGCCCTTTCTTCTTTGACTCAGACAGAGCCTACTCATTCCTATTTTACAGTTCTAACAATCTTTTATTTGTTAGCAAGCCTTTAAGAGATTATTAGAAGAGGTAAATTAATCAAATTTGTAGGACTTCTAGATTCAGGCAAATGAAAGAAACGAGAAATACCAGCTGATAATCTGATCCGGAAATATCAGAGAAAGTAATATAAAAAAATAGAAGATAAAAAGGCTTAATTGTCTGTGGGACGTTTCCGTATAATTCTAGTTAATCTAGCCTCACCTCCAAATTGAGCGTCAATCTTGTTAGGTCTTCCTTGCCTCCTCTACTCTCTCGCACACTTACCCATTTCTCTCTTTCTCTTCTCACAAGATCTTTTGTCCTTTGTTCTGCTAAATATACATCATCTCATTTCCTAAAACCTTAGTGTGGGACTTTAGAGGAGAGCACACATGAAGATTCAAGGGTCGGGTCACTATATGAACTAAACATCTGGGTACTTTACTACCAAAGCACACACAGACACACAGACACACAGATACACACAAACACACCCCATATAAAAACATTTGTTTCTGAATCCCTGTAGCTCCTACAAGCTCCTACAGCTCCCATGGAGCTGCCCAGTCTCCATCTGACTTCTCAGTGTACCTGCTGCTTACATGCCTCCAGTAACTGTCTTGCTTGACCAGTGGGTCTGTCAGGTCTCAGAGCATGGCCATTCCTATCTGGGACCTTCCATGCTGACTAATTCTGGACAACTTGACTATAGAAGTTTGAGCTGATAACTTTTAAGCAACTCTGGATTTTATAGCTGACACTCTGGAAATCTCCAATGAAATACACAGAGTGACAATGGCTTTAAAAGCTCAGGGAAGTAGTAAAGATTTTCACAGAAACCATGGAATTTTCACAGCAGTATTGTCCTTTAGACCATAGACTACAATGGAGACAATCTCTCCTATCCAAAGAATGACTTTCCTCTAAAAAATGCCATGTTGTGAGTTTCTTTGCTTGTCTAACTGGCTGTCAAACTTCCACAGACAGAATTCTTCAGCATGGAGTGTGTGGTTCTGTACCACTATGCCACCCAAGTGAAGTATATGCCTGGGGCTTTAATTTGTGTAGCACTGCTTTGCTGACTATGAATTTTGAACTACTAGTGTTACCACCTTCCACTTAGTGATAATTTACTATTCTATTCCATGCTTGTGTTTTAGATCAAGTTCTTATGGTACAATTTAGGCACTTTTATGTGCATTCCTGCTTGCTTAGATAAAATTACAACACATGGCTTAATTAGTAAGATGTGTATATTCATGGGGGAAGGCACACTTCCCACTGAGCTCTTCCCCCATTCCCAGCAAATTGCATCATGAAAACATTTTGGAGAAAGAATAGTGCTATTCCCTGAGTGGTATTTATTATTATTTAGCAGTCTATGACATGGACAATTAATAATTGAGTAACTCTAACAAAACTCTACCGTTCATCTTGGTTGCAAATGTTATCTCCATAATCCAGTAACGTCCGCCATCAGGACTGTCATAGGTGTGTGACTAGATGGTAACCCCTGAGGACAAGTTTGAAGCCCTTTGGGAATGAAACATTATTCTCATTATTTGTTAGCTGTTTGAAGTTCTTCTCTTTATTCCTTGGGGTCTTGAGAACCTGTAGTCTTCAATGGAAATAACCGTTGTAAGGATAGCTTACTAAACTGCTACAGTTAGTACTTGAATTGGAATTGTTGGTCAGTTTGGTGAAGATAAGCCTAAGGAAACAGGATATGAAGTGTTGCCTGGACAGCAAAGGTGGAGAAAGAAGTTCTGAAAGTGAGAGCCGGAAGCTCTGAATTTGTCAATTAGCCATTTAATCTAAGTTATAAAAATGACTAAACTCTAGCTGGAACTATCTCTAATTTTTTTCTAGAAGACCTATATTTTCAGTGTGCTTTATTTGAAATTATATATCTATTAGTTTTTTTTTAATTACAAAAATGTTATGGTTTCTCCAACTCTTATTTTATTCCATGAAAATAGGTGATGTCATCACCAACGACCTCTCAAGTTCCTTTCAGCCCTAACTTCCTATGATCCTTTCTTTATATTTCTTTCTTTAGGAGATTTCTTGGGCTGTTTGGTTCTGGTTCTCATTTGAGTAGTGGTGCCGAGGTGGCTTATCTCTCTGAGGTCGTCAGTTTGTGCTCAGTCTTGATGGAGGTAGCTGATCCCACCAAGATAACCATTCAGTACATTTTTTTTTTTGGCATGTGTCTAAGATTTATTAATTATATTTGGCTCAGCATATGGCATTGTACATAGATTTTCTTGCCTTTCTCTCTGTTGTATTTCTAAATTTTTACAGATAATGAGAAGTACTTCCACCTTTAAGAGGGATTTATAATACACTCAGTTATGTTTCCTATTGTATTTTTTAAAACCTGTGTCAGAAAATACACTACCTAGAGCTAGGCAGACTAGAGATTCTTAATTTTAACAAAACTTGTGAATATTGGTAGATATACATATTTTTTATGGTGGAGTAACTCAGAATTTCTTTAATGCCTGTGCAACTTCCAGTAAACATTTAGAACCATGGAAAGTCAATATTTAGGATGAAGAATTTTTTTTGAAAAAATTCTAGAGAGAATGGATGGACTTTATAAAAGTTATTAATTTCATTGATATGAATAAAGTGGTCATAAATAGTAGGTACTTCGTTATGCTTTTTTATTGATTTAAATAAAAAGAATATAGTTTAAGAAATCAATCCATCAGATTTGAGGTACTTCACAAATAGAAATCATGAAACTTACGTCTCTTAAAAATTTAATAATTGGAGTAGAATGGAAGAGAAAAAGAAGGTGTTAGTAAGTGAATCTATTATGTATAAAATTACTGTTAAGACTGGTGGATTCTAATCAATAAAATCTTCATAATGATTTTCCAACAAATGAACATTTATTGAATAACTATAAAATTGGTATTGTCAGTGAGACTTCTTAAATATTAATGGAAAACTGTCAAAGACAAATTGTGGGTATTTTGGTTTTTAATAATAAGTATGCTTTGAATAAGTGCACAGAGTCAGCTTTTGCTATTTTGCAGAATTAATTGTTATGCATGAAAAAAAGTCACAAGAACTGTCCTTTGAAACAAAGGTTGGAACTCTTAACTGAAATTAAAAATGTTTTAGTACAAACTCCTTTCTATGGGTCTACTGCTTTAACTCTATGGTGAGAGTTAATAAGGAAATATAATTTTATATAAAAGCATTAACTTTAAACAAAACTTCTTCAGACTGTGTCTGGTGTATAAAGTGCAGTCAAACCGCCTGTTTTCCAGTCATAGGCCAGTAATGCGAGTTCCCTAGAAGGAAGACAGGGAACCAATTTTCAAAGAAAGGAGCTTTTGCCTGCAGGGGCTTCGATGACTCACTCTGTCACAGGGGATAATTTCGCCGTGACCATTGAGATTTTTGTTATTTTCTCTCTGTGAGAAGGAATAGATGGGTTTATTTTAAGTACTGGGCAAAGGGATAGTTAGTGGGAATTCTGCACGAAACTACCCAAGATGTGAGCTGGACAGAAATCATTCATATTCTTAAGATAAGTTACTTCAAAATATGAGTATAATTGCCCTTGAAATGTTACTTTTGAATGCGTATGTGTTTTTTTAAACTTTCCCCCCTTTTGTTATTTTGAAGGTGAAGGAAACACTTAAAATAATGACCGGGCTTAGTGGTATTTATAGACCAGAATTGTCTGGCAGTCCTTCTTTTCATCTTCAAATAAGCAGATGACCGTATGTAAAATAGCCATTATATACTCTGAGTATTTTAAATCTGCCTTTCATGTTCGGGATGCTCCTGTCATCACCTACGAAAATCAGTGCTGCTCTCCTCAAGTTTCTGCTTTGCTTAAGTGTCCACAGAAGGCATAGAAAACTAGGCTTCATCATGTGCTCCTGCCTTCCCGTCAAGAAACTCACCTCAGGCTAATGAATGCAGAGACAGGCCTGTACTGTGCCAAGGTTGTATGCAAACTGCTCAGGATCATTTGGGGCCCTCCTGGCAGCTCTCAGAGCATTCCTGGGTTTACAGCCCCCAGAATATCTTGGGCAGTGCTTGTTTCTCCAGCTCTGACCTGTTGCTAAGAGTCAAGCCACTATGTAAAAAGAAGCTTCTCATTTTCACAGAGGCTGCTCTGCAGAGCAAGTGGCCACGAGTTCTCCTTTCAGATGACCACAGTGTGGCTTGGGCTCGTTCTCCAGAAAAACGCATCGAAACGTTTGCAGCTGGTGGGGGCACTGCCCACTGTGGAAGGCATCCCAAATAAAAACCACCACGATTTGTAATAGGCAATCTTAATATGCTTTTCAGGTTACTCACATGTTCAAACACGCATAACCAACCATCAATATAAGAAATTCTCCTCCTCTACGCTGTTAGCGTACTACAGTCTGTGACTTTTCAGCTCTGGGAATGATACTCATTTCTCTATCTGTCCCATTCAGAACAAGTTCTCCTTTATTGCATTTAGAACAGTGTAACTGAAGGGCAATAAGGAAAGGCAATATCACAGAGTGGTTCACATTACGCTGAATTTTATTGTCTTCTGACATTGTGAGTGAACCTTTGGAATCCTTGAAAGCAACATAAAGGCAAAGCCTGCTTTTAATGGACTGAGGAAAAATATTCTGACATAGTGATAAGTGGGGTGACTTCTAGAAATCATGACTTGAAAACATTTTCTGAACAAGTGGTATTTCTGTTGTCCTGATTCACAGAATGATATTAAAACAGCCTGCCATTGGCCAGAACTGCTATTTTTTTTTCCCCTAAGGGCAGGGCTTCATTTGTAAAGATATAGAGTGATCCCCAACTTCTGCAAACTCCAGCTAAAAATCCCTGGTCTTCTATCCTCCTCCAATTCTTCTCCCAAATGACTGTATCCAAAGTATTAGAATTTAGGTGCTATGAGAGTATTCACTCTAATCTGTTTATTTTCTAGTGGTAAAATGGACACATCAGTGGTATTTATAATTATGAAATTTATATTTTTTTCATAAAAAGCAACAAATCATTTTATTATCTCCATTATTCTCTGCTTTAGAAATATATGGAGTTGTATAAACTTTAGGTTTGAATTCTTTTAGAGAACTAGTGCAGATATGTTTTTCAACTACTACGGGAATTTCGGTAAGAATAATAAAGGGCCATCAACATGGCCGTTTCCCCAGAATCTTACGGTTCACATTAGAAACGAATACTTAATTAATATGACTGACACGTTAGAGTCACAGATTTTTACTGGATGTCAGGAAAAGAATCTTTGCTTTTATTAATATAAACACAAACTATTTTTTCCTCTTTCCTCCCTCTCTACCACTGCCACGTCCGTGTTCTTCGCTTTCCCCAATTAACCTCTTCTGTTGTTGTGCCTGGCACATAGTAGGGACGGGGTAAATATTTGTGTGTGTGAATGAATGAATGAAGGATGGTTAGGAGACAAGAGCTTCTTGGTTCACTTGAGTCAGCTGGCTCTTAGCGTCCAGTGTATAAACTGGACATGTTGTTGACAACTTTCTTTGCTCTTTGTGTGCATAAGCTAAGAATAAACAGCGCTGAAGGGAAGGGAGTGCTTCATTCATTGGAGGATTACACCATCATAAACTCACCAGAGTGTACCACACAGAGCCAGTGATCACAGAAGACAGGCAACCCAGGCCCCATCATTAAATATAGAAGCCTGTCTTCACTGTTTTTATCCAAACAGCCTCTCTGTATTTTGGAAATTTCCACCACACTTCCTTCTTTTCTCTTGCTTCTTTTCTCAAGATACCAGGACTGAGCGTTACAAAAGTCGACTTGGTCAGGAAAGCTGGTAAAATAATGGCTGTACGTTTTCTTGTCCCCCTGAGGAGAATGTGGTGTTAATGCTTCTTGGCTGACTTTGATGTCCCTGATAAATTTCTATATTCTGGTGGAGATTTTTTGGGTCACTCTTCTATGAAAAGTGGTCTCTCCTAAGTGAGAGCGCCTCATGTGAGGGAACGCTCAGTTTGTAGTCAACAACCCGCAGGCCGGAAACTGACATTCCAAGAGTTGTTTCAATCACTAAATGATTCCTCTTTCTCTAGATCAAATAAAAGCAATCACATCTCAAATCTGTATCATTAATTGAACACCAACCGTATACGGAAACTCAGGTAGACTTGGTAAAGTTATTTGTGGTTTACCAGAAATGTTTCACCCCCAAAGGCTCAATATTTTTTCTTTTCACTAGGGAATCATTTTGTGTGTGTGTGTGAGTGTTAAGTACCATCTTTATTTTTGGTTATTTAAAGTATGCAGCATTTAATCCTTCGTATAGTACTGAAAATATTTTTATAGTTTTTAACTAGTTAATATTTAATACAATATTTTTATTAAACTAAAATATTTTTTAAAGACTAAAAATATTTTTAAAATATTAAGTTGTTTTAAATATTGCTAAGAATATACTAAAGTAAGAAAATTGGTGAGAATAATGGTGAAGCCACAGCAAAGGAAGAAACGGGCTCCTGCTGCTGATGTGACAATGTGATAACCAGATTGTGTGATTTGCAGTGATCTGAACAATCTTCCCATCCCTGAGTAGTATCCAGTGTCTATTTGGCTTGTTTTAAAGATGCTTGTATTCTTTCCTTTCCCGTAATGCCTTATACTAACTTAAGGTAGCTTAATATGTTCCTATTACTTGTTACCTGAAAAAGCCAAACATACCCCTGTTATGAAGGCAAAATGGAATAGTACTTTATGTGGAAGTGCTTTGTAAACTGTAAGCTAGTGTTCAAATATGAGGTGGGTCTGGAGAAGCTTAGGATATAAATTATTCTCAAAACTTAAATGCTTATTAAGGAAAATTCATTTGGTGGTCAACTTGAATTTCAGGTGTATATGTATTCCTTGACGTTTTGAAGTAGTCTGAGGTGGTCAGGGCTTGTATGTTACAGTAACTCCTCACTTACCTGACTACTGATCTTTTGTGAACTTAAGCTTTTTGGCAGAAAATGCAGTTGCAAAACTTCTAGGGAATTCATATAGTAGGTTTTTATCCAGAGTGATATTGATTATTATTTAGCGTAAATTGTTAACAAATTTAGATCTCTTTTTCTATCTCAGAACAAATTGGAAGAAGAAGGTGAGATAATATTAGACACAGGCACAGCAGCATAAAAGGCTTAACTGAGAACCTGGAACTGCAGGAGAAAGCAGCCAACTTTGAGGGCAAACAGGACACACAGATAGGTAATACGGTAGTGGAGATTCACAACAATGACCATTTTGTGATTTTAAATTTGCATTCTAAAATTTTTTTTTTATGGAGACAAAGGCATTTAGAAAACATTTGAGAGAGCCAGCCCTGATGGTCTACTGGTTAAAGTTCTGTGTGCTCCACTTTGGTGGCCCTGGTTCGGTTCCTTGGTGCGGAACCACACCATTTGTCTGTCAGTAGCCGTGCTGTGGCGGCGGCTCACGTAGAAGAACCAGAAGAACTTACAGCTATACACAACTATGTACTGGGGCTTGGGGGAGTGAGGAAAGGAATAAAAAAGGAGGAAGACTGGCAACAGATGTTAGCTTAGGGCAAATCTTCTCCTGCAAAAAAAAAAAATTGAAAAAAAGAAAACATTTTAGAAACTATTTAATAAAAATGGCTAAAATTAAAGTGTTTAGTTAATATACTCAACAAATATTTACTTAGAAAATGCATGTCTGGGGCCATGTCATTAATGAGATGGTACTGGGCCTAGAACTGAAGGCAGTTTCCATTGATTCTCTCTAAGGTGACCTTCTTTGCTTTTCTTATGGCCCCTCCAGACTTAATTCTCAGAGGTTTTGACATAAATAAAAAATATTCTTTGGTAGATCATAATATCTTAAAACACTCTTCAAATGCTCAAGAATCAATATCTGGAATATCTGAAAAACTGTACAACAAAAGGTACATTTCCTCTGCTCTTCCGTTGATGCTGATATATTCACTACTATACTGACGATTTGAACTATGCAGGTAAATTTATGCAGGTAGAATTCTGTTAAAGCCAATGCCACTACAAAAAAATGGCCTTTGAATGGAGAGTTTGGTGATCCTGTGGGTGTGACCAAAAAAACCCTGTTTTTGTGCTATTATATTGAAAAAAGAATTCAATATGTAAATCGTGTTTTATAGTAAGTGCTTCATTTTATTCCTTTCATGTAACAACTGCCCTCTGTAATGAAAGTACTTGTTCATTCGGTGTTTAAAGGTAGAGAAGGGAACTCGAATTGATCTAAGGAGGCCCCCAGCTGCTCATCAGGCTGTGGTTTGACCATGAAGGCATGCTTACTCTCTGCCCTCCTCACTCTGACACACCCATCATTTGTACCAAGTTACTCCTGAAAACAAAATAATGCCACCAACATGCAGAGCCCATAGACAGCTAGGGGGAGAGTGATGAGAATGATGCAGACATAGCTTCCTCCGTGTGCCTGTCCTCAGGGCTAGGCATTGATTGCCAGTTGCCAGTTGGTTATAAAGAGGCTTGATTTAAACCATTTCATTTTCTGCTCTTAGGTTGGGAATTTGTTTTCTATGAAGGTCATCATTATAACAAAACTCAACTGTATTATAGCAAAAATTTGGCTGACCCATGAAGAATATTATAAGGAGTATCTACCCATGATCCTGAAAAATACTAGACCACTGCATCTTCAGTTGCAAAATTTCATAATCTTAATGGGCTCTTCAGAGTGCCAAATGGCCAATCCCACTGACTGTGTGGAAATTTGCCATCAAGATGCCTGCCTCCAGCACACTGATGCTGTTACTCCGTGTTATCCGGCTCGGCCTTAGAGACTGAGGGCAAGAGCATGTTGAATTTTTATGGTAAAAAAGTGCATCAGGAGGGCAACTACATACTAGGTTACCCTCCCAATTTGACCCCTGTCCTTCGATTTTTATTGCCTGAACTGGCACCAAAGAAACTCCTTGAAAATAACACATTCCTTGTCCATTCAGTGGTTAATGATGCTTAAAAAAATCACAGTTTGTGACTGTGACCTAAATTATGCCAGAAGCTGTAAAACCATGGTTTCTTTAAATTCAAATATGACCCACATGCTTTAAAACCACTACACTGACCCTATAGTACTGTTACTGAGTGTGCGTGTCCTCATATAAACACACACATACACACACACACACACACACACACAAGACACTTGGCATTAAATGACTCGATAAAAGAAATGGTATTTTTCAGACTTCCATGTTAGAGAAAAGGCTCATGAAAGAGATGTAAGTGAGCTTTAAGCCAAACATTTGTTTGGCTTTGCTGCAGCAGGCTGCAGGAATGTAAACTTTTTTTTTTTTTTTTCAATGACTTCAGCTCCTAATTTGAAAGCTAGGATTTTTAGGAGTGAGCAAGAGACTATATTTGGCCAAAAAATTCTGCTGGCTTTACTTAGCCACTCTGCACATTCAAAACAATACTTCTTTATCAAAAAAACAATAGTCTGTTTTATTCACAGCACATGTAGAAGTTGGAACATCGACTAAATTCCACTTTCTTCTCTCGCAGTGTGTCTGTAACCAGCTAATGAGCTGCAACAGAGCCTGGCCTTCATTTTCAGCAAATTAAGTTCGTCCCTCACAGGAATTGTGGTCTGGCGGTGGCACCGCTCCTAGGTAGGGGTGGGATTTGTTTCTCCTACCAGTTGTAGGTTAGCCACATGGGTACGTGCTGTCGCACCACACAACAAAATTTTCTCTATAATAACCAGTCTAAGTAGCCTTTTACCCCACAAAAGTAGATCTCATTTAATTTACTTTGTGTTTATAGCTCTCCCTCTCAAACCGCATCATTGGCACAGACTGATATTTATACAACTTTTTATTTTAAACTGTTTATTTAGAGTTGAGACTTCAGTAGCGCTCCCTGTCAGATTCATTGAGCATGCTTAAATTCAGGATACTGAAAATGTAAATTGGGAAGAGCAGTGTGTGTTCATGGGATTCTTTCCCCCAGTGCGTGGACACCCACATGACTCTCCCTGAAGTGGAGGGAGGTTACACATGTGTTGGTAAATTTGTGATACAAATTGCTGGTAGGGAACTTTATGTTGATGGGTGACTAAAAGTAATTGCTTTTGCCTATTGTCTCCATATTTCTTTGACAATGTAGTTGGTCAAATCAGTTATGTAACACACATCTAAAAATTTCTAATTCAGACGTAGCAGTGTCATGAGCGGTCTCTTTTCACACACAATGCAATATTCCATTACTCAGTTATTCTAGAGGAAGTCTCTAGTCAAATAGGAACTTGCCACAGAAGGAAAGGAAAATAAAATTCTTGATTTTATGTCTGACTTCTGATTTGGGGCCTTACTCAAGTTATATTTTTCTTAAATACAGCTTTTTGTTTTTTAGCTTTTAAAGTGAGGGAAGGGATGTAAATTTCAAATTGACATCTAACCACATAGAATTAAGTGGCGTATGGTCAAGTTTTCTATTCATGGTGAACATTTCATATCGTTAATGATATGGAACCTTTGTTTTCTATGAGGTCCCACATGTTCTTAAATCCTATTCTATTTCGTGATCTAAAAATACAAGAAAAGTCTTGTTCACATCTTTGGTCCTCTTTTACTTTCTTCTTTCGGTGAGCACCTATGTATTTTCAAGACCCAGCTCATATATTGTCTCTTCAATGACAAATGTCTCATCTTCTTAATGAAGAACACAGCTCCATTGTAGTGGGATAATCTTTGAGATATTAACCAGTGCTTCTGTCCTCCTAGTATTTCCTATAACCCCTCCCCTTCCTCCGCATTCAGGAAGCTAGGCTACGTTAGGGAAGGGACAAAAAGTAAAACAAGTGGCACTAAAGGAGTTAACCTTTTTGTTTTTGTAACTCCAAGCTAAGGTCCCAATTTAGAAAAGAGAGTTGAATAAATCAGGAGTCAGTTTCCATTGTGCCCTTCTCAGCCCAGGGTAGGTAGAGACTTCTTGGATCCCGGGAAGGCAAGAGAGTTGAGAAGGGAAAAAAGGAGCTTAAATGCTGGTGGTCCATGAGAAGGGGTGCAGACAGAGCCTGGAATGGTAAAGAAGCAGAGAGGAAATGCCGGAGAGGAGGGAGAAGCAGCTGTGAGAGAGCGGGACCTCGCTTCTGGGATGAGGATGGCCCTACGTCAGCGCAGAAGGATGGGGCTTTCCCACTGAGTCCAATGAGGAGGGATGATGTGGTGAGGACTGGATTCCTCACCCCCATGCTGCTCTCCAGACTCCCTGGGGCTTTTTAAGTCCCCTAGAAGTTAGAGGCAACCCAGGGGAGAGGGGGCCCCAGGTTGCCTTATTTATGCCACTGTGTGAGTGGGTGTTTCAAATCAAAAATAAATCATGGAAAAAAATAAAATGATATAGTCTTTGCACATCTGAGTTTGGTGGCTCCAGGTTTGTATGCATCAAGGGAAGGAATTATGCCTTCCTCATTGTCATACTTCTGTGTCAGGGAGTGTGTGACACACAGTAGTCACACAACAAACAGTTGGTAACAGAGTGAATTAATATTGTAGAGCCGGAGTTGCAGGCCAACTGCTCCATATCGTTGATCTGGTTTCTCTGTGGGGTCAGAAAAAAGGTCCTGCCGTATTTTTGCCTGCTGCATGCCAGCTCGGCCTGTTTACCCCTGTGGTTTCCCAAATTCCAAAACAATGCGGCATTGCCTGAAATTACACTTCAGCGCTTTCTGGAGCATTTCTGCTGCCCACCCTACTTGCAGTGACTCCACTTCAGTTTCTTGTGTGCCAGCTGCTGGGATAGCTCTCTGTCACTAAACCTCCACAGGCGTCCACCCCAGAGGAGTTAAGTGGGACCACATCAATGCTGAGGAACTGGCTGTCTTCCAGAACTGCACTGTGGGTCATTCTGTCTTGTGCTTTGGTGAGGTCTATTTTTCTCCGTGGCCTTTCAGTGAGGAGAGGGGCCTGGGATAGGGCAGAGCCCGGAAAAATAGAAGCGGAGTGCCCAGCGTGGGTGGAAAACGTCCCCTTTCCCTCTCGAGCAGAGGAGGTCCATTCAGAGGACATTCCACTTATACATTCCCTTCTGGTCTAATTTTTCCTCAACGTTTTTTTTTTTTTTTGTTTCTGGCACCTGTAAACCAGATGGGCTATCCACTGACATACTGAGTTGTGTAGGACGAGGGGGGCTGTTCTGTGTCCTCCTTCAGCCCTTATAAAAGCATCTGCCATTTCCCTCATGCACTGTTTAGACCTCAGTGTCCAGGTCTTGTAAGTCCTATTTGTGTGTTCCAGAAGTTTCTCAAGCACTTTTAAACTTTAATATATGAAGTACCGATATCACTTGGATTAGTTTTACACATAAGTCTGAAATATGTAAGAAAGTGTAAACTGCCCTCCACTCCTACTTTTCTTATATCAGTTTGTATATTTTTGGTCGCAAGTAGAAAAAAAACCCAATTCAGTCTAGCCTAACAAGAATGTAAGGGCCTCTTAACTGAAAGGTGGTGTAGTGTGGGTGGCTCCATATTGTCAAGAAAACTTGATTTTTTTTTATTTTCCCACTCTGCCTCTCAGAGGCTCCCTCGTGGTCACAAGATGGCCGCCAGCAGCTGACTCCAGGGCTGTCTGTTTTCCTCTTCATGTCCTGCAGAGACATGGGAGCGACTAAGGAACCTCCTTTCCAGAAGCCCTCAGCAGACATATCCTTAAATTGTATCTGCCTCATTTTGAAACACACGTCATACACATGAAACATGTCCCTCTCCTTCATTGAGCACCTCTACCATCTATGTGGTTAAACCAGCTAAAAGGGAATGAGGACAATATAATCCATCCAAATGGGCTTGGAGGAGATGGCAATGAAGAATATCCTCTCAGCAACACAGGCTCCAGCTGCTTGCAATTAATCACTCTCACTTAATTAATCAATCAATTGAAGCTGATTGGGGCTGTGGAAAGAGTTGAGCAAAGCTGTGTTGAAGCTGTAGCTTTGCTGTTTACTCGATGTGTCATCTCATCAATTTGTTACACCTCGCAGACACCCAGTTTTCTTGTGAGGATCAAATGAGGTGCTTTTAAAAGCATACTGATAACGTTTATGATCTCCAAATAAATATCATTTTTATTATTCTTATCCCTGTTTTAAATAAAATAAGGAGACTAGTTTTCATTATAAGGGATCTATATTAAAAGGTTTTGTAGCGTATCAGAGTTTTCATTCATTCAAAAATAAAAGTTTATGGACAATTTGAAATGGGTAAAACTGTGCTAGATGCTAGGAATACAGTGTATATAAATAAAAGTGAATATTAAGTTTCTCTATAGAAAAAATGAATATAAAATGATATAGGAAATTGAGTTGCATATTCCAGGGTATAGCTAGAAAATTTACTTTTTCTCCTTGAGTAACCACTTCATATTTGTTTGACTTTTTCCTCTTTTATTTTCTTTTTCCTCATTTGAATGAAGAAGGGAAATTCACTTAGCTAAGGATTTAAGTTGACTAGATTCCAATTCATTGAGTTTTTGGTGTATACGTATCATATTAAGAAATTTGTATGCTGTTTTTTGATTTATAGATAATGTTGCAATATAGATTACTAATACATCAACTTTTTAAAAAATTAGAATTTTTCAGCACATCCTTAGGAAAACTCCTTTTTCTGTAACTAATTTCAAACTTTGGAAACATGAATATTAAATATACAGTTAATTGTTTTAAAATTTTGAGTTCATGACCACTAAGAACAATACCTCTCTTTCCAATTGAACTGCCTTAAAACTCAGAGTTAAATTTAGACCTGCCCTGAGAAACGGTCTATTTCAGATTCTTCTATTTATTTCTTTGCTCTTTTTGATTTATCTTTATTCAACTTTATTTTTAATTCATTCATGTTATGTATTTCAAAATTTTAAGTGTTTTCATATTCTTTATGAAAGTTACAAAAAAGGGAGAAGAAAGATTTGGAGGGAGAGAGAAAAGAAAAGAGGAAAGAAAAATAGAGAGTGTCTGGGAGAAAGGAATGACCAGCTCAGAGCTGAGCAGCGGTTTGCAAATGAGAGGGGATCAAACAAGAGACAGGTAGTTAGAAGGTACAGGTGCCAGAGGGAAGAAATGAGATCCGGGCTGAAGGTCACGGCAGTGAGAAAGGAGGGGATGGGTAAGTGTGAGAACTATTTTAGGTGACGAACAAAGAAGACTTGCCAACTCAGTGATCAGGGTTTTGCAATAATGGCGATGAGAGGTGGAGTGTCAGTGACGCTGAAAGTTTGAACCTGGATGGTCTCAGAAAAGGTACGAAGATGAGGTGGGGAAGGGGGCGGAGATCATGGTACCAGGCACTGTGCTAGCCAATTTACAGAAAGCCCTTAACTTCACGTAAATCATCTTATTTAATTTCCCAAATAACCATGCCAGGTATTAGTATTCTCTTCTTACAGATGAGTAAACTAAGAAAGGGCAAGTTATTTATTTATTTTTTTTAACTAATAATTCTCACTGATAGACACACAGAAAAACTGTAAAGGAAACCCAAGTGGCTGGTTGGTCAGTATGATTAACATAGTCATTCAGTGCAGACAATTTAGGTCAAAAAAGGCCACCCCACTTTTCTCACCAAATACCGTGGTGTGATCATATATGTGTGAGAGAACATGTGTTTGGAGAGAAAATTATTTTTACTGCAGAAACTTGCTTCGTTTTGGTTATATAACATTGATTTCACTTACACAGCAGCTTGGATGTGCCTGGAAAATGTAGCTCCATTATTTCGTCTATAACTACTCTGGTTCTCTTATAAATTTAAAGTCCTGTGCGGCTTAAAATTCAGTCCACTCCAATAGTTAAAACCATCCCTTTAGGTAATGCCGCTCCTTTAGGAGAACATGCTTTGTCGCCCAGATTTCTCAACCTCTGTCCGCTCCCAGGCACCTGTTTCACTTGGTGTCTGGGGGTGTGGTGGAGGGGTAAGGCTTTCACAGTCTAGGAGTGGTGGGCAAGAGCTGGCATCTTTGGGTGGAGTCCTGATCCTCTGGTTTTCAGAGTGCTGTCCCTTGTCTGTTGTCTTGTTGGCACTCACCGCTGATGTGGGCACCTTTATCTTGGCTTGGTCGACTCACCCTCACCTTGGCTGTCTCTGCTTTCTTCCCCATATGGCTCCCTGGTGGGAAGGCCAGTTGAGCCTCTACCGTGGAGGCATCTTGCCTGCTGGCTTTCAACTCAGCTGCCTTGTCAGTTCCCCAGGGGATTAGGGTGGGGTGCTGTGGGAAAGCCTGGTTCCTATCCAGACCACACTGAAACAAAGCGGAGTCTAGGAAAGGCATTCCTCAAGCTAATAGATGAGCTCTTAGAGGGTTGATGTGGGGCAGCCCCAGGGTGTGAGGGAGGCTGCATTCTAGTCAGATATGGCATCTGACAGTTGCTTTTCCCTTGGGCTTCCTGCACCTTACCACTAAGAAGAGTAAAAGCCGGAAGGAAAGGGAAATTGGGAGGCAGTCTCAGACTGCTTTCCACACTCTATGACATCCTCAGCCCGCAGGAACAGAAGAGGTGGGCTTTGCTTCTCTTTCTCTTTGTCCCAAGTGCTTCTACCAGAAAGCAGAGAATTCTAGACTGAGTCCTCCAGGCTTAGTCCTTGAAACATTAAGTAGGAACTAAAAGAATTTAGCAAATCCGTTTACTCTCCACAAAGCCTTGCTCTCAAACTAAAGTCTTATTCTTTCTTTTTCTCGGGCAGTAAGTTTTCTGGCTCTGCCTTGAAGGTGAGAGACTGCAAAGAAATAGGATTTAGGGAATGCCATGAAATACATTGGTTTAATATTTGCAAAATACGGTCTCTGGTCCAGTTACATAGACACAGTCAAAAGTTCAGAAATCTATACAGCTGAATGTGCAGTTCACACTCTCTAGCTTCGGGTAAAATTAACATGAGAATCACTTTCTAATCTATTTTGTCTAGCAAGTAGGAATGGTGGAGAGCTGGTTTTATTGTGAGCTAAAAGTGGGTAAAAACTAGTAATTATATTTAGAATACAGCTTGTGAAAAGAAAAGAAATAATCACAGCCATCGTGAAAAAAAAAACAGGCAAACACTTCTTTTATCAATAAATAATGAATTAACAAAAGGTGACTTTTACAGTGTAATGTTCCTCAGCTGTTTTTAAAATGACATTTTTAGAGATTGTTTTCTAAGTGTTTTGTCAGAAAAAAAAGCTTTAGTAAATTTTATTTTATGAATGTTACAGTTTAGAGTTCTGTTTTATATGATAGCAAAATAAACTCACTTCTTTTATACTTTTTTTTCCCCCATTAGATTTCACTATTTGTAGCAGGCCTTGTCAAATAGAAGTGAAAATTAAATTATGGTAACATGAAAAGTGTACCTAGAAAATCGTGTGAATTCTTTAACGAAGGCTCTACATTTGTTTTACTTGAAGGAATATTTCCTTCGTGGTGCAAACTGATAATTAGAAGTATTGAATTAGATATTTGTAAGAGAATAGTGGGAATTGCCGACTATTGCAACGCATTATATCTCTTAGTCTTGCTATTCTCTTCTAATTATGAGCCAAAATTCCCCCAAATTCCAAATTCATCATAAAAAGAAACACATATAATGACCACATTTCCTAAAATAATCTCTGAAATTATGGACACATTTATTCGTGTTAATGTGAGGTTTGCATTTTAATTTAGATGATGGCGCTGTGGATTGCTTTTCTGAATATTTTCACTTAAGGATAGTTTGTAAGAACAGATAAAGCCAAAGGCAATTATAATGTGAACCTTTCTCCTCTTTCCTGTATGCACCGAACGGCATAAGTCCAGAACCTTTTTCTTTATTGCACTTGTCAAATCTTAATGTTTAAAAGTTTTTCATTCAAATATACATGTATAAAATTACACATAATGGATGGAAGAATTATGGCAGTGCTCTTTATTTCCTCCTCTTCAATAATTATATGTATATCTGTCACTCATATAAAAGTGTAGATCTCTAACCACCTTAGTTTTGTTTCTCGAGAGATGCCAGTTCCTCTGTTTTCTTATGAACTTAGAAGTAGAGATGTAATGTAATATTATTAGAGGCT
Source organism: Ceratotherium simum simum (assembly GCF_057802395.1). Lineage (NCBI taxonomy): Eukaryota > Metazoa > Chordata > Mammalia > Perissodactyla > Rhinocerotidae > Ceratotherium > Ceratotherium simum. The sequence continues at coordinate 79,101,284 of NC_141903.1, read as the reverse complement.
TTTTTTCTGTTGTTTTTGGTGACTTAATCATAAAAATAAAATTTTAAAGATGATTTAAAAAAATTTCTTTCTCTGCATGCAGTGACTTAGGCAACATCTCTGGAATGCAATTTGGCTTAAGGAATTCGATATATATTTTATATGTAGTGGGCAGAGGAAGAAGCATATTTACATATGATGCTTATAATCACTTGACTATAATTTGTCATGATTTCTGGAAAATTTTGTTTTTTATTTTTGGAAAAGGGGATCTTGTTGACTGTGAAAGCTACAGTAATTATTGCTTTTAAGGGAAGATATGTCTTAAACCTGAGCTTTCTAGCAACCATGCCAGGGCCCTGATGATATTCTTTAACTCTCCAGGCCCTCTGGGAGATAATATACAATTTAGTATCTAAAACTACTAGTATATATCATTGTCAAACACTTTTTCTTAAATATATGAAAAGTAATACATTTTCAAATAGTTATGCCTTCATTTCATAAAGTTTCATCTTAAGAGTAAAAAGATCAGTGTTTGCCAGGGGTTGAGGAGTGGGAGAGAGGAATGAATAGGTGAAGCACAGAGGATTTTTAGGGCACTGAAACTATTCTGTATGATGCTATAATAGTGAATACACGTCATTGTCCAAACCCATAAAATATACAACACCAAGCATGAACCCTAATGTAAACTATGGAGTTTGAGTGACTATGACGTGTCAATGTAGGTCCATCAATTGTAACAAATGTACCACTCTGGTGCGGATGTTGATAAGGGGGGAGGCTGTGCATGTGAGGGGGTAGGGGTATATGGGGAATTTCTGTACCTTCACCTCAATTTTGCTGTAAACCTAAAAGTGCTCTAAAAAAATAAAGTCTTTTTTTAAAAAAGTAAAAAAAAAAAAAAAAAAAAGTTTCATCTTAAAAGCAACACTAATATGAAAATGTTAAAATGAAGATCTCTTTTTTTAATGTAAAATTTTTTTACATTAATTTTACATTAATCTTTTGGTGGCCTAAGAGGGAATTAGTTAACACGATTCTTAATTTGTCTCAAGGCCTGTGGAAAGGAACTGGCTTTCTAGAATGTACATGGTTGAGCATCGTACAGAAATAAATATCTCCCCCTTGGAATTTAAATTGTATCTAGTAGTACTATTTTTATACCTCTTACTAGGAAACGAAATACCTCTAAATTTAGTGCTTTGGAATTTTATTTCCACTAAAAATTTCTTCAGATATGTGAGCACCATAGTAACAGCTTTGCAAGCTGATTCTTCATTATAGTTCCCCGATAAGAGCTTTACTCAAGACAGTTCCTTTGGGATGACTGAGACTAAAAAATCAATTCTGATAACATTAGAACAAATTTAAAGATGAGAAAAAACACAATGAGAGAAAGCTTGCATACTGCGGATAAACAGAGCTTCCCTTAATTTTTTTTTTTTTTAATCAAAAGCTAAAATGCATTTTTTCAAAACTTTTCATTTCTTGTATTATTTTATGTCTAGGTAGGATTTTTTTCTTCCTTTGGAAAAAATAACTTTTATCAGAGATATGAAAAATCCAACTGAATTTTTTCATTGCATAGGTAGAGCTCTTTTGCATGCTTTCCAACGAGAACATTTTTACAAAACTTACAGGTAAGTAATATGGGGAGTGGAAAGATGAATGCCATGAATCTATTTTAATAAAAAGTTAATAATCAATTCATTATTTTCAAAAAAATCATTGCATTTTAAAAAACGTGTAGTACACTAGACTGAGCTCTGATCATCTTAGAAAGAAGTCTGTCAAAATAAATCAGGTTGATAACTGATTAGCAGAACGTGTAGTCTGTCATTTTTAAATATGTACCCAATTTCTTCACATAAATCTTACCTTTACAATCTTCAAGGGGAAAATTTATTTTGGGCACATTGGCCATGAATATCAGTTGACATTTATACAGTGCACAGAATTTATACTGTGGGTTAGGATGTCGGCCATAATTCTAGGCTGATAGTTTGTAAAGGGAAGATTCCATTTTGTACTGTTTATAAAATGTTACTCTGCAGTTCCAAGCTCCAAGACTAACAAAGTCTATCCAAGTATAGTCAAGCGCTGCAGTTTAACTTATTGCATTCATTAAACTAGGCTTAGATTGTCCTAATTATATGTTATCAACAATTAAGAAATGGATCACATGCCATAGACTGGCTAAAACATTCTGTATTCTTGGCTGGGTGCCAGTAGAGGTGCCAAGTTCCATTCTACCTTGTCATCAGCTGCATCTCTGGTTTTTTGCAGTACAAGCAGCAGCTGTGCTAGACAAAATAATCTCAGTTCTCACAGGTACTTTTCCTTTAGGAAATAGCTCACACTGAATTGCATATCTGGTGTGAATAGTGCTACACCTGAGTGAGTTTGTGCTGAAAACGTATTTTATGCAAATATAATTTTTAACTGATATAATCTTTCATGACTTTCAAATGCATTTGTCCTATCAAAATAATGGTCTTACTTTTCATGCTGAAATTATTACCAAATGGGTTCTGTGGGCAGCAAAGTACTCTTTGCTCGTTCGGCAATGATTTTCCTATACCTCAAATTACATAATTTTATAGGTGCTCTGTTTCAAAGGAAAACAATCTTTATTGATCCAAGCAGTCAGAATTAATCATGGATCTCTGATCTCAAAACTCCTGGCAAAATCCTTTTATTCAGAACACCCGTGTGCCAGACGCTCAACACTTCGCAAATCCTTGTGGGATGATGGGTTTTTCAAACAGTCTGATTGTTCAATCTAGTGTGGCTTCTGAAAGCGGAGATTCAGCAAGGCTTTCCCCTGAGCAGAGGCAGGCCCAGCCAACTTTACGAAGAGCTAAATTTGACCCAGCTTTTGCTGCAAATTGTCATCTTTGTTCTTGTAACGTAAAAACGGATGTCAGAAGTTGTTCTCCTTTCCGTGTGTTTGATAGAGGGAAGACCCTGGAGTAGTAGGTGTGGGTCGCAGCAGGAGCAGAGTGTAATGGTGCCAGGGTACCGTGCTAGGTAAATAAACTCCATCAAGCTAAGGTCCTTTGCTCCTTGAACAGATCCTATAGTAGACAATTACAGAAAGCTAGTTCCCATGAGAAGAAATGACTTTAAAGTTCACCAGAGAGCTTACGTATGAGTTGACATGCATTTTCATGTTACCAGTTTACTTGATTATTAAAAGCTTTACTGCATCCTACACAAATCAAGGTGGAGTGGTCATGCTAACTCCTTACTTATTAATATTATTTTTTTGATGAGAAGATTGGCCCTGAGCTAACATCTGTTGCCGATCTTCTTCTTTTTGCTTGAGGAAGATTGTCCCTAAGCTAACATCCGTGCCCGTCTTCCTCTATTTTGTATGTGGGATGCCTCCACAGCACGGCTTGATGAGCGGTACGTAGGTCTGTGCCTGGGATCCGAACCCAGGAACTCTGGGCTGCCGAAGCATAAGGCTCGAACTTAACCACTCTGCCCCTGGCTGGCCCCCTGCTAACTCCTTAATTAGAAAGAGAAGATAGCATAGAGATTCGAAAGACCCAGGCAAGGTCTCTAATTTACATACTACTTGTTCTGTGCCATTTTGTAAGGGTATCTGCAGGGACCATTCCTTACCGAGCAATTTAACTTTTCAAATTTTACTTCACATTAAGAAATCCTTTACAATTCACAGAAATATGCCAAGAAATTCTTTGCCAAAACTACTTCCTGAAATAATAATTTCTTTTTATTTCACAAAAGATTTCCCCTTTTTTTCCCTGTGGTAGACAATCCATCCAAGGATTCAGGTGAGTGCTCTTAGAGGGGCATCTATTCTGTTTGATCTGGATAATTTGTTAGCCTTCTCTGCTCAAGAGCCAACCAGTCAAGAGTCCCATTATCAATATGCATCCTGTCTCTCTTATCTCTCTACTCTTGTTTTAATGCTATGCACCAGGCCATATTAAGTAATGCAAGTCTAACTAATATTCGTTTTTTCTAGCCATTGGGTAAAACAATCTTGGCGAGGTAACCATTGGTAATGGGTTTGCTGTTTTGTTCATTACGGCCTTCCTGGCACCCAGAGCAGTGTCTGCCCAGTAGGTTCTTAGTGACTGTTTGCTGACTGAGGCTCTCATTTGGCTGGCTTTCTTTATGTATAACCTGTTGTCTAGGTGCATCTTTCACTCTGCTTGTGATTTTTGACTCTTTGAGGAGTTTCTCCAAAGATATTCAACCTTTTGTTGAGTGGTTAAAATTCCCTTTCTTCTTCAGACTTACTTTTCTTCTGGTCTTTTGTTAGAAATAACTTTTTTTCTCATGGACTTCTTTATTATCTATTGCTTTTCTTACATCTTTTCTCCTTTGAAACAGACTCTTTTGCTTTCCTTTGTCAGATTTTTTTTTCTCTTTTTCCTCTCTTTCATGTCACCGTTTAGGCTGAAGCTAAGTTGCTGGCACAGCTGCTCTCTTTGACCTCCTCTAGGCTTTGCTGACCACGTCACCAACTGGCAGGGTGTGGCACCTTAAGCTCTTCCAGGAGACTTGCTTCCAAATGAAAATAATGGAGTAACATTTTTGGGTTATAATTTGTGATGGACATGAGAGAATTCCAGTGATCTTAAGCATTTTAAAGCACATTTGCTATATTACTGAGATGATTATTAAAATTCTGAATCTTAAAATCAGTCTATCCCATATTGAAACTGCATGTGAATTCATAATTCAGTTAATGGTCATTGGTTAATAATAGCACCAGAAAGAAGCCCCAGGGAGTCATCTAGTATACCTTTCTGCCAGGAAGCTATTCTTGGTAGAAGACTGTCTTGTCTTTTGTTTAAAAACCCAAAAGAATTTTTACTATATTCCTATCTATTGTCTTATGACTTGTACAGCTACTGAATTATTTGAGCTAAATCCTATTCTTTCAACTAGCTTACTCCTTGTCAAACACATACACCCACAAATATATACACATGCTCACACTGCAGTGGGAAAAATAGATTTTTTGGTTTATCTGTATCATTAGGAGGAAATCTATTTTTTCCTATCATAGGAGTAGAGGTTAGTCTGGTTTTGCTTCAAAATACTTAGGACTAGAACTAAGGCATGGTTGGTTAGTGCTGAAAAACTTTTCTCTCTTTTTTGACTCGAGATCCCAGTGGGTCATTTTTGCCACTTCCATTCTTCTCCATTTCATCACAACCTCCTCTTTAGCTCCTGTGCAGTAAAAATGTCTGTGAATCATGTCTGGTCCTTCCATGGAGGGAAGCCTGGCTGCTTAGGGGAAAGCATGGGACAAAGGGAGGCCCTTTACACTCTGGAGCCCGCAGGACAAATCACTGAAATCCTCTTAGATATTAGAGGGGAATATCCTGAGCTATTCTGAAATCTCAAAAGGACTAACAAAGTTCATTCCATTTGTCATTGAAATGTGACAGTGATATAGAACAAAACCTTTCCGCAGTGGGGGCTGGCTGCACCGAATTCCTTTTGCAACAAGGAAATTAGGTCAGAAGAAATTTAGGTCAACACCTTACAGAAATGCCCCCATGCCTGAAAGGAGCCAAGAGAATGTAAAATGTTACAAACAGAAAGCTTATTGTTTTTATATTTAATTTGAAAAATGGTACCTTCCAAAGCTTTGTGTGATATAAACTCAGTTATGATTCAGCAAAGAAAATTACGTCTTGCATCACCAGCACGGCTCCTGATAAATCAAGATGCGGTCTGGAGGCACTGCGAACCAAGCCCAGCCTGGCTGACCCAGTTTAATCAGGCAATTCAAGAAATATTTATCAAGGCTTCATTATGTGCAATGAACCTATCAGATAATTTAAAGGTTATAAAGATTAATAAGCAGCCACCTCCCACCAACTCTGTCTTTGCCACTAAGAAGCTTATAAACTAAGGAAGAGGGGAAGGTGAGGGGATAGATGAAAGTGCAATATAACCTATAATTCATTGATTGACTCGTCATACAGTAAAAGAGCTCCTATGTGCCAAAAACTATGAAAAGTGAGGTATAAGAGTTAAAGCAAAGTGATTCTGCATGGAGAGGAAAAAGAGATTGGGTCAGTTTGGGGTGGGCAGGAAGGAATAATTTCTTGAAAAAAGGAAAGTTTAACTGAATTTTAAGTGGGTATAATTTCAATACGTGGTGATCTGTAAGAGGTGCCTGAGTGGAAGCATTGAGAAGAAGCACAGTGTCCCCTGGGGGAGGGGAAGCAAGGAGAGGTGGTGGCTGAGAACTTTAGGAGGAGAAAACAGTATGTGCAAAGATAAAGCGGTAGAAAAGGATGTGTTGTATTTAGGGAAAAACTAAGGATCCATTTTGACTATATTGAGCATAGAAAACAGAAATTAAAGTAGTTAGAAGAGGTGAATTTAGACATACCTTGAAGGCCAGACTGAGGAGTGGCACACATAGGGAGAACCATTCCATGCCCCTGGATTCTGGTGACTTGGATGGCTCTTCTAACCAATTAGATGGCTGAGTAAAGTCTAGCAATGTTAAGCCATAAATCTTGATCTATTCTTCTAGAATGCCTCTGGATATAAGGTTACTTGATCAACGTCTATACTATAAATTTAGAATATATATTTTCAAAAAGAAACAAGTGGAACTTTAGTAAATCCACTTTTTAAAGTATCTTGACCAAAGTCTAATTTGGTGTTTGGCCAGTTTAAACAAAATAAAAAAAATGAATGAGAAATATAAAAACTGAGCATCGTTTTTATTTTCATTGGTTATGTGACCACCTTCTCACTACATACATCAGTTAGCAGAGTCTGCTTTCAGCAGTGGAAATTTCATTATCACATCTAATTCTGGTTTGGTAGCACATTAAACTTTCAAACAGTTAATGACTCTGGTTTTCTTTCTGTTCAACTTTACCTTTCATAAAAGCACCGACAAGAGGAAAGAAATGACAGTAAGACTGAATTATGAACTTTAAAAAGTTGAGAACAAGTAACTACTTGTGCTGTGAGAGCTGCTCTCTCTGCTCTTGATTAACTGTCTACAATAGGTCAGTGGTGAGCGCTGTGTGCCGAGCGATGATGGTTGTAGCAGACAGACAGGTGAGGGACCCAAAGGGAAGAATTTCTTTTAGGCTTCTATTTAGCACAGAGATTACCAAAACTCTGCTTTAATAAAATGACTTATTTCCAATATCTTCTGTAGGTCATAATTTTAGCAAAAAACAAAACAGCATTTGTGATGAAGGTTTGATTAGTTCCCTAATTGCTCACCTGGAAGTTCTTTGGAAATTGGTGAATGGGCACTTTTTTTTTTTTTTTTTTTGTGAGGAAGATCAGCCCTGAGCTAACATCCATGCCAATCCTCCTCTTTTTACTGAGGAAGACTGGCTCTGAGCTAAAATCTATTGCCAATCCTCCTCCTTTTTTTTTTTTTTTTTTGCCCTTTTTCTCCCCAAAGCCCCAGTAGATTGTTGCATGTCATAGCTGTACATCCTTCTAGTTGCTGTATGTGGGACACTGCCTCAGCATGGCCGGACAAGTAGTGCGTCAGTGCGCGCGTGGGATCCGAACCCGGGCTGCCAGTAGCGGAGAGCGCGCACTTAACCGCTAAGCCACGGGGCCGGCCCCTGGGCACTTTCTAAATAAGGCTTTGATCCCAGAAATCAGCTTTGTATGTGTGTGTGTTTATGTATACATATATATATATATACACACATATATATTTATATATGAGATGTATCTATATGAATAGTTTCATCTATAATACATACATACACACACATATACACTCACACACGATTTAGATGTTGATGGAAATATCAGGAAGGAAGAAAGAAACCAACATTAATTGATCTCTTACTGTATTTTCTCCATTGAGGTAGGTACTAATAGCCCTTTATTTTAGATGAATTTGAGGCTCCGAGCAGTTAAATAAATTACAAGTTAGGCAATATGCCCAAAGTCAGAAAGGCTAGAAAGTAGTGAGATTCCAGTCTGGGCCTGACTGAACTCTCTCGCCCAGAACACACTCTCTCTCTCTTTTTCTATTTTCCCCTCACTCACTGCCTTCTTCTCATCCTTCTCGTTCTTGTCTTTTGTTAAAAAGTCAAATGGTTCACAAAGGAAATGCCATAAGCTAAGTAAAAATGACTTAAACCCATTAAAAAAGATATCACATAGCCACAGTGAAGACCAAGATAAGAAAGAAAACACCATGAGGCTAGATGTGAATTTAATGACAAAGATAACTCTGATTTTCTTAGCAGCCAAGCTAAAGAAAGAAACTAGAACAGCGATTCAACTCACAAAACGGTTACTTAGAAGTACCGAAAACATCATCACAGTTTTATACAGCTTGTTTTTTATGATGTTCTTTGGTTATGGTGTTTGGTACAAGTCTCTGATGACCTGGCTTAATTTTTCACTTTATCATTATAATCTCATATATAGGCTTATGCATGGCACCCACACAGACACCTTGGCACAAAGAAACAAAATATTGAGGAATGGGTCCACACCTCAGGCTGTGTCCACCCTTACTGGAGAGATAAGCTGTCATCTCTAGCAAATAACTGTCAAGTCAGGGGGCTGATCCAAGAGACAGTGTTGAGAATCCTTAGACCCTCGTCATGCCACAGGCAAGTATGTGTGAGTGTGCCTATTCATGCGTGTGCCTCACAACACCCTGGTCTATGTCTTTGTCTTACTTTGCCTGCCATCATTTGTTTATTCTCACTGGTGTTCGTGAAAAAGGCTTTCCACAAACCTGCAATCACTTCACGATTCTATACAATTTTCATCTAGACCTTTACATGTTCTGGGAATGGAGTGTATGCACTGGGAACATTTGTAATCACAAATAAATGCCCTTTTGTGTCTTGGTTAGATGGGATGACTCATAGAGATAAGTGTTTTCCTGAAGAGTTTCCAGACTAAAGACCTGCTATAGGGAGCAGAAAATTAAGGTATGAAGCCTGCTTGTTCCAAAAGTTGTCAGGCTTGCTTTTAGTTTATAAAGAAAAAAGTGGACTTCAGGTTAATTTTGTTTGTTTTCAATAATGTTCTAAGAGAATATGATAAGATTATTTTCTCTCTTGTTTGCCTTTGTATATATGTACTCTATGGAGAATAATAATTAGAGAAAAACTGCTTTACTTCTTTATTAAATCCAATTTAATAAAAATTTGCTGTTTAGAAAAAATACTAAAAATGAGTTTTACTGCCCTGATTTGTTTTTACAGAAATACTGTCAATCCAATAGAACTGAAAGAGAGATCAAAATATTCTTACATCCATTCTGAATCTGACGTTCTTTAGTAAATCAGAGAATCAGGCTCCATAAAAACCACTAAGCAAACTAGGTCACAGATAAGAAGGTGGCAATTAAAATGACTATATCAATTATTTGGTTAAGTTATTTCCTAATATTTCACTCTGTAGGATATTTTATATATGACCCCTATTTAATACTCTGTTTTAAAGAGAAAACTATTTTTTAACACAAAACACTATTTATAGAATCATTTAAAATATGATGAAAGGAAAAAGAGCATTCATTAAAAAAGAGGTGGGGGAAATTAACAGAGAACTCTCATTTAGAAATCTGTTCAACTAAATTATAGTTGATGTGGTAAAGAACAAATTTAATATGTTAACTAAAGAACATCATTTGGAACATTCTAGTTTCCCTTATCTCTGTTCTAGGAAGCATGCTTCCTCCAAGGCTTGATGTCCATTTTGCATCAGTGCTTTTTCCGTTATTGTATCTTCCTTTCTTAAGCCTAGATTAACCTATTAATTTAAGAAGCTGTATCTTTCACCGTGTGCTAGGAAACCAAGCCTAAGCAACCAGAAACTTGCACAAACGATTTTATCGAGTGTGTTGTTTAACTGCCCCATTTGCTCCTTATAATTAAATTCTTATATCACCCCCCCAAAAAGACAAAACCGTATACTTTGTATTGTACTAACACATTCAAATGAGTTGTTGACAACTTTTCCACTATTACCAAACCTCTGTATGTCCTTTTGGAGCCACTTCCCCTGAGCTTATGGACATCTGTTTGGCTGTAGGATGGAAGTCATAGGAGAAATGTTTCAAAATACATTAAGGAGCTGAGTAAGATTCTGATTCAGCATTTGTCCTTATTGCACTAGGATTCACTGGCATATATTTTCTAAAAACAAAGTATGAGGAAAGTACATTCTGCTGGATCCCATGCTGCATGCTGGCCCATACAGGTTTTTGCCCTTGCCCTTGCGGAGTTCACTTTCTTTTGGGAAAGAAAAGACATATACCCAGATCACTGTGCCCTGAGGTAGCATGGTGATGGTGCTATGCACAGTGTGCAGCCAGCAAAGAGGAAAGCCTCCTTGTTGGCCAGGGGCTGGGCATGTTGGGGGGTGGGCAAAGTAGGGACAGCCTTCTGGATGAGACCATGCCTGGGTCTTAAAGGCTGAGTTGCGGTTAGCCTGGTCAAAGGAGGGCAAGAGTTATAAGTGGGGGAAGGAAGGGCATCCTCGTTGAGGCAGAGGTCAAGATAAAAGGCACAGAGGGAGAACTCTTAGCAAATAGTAGAAGTGCTTTCTTCTTCCACTACTTAATGCAGTTCTTTCATTAAGAAAGAATCCGATGGATAGTGAACTGTTAAGAAATCTCACTTTAGCCCCTCTTGCCTTGTTTTTTTGTTTTTTTCATTGAAAAATGAGAGGTTGGGCTAGAGTATCATCAAGATTTCTTCAGATTGTGGTACGTATAGACAATGGAATGTTATTCAGCCATAAAGAACAAGGAGATCCTACCATTTGTGACAACATGGATGGACCTTGAAGGCATTATGCTAAGTGAAGTAAGTCAGACAGAGAAGGACAAATACTGTATGATCTCATTTATATGTGGAATCTAAAAAAACCCCACCAAACTCATAGAAAAAGAGAACAGATTTGTGGTTATCAGAGGGAGGGGTTGGGGGGAGGGGGAACTGAAGGAAGGCTGTCAACAGATATAAACTTCCAGGTGTAAGATACACAAGTACAAGGGATGTAATGTACAGCATGATGACTATAGTTAACACTGCTGTATGATATATAGGAAAGTTGTTAAGAGAGTAAATCCTAAGAGTTCTCATCACAGGGAAAAAATTTTTTTTTCTTTTCATTTTATTGTATCTATATGAGATGATGGATGTTAACTAAACCTGTTGTGGTAATCATTTCACAGTACAGTCATGCTCTGCATAATGACGTTTCAGTCAACAACAGACCACATATATGACTGTGGTCCCATAATAATAGTACCATATAGCCTAGGTGTGTAGTAGGCTATACCATCTAGATTTGTGTAAATATACTTTCTGATGTTTACACAGCGACAAAATCGCCTAATGATGCATTTCTCAGAACGTATCGCTGTCATTAAGCGACATGTGACTGTATATGTAAATCAAACCATCATGCTGTACACTTGAAACTTATATAGTGATGTATGTCAAGTATTTCTCAATAAAACAGGGGTAAAAAAGATTAAAAAAAAGATTTCTTCATGGCTCTTATATAATCTGATTTATATATTTAATTAAGATAAGGGAACAAACCCTTACAGTGTTTACTATTAATAAATGAATATTATCTTGAGGAAAACAATAAAACTGTTTCTTTTTAGACACAATTTATAAATCAGAATATTTGACTAGTACAGGTCTTTCCCTTCGTGGAATCTGATTAAAATCAGTTTTACTGCAGAGATTTGTTTTTACAGGAATTTCCCAGGAAAGTGTTTCCACATATCAAGCAAAAACTATTGTCCTACTATCACATTCAGCATTTGAGATTCTTTTGAAAATGAGGGCAGAAGATTCAAGCTATGTTACTATGGATGATAAACTTCTATTGAAAAAGTTTTATACATTTGTGGCGATGTTATTATGCTACTTTTAAACTGTGGAAGAAATTGAAGAATTTTTATCATATGTTTTTGTACCAAAGTGTAGAATTGTGATTTTTGTACCAAAGATAGGATAGTGATTAACAGCAACCAACTGAGAAGAGAGCCCAGGTTCCAAGGCTAGTGTGTTGGTTTTATGTCATCACCCATGCTTCAGGATCCTTCTAGCTTTCTGCTCCGCAGTTATGACAGAGGAAGTTCTGTACCAAACATGACCATTTTAGGCGGAAAGACTAGGGAGGGGGAAGGACAAATACAGGTGCTGGCTGAAGCACCCCACCCAATGCTTCTGCTTCCATTGTATTGGCAGAACTTAGTCATAGGGCCACCGGCCTTCAAGGGAGGCTGGCCGATATGGTTTTTAGCTGATCACATTACAACCCCCAACTACATTGGGTTCTGTTAAGTAAGGAGTAAAGAGTAAATGAATATTGTGTAGGTAACTAGTCATCTCAGCTACAAGTCTCAAAAGTTTAGAAAAGTAGAAATCTGGCTTAGAGTTTCAAAATAAAAAAATTAAAAGTCTAAGTGGCCAAAAGAGTAGAGCGTCTAAGAGGAAAGTTAGGCTTATTGCCTCGCTGTACTGTATTGTGACAATCTCTTCCATATTTCGTAGCTGAATTAATTTAGATAACCAAAACCTGGATGAGCAGTTAGGAGAGAGGGGTTCTATTCTCCAACCTGCTACTTTATTACTTGTGATAAATTTATCTTTCTGAGTTCCAGACTTGATTAGTAATTTTCAAATTTTTCAAATTTTCAAATTTTTCTTAAAGCTGTAAAACACTTTGTTCAAATGGATGGGACCTGTAAATAGTTAAGAGCAGCACTCCTCACACTGAAGAACACGTGGTGGTGGTACATCAGAAATCCAGCTTGGTTCTCCTCCCAAAGCCTCCCTGAGAAGAGCCAGTTTCTGAGCCTCTTCCTGGCTTTACCCTTCCATGTGTCATTTGTAAGCAGGGACCAAACCCTAGTTGCCTTAAGAAGCCTATAGTGCCACTTGGCATACATCTAGGCATTGCTGTAACTATACATAAAATGTACTTTACAAAACATTGTTTTCAACAAATGAATTACATTTCCCTGTCTTTCGACTGTTTATTTGCATCGGTCTCTGTTTTGTAAAACTATATTCTTTTCAAAATGTGGAAATAGTGTGAAGCTCCTGGGAAATTCTCAGAAGTATGCAATTTAGATTTTTGCATTTTTCCCTAATTTGTTTGACCTCCTACATGGATTTTTAACTTTTTTTTTTTTTAAACCCGTCTGCCCACTACGTAATTCACATTTACAACATCACACGTAGCCCATGGGGGGAGTAGCAATGTTTTTGCTTCAAAGGTCACCACAACAGGAGGTCAGTGAAAAATCAAACATGACTTTAAAAACATGAGAACAGAAAGACACCCACAAGACTGGGCATGTGGATTGAGTGCTAGATGGGTGGTCAACCCAACCCAGACAAGCCAGCAGTGGTCAAACCACATAACAGACCAGGAAACTCCAAAGTTGCTAACTAAGAAGCCAGTTTTATGTTATTTAATTTTTTTTTCAAGAATTCTATTTCCAGTCACTACTATCGAGGGGTAGAAAATGTGCTGATTTCTTGTGTTTTTTCATACTGGCCTTTTATATAGGGTGATTTTATGAAGATATAAAGTGCATTTACATTTTAGAGTTTTATGAACAGAAAGCAATACTTAACTCAGCATTTTCCTAGTATACCACTTGAAATCATCATAATTATTCCTTAATTTTTGCATAATACATGTTTACAAATTAAAATAAAACATTTAATGAATTAGTGGTTAATATAGTTTCGTTAGTATAATTCTTAATAGTCTGAGTAAAATCTTAGACATATAAAATCTTATCACTTTAAAATTGCCTGTTAAATAAAGGTTTAATGAAGTATTCCCTTTTTTGGGGCAGAATCACAAGTTTTGGAGTTAATCATATTTAAAACATTTCAAAGTTTTCAAAATTAATTTGAAAATTGGAATTTATAAGGTAGCTGAATTGCTGAACTTTTTGTATCCATTCACACAAGAACACGTTGGGTAGTGACAATTTGGCTTTTGATCATTAAATAAAAACTCCAACATGCTTGTTTAGTTACTAGCGCCCATTATTTAGACTATTTGGCACTCACATCCCTTAATTTATTTTGGTCATTCACCTTTAAGATGGAATTAGAGATAATACTTCCACATCCAAAAATTAGAGTAGGAGATAAAAAAAATATCCATTACTTTGTTTTTGTTTTTGTGTTTTTTTAAATTATAATTGTATATCTCTAGCTTAGATCTTTTTCCCTCATTTTCAGACACGTATATAGTAACTCCTTGACATATGTGATGGAATTATTATTGGAGAAGCATGAGTAATCCAAAAATGCATCAAAAATAATTTTCCCATAAGAAATCAAGGCAAAGGACTTTATGACATAATTTTCAAAGCTGTGTAGCTGCCTGTTAATTTTCTGCATGTGGGCAAACGGAACCAAAACACCAGGGATTACAGTCCTTCACCTCTGGGCTCCCCCAGAAGAGAAGGTTAGCTCCCACCCTTCCTGCCATTACTTTATTGTGCCCTGTGGAGTGCCGGCCAGTAGACATAGCCCTAGGGAAAGATTCCCATGACTTTTTTTCCGTTCTCCCACCAGACTTCCCAGGAAGCAAGACAACTCAGACACAGTTTTTCTGCTGTGATTCAAGGTTAAATCAAAAATGATTGAAATTCCAAAAGCCAATTTTGCAGTGTGGATAATCCAAGCATAGTACAAACTTCATCAGCCGGGTACATTACTGCAAAACTACAGAACTGAAAGTGTGGAGTCAGCAGCAGGCTTAGGTGCACTGGTAAGAGCATGCAGGTTGGGCTGAAACCAGGGCTGGCTGGATGGGTAAACTATATAACTATAGATACCAGGAAGTGTGCTCTAGTCAACTATCTCAGCTCATCCCCAAACTGACCTCAACATCTTCCCTCCCAAACAGGCTCATTTCTCAGGATTCTCTACCTCACCTGAATTACTACAATAACCCTCTAACTGGTTCTTCTGTCTCCTTTATGCTTCAGCCAGATGATTTTTCTAAAATAACAATTGGATCTAGCCACTCTTCTGGTAAATCTCTGAAGTGACTCTTCATCACCTTCAGGGTAAAATCTAAACATGGCATAAGAGGCCATTGACCATCAGGGCCTGCCTGCTAGTCTAGCTTCATCTCTCTCTGCACTCTCATGCACACCCCAGGCTCCAGCTACATCTAAAGCCTGAGGTTTTCTAAAAGCACCACCAGGCTCATGCTTTCATGTGCTAGCATCTGTGGTTCCTGCTGCTTGGAATTCCCTTCCCCATTATTTGGCCTAACTCTCACTCATGCTTCAAAACTTACTTAAGTATGACCTCTTTGGGGATGCCTCCTAGGAGTCTTCCCTGGAGCCCTCTCTGAGTTCCTCCAGCATCTTCTAACACAGCACCTACCTCAGGTATTTGTCATTGTCTGTGAATTCACTGTGGAACTCTCTGAAGGTATGGATGTTCTTGGTATATTAGTATTTATAATGTGTAGTTTAGAGCTTGACTCTCAGCAGAAGCTCACTAAGTATTTGTTGACTGAGTGAATGGTGAGAAACTATAGAGTCAGGCTTCAGTCTCTCAGTTAGCTTGCAATAGGTTGTTCAGTAGTTTGTCTCTTGGGATATGTAGAGCCAAGGTCACAATCTATATCAGATAGACTAGATTTCTTGTCGTGTATGGGAGCTGTAAAAACCAAGAAGAGTGTATATAAACCAACTTAAGTTGATCTCCGGGATAAGCAGATCCTAAGAATGTTCAGCTGCTAATGGTAGTGGTAGTGGTGGAGATGGGGAACCGTAAATCACAATGATGGATGTTAAGAATGAAGATATGATTGTGGTGCTTTGGAAAATTAATTTAAATATTTTCCATTCAGTTATATTCAGGAATAATAAAACTTAGGGGAAAGATTCCAAGTTGTTAGTCTTTGTTTTTTTAAAAAATGATCAAGTGAGAAAAGAAAGATACCAAGTAATTGGGGAGGGTGTTTGGTTAATAATTCTTCCTGACATTTATACATTTATATAAATTGTATGAATTTCTAATACATGAAAAGCAGTCATTGTTATTGTTTATCTAATCTTTTTATTATAGTTTCTCTAAACATGAGTATGCCTTTAGGGAAAGAGAGGGGAGCATGGAAGCCATATGAAAAAACAAACGGAATCTAAAGTAGGAACAGAGTTCAGATGAACATCGTGCCAGACTGCAGGGATTTCCTGTTTGACTTCTCAGTGGTGTTAGCTAATTGTTTCTTCCAATTCCCACATCCTTATAGGACTTGGACCCTCTGAACCTCGCAGGACTCCTCTGTTTCCATACCATGAATCCTGAGCCTGACTCATAGAAGTGAGCCAGCCACCTCTCCTCCAATCTGCCTCATCTGTGTTTTCTTTAGAATCACTTAGAAGAGCCTTTTCACAACTTTCCATTTGAGTCCTGAGAAATGGCCCCTAATCATGGTCAATAAATATCGTCATACAACTGAACCAAATTCAGCATGGTTCAGTTATTTCATTTGTTCATTGACTAGAATTTCCAGTCACCATACCAGATGCTTAATGGTCTAGAGGTAGATATGAGCTTCTGAGTAAATATTTTTCAACCAATAACGTGTGTGCCATTATAGAAGTATGGCTCAGAAATGGAATTGAATGAATGAGGATGTGATTAGTTCAGAAAAGTGGAGTGGGCATGAAGGACCTCACAGGAGAGGTGAATATCTTAGCAGGGTTTCGAAGAATGAACTGAAGTTTTGCAGGCAGATGAGATAGGGAAGGAATTCCTGGGAGAAAGGACAGCATGGACAAAGGCTCAGAGGTATGAAACAATATGGTATAGTTTGAGGCACTGGAGTAGAAGGGTAACAAGTGGGAAGTATTTAGAAGGGATGATAGAGAAGTAGTTAGGGAGCAGATCATAAACACTATCCCGGATTAAGGTACTTGAATTTAACATTGAAGTTTACTAGAAGCTAGTAGAGCATTCAGTGCAAGTGTGAACCATGGTCATACTAGATTTATTTCAGAAGTCAGTGTAGATGGACGGAGGGGTGTGAGTCTACAGGCAAGAAGCACGGTTAGGTGGCACTGTAATAGTCCAGATGTGATCTGATGAAGGCCTTCACTGGGCTAGTGACTGGCATTTTTTGTCTCTGTGTTTGTCTTCCTTCTTGACTGCGAACTTCCCAGTAACAAAGATGTGGTCTTGTTTGTCTTTGCTTCCCCAGTGCCTACTATCATACCTGACGTGAGGTAAGTTAAGATAGCAGAACAAAAAATATTTCTAAAAGTGTTCTATTAATTATTCTGCTGGACCAGGAGAATATCTTATTGTATGACTCTTTAAAATTCTTTAAGAAGATAAGATTTTTTGTGTTAGAATTGCTACAGTGATTTAATTGTGAATTTCAATCATGAAATTAAGAGGAGATTTTTTTGTCTGTAAAAATAAGATTTATTGTTCAGATTTAATATATATATATGAGATATATATAATGAGATAGACAGTTAACTCTGATGTTGGCCTTCAAAATAACAATGATCTAATGTTTCTCTCTGAGCCAAGCATGCACTTGAGGTTTTTTCCCCCCAGTAGTGGCAATAAATGTATACAAATTTAAGCATATTTCTCATTTCATTCTTGTTGTGTAAAATAGCATGAACAACCAGTTTGTTTGAACAACTAGAACATGTTAAATTCAAACCTTCCTATGGATTAGCTCTTTCCCCACCTCTGGTTGAAATCTTAGGTGAGTTTCGTAGCTTTTTCATTCACTTTTGTATAATAAAAGAAGTATTCTAGTCTCGTATAGTCATAGTAAAAATCACATTTCAGTAATTAAAATGAACTCCCAGTTTCGTGTAAAGTTAAAAGCTTCTCTCATCCCCATTTTGGTCCTGCTGCAGATGAGGAACCGTCCTGACATCCCCCTCACTGCCAGCTCTGGAATTTCCCCTTCCTTGTTGGGCCAGGAGGGAGGAGAGGCACAGGGCAGGTGTGCTAGCAATTTATGTTGACTTGTGTGTATACAACTGACCTGTGGGACACACCTCAGAGGTTCTGTCAGCAGAACAATCCAGTCACCTGTCTTCTGCTTGAATGTTTTAACTGCTCCTCAACTTCGGCATTAATTAGGGCCCCACAGCTTCTTTATGCTAAAGTTGCCTCATCTCTAGAAAAATTCCTTTCAAAAGAACTCCTTAGCCAGCTCCCATCTAAAGGGCCCACGTTTGGTCCACAGAAACACGAAACTCTGCCCTGTTTTCGGGAGTACAGCTCTGAGTACATCCGTCCCTCTTTGTTCCCCCACCAAGCAGGCAGCTCCAGCTATACAGTCTTTTGCCTGACATTTCTCAAGGGTGGACTGAACACTTGTCTTCCTAACTTTAAGGAACAAATATCAGCCTCTCTGAGAGGTGCTCTCAAAGCCTCTCTCATAGCTGAGGGAGATGGAAAATTGCTCCGGCCTCCAACAACTTTCTCCAGAGAAATTCTTTTGTCTCTTTCAGTTTCCTCAATTTCAACTCTTTGAGATCCTGGAGTAGATGTTGAGTCACCACATGGTTGTAGTCCACCTCCTTTGAAGTCTTGTATATGGGGTCTAGTGCCTCATTTTGGAAGGTGGGAGAACATGACACCTATTGTTTTGTTCTCAATTTCGGGGGGCCTCCCCCCAAACTTAGGAAGGATCCCTCCCTAATACCTTGTCACACAGGCAAGTATGAGATTTGTGTAAATCATGACCATTAACCAGAATAAATCTAATTCATTTATGGCAATTTAAACACTTAAACTTGGCTCACAATAAACAAACAATATTGAACATCTTCTTAAAAATGTATAACCACAAAGAAATCAATCAATTCAACAAAAATTGCTTACTATCTTCTACATGCTGGTATTATCCCAGGTGCTGGATGTGCAAAAATTAAACACATGGTTCTTTTCCTCATGGAGCTAACCATCTAATGAGAGAGTCATATGCTGAAATATGTCCAAAAGTCATCAGAATACAATTTAGCATCACAATGGAAGGATCTACAAAGACCTAAGGGAGCGCAGAAGACAGAGTATCTGAATTTAAGAAAGGCTTCACAAGGGACTTTTGAGCTGGATCTTGAATGGAGATAGGGCTTCCCTAGGGAGAAAGGAGGAAAGGGCATTTCAGATGCACGCTGGTTGTATAAAGGTGAGAGAGGGAGAGTTTGGATGGTGTGGAATGGGAACAATGGAGAAGAGGTGCAACTGCTACATGGGCTGCTGTGATTGTGGGATATGAGTTTGGGGAATGGAAACACTCTGTTTTATGCCAAAGAGTTTCAACTTCTTCCTACAGGTAATGGGACATTATAATTATTGTTTTGCTTTTCAAGTGCTCATTTAAAAATATTACACACATATTATATATCAATATATATAAAAGTGACCATATTCATGTTGTTTTTTCCTTTTCCCTTTTAAATTGGGTCCTCCCTCTCACTCTTCTTTCTCCTCTCCATCTTCTCCATCTTCCCTAGCCACATCTTTTCCTCTCTAACTCATGTTAACACTTATTTTGTATCCTTTATTTGTTTTCTCCTTGGTTACATAATCATATTCAAGTATACAGTGTGTGAATATATATATATGTGTGTGCGTGCGTGTGTATGTGTATATATTTTCAGTATCCATACACACAGCTTTTTTTGGCCATTGTTTGCTTTACAAAAGAGTACTTTGCGTATTTTTCTGCATCTTGCTTTTCTTATTCAACTATTCTTGGAGAAAATGTCTCAAGTCCATGGGGCTAGCTCGTTGCAGGTTTTTAAATAGGGACTGACATGATCAGAATTTTATATCAGAGATATGATGTTGGAGTGGACAATGAATTTAAAAGGAAGTAGAAACTGGAGGAGGGGGGTAAATTGAGAGATTAATTAGGTAACAAATGATGGAGCCTGAGTGAATGCAGTCATAGTTTTGGCAAGGACATATCTTTAGCACGTACAAGCCTCAAAAAATGAATTACCAAATCAATGAAATGCCAATGGCCACCATTATCTAATTCTAAAATTTTGACATTAGATCCTCTGAGTGTGCTGCTTAGAGAAGCATAGGTTCAACATATTTACCACCAGCTTAGATGGAGTTTTTAGAAAGGCACATTATTCCTCCACGTACATCCATATTTCTCTACTTCCTCCTTTATTTGGCAAATTTTCCTGCAAAATATCCCTGATCTCAGACTTGTTTTGAAACTCAAATGGCTAAATCCAGCAGTGGTTTAGTTTAGAATTCATGCCAACATTGTCTTTGAATAACAGCAGCATTTTCTATCTTCCAGTTACACTGTAAACTGGCCTTAGGTTGCTCAGTATTGGAATGTGACTACACACTACTTTTTACCCATATTGCAATTAATGCAATCATGTAACACATTGGTAATGCCAACTAGTGGCCTTAGCATATTATAGTATAAATTTTCACAAGTTCTTTATATTTGAAAATGTCATGTCAACATCCAAACTGGGTAAATATTTCATTGGAACATCCAACATATAATTACTGGTCCTGTTATACAATTCTGGTTATTCTGCAAATATAAATCCCATTTATCATAACCATGATAAAGATAACAATGACCTCCTCCAACCTTCTGAATACCAGTGTAGTTAGTAAATTATTGCTAATCATAAAGTACCTAGGATTCTAATAATTTGGTTGTTTTAAAAATTCTAAAAATGCACATATTTCAGAAAAACACATAGAATAATAGAATACCCATGTTTATAACTAGCGATTGTTAAAATGTTGTCAAATTTGTTTCCCATTAAGCACCAGTGTCAAGTCTCGTCTTACTCTTCTTGTCCCCACAGGAAATCTCTATTATGAGTTTGGTGTGCATCTTTCTAGTTCATTTTTATCTTATATACATATATGTATAATTTATAGCTTTTTTTGTTTTAAAATGTTTAATATTAGTTGCATCATTACATTTATAATTTTTTACTTTCCTTTTTCACTCAGTATTATTTTTTTGAGAACCACTCATATGTAATCAAATCTATTTTGGTAGCCTCAGCAGTACTGCAGGGACTATGTGTGTTCATGTCACCATGGGCATGTATTCAAAAATTGTCCTCCACCAGTGTTATGGCCTGAATGTTTGTCTCACCTCCCCCACAAAATCATATGTTAAAGGCTTAACCCACAATGGGATAATATTAGGAGGTGGAGTCTTTGGAGGTAATTAGGTTTAGATTAGGCCATGAGGGTGGGGCCCTCCTGATGGGATTAGTGGCTTTATAAGAAGAGGAAGAGTTACAGGAGCTCTTGCTCTTTCCTGGAGAACAAAGAAGAGGTCACATGAGCACACGACAAGATGATGGCTGTCTGTGAGCCTGAACAGGGCCCTCATCAAGAACTGAATCACAGTGTCTCATTTTTTTCCCCAACACTATTGAGATATAATTGACATGTGACGTGTAAGTTTAGGGTGTGTCATGTGTTGATTTGATACACTTATATATTGCAAAATTATTAGCAAAGTGGCATTAGTTAACACCTCCATCACTTCACATATAAATGGTATATCGTTATTGTCTAAATTTGCATTTTCCTGGTTATTGATGAATATATATTTACTTATTTATGTTTATGGACTTATATATATGGATTTAAAATGCCAATAGAAACTTTGGTCTGAATTGATGCTGTAAGATGAAGTGAAAATTGAAATTTACTAGAGAATGGATCCACAAAGTTGGCATACTACCATTTATCCTCATAATATTTAAGTTTCTCAATTTGCTAGATAGTATGTATTATTAAGTCAAACTCTTACAGTCAGGATTTATTACAGCAGTAATTTTTCAGATTTCAGCTTAGGGTAGAGCACCTGTATTTAAAGTGGAGGACTATTTGGTTATGAAATAGCAAAGTTGTAATCAACTTTAAAGCAATTGAGAGAAGGTAAAGGAATAAGAAAAGATTAATTTCTTTTCTTCTTTCACACAATTTGTTGAAATTTATATAAGTTCTTGATCAGCCATACTTTCCAAATTTAGATAACTCTTTGTATGGTTATAAAGGAGAATTAAAACAAGAATGCAAAATACTGGACTCAGCTGGTAACTGAGCACATCTGCGTGAAGTCTTTGCTTTCCTGCTCACCACACGACTGGCTGAAACATGGACTGGAAAAAAATGACCATGTAAAAAATAGTCTACATTCTATGTAGAGTGCCTTGGATGTAAAGAAGTAGGGTATGACTTGAAATGGCATTTAAACTGCCCTTTAAATAATAATTAATTTTTCTTTTAAATGAAGCTTTTGTTTTAAGAGAAAAAAATGTTTGTTCCCATGAAATAAAAGGAGCCTGGAGAGAATATAGGAAGTGCAGGGTGGTTCATGTAAAATAATGGATCCCTATAAGGCATAATGGGACCCATTTTTCATGGAACCTGCACAATAGTTGCCAATTTCCAAAATAGAGTATTTCTCCTATAACAGAAGACTAAATCTTGATGGGGAGACTGGTGATTTTGGAATGATTTTGAATTTTAGACAAGCATCATGAATGAGAAAGGAAGGAAGGAAGGAAGGAATCAATCAATCAACCAGTCAATCAATCAGTCCTGGGAGTTTGGGCACGGGAATGACCTGGGTTCAAACTCTGGTCCTACCATTAATTTTTTTGAGTAAGTCACTTAAACACTCCAGGTTTTGTTTCCTTCATATAAAAAGTAGAGATAACAATACATATCTTAGAGTTCCTATGAAAATGAAAGGAGGGACTTTATAAATTGAATAATTTATGCCTGCCACACATAGGAGCTCATTCCCTTCTAAATTTCCCATCCCTAAGAGTTTAGAGGTATTTATTTTTTCCACACATATAAAATTAAAATGAAATATTTTTCATTGAATAAATTATTTTGTATGAATTCTGATGCCGTGTCTAACTGGCCCAAAACACTAGTGTTCAATCAAGTCATTAATAAAACTTTCTTGCAAAATACATTCTATTCTATACAGTTTAAACTTGGCAGCATTTCTCCAGTGTGTTCCCCAGAATGTTAGTTTCATGAAATTTCCCTTATCAAGAAGGTTTTCCTAATCCTGTACATTTGGGAAATGCTGCACTCTATCCTATTCCCTCTTTGAGAAGTCTTCCAGTCAAGGAAGTTTAAATTTATTTAAGCCTGTGTTTTCCTACATTATTTGGTCATAGAAATTCCTTTTAAGTAACTTTTATTTATAGTACATGGAATACATTTTGAGACGTGTTCATTAATTGATCTGATTTGCTCCACCAACCCTGTATGCAAATATAGTCATACTTCTTTTTATTTTCAAAAATAATACTTGAAGGCTTGATTTGTCATTATTAGCAGGACCTCTCTTGTGTTTGGATGACATCCCCATCACTCTTTACTCTATTCCCATTCTCTTGAGTTGTCTAAGAACTCTAATATTTACTCAATCCAGAAGGAGGTTTTTCCGCTTTCAAATGCAGAGCCAAGAGTGAACTGTAAACCTGATTTCCCTCTGCTGAAGGCTGGTTTTGCACAGTCCAACAGAAGCTCCTCCATATGCCTCTCTTTGCTAGCCCTGACAATGATCACTGGTGCCCCATACTGGGACACTGAAGTTAGAGTGCCATTTTATAGTCATTACTCAGTCATTGATCCCCAAAGGCAACACAATTCAGTGGGTCTGGCTCCAGAGTTAGCCTTGCTCCCTAAGCACATAGACTCTAAGGTTGAGTCTGAGTCTCTAGCTCAGACTTCTCTTGCCGTCTTGGTGAGTTCCCTCTTGGGGTCCTCGTATTCTTTTGAACCAAGAGATCATGGACAGAGTCAGCTTAGTCTATTTTAACAGTGTCTCTAACCCCAAGTCTTGGGGATTAGGTGGAAGAGTCTTTGTAGCTTTCATCCCTGAAGGCCTCTGGTCTCCTGATTCAAATTGGGTGAACCCCTCCCTAGAGCTCTCAATGCCAAAGAATGTCAGTGAAAAGCAGACTCATTAAGTCAGACCAAGGTCATAGTGTAACGTTCTCTGGGACAATGGCTTCTTCTTACCCTATATTTTCCTAATTAAGAAGGATCATTCAGCTGATTCAGTAGATATTTCCTAAGTGTCAACCATGTACCAGGAACTGTCCCAAGACTGGGATATAGCAATACCTACAACAGATAATGTTCCTGCTCTCTTGGAGCTTATGTTTTAAAGTAGAGAAAAAGACAATAACCAAATAATATACATTAGTTAGTGATGAATGCTGTGAAGGAAGAATAAGGGGATGTAGATGATGGGGGTAGGACATTATTTTATACAGAATGGCCAATGAAATCTTCTCAGAGTCCCATTTGAGCATAAAACTTGAGGAAATGATGGAGTAAACCATGTAGACATTTTGAGGGAGCCTCTTCTAGGCAGAGGAAAATATAATTGCAGTGAGGCAGGAGGGTGCTTGGAATATTTGAGGAATATCCAGGAGTCTAGTGTTACTGGATCAGAATTAGTAGAAAAAATGATAGGGAATGAAATCAGAGAATTTTCAGGGTGGGTCAGAGGAGATGATTTAGGATCTTGTATGCTGTGGTAAGACTTTGGGTCTCATTCTGAGTGATATGGGAAGTCAATGGATGGTTGTCAGTAAAGTTTTGACATGAATTAATTTATGTTTTATAAATATATATTTATAAAGATTATAAATTTATAAAGATTATTGGATATTGTCTGGAGAATAGATGGTGAGAGTGGCATGGTTGGAGACGTGGAGACTCATTTAGGAGCCCATTGCAGTAGTGTAGGTGACAGATGATAATGATTCCAACTAGGGTGTTAGAAGTATTAAGAAGTAGTTGGTTAGAAATATATATTGAAGGTAGAGCTTTTGGGATTTATTGGTGGATTGAACGTGGGATGTAAAAGAAAGAGAGGAGCCTATTATGACACCAAATTTTGTGGCATAAACAACTGAAATCATGGAGATGCCATTTATTGAAATGAAGATGTCTGGAGGAAGTTGTAGGTTTTGAGGGTGGAGAAGGAATCAAGAGTTTGCATTTGGGCATATTAAATTTGAGATGCCTGTCAGAAATCAGAGTGAACATGTTAAATAGGCATTGGATGCATGATTCTGGAGTTTAGGAGAGAGATTAGTGATAATGATTAAAATTTGAGTTATTAGCACATAGATGGTATTTAAAGTCACAGCATTGGATGAGATTACCTGGATGGCGAGTGTCAATAGAGAATGGAAGCAAAGAGCATTGAAGACAGCCCTAGGACATTCCAATGATTCAAGTTTAGAAAGATGAGTAGGTACCAGAGGGAAAGGAAGAGAATGAAAGGTAAATGGTATGCCAAGAGTCAAGTAAAGAAAGTGTTTCAAAACCGTATTGAACCGACATGGATATCATTGATGACTAACAGAAGCAATTATAAGTTTAGGCGTGTGTGTCAAAAAATAATGGAAAGGGAGGAAATGGATTCAGGAAGTGTAGACACTTTTTCAAAAAGATTCATGTAGACGGAGTGGACACATGAGGATATAGCTGGAGGGAGCTATGGGTCAAGGTATTTTTTATCAAGTTGATAGATATTAATGCATAACTGTATATGGATGGGAAGGATTTTGTAGATAATATAAATTGATCATGCAAAAGAAAGAAGGGAAACTTGTACCTTAAACAGGTGAGAAACTCACCTTAAATAGATGAGAAAGGATGATACAATGCAAAAGTGGTTGGGTTAGCATTAAATGGGATTCATACCCCCTTCTAGGGTATGGGTAAAAGTCAGAGTACAAGAATACAAAAAGGTAGGGGGATGTACTTAATTGAAGGATGCATTCATTCACTCATTCATTCATTCATTCATTTATGTAACAAATATTTATTAGGTCCCTCTGTCTTAGGCAATTTTTCTAGGTATTGGGGATATAGTAGTGACCATAACAGTTACAAATTCCTGCATTTTATTTCTGGTGAGAGGGGACAGAATAAAGGAAATAAATACATAAATTATATAGTATGGTATCTTGTACAAATGACATGGATAAATTCTAACTTAAAAAACTCTTTGAATGTGTAAATAAATTAATTTGTGGGTTTATATTTTGTTATGACCATTAGTAATGTAATTTTTTTGAGATGATCATGTTAATTACATAGAGAAAAATTTATAGTAAGCATGTGGCAACCAAGGAGTGCCCAGCCAACATTCAATCCATGGATGACTTATACTTACGAATGGCCTCCTTCAGTCTGTATTTCCTGGGACCCTGCTGGAGTCTCAGAGAGAAGCTGAAGCCTTGTGATTTTTGAGTTCAGAAGTGAAATAAAGGAAGAATCTGTGAAAAGTAGGAACGGTTTAGGAGAACTGGGGACGGACTTTCAAAATAGCAGAGATGAGGTATTTGATCTGACTGGCTGTTTGATATTTTGTTTTTTCTTCACTTTTTAATATGTTTGAATCAAATAGAGATTTGTTTGGGTTAAAAATGAAAATAATTCATATGTACATTAATGAGATCAGAACACCCAGCAAAAACTAGGCAAATTGAGAATCCTGCATATTGGAACAGAAATATCTTTAAGTCAGGAGTCAGAAATCTTGGAATTTGTACCCAACTCTGCTGCTATCTATGTATGTAACTTTGTACAAATCTCTTAAATTCATTAAGCCTTAATTTTCCTATTTACAGAACGTGGGTAAAAGTCCCTGCCTTGTGTAGCTCAAAAGGCCGTTAACTTCTTTTAACTACAAAGATAAGTATGTTATGCATGTTTAAAAATATATGAGGAAATTGAGTCTTAGGTCAAACAACTTGTCTAAGATCACGTCGCACATATGTTAGGACAAATGTTGAACCCAGGCTTCTCTGATTCTAAAACCTAAGCTATTAACATGTTCTGCTGTATCCGACAACCACAGACACTCAACTGAGATCAAGAGGCAGTGAAAATGCTCAGTAAATAGCTTTCATTCTCGTGTCTGCCTTAGCGTTCACTGTTGGTTGGTTTCAGAAGAGGGGTAAAAAATAAAAATCTCTTCAAACAATCTCACCAGGGAGCCAATATTTCATTCTCCTCTGGAAACTGCCTTGCTTTGAATTGGTTCATTCACCTGCTTTGCAGGCACATATAACAGGGGACTAACCTCCAGTGGTTGATTACCATTTTCCTGTAAGTTAAATGGGAAAGCTGAGTAATAAGTATTTTTCCTTTTTGCCTATTATGCAAACATCTATGAGTTATGCAGGGTATAAGTTAGGGCATAGCGGTGCACTTAAAGTTTGTAAATATGCATTTACAAATTAGCTTGCTGCCAAAGTTGCTTGTATTTGTAACACATCTAATGCTCTTCTGCTCAGCAGCAATGTTACAGATGAACTTGAAAGACAGAAGTATTTTTATGCAAATATGTCATAAAATGTCTTTGCTAAATAAGCAATTCCTTCCATAGCAAGGTTTATTTGCAGTAATATAATTTAGAAGCGTCCCCGATGACAACCTTTTGAGCCACATTAGTTAAATGACAGAACATCTACAGTGTTAAATCTACAGCAATATATTATAATGGGGAAAAAAAATGCCTGAGCAGCAGGGAGCCTTTAATACAGAACTCCATAGGCCACTTAAATAGTGTAATCTGGCTTTGAAGTGGAGCATTCTAAAGAATCTCTATGAACCTTGCTTTGGGGTTTCAGAGAATCAGAATGATATTGAGGACAAAGCTCTGTTCTGGATCTACCTGTCACTGAAACGCTCATGCTGCTCTTCTACAAAGCCAGGTGGGATCATTTTTCTAGGAAACATCAATTACTTCTGCTTTTGCTCAGAAATGGCACAGTTATTTTTAGATGTAGTTTCCACTGGTCTACAAAGTATTACAATTGCCATAACATATTGGGTGGTATCATAATGGTGTAAGGATCCCTGAGCAAAATATGCCTCCCCATGATGTTGCCTTACTTATCTTTGAAAAACAGCAGGATTACATATTTTATAACTCTCTGTACAATGAGCAAGGTGTCAATATGGATGGCAAATGAATGAGTTAGGATTTTACAGATTTCCAACATACTTAAATTCACAGATATTTTTTCTCTGAGGGTCAGTTTGTGAAATTTATGGTTTGAAATAGCCTTACCTGAATGAAATGAACCAGGTTCTTCTAGGGCCTAATCAAATATCAAATCCTGTATAGTGAATGAGCTACCTTTGGAAGTTGCATTAACACAGCAGTAGTTTAATAAATTTTACTCTGCTGATTTGACTTCCACTGGTACTTAACTTACAACTGGAGATGATCCTGGTGTATGGAGAATCTAGCTCATCATGGACTAGTTACTTGTTCTGATGTAGTGCATATATCCAGCCAAGACATTTGAAATATAGTTTGTAAAAAATATAAATAAATGCAGTCTTGTGAGGGCAAACTTCTTGACTGAAGAATTAATACCTAGAATCATGACATCTTTTTCTTTCTTGGAATCTCTTCAATTTATCTTCAATGATAATATCTATGATACACAGAAAATGAATTGTTGTGTCATTATAGTCTCTTAAGGAAAAATTTCTCCAATCGCTCCCTCAGCTGTCTTCAACCTCTTGGGTACAATTTCCGAACAGATACTATAAGAAGAAAGTGAAACACTTGGGTCTTTTATTTCAATAAAAACTATATTACAAATGAGAGTCTTTGAAAGTTCATCTATCCATCTTTCTATACATTCAGTCACCCACCAAAATATTAATCATTTTATTGTTTTAGTCATTCAATCAGTAAAGAACTCTCACTTTAATATTTTTGTAGTTTCCTAGGCTTTGAAAAAATTCAAACTGAAAGAGATATAGATCATAAAAACTACTAAATCTTATCTTCGGGAGAGATATTAGCTACTAATAACTTGCCTCAGTCAGCTTGACTTGGTCAGCTCTCCTTGCTGCATGTCTAGCTGCTGTGGGCGTTGAATACTGTTCTACCCTAAAGACTGTTGTTGGCAAGTTCGTGTAGGTATTCTGCATTCGTATTGTGGCTGAATGCACTAAACCTAACCTTTGGATAAATGGGAGATTTTGGTGTCCAAGCCTGTCAGTGTTTCAGCTGTTAAGTACATACATATCATCTCTTTCTGAAAACTGAAAAATTTATATTCAGAATTCTATACCGACAAACGAGGATGGAGTTCTCCTGTCAAACTGAAAATATCACTCACACACTTCGACAGGGAGATGGGGACGTTTAGGGTACTTTTTATTAGTCTTTTTAGTAGGGCCTTCTAACTTCTATCCCTAACTGACTCTGACCCCCTTGGTGTCTCCATTTTTAATAAGAAAAGCCATTGTAATAAATGCAAAATTAATTGTAATTCTCCAAATTAAGTTGTGAAATGCATTTAATTAAGTGTATGGATATAATTTACTAAATCAATTCACTTTTTACTTCAACTCATTGAGTGGGAGATTTTAAAGTCCCTTTAGTTTTATTTAAGTGCATCAAGGTCCATGAGTTAAAGGTCTGAATCCAAGATTCTAAAGATGGTGCCAGGAGAAAGCAAATGTTGATATCAACTGCTCTTTAATTTCAGGAGACAGTTTTCCTTTCAGCTGATGTGAGGTGGCTCATGTTCACTAATGGGCCTGGCTTAGACTCTTCGAGAGATGTTTATGATCATTGTCTGGACTTAGGAAATGATTTGAGACACTTGATTTCAGAGCTCCATCAAGTTCTTGTGCTGCAGAGTAACATCTGATCATTTGATGTGGTCATCTTAGGCAAAAGACAAAGAAAGTGGAAAAAAAAAAAGATTTTTATCTTATCTACCTGTGTGTTGTGTGAACTTCGACTTGCAATATGTTTTATGCTGTCATACTTAACTGTGTTCCATGAGTATGAAGGAACTTTACAAAAGCTGTTAAATTCAGGTGACCTGAGGGGGAAATATTCCTTAATTTGCAAATTGGTTAAACAGATTCTGAATGAGAATCATGGAAGTGTTTTGGATATTTTATATGTTTTTAATTAAGGGCAATTATCCAGAGATTTAGATGTTACAAGCCAGCTGGTGTGGCGTGGAATAGTGGCATTCTGTGTTCTGTGTGGAACTTCATGTGTCAGTTTGTGGCAAAACTCCAGGGTATCCACCAAAGATGTTTAACAATTCACTGCTCCTGGAGGCCAAATAATTTTCCAGAGGATTAATACCTCACACATCTTAAATTGGTGACTTGGGCTATTTAGAGATGCAGATCTTATTTCTTTTAGCTGTTGACTTTCAAAGGCATGTTCTTTCTGGTTCTGGATAATTCTTCAATAACGGGGAAGACTTACATGTATGGAGGGCTTATGGAAGACTTACACATAATCTTTAAAAAGTTGGGCAATTTAGAAACATGATCATTTGCATTTTTTTCTTTTTTGAAAGCTTAACCCCTAAATTATTGTTCTTCAGAGAAAAGGGCTTTGGGATTTATGATTTTTTTTTTTTCCTGGAAAACTGAAATACACTCTTGTTTTTAGCGTATAGCTTCTAAGGTAATGAAGAACACACCAGCACATTAAAGCAAATGTGTGTCAAATCCCCAGGGAAAACAGATGTCATGCATGCAGTATTTCCTCCAGACATCTGAAATCTAGCATCATTGTTCTTTCAATCTGTTTTCTAAGCCAATGAAACAATGGGGAGTGTGCATAAATCCTTCTATATTAGAGTTTAAGAAATATTTCAACTGGAGAAGTTCAGAGTTTGCATTTGATAAATCAAGATCTAAAGAGCTTAAAATTAGGTAACCTGGAATTGGAAATGTGTATATTCCCACTGGTTTTTCCATAATTCTACATTTTCCCACAATTTTCATAATCTGTGATGAAATAGAAGCCTGAAACTCATCTGTAAGTAAAGTCCATCATTTTATGAACATTTTAAACAACATGCTCGAATGTCAAAGATCATCAACTTAATGTGGTTTTCCTAATCTTAAGTAAGATTTATTAGCTGTTATCATAAATTAAGAAGACTTGGCAGTCAGCAGTAAATTTGGACCTTTGAAAACTCTAAACTTAAGAAAATCATTCATACTATATCAACAAAAATGTTTTAGTGTGTGTGAATATGTGTGTGAGTGCTTCTGTGTATGTGGAGAACTAAGGATTTGTTGGATAGAAAAAAATATAAAAGTGGCCTGCCCCAGTGGTTAAATTCAGCGCACTCTACTTCAGCGGCCCAGGTTTGGTTCCCAGGTGTGGACCTGCGCCATTGTTCGGCAGCCATGCTGTGGTGGTGACTCACATACAAAATAGAGGAAGATTGACACAGATGTTAGATCAGGGCGAATCTTCCTCAGCAAAAAAAAAAAAAAGAGAAAGATATGACCACATAAAGATAGATTCACACCTCTAGCCTCATCTAATTTCAGGTGTTGAAAACCTTTAATTTGTAAGCTCATTTCTGTCCAGTTTTGAGCCAATGAGAACTAAGACTGAAAGAGAAATATCGGCTACCTCTTTCCCAGTGGGGGAACTTGGCACTGGTCTTATTATCGTGAGTCAGTCCCATGCTGGGACTGCCTTGGACCTGAGTAATCCACTCCCACCAAGCTGCAGCCACATCTCCTGATCTGGTTGTGCCCTTCCTGTGACTCTACTTGCTTTCCTGGGTGTCATCCAGTTCTACTTGCTGGAACCAGGGTCCTGCCACAAACCCCAGGCCGCCTGGCCATACGCCTACCTGGCAGATAGCTCTTGCTGTTCTCCTGGTCCCTCCTGCTAAGTGTAAACTACGGCATGCTTGCCAGCTGTGTGGGCTCCTGTATGTAAACACCAGTCAGGGTTACATCTGAGATTATGATGCTCTCTTCAGTATAACATTTTGGTTCCTTGAGGGCTGGATCTACAGCTAGATTAATCTTGTCAGGTTTCGCTCAACGCAATTCCACTTTACTTCACTTTTCATGTTAGCCCACCACTGAGTCCCGGCATGCCTTGTGGCAGGGCTACATAGGTGTGACAAAAACCACATTGAATAGAAAAGCTTGCAAATATTTTGATTCCAAAGCAAAATTATTGCTAGGGTTATTTGAATCATTATGTCTCTCTCAAGCCATCGTTGTGTGTGTAAAGTTGAGTTGAGGTGTACTACTCAGAAAGCCGTTTGATATTGAGCGATTGCTTTCCACTCTTTGGGCACTGACAAGATCGGATAATGGGTGAGAAGTAGGCGTTTTTCCAGCAGCAGGAAAAAAAGCAAATAGTAAGTATTTCATGATACCACATCTCTAATTAAAATAGCAGAGATTGTTACAAATTTTTCCTATTTTACTCTCTCAGAGTAAGTCAGGTGTTATCTAATCTGCGATGCCTAGACTTGCATGTCGTCTGCATGTCTCTTGTCTGGCCAAAGACCAATTAGATAACTAATTATTTTTCATTATTAACTTGCTTTCATTGTAGCAGAATCACTTACATTTTAAGGTGCTTAATACTTATAAATGGTCCATTTTTGTTTTGGATATGTATGAAAGAATGAATCATCTGAATGCTATAAAATTATTTCCGTTTAATATAAGTTTCTAGTAATCAACACGTTTATTTAAATGGAGACACGTCCCTTTCACTGTAGACATTTATGATATTTTATATTATATGTAAAAGTGAAAACCTAGCAAAAATGAAAAAGCATATCCTGTGATATTATAAGTGAAAGATACTTTTGAAACCCATTTATATGGGTCCTTTACCAAAAAAAAAAAAAATATGGAAAATACTAGTTTGAGGGATAATAGTTTTATTTCAGTGAAATCACTCACTTTTTGTGGAACTAAATCTACAAAATAATCCTTTTAATTTAGAGTCAGGTATTTGACATCTCTGATGAAGTTTATTGGACAATGCCCGATTAACTTGAGCCTTCAAATTTGCCATTTAGTGAGCATTGAAAATAAGCAATTTAATAATTTTTTATCCTGCAGAGGTTTTAGAAATTTATCACTAATCCTGGAGAGTGGAAGTATGTGCTCTTTTAAAGCACAGCGCTCTTT
Source organism: Ceratotherium simum simum (assembly GCF_057802395.1). Classification (NCBI taxonomy): domain Eukaryota; kingdom Metazoa; phylum Chordata; class Mammalia; order Perissodactyla; family Rhinocerotidae; genus Ceratotherium; species Ceratotherium simum. The sequence continues at coordinate 79,068,258 of NC_141903.1, read as the reverse complement.
TTTTTTTTTTTTTTTTAAAGATTTTATTTATTTATTTTTTCCCCCAAAGCCCCAGTAGATAGTTGTGTGTCATAGCTGTACATCCTTCTAGTTGCTGTATGTGGGACGCGGCCTCAGCATGGCCGGAGAAGCAGCACGCCGGTGGGAGCCCGGGATCCGAACTCGGGTCGCCAGCAGTGGAGCGCGCTCACTTAACCACCAAGCCACGGGGCCGGCCCCGCACAGTGCTCTTTTTAAGTGTGGATGAAATTGGCTCAGGTAAAGTAAGAGCCCAAAGAGCAATCCCTTAGAGTTCAAATGTTGATTTTCACTTGAAAAGTCCCAAGACATATAAGTTTTATGCTTCTTTTTGCAAGAGTTCAGTGTTGGCATTTTGTCATAACCTTGTGTGTGTTCTCCCTGTCACTGACGGATGTTGGGGATCTGACTTACTGTGGAGAGATGCAATTTATGGATTCTCCTGGTATTCTGATGGTTTTCGATTCTTACTCATCATTTATGAATTTCATCTTTCTTCAACTTATCTGTAAACTCTGTTACTCTCTATATAGTTATGTTGCCAATGTAGAGTAGAGAAGGCAACATGTGAGTTGGCATTATGAATCTCTACACTGATCGTGTGAGTGATTTTCATGTTCTAGGAGAGACAGATCAGAAGAGGTGAATTTGTTTGTTGAAAGCGATAGACTTCCATCTAAGTGTCCACTCCCTCCCTATTCCCCATCCCCCAGCACTGGAAGTTGAATGGGATGAAGCAAAGTGGAGAGGAAGGTGGGAGGACTACCTTTCCATTATCTGGTTACTGCCCTCTTTTGTATGACCTCTAGTTCTACTCAGTTTCCATAGTTCTTTATATAGAAGTGATATTCAGTTTTATTTTACTTTATTTTATTTTTGTTACTGTCAACAATTGCTTATCTTAATTCTTCCCTGAAGGACGCCCTAGACACACAGGACAATGGACCTCCTTAATTTTCTCTGAGGTTGCTGTGTTTGTACACCTTGGAGGATGGCCCAGCTTGACTGAGGAAAGCTTTCCAAGAGACTTTGTGTAGAGACGGGGCTGGCATGAGGAGTGGAGGGGCCAGAGCAGAATCACGTTCCCTGTTTCTCTTTTTCTCTGTTGTTGCTCCACCTTGATGATCTTTCCTGCCTGGCTTATCTCTGCAGAACAGCCAGACACCAACCCCTGCAGATGTGTTTATGTTTGGGATTGAGTGTAGAGGAGGAGAGGAGGATATAAACTGAGAGAAGGTGAGTGAAAGGAGAAACTTTTCTATGGAGATTGTTAGAATGCTATCGTGGCTAGCCTTCTTTACTTGGCTTTACTGAATTTCCCAGTCAGCAAGTATATCAAGAAAAGCAATTTAACAAGTTAATCTGCAGAACTATTTTTTTTTTTTTTTTTTTTTTGTCATTCCCTTTAGGTTGAGTAAGCTACACTATAGCCTGGAAGTAAGAACATGCAGATACTTCTGTCAAGGCCTGGTGATATCCTCATGGTCTCTTAACTCAGGCTGTATCTGCATGAAGATAGAGAATTAGCTATATAATTCGGTTGCCTTTCTTCACTATTTATTATTTAAACATAGTATGAAAAGCATCCTGGGTAATTTTGTGTCTTAGCTATATATATATTTTTAGTATACGTGAAGAGCATATTGAAATTTAATCCGTGTTCCAAACAGACTCATCCTCAAAGTATTGCTGCCCTCTAAAATGAGGTAAAAAGCTACCCCAATAACAAGTTGCAGAGCATATATTCCTCTCATACTTATTCAATTAGATTTTAGTTGGGAGTCATTCAAGTCAACAGCAAAATTAGGCAGAAGAAGAAAGAGGATTGTAGACAGAACAAGTGTTTGGAATTTTATGGTGCCTTCCAAAGCTAGAAATCTTGGAAGTTTGATTTTTAATTTATTGAACATATTATCACTTGATTTAATATGCCAATGTTTTGTATTATTTTCATTAAGTAGTTTAGCATGATTTTATGGTATAATTTAATAAATGCATCTATTACAAGTTCTCATTTCCAATACAGAAGTAAGTCTCTATCATTAGGGCAGTCGTATACCTGTAGAAGGGTCTTGTGATTCACCCACTATTTAGGTAAGGTTTTGTTTTCAGAGTGTTGGCTGCTTACCTAAGAACTATCCAGTCTTGTTGATATCCTGGCAAAACACACCCTGTTGGGTCTTATTGCTTAAATATTCCCACTTCTAAAATTACCACTACACCACTGGGGGTGAATGAATACACGATTTCAATTTTATTTGACAGCTTTAAAGGAAATGGCATGGGGATTTAATTAGACCCTCTCCATGTGCTTCATTGATTCTCAGATGGGTTTTCATTCTAGCATAAGCAAATGTGGATTCTAACATAGAAGTTAGATTTTCTTGTACCTTGATTGGGTTATTCAATCCAGTAAAATAGCCAACAGTTAGTTGTCTGAATATGCAAAATCCAAAAGCAAACTGGTTTGGGAATGTTGAGAGGTAGTTTCATCCTTTACTTCCTTTCCTTCAAGAGATAGGAAGATTGAAGTCATCAGGAAAGCAATGATTTTTATGGTTCTTGGTCTGTATGCTGTATAATAAAGAGAGAAAGTAGGCCACAGTGAAATATTTTCATTTTGGGCAAAAGCAGACACTTCCTGACATTATTAGAAGAGAAATATTATAGTTATTGCTTTTTGTGAGCTAAACTAAATGCCCAACTGAGAAAGCTATGAAAGCCATTGTTAAAATTAGTTACTGGAGATTTTAAGAGGAAAACTTATTTATAACCCTTTGAAGATTTTCTTTGGAATATATTTTTTCTTAAAATGAGGAAAATATGCATCCTTATTTTATAATTCTAGAAATCCTAATGTTTCTCCCAACAAATAGATTGTTAAATTTTCTAAAAATTGAGTTTGCATGCAAATTAGCAGTAGCCAGAAAATACTTGAAGTTGACCACAGATGTCTGAGATGGCATGCCACCACCAGCTGTCTCACTGGCCGCACAGTAGAGTGCCATCACAGACTCCAGAGTATATCCGTTGGGAAATATAGTGTAGGTGACTGTCTAGTTTCTTTAAGTCATCAGGCACTCCACACCAGGACCTGCATAAAGGCATGACTGTGACTCCTTTGTGTGGTCTTGAACCCATTTTCACCAAGCCTTCCAGTCTTAATCCTTCTAGCCTCTGACCTTATGCTTTATCTTCCTCATGTTGACCCCATTATCATTTTGTCTGCCTTTTCAAACCACTCCTCTTACATCAACTTTTCTTCTCCCTTTCCTGTGGCCTCACTATGTTAGGTAACCCTGGGTCTGTCAGGCTCTAGGCTACTAACAGCTAGATATAATTTCTCACCCATGGTGCCCCACAAAGTTTGTCCATTAGTTTTATTCCCTGAGGGGAACCTAATGAGAAAGTGCCATCATTTGTTTTTCTGTAGAAAGTGTTGTGTAGCATTGTGCTGAGATGGAAAAGATACAAAGAGGAGGAGAGAAAGTTATCAGGCAGAAATGATGTATACCTACTAGCAAGTTATATGTGTACATATATGTTACCTTTAGTTAAATGTTTACAGCATTTAAATGCTTAAACTTCTCTCTCTCTCTCTTTAAACTTCACTGGCATGCATGCAATAATTGACTTTTATAGAAAAAGCTTAAAACAATAATGCTTACAATGAGATCTACAATTTTTAATGATTTGCTTATTGATCTAACCATTAGAGCTATGATGTGCTTTCTGAAATATTAAAGATTTTTGTCTCTTTCCTTTGTATTCTATTTTCTAAAAAGTTGGACGATAATTAACAATTAAAAATGAACTTCTTGCTTGTACCTTGCAATCTATGTAACATTTATTGCCTTTAAATTTAATATGTATGCATAAAGATGGTATAAAGCATATATATATATATATATAAAAAATATGTATTCATTTGTTATCTAGATATTCTGTTTTTCTTAATCCTTGGTCTGTCTTGTATATCATGTAGTTATAAGATAGAAATTGCTCACATTATATATTCTACTGGTTTGAACATTTTTTAGAAAATATTTTATTTAAAAAAATATGTTACGTCCTACCCTGAAGTTTTGAAACTTATGCATTCATGTGTAGGTAAATTCTACCATTTGTTTGGTGGCATCTACTTGAAGTAGGTAGAAGGTATGTTTCTATTTCTATAGCAACAGTCTTTGCAACTAATGTTAAAGGTAATGAGCAATAGGATTAGCATCATTGTGATAAGCCATTCTGACCACTTACAAGGTGTGGCATCTGTGTATCACAATTTAGGAAAAAAAGAAAGACAGAACAAAGGCCGAACATTCGTATCATAAATATGATAACAGTAACAGCTACAAAATATTTTACAATATAAAAGGCTTTTTTTTCTTTACATTCATCAAGTGAGGTGGGTCACACAGCTATTAATTGTCATCAGTATAAGTGAGAAGTTGAGGTACAAAGATAACAATTTGTCCAAGGCCATTTGATCGGTGAGTTAAGTTGCTGAGCCTCAAACGTGGCTTTTCTGACTCTTAGAAGATGGACCGCAGGTAATCTAAAAAGGAGAAGAAAATAATGACATTAGAATGATTGAAAGGGCCCTCAGAACCTTGTGGTCCTTGAATGGCTCACTTGAGTTGACTTAAAACAGTGTCCTAGTCCTCCTCCTTGTCTCTTCCCTGTTTGCTTCTCTATTCTGGTACAGACCCCACGCCTCCAAACACACACCTCCCCATTTAGACCAGAACCACGAACAGGGGGAATGTGATGAAATCTCTGGGAACAGGGCTTGACTCCACGGCTAGACCTCCCTGGGAACCCTTCTTAGAACCGTAAAAGCCTCAGCCAAGTCTGGGTAACTGACCCAAAGATACTGCAAATGAGTTCTCTAAAACCTGCATTCTGACTCTAGGTTGCCCGTCCTCCTCTCCACTGGGCAACTATGGACCAGGACATTTCAAACCAACATTTCTCGCTATCCATCTCTGGCATTTGAGGCTCTCTGAGCTAACCGTTTGGAATCCAAGAGGAAAAACTGCCCCTGGACTGGGTGGAACATTCTGCCTGTGGTCTTTGGGCAGAAATAGGGTTGATAATTTTGCTGTATCGTGAAAAGTCCTCTCTGAAATAATCATAGAACTGTTTTATCAAGAGTTTGTAACTGCTAAGCTGTGAAAGGGCCAACATGAAATTGTAGGGCACCCTTATCTTCTTCCTGCCAAATTTCTCACCCTGCTGGAAGATGCCTGAAATTCTAATTTATTTCTTCAGTTTAAGGTTTTTTTCCCTGCTCACATGCAAATGGGAAGAGAACAAGTTCAAATGCTGTTCATCACAACTTAGTCTTAATAGGATCCTTCCCCTTCCTTCCTTGCTTCCCTCCTTCCTTCCTTGCTTCCTTCCTTCCCTCCCTCTCTCCTTTCCTCCTCCTACCCTTCTAATTCCCTTTCTTTTCTTCTTTATTTTCATGTAGCTTGCATTTAATGTACACATACTGTGTTCTGGGTACAGCGCTGGATTAGCAGTGTTTTAAGAAGGGTGCTCGAATCCTGACAGTTCTGGGCTTGAATTCTTGCTTGCCACTTGCACACTGTATAGCTGTGGAGAAGTAACTCGATCCTTGAGCACCCTTCACTTTCACATCTCTAATTGTTGATGCTAATGCTAATGCCTACCAAATAGGGTTGTTTTGAGGAATAAATAAGATAGCTTGCGAAACCTTTCCTGAAAGCATATTTTGATAGGGTGAGAGAGGACAGCCCATGAGGGAGGACACTGACTACTGAGATGGGCAAGGATAGAGAATTGGCCAAGCCTGAGGACAGGTGTCACCCATATCATAACATCATGTTGCTTGAGAAATCTCTCATAGGAAGGCTGTCTTGGGTTATCTCACCTTTGCATCTTTCCATTTCCTAGACACAATTTATGAGGAAGCTTTGTGATGTCATGAAAAAGCAGTGGACGGGGAGTTAGAAACTTTGTGTTCCAGTCCTGACCCTACCCTGACCAGCATGTGACAGGCCATTTTACTTTCCAAATTCTCAAAATGATGTGTGATTCTAGTTTATTAAAGCTTCCCTTGACTGCTTCAAGTACTGTGTTTTAATGCAAGCATTCCCAGGTCTGCTGCAGAAGCCATATAGACAGTGTATCTCTGCCTAGTGGCCAGAGGAGTACAGAGAACAACTTGAAATGTGGTAGAATTGAGCTCTGCCTTCTCAAAACTCCTCTGAGCCTTAGGCTCAATTTGTAGGTTCTGGCAAAGCTGTCCAGAACTACTGTATTCTGTCATGTTTGGGGAGGGAGGTAGTCTCTTCTCTTCCGCTGAAGAAAGCATTACGTTGGAAAACAGAAGCACTGGGTTTTGCCTGTGGTTCTGTCACTAATTAACTAGGCAACCTTGGGCAAAGCAAATGACTCTCTTCTTTGGACCTCATTTATCTTGTCTGTGTAATGAGCCAGATGTTCTAGATAATCTTTAAGTCTCCTTCCGTTGCCAAAATGCTCAATTATGGCTCCAGTTAGAATCATTTGATTGACTCACAAGTTAAGAAAAAGGTTTAGGTTGGAAGCCTTTGCTTAATGTGTCAAAACAGGTCAAATTACAACTTTTCAATGAAAACAATTCCTTTTGTTATCACCAATCTTAACCACGTGTAGTCATCTATCTTTCATGGAAATAATGATTGTTATATTGTAGACATGGTCTTAAGATCTTTAATGTGCTTTGAATTACTTGGAAACCACACACACACACACATACACACACAGACACACACATGGTGTTCTTATAAATAACAGGTAAATTCTCTTCCCCACAATGATAATAAATTTAGTCTGGAAAAGCATTCCATGTGCTTTTAAACGTTGATCTATTGTCTAATAGCTAAGATGACTACCATGGTACAGAATTTTTCCTTTTCTGTTTTTCCTCATTTGCTTAAGTTTTACAACATCAGGGCAAATATTGGTTCCCTCATAGGTTTTACTCTTCTTATGTTTGCCCCTGTATTTATTTGTTGGTATACCTTATTTTCTCAAGACTAAAGAACCACCTATCATTTAAGAATCACCATTAGTTAAATAATGTTTGCAAAAAAGAAAAAGAAGGAAATATTACCATTTTAAAAGTGTACCTTGATTAAAAGTTGCTTCCTGATTTTGGAAACCATAATTGTGAAAAATGGGTATCTTGAATCCCAGAAATATGATCAGTCATATTGAAGTATCATCCAGAAGTCTCTGACTTTTCTGGGAAGCTCTTTCTAATGGTCTTCCCTTTGAACTCTGCATATCTTGTATGCTAATAGGCAGCACTGCATCATAAGCAACGTCTTGGCATTCATATCCTGAGCTTCTGTGACAAGTACCTCTGATTAAACACAGGTGTATGATTCTACCCTCTGAAAACTGCTGGTGGAAATGTTGAAACAGTTGCTCGGTTTCCCTTGTTACAAATCCCTAGATATTGTTGCATTGTGCAAATAAGCTTCTTCTCTCCCACAAGAAGAAAAACAGAGCTCTTAGAAACAGAGCTGGGTTGAAAAATTATTGAGAGGCAAGAAATAAATTAAGAAAAATCGTGATTTCACGAATTCACTGGCAGAAACTTATCAATACAGTGTTGGCGAAAATCAAATGATAATGGTTATAAGTATAAAATTAAACTTTGGAATCTACGTCATCTTGGATAAAATGACCAGATAGTGAAATTAAAGATACATTCTGCCATAAGAACTTTATTGCAGATTTGAATTCAAGCTCTGGCCAGTTTAGAAGTGATATTGTAAATCTGAAAAATGCAAAATTGGCTTACTCTTATACTTGGTAGTGATTGTTCAAGTTGTGAACCAGGAGCTCTATTTTCTATCATAGCCTAATTGTCCTGTGGATTCAAGACACAAACTGGGGACATTTTGTTCTTCTGTTTTACTTAAATAACATGAAAATTACACTTCTAAGCTACCTAGATATATGAAAAACTTCTGTAAATTTTTGTCTGAATTCCAGATGTCAATTTAACCTTTATGGGTTTCTAAAATGAATTTCCAGCTAAGTAGGAAGAGATTAAATTTTGTACTCTGAGAAGAGAGACATATTTCCGGGTAGCAGTTACACAATATCACCCCTACTTTATTTTAAATATTCAGACACGGACGTGGATACTTGCCTTACCTCTTTTAGCAGTTTCTGCTCTCTAACTGTTCAATTCCTTTCCCCTGGGCCTCAAACTTTCCCTTGAGAACCAGCTACAAAGCATTACCCTCTGACAGGGTCCCAGTGGAAAAGTCCGGTCTCTGTTCAAGTTGATTCAACTCAACAGATATTCACTGGATGATGATTATGGCTGGGATGTTTTCGTCTATGACTTTTCCTTTCCCTATCCTCTTCAAATCCAACTGCTCTGGCACCTATTCTGCTAGGGACTCATTAGAAGGCCACAGTTTATCGTTCAGAACTCATCTTAGGTAATAATGACTTTACGCATAACCCCTGCCAGATAACTTCTGCCTTTAAATGGTGATTGCCAGTGCTTCTGAACTAAAGTCTTGAAATCTTAGGCACCAGGATCAAGGCAAGGCCAGTTGAAGGTGCTCAGTGCTTCTCAGATTATACCATGTAGAAATTTCTCTGTTCATTCACCAGGAAAGAGGATGCAGATCAGGAAGTCAAGTTAGCTTTGCTTTTATTTTTAAATATAATAAAAACAAAACAAGAAGGTGCTTTTAAAATGAGCTTTTTTTCTTTTGCTATAACTGATTCCACCTTCTTTCTAGTCTTTTGAAATTATTATTTTTATCAAATAACCACAATAAACTTATCACAAATTTTTCAAAAATCATCCTTGGCACAATCAGAAAGTGCCCAGAAATGATTGCTTATCACATTAAATTTCTAAGTTATGATTGCATTTGTGTAACTCTATCAAGTTGCAAATAATATATACAGGAACATTTTTCTATAATTATTTTTCAACATGCTGTGTTGAAAATCAGAGGGAGTAAAATATTGGCATTTGGTTGAATTGATCTAGTTAATCTATGTACTATAAAAAGTATAAGTCAATCCACTTAAAGCCATTTAATTGACACAACAAATTTTAGAATTGAGAATGAGAGCTTTATTAGTAAGAACTGGGGAAGTACAAAATACTTTTCTTTTAAACAAAGTTGTCATTTATCTGATTGAAGATTAGTTTAAGGAGAAGAGTTTGGAGAATTATCTTCCATGCATCAAGTGAGCTGATTTGTTTCAACTGCTACTCTTAAAGAAAATAGCTAGATAGCTCAATAGTTTTTTTTCCAGATCATGAATTATTGTATTTGATTTGTCAAGTCTAAAATAATACAACTGCTCTTTAAAATCCCAATATATTGCTCGTTAGTGCTCAAGCAACAAATGAAACAACCAGAGCTGATTTGTTTTTATTTATTTTCAAAAAGTACCTGGGGAAATCATTGATTTTGTTTATAGGATTGTTTACCTGTTTTTAAAATTAAATCTGAATTCCTATAGATGGATTTCTTCTCTACACATAAATATTTCTTATAGTTTGCCCTTAAAAATGATATAAAAGGTTTATGTAGGCAAAGAAGCAAACAAGCTGAAAAGAAACCCAAGAGAACTCCTCAAAGCATTTTCCTTTCATTGTGAGAACGGGGTTTACCTTACAATTGCCCAAGTAAATGCTTGAAGATTTTCCTAAATCAACATGGTTATGAGTTGTCTTACTGAGAATAATAGCCCTTTTTATTACCTTTATTTTTTTTTAAGTCCTTTTACATTTTGTGGGAAATTTTAACTTCTTGGTAAAAGGTATTTTCATTGGAATAAAAGTGGGACTTTCAGATGCCTGTCGTTTTCTAAAATGCTTTGAAGTTTGAATTTTCTATGTATATCAAGAGAGTAAGTCCCTCTGAATAGAGTTGTACTAATGATAAATTTAGGATTTCAAGAATCAACCTACATTACAGTTACAAAAACTATACCTGTTATTGACATCACAGTCAGCTTTTGTGCAAATTTCATGTGTGACAACTATTTATTATACTTCTCAAATGGCAGGAAAAAGGCTCCAACACTGAGGTTTTTAAAATAGTGACAGTCACTGAATGTAGATGGCACTAGACCAATCAGATAATGTGATAAGATCGTGCTAACAGGCCAAAGCAGTTGTAGAAAATGAAAGGAAGTTAAAGTATTCATGGCTGTTCAGCAGCTCATTTTTAAAGAATGTTCTACTTGTGTGGGAAGCCTGAGAAAAGGTGCTGTGGTAGACACAATTCCAAGATGGCCCCCAAGATTTCCTCCCCCTGGTGTATAATCTCCTCCAGTAGGAACCAGACTTGTGAATATGATGGGATATCACTCTGGTGAGTATGTTACATTATATGGCAGAAGGGATTTTGCAGATGTAGTTAAGGCCCCTAATCATTTCACTTTGATTTAATCAAGAGGGAGATAATCCTAGGTGAACCTGAGCTCATAAAAGAGGTGAGCTCTTAAAAGAGGTCAGAGAGATTTGAAGCGTTAGAGAGCTTCCTCTGCTTGGTTTGAAGAAGTAAGCTTACTTGTGGTGAGAGGGTCTATGGAGGAGGCTATAGGACCAGGAGGTGAGGGCAAGCTCTAGAAGCTGAGAATAGTCCCTAGTGAACAGCTAGCAAGAAAATAGGGTTATTGGTCATACAACCTCAAGGAAGTGAATTCTGCCATCAGACAGTGAGTTTGGAAGAGGACTCAAGAGTCATAGATGTGATTATAGCCCTTGCCAACACATCAGTTTCAGCCCGGTGACTCCCTGAGTGCAGGACCCAGCTAATTCATGTTCAAACTCCTGAGAAAGAAAACTGAGACAATAAATTTGTATTGTTTTAGGCTACTAAGTTTGTGGTGATCTTTTACATAACAGTAGAAAACGAATATAGATGAGAATGAAGCTTTTAAGCATCATTTAAAAATTTAAAAGACCTATAAGCATAGCAACAATGGGCTAGAGATGAGAATCTCACTTTAGATGGGATGTGTGCCTTCCAGTTGGCCCCTGTCCCATCACTCCTGATGGCCTACCTGACACTGAGATTGTCAATTGCAATTCATCATTGCACTTGCTCTGTTATTATTCTAACAGAATGTTACAAATGTTATCCTTAGACATTTTTTTCTGTACTCATTTCTCTATCGAAAGTGGAAAATGAAAGATGGAGCTCAGAGGGCTTTTTGTTTCTCAAGCCCAATCTGCTTTCTTCATTTCTGATCTTGTCAGCATTTGCGATTGTGACCCTGGAGATTAAAGAAATAATTGATTGGAAGCACCTGGTATAACCTGGACCAGATGCTTAGCAAATGTTGGTTTCCTTGCATCTAGCCTTTCTTATAGTTGTTTTGAAACATTTGGACACAGAATAAAGTGGTTATAACATTTCCAGTGATTGTAAGAGGAGTACCACAGCAAAATGTTGAAATCAAGCAGGAAAGACTAAGATTACGTTTCTAGTAAAGCAGAGATGATAAAGAGGGAAGACAATATGATAACCATGTAGGTGACCCCAATTTTTCCTTTCCATCTCTACTAAAATCAATGAAATTTCTCCCCAGAGCCAGGAAGGGGAGAAAACCATCCCCTGTTGCAGTGTTTGGTTTCAGTTGGCTGTATATCGCTGGCCTCTGGGTGAGGTTAACTGTGCAAAGGAAAGTCACACTTTCAGAATAGTTAGATATTTTTCCTCACTAAACCACATTCAAGACGCTAATTCCATTTCTTTCCTGGCTGTAGATAGGTGAATTAGCAAGAAACCATTCCTGCATTGTCTTCTGGTCTTCAAATGAAGCCTAATTAAAGAAATATATAGTTTTTATTGAGCTGCGAGAAAAAGGGACATGGGGCACAATTAAGTTCGCATCAATAATTAAAGCCATAAAATTATTAATGTAGCAAATATCACACATTAATAAGAAATATATTTTGTCACCAACTGCTGCATAAAATCTCTTTAGTAATCTATTATCCAAAAGGAGAAATAGAGAAGGAATATACAAAAAAACATTATGTTCCAGCCTCAAGTTTATTGTTGCTGGAAGTAAGATGTTTGCCATATTCAATACTACTACCATTTTTCTAAGATGCAGTTGTTCTGAATCAGTTAAAAAAATGAGGCAACAAAAGATATAATTATGATAAAAGTGACTTGTATGTAATATGAAGTTTTCCTAGGGAGATTAAAATATTTATCAATCTCCCCTCTGATAGAGAACTACAGGTTCAATATGCAGAGAGGAGAAGGGCCTCCCCCAGCTTCTCTCCGTATCTCTTCTCTGCCTGAGCTTGAATCATTCTGTTCCTGTCTTCTTTGGAGAGAGAGGTTTGGCATCAAAGCCAATTTTCTGATTCATGGATTACCTACTGAGAAAGTTCTTCTCTTTGTCATTAAAGTCCGTTGGAGAGTGTTACGAAATGAGTATTTACTCCTCCCGTGTCCAACATTTCTTGTATCAAAGCTCTATCACCTGCTTCTGCCATAAGCTGTTTGCTTGCAGGTATCCCATAGGCTTACACCACGTAGGCACTAGCAATATTTAAGGAATAAATGAATGAGGTAGCAAGAGAGTTGTTTAGTCCAAATCAAGATTAAGATTGCATGATTTATAAGCATCTCAACCAGATTCTATTAGGGAATTTAATTTTTATAAAGTTAGTAACTATCTACTATGAGAAAGTTGTTGGAGGTGATATAAGGTGAAAGAGGTTAAGTTTTCTGTTTCATAATCCAAGAGATAAAAGATAATGTGTAAGTAGACTCTACAAACTGCCACAGAGAGGCACTAACAAAATAAAATGAGGGGTTCAAAAGTGGAAAAGGAACATTGAGTTTGAAGAGTTAGGAATGCTTCATGTAAGGATGTGTGGTAATGAATGGAAGGGATTTTAAATAAAAAGAGGAAAGATTCTAGGTAGCTCAGTGGTTAGATATGCAAAGAAGGAGCATTAGCAAACAGAGGGAAATTTTAGCACATTTGAGGAGAGCATGTGTTCCAACTTGGCTGAAACAATTTCCAAGCAAGAACTGGGAAAAGAGGCTTTGAGAGGTGGCCTTTGGGCGATAGCCCTGGGAGGTTAATGATCTAGCTCTGTGCATCATCATTCTATATGGAATGTTCTGTGTTTTCACAGTTGGCACCATGTTGATTTAGTTTTGTACCCTTGTTAAGTGAATTGCAGCAACTATGTTGCTATAGAGCAACAGTTCTATAGCAACTATAGAACTATAGTATAGAAGAACTATAGTTCTTCTCTGTGAGTTGCTGCCACAGCATGGCTACTGACAGACCAGTGGTGTGGTTCCATGCTCGGGGAAGTGAACCTGGGCCAAAGAAGCAGAGCGTGCCAAACTTTAACCACTAGACCTTCAGGGCTGGCTCTGATGGATTTTTTTAATTTGATTGCTGAATTGTTTGGCTGATCTCAACTCCAGGCTATCAGTAAGTTTTATATATCATCTGAATTTTCTCAAGTGCTTGTGGAGTAAGCATGCTCCTTTTACAATGAATCAAAACAAGGTGCAGAGATTAAGAGATTTGCTCCATTTCTTCCAATGAGACCAGAGCTCACATATACTGATTTCAAATCCTGGGCTCTTTGCTTTGTACTACATTGTTATAATTTCTAGAACATGGAGGCTTTAACACTTTATAAGGTCAACCAAAAGGAAGGAAAAAAGATGCGTTTCTGGGATAATAAAAGAAAAGCCAAAGAGAAGCCCTCTTCCTACACAAATCCAAATTTCACTCAGATCCAAGTGTTCAGTGTGACTCAGTCTTTCTCATAGATTTTAGTTGTGCCTATAATTTTTTATATCTCATCTCATCCTGGATTTCCAGAAAAAAATATAAAGTTCTTTTTCCAAATAATATTGGACCTTCATAATAATAGCTACTATTTACCAAGCACCTACTGTATGCTAGTCCCTGTATAGCTGCTTTACACACATTATATCTATTCCTACTGGAATTCTGCCAGCCGATTTTACAGAGAAGTGACTGAACTAACTTTCAAATCTAGTTCTGCCTTCAGATTCTGAGATCTTTCCTCCAGTCTCCAAAACTACTGGTTTCTAGCCAGGAACGTGTTCTCTGGGGCTATTTTCCTGCTTCTTTCTGAATACACGATTCAGGTCAAGTTCTAATCCTACAGCTCTAGGCAGGAAGACTTCTCCAAAAGTACTTCCATTTGTTGCTCATCTTCCAAGTCCCCATTACCTGATTCTAGTGTAATTACAGAGAAGCTATTGAGGGACAGCAGTGTAAGATATGCTTCTTATCTCGTAGGGACTTATACTTCAGTTAAATCAAACACAAACACAATTGGAAGAGGAGTCAATGGTATATATATATCCAAAATTATGAATTCTAGAAGGTTGGTAGAGAGGAAGAAGGAGATGAAGGTGGAGTTGAGCCTTGAAAATGGGGTAAAATTGAGATGAACAGAAAGGAGACATGAACATTCAGTGGGTGTGATAGAAGCACCATGAGAAAAGGTGCTGGCCTGTGAATGTGTTTATTTATTTAAATGCTTCTGACTCATCGTTGAATTCACTCTTGGTTCTTCCTCAAGACCTATGAAAAAGTATTTTTGAGCCACTCCATGTGGCCATGGTATGGAAAATTGTGTTGCTCAGGGTAAGACTTAGAATAGCTTAAATGCACAGTAATGTCAAAAATCAAGCAAAGCACTAATAGGCTTAAAGGTAAAAGCAGTAGTTATGGGCCATGCAAGGAAAGCCTTTCACCAGACAGTCATTCTAACCTAAAACGCTAACCTCCATCTGGTTTGGACTACTAATTTAATGTGTGGGTGGAGGTGTGAAATTTGAAATCTCTGAAGAGAGTAGGGCAGTTTTTAACCTCAAGAGACTGTGATTTCTGTTGCATAACTTGAAAAAAAATGTGGTAACAAATGTGGTAACACCACAAATGTATACATCATCTCCAATTCTAATCTTGCCTGATGATTTTATCAAGAATTTTTTTCTGCCCCCAATACAGATATCTTGTGCTAAATTGCCTGGGATAAAATTTGCTATGAAAATGTTGAATTGCTTCAAAAATGTTCACTTATATTAGGTGGTTTTCTAAGAGGCAGTGGAGCATCCACAGAGACAATGGATTCACTAGTCCTGAAAGACCCCACCCCTAACCCCTTTTCTCAGCTGCCTTTGGTTTGCACCTCTAAGTCCTTCCTACTAGTTTATCTCACATAATTTATTTCACCATTGAAAGCAATGCCAGCAGGCTTAGGATTCCTAGTTATTTTGCATCCAGGATTGAGAACCATTGATTTGGAGTCTTCATATTTAAAAAAGTGGATGTAGTGGGTTTTAGTCATGATATAAATATTATAATGGAAAAGCTCATCAAGTTGAACCAGCACCATCCCTTTTAGGGAGAATGAGAAGTGTCCCTGCTAGGATACCAGTTCTGTGTTCAAAGGTAGAAGGCTTTCAGGATGGTGCCTAAAGACGTTTAAGAAATTAGAATCTGGGTCTTCTGTCTACAAATCTTGATTCTTTTCTACCAGGTTATTTAATATCTGTAATTATGTCTGATTTGCTCAAATAACACGGCCTTGTGAAAAGTTTTCTTTGACTGTCCAATCCAAAATAGTCTTTCTGTAGCAAATTACCCTGTTTTGTGTTATTTTTTCATAATTAAACACTGTCTGAAATCATAGTGGTTCCATGAGAGTGGAGACCTTTGCTCTCTTCTTCACTGCCATAGCCCCAGCATCTGGAACAGTGATTTAAATACGGTTGTTGAATGAATGAATGAATCAGTGAGAATTTTGCATTCCTACATATATGTCAATTTCTTCATGTGACCTATGTCTAGATGGAGGTGGAACAGGGACACTTTTAATAAGATGGGATGTTTCTCAGAGCAGCAGCTGCATTTGAGGCAGAAAATCAATTTCTACCCTGGATGACATTTTCGAAAGAAGTGTATCTGGTAGCGTGGAATCTCCTATCTGACAGGGCTTATGTCAAAACACTAGGATGTCTAGATGAGTGGCCCACATTCTGTAGAGAGGGTGTGCCATCCAAAGATGCCCTGAACTGTGCATGCAGTTTAGTCCTCGTTCTAACAGACTTTCTGCTTGCACAAATAAGAGAGTGACTATGGTGTTGTGAGGATACTTATGTTCAGCAAAAAAATTTGCATGCGAATGCATATATGCACCGACATTTGGTAAGCTCTGTGGGGAACAAATATGGGATGCAGATTCCCAAGTTAGCTAGTATTTGTAATATTTTTGGTAATAGGGTGGAGGATGTCTGTCTGGTATGTTCTCAAATATTTGAAACATAGACAGTGTTTAAGACCTAAAATTCGCAATAAAATGGGGACAATATCAGAAAAAATGTAGACTAGTAATCACAACTTATGGAAAACATGTTAAGTAAATGAACCCAAGCACTTGTCATGTACACACCACTGTGCTAAGGAATGCCTTTCCTCATGGTATTTGTTACTGAGAAAAATCATTACCAAAGCGGTTTAGCTAATTCATTCCCATGTTTGGAATTAAGCATTTTTAACAGTTATCTACTTCCCATTGTCTGCCTGGGACAAGCCTTGTCTTGTCAGTAAACTACTTAGCTTGCTGCTGCCAGAATTGAGATAGGGTCATCAGAATCCCGTTGTAAACTCAGGAAGATAAAGACAGGGAAGCTGGCCCCTGCCCAGGAGTCAGGGTGGTGTGGGGTGGGGAGAAGGGGGAGGAAGCGGGGAGGAGAAGGGGGCAAATTTGGCTTTATGTGTAAGCAGAGATAACTGCTTACTTTGTGCCATTCAGCATTTTAGGAAGTATTTGTATTTCTTTCATTCCACTTCTCCCTCTCCACTCCTCATCCACACACACACACAGACACAGACACACACACACACACACACACACATTCTTTAATAAGGAGACAGGGCTTTTATTTTATAACTAGAGAAGAGACAATACTGCAGGTAGAAGAAAATTATTGATTGAGGTTCTCATGCATTTGGAGATAACTGATAATAGATCCTTTCCTGAGCTGGAAAAAGAAGGGAGCTAATAAATTTGGAGTTTCTACTATGTACCTAGTTCTGTCTTAGAAGTATTAAACATACTTTCAAAATTTCATTTAATATAAAACTTCAAGTAGAGTTTGATAGGAGGAAGATATTAGGCTCTTGAAATTAGGTAGGCAATAGGAAGCCCTTCTAAATAGGAGGCCAGCTTTTTTGCAGGCAAAATGTATCCACTTCAGAATTCTCCTCAGGGCTGGATTTTTTCAAAATGGGAACACAGGATTAAAAAGTGTGTAAGTTTCTATCCTTGACTCTCAAGAGTTTACAGTTTAAAAGCGTTAGAAAAACTAAAACTGTTAAAAATAAGTTAAAGTAATAAGAGTACGCCATCAATAAGTTAATGACTATTGCAATGGTAAATTAATAGAGGTGGCCCCTTTTGACCTGCCCCGGCTGTCATGTCAATTGATTAAATGTTTTGAGACAATGAAATGGAAAAAGACAACTTTATTATAATGCTTCAGGCAGGGAATATTTTTATTTAGCTATTAGGAGCATATCACCATGTCAATGACCAATTTCATTTGGAAAAAAGACAGTTTTGGGGATATGTACAATTAGGGAAAATCTCCAAGGTGAATCTTAGGTCTGAACTAACCACCTTGTTATTTTTAGTTGGCATTAGGAATCATAAAAGATAGCATTTTTAGGCTTTATTTTGACTCAGGGCAGAATAGTTGTTGGTTCCATCTCTCCTTAGGTGTCATGGGCTGGCACAGCCCTGCTGGGCTGGCATCCTCAGTAGACATTGCTAGGGGCGTGTTCCACATTGGGTCTCTGCGCTTCCATGACGGGGAATAAATTGGAAAAGGTGTTAGAGAACTAGCAGGTTTTCAGCTGCATTTTCCTGCTGGCGTTTTTCTGAGTGTGCAGGGATGCTGTCTTCCTGCGGGTGATTCAGCAGCCATGGGCCTGCCTTCTGGGACAGCTGTTTGGGCCTCAGCTTCTTCGTGATGCTGGGGTGAATCTGAGAGGGAAAAGGATCATTTCCCTTTTTTACTAGAAAAATATCTTGCTATAAAAAAATAATAGAACCTGTCTTCATAACCTCTAGATAGGAGATGAAAAGCTTTGAATGAAAGAGAGGTATATTTGATATTTGGAAATAGTTGATGATAAACTAAAATTGACCACGTGCCTGTAATTTGATCAGCTATACAAAAACTGGTTGTCTGGAAGGCAGAACTAAATCCCTAA